>NC_074723.1:17953589-18582178 GCF_947242115.1 Biomphalaria glabrata | reverse complement strand
AGGTAAGTACAGATTACATTAACTACAACATTGGTATATCTTAGCTACAAATGAAAATATACTAGGTACAACATAAGTAGATCTTAATTGAACTTTAAATAATTTAGCATTCAAAGAACTTTTTTGTAATTGTTTAAAAATAATATGTCCACAGGGCTCTTAAAGACGTTATTCCAGGAAACAGATCATGTGTGGCACCCCAACATCTCAAATATCTGGAGATTATGACTAAAACTGAAAAAGATGAGTACAAATTTTTATATTAACTAGAACATTAGTATATCTAGCTAGAAAAAAAAATTAAGTTAAGTAGATCTTCATTAAACTTTTAAAAAGTTAGAAATCAAAGAACTTTTGTATTTATTTAACATCAATATGTCCACAGGGCTCTAATAGACTTAACACCAGGAAACGGATAATGTGTGGTGCCCCAACATTTCAACAATTAAAATTAAAATCTCGAGATTGTGACTAAAACTGAAAGAGGTAAGTACTGATTATATTAACTACAACATAGGTATACTTTAGCTAGTTGGGAAAATATACTAAGTAAATTTAAGTAGAAAATAACTAAAAGTATTAAAAAGTCAGGGATCTTAAAGACTTCACTCTAGAAAACAGATCAGATGTGGTGCCCCAACTTTTAAAAAGACTAACTTTATTTCTGGAGATTCTGGCTGAAACTGAAAAAGATAAGTACAAATTTTTATATTAACTAGACTAACTAGAGAAAGTATTGTTGTACTAGTGTACTACTAGACTAACTAGAATTAAGTATAACAAAACTTAAATTTGTCCACAGGGTTCGCAAAGACATTACTTTCGGAAACTACAAGGAAAACAAAGAATAAGCTATTGACAAAAAAAGCGATGAAGACAATATTCAAGAATGAACTGAAAAGTCGTTGAATAGGATTCCATTCAGTCAAATGATGCAGAGCAATTGAGAAAGACGAACAACAGATCATGTGTGGTGCCCCTATGTCTCAACAGACTAAAAGAAATGTAAATCTGGAGATAGTGGCTAAAACTAATAAAGGTAAGTACAGATTACATTAACTACAACATTGGTATATCTTAGCTACAAATGAAAATATACTAGGTACAACATAAGTAGATCTTAATTGAACTTTAAAAAATTTAGAATTCAAAGAACTTTTTTGTAATTGTTTAAAAATAATATGTCCACAGGGCTCTTAAAGACGTTATTCCAGGAAACAGATCATGTGTGGCACCCCAACATCTCAAATATCTGGAGATTATGACTAAAACTGAAAAAGATAAGTACAAATTTTTATATTAACTAGAACATTAGTATATCTAGCTAGAAAAAAAAATTAAGTTAAGTAGATCTTCATTAAACTTTTAAAAAGTTAGAAATCAGAGAACTTTTGTATTTATTTAACATCAATATGTACACAGGGCTCTAATAGACTTAACACCAGGAAACGGATCATGTGTGGTGCCCCAACATTTCAACAATTAATATTAAAATCTCGAGATTGTGACTAAAACTGAAAGAGGTAAGTACTGATTATATTAACTACAACATAGGTATACTTTAGCTAGTTGTGAAAATATACTAAGTAAATTTAAGTAGAAAATAACTAAAAGTATTAAAAAGTCAGGGATCTTAAAGACTTCACTCTAGGAAACAGATCAGATGTGGTGCCCCAACTTTTAAAAAGGCTATCAGAAATCAAATTCTGGAGATTCTGGCTGAAACTGAAAAAGATAAGTACAAATTTTTATATTAACTAGACTAACTAAAGAAAGTATTGTTGTACTAGTGTACTACTAGACTAACTAGAATTAAGTATAACAAAACTTAAATTTGTCCACAGGGTTCGCAAAGACTTTACTTTCGGAAACTACAAGGAAAACAAAGAATAAGCTATTGACAAAAAAAGCGATGAAGACAATATTCAAGAATGAACTGAAAAGTCGTTGAATAGGATTCCATTCAGTCAAATGATGCAGAGCAATTGAGAAAGACGAACAACAGATCATGTGTGGTGCCCCTACGTCTCAACAGACTAACAGAAATGTAAATCTGGAGATAGTGGCTAAAACTAATAAAGGTAAGTACAGATTACATTAACTACAACATTGGTATATCTTAGCTACAAATGAAAATATACTAGGTACAACATAAGTAGATCTTAATTGAACTTTAAAAAATTTAGAATTCAAAGAACTTTTTTGTAATTGTTTAAAAATAATATGTCCACAGGGCTCTTAAAGACGTTATTCCAGGAAACAGATCATGTGTGGCACCCCAACATCTCAAATATCTGGAGATTATGACTAAAACTGAAAAAGATAAGTACAAATTTTTATATTAACTAGAACATTAGTATATCTAGCTAGAAAAAAAAATTAAGTTAAGTAGATCTTCATTAAACTTTTAAAAAGTTAGAAATCAGAGAACTTTTGTATTTATTTAACATCAATATGTACACAGGGCTCTAATAGACTTAACACAAGGAAACGGATCATGTGTGGTGCCCCAACATTTCAACAATTAAAATTAAAATCTCAAGATTGTGACTAAAACTGAAAGAGGTAAGTACTGATTATATTAACTACAACATAGGTATACTTTAGCTAGTTGTGAAAATATACTAAGTAAATTTAAGTAGAAAATAACTAAAAGTATTAAAAAGTCAGGGATATTAAAGACTTCACTGTAGGAAACAGATCAGATGTGGTGCCCCAACTTTTAAAAAGGCTATCAGAAATCAAATTCTGGAGATTCTGGCTGAAACTGAAAAAGATAAGTACAAATTTTTATATTAACTAGACTAACTAAAGAAAGTATTGTTGTACTAGTGTACTACTAGACTAACTAGAATTAAGTATAACAAAACTTAAATTTGTCCACAGGGTTCGCAAAGACTTTACTTTCGGAAACTACAAGGAAAACAAAGAATAAGCTATTGACAAAAAAAGCGATGAAGACAATATTCAAGAATGAACTGAAAAGTCGTTGAATAGGATTCCATTCAGTCAAATGATGCAGAGCAATTGAGAAAGACGAACAACAGATCATGTGTGGTGCCCCTACGTCTCAACAGACTAACAGAAATGTAAATCTGGAGAAAGTGGCTAAAACTAATAAAGGTAAGTACAGATTACATTAACTACAACATTGGTATATCTTAGCTACAAATGAAAATATACTAGGTACAACATAAGTAGATCTTAATTGAACTTTAAAAAATTTAGAATTTAAAGAACTTTTTCATAATTGTTTAAAAATAATATGTCCACAGGGCTCTTAAAGAACATTATTCCAGGAAACAGATCATGTGTGGCACCCCAACATCTCAAATATCTGGAGATTATGACTAAAACTGAAAAAGATAAGTACAAATTTTTATATTAACTAGAACATTAGTATATCTAGCTAGAAAAAAAAATTAAGTTAAGTAGATCTTCATTAAACTTTTAAAAAGTTAGAAATCAGAGAACTTTTGTATTTATTTAACATCAATATGTACACAGGGCTCTAATAGACTTAACACCAGGAAACGGATCATGTGTGGTGCCCCAACATTTCAACAATTAAAATTAAAATCTCGAGATTGTGACTAAAACTGAAAGAGGTAAGTACTGATTATATTAACTACAACATAGGTATACTTTAGCTAGTTGTGAAAATATACTAAGTATATTGATTCTGGCTGAAACTGAAAAAGATAAGTACTGATTATATTAACTACAACATAGGTATACTTTAGCTAGTTGTGAAAATATACTAAGTAAATTTAAGTAGAAAATAACTAAAAGTATTAAAAAGTCAGGGATCTTAAAGACTTCACTCTAGGAAACAGATCAGATGTTTTGCCCCAACTTTTTAAAAGACTAACTTTATTTCTGGAGATTCTGGCTGAAACTGAAAAAGATAAGTACACATTTTTATATTAACTAGACTAACTAGAGAAAGTATTGTTGTACTAGTGTACTACTAAACTAACTAGAATTAAGTATAACAAAACTTAAATTTGTCCACAGGGTTCGCAAAGACTTTACTTTCGGAAACTACAAGGAAAACAAAGAATAAGCTATTGACAAAAAAAGCGATGAAGACAATATTCAAGAATGAACTGAAAAGTCGTTGAATAGGATTCCATTCAGTCAAATGATGCAGAGCAATTGAGAAAGACGAACAACAGATCATGTGTGGTGCCCCTATGTCTCAACAGACTAACAGAAATGTAAATCTGGAGATAGTGGCTAAAACTAATAAAGGTAAGTACAGATTACATTAACTACAACATTGGTATATCTTAGCTACAAATGAAAATATACTAGGTACAACATAAGTAGATCTTAATTGAACTTTAAAAAATTTAGAATTTAAAGAACTTTTTTGTAATTGTTTAAAAATAATATGTCTACAGGGCTCTTAAAGATGTTATTCCAGGAAACAGATCATGTGTGGCACCCCAACATCTCAAATATCTGGAGATTATGACTAAAACTGAAAAAGATAAGTACAAATTTTTATATTAACTAGAACATTAGTATATCTAGCTAGAAAAAAAAATTAAGTTAAGTAGATCTTCATTAAACTTTTAAAAAGTTAGAAATCAGAGAACTTTTGTATTTATTTAACATCAATATGTACACAGGGCTCTAATAGACTTAACACCAGGAAACGGATCATGTGTGGTGCCCCAACATTTCAACAATTAAAATCTCGAGATTGTGACTAAAACTGAAAGAGGTAAGTACTGATTATATTAACTACAACATAGGTATACTTTAGCTAGTTGTGAAAATATACTAAGTAAATTTAAGTAGAAAATAACTAAAAGTATTAAAAAGTCAGGGATCTTAAAGACTTCACTCTAGGAAACAGATCAGATGTGGTGCCCCAACTTTTAAAAAGGCTATCAGAAATCAAATTCTGGAGATTATGACTAAAACTGAAAAAGATAAGTACAAATTTTTATATTAACTAGACTAACTAAAGAAAGTATTGTTGTACTAGTGTACTACTAGATTAACTAGAATTAAGTATAACAAAACTTAAATTTGTCCACAGGGTTCGCAAAGACTTTACTTTCGGAAACTACAAGGAAAACAAAGAATAAGCAATTGACAAAAAAAGCGATGAAGACAATATTCAAGAATGAACTGAAAAGTCGTTGAATAGGATTCCATTCAGTCAAATGATGCAGAGCAATTGAGAAAGACGAACAACAGATCATGTGTGGTGCCCCTATGTCTCAACAGACTAAAAGAAATGTAATTCTGGAGATAGTGGCTAAAACTAATAAAGGTAAGTACAGATTACATTAACTACAACATTGGTATATCTTAGCTACAAATGAAAATATACTAGGTACAACATAAGTAGATCTTAATTGAACTTTAAAAAATTTAGAATTCAAAGAACTTTTTTGTAATTGTTTAAAAATAATATGTCCACAGGGCTCTTAAAGACGTTATTCCAGGAAACAGATCATGTGTGGCACCCCAACATCTCAAATATCTGGAGATTATGACTAAAACTGAAAAAGATAAGTACAAATTTTTATATTAACTAGAACATTAGTATATCTAGCTAGAAAAAAAAATTAAGTTAAGTAGATCTTCATTAAACTTTTAAAAAGTTAGAAATCAGAGAACTTTTGTATTTATTTAACATCAATATGTACACAGGGCTCTAATAGACTTAACACCAGGAAACGGATCATGTGTGGTGCCCCAACATTTCAACAATTAAAATTAAAATCTCGAGATTGTGACTAAAACTGAAAGAGGTAAGTACTGATTATATTAACTACAACATAGGTATACTTTAGCTAGTTGTGAAAATATACTAAGTAAATTTAAGTAGAAAATAACTAAAAGTATTAAAAAGTCAGGGATCTTAAAGACTTCACTCTAGGAAACAGATCAGATGTTTTGCCCCAACTTTTTAAAAGACTAACTTTATTTCTGGAGATTCTGGCTGAAACTGAAAAAGATAAGTACAAATTTTTATATTAACTAGACTAACTAGAGAAAGTATTGTTGTACTAGTGTACTACTAGACTAACTAGAATTAAGTATAACAAAACTTAAATTTGTCCACAGGGTTCGCAAAGACTTTACTTTCGGAAACTACAAGGAAAACAAAGAATAAGCTATTGACAAAAAAAGCGATGAAGACAATATTCAAGAATGAACTGAAAAGTCGTTGAATAGGATTCCATTCAGTCAAATGATGCAGAGCAATTGAGAAAGACGAACAACAGATCATGTGTGGTGCCCCTATGTCTCAACAGACTAACAGAAATGTAAATCTGGAGATAGTGGCTAAAACTAATAAAGGTAAGTACAGATTACATTAACTACAACATTGGTATATCTTAGCTACAAATGAAAATATACTAGGTACAACATAAGTAAATCTTAATTGAACTTTAAAAAATTTAGAATTCAAAGAACTTTTTTGTAATTGTTTAAAAATAATATGTCCACAGGGCTCTTAAAGACGTTATTCCAGGAAACAGATCATGTGTGGCACCCCAACATCTCAAATATCTGGAGATTATGACTAAAACTGAAAAAGATAAGTACAAATTTTTATATTAACTAGAACATTAGTATATCTAGCTAGAAAAAAAAATTAAGTTAAGTAGATCTTCATTAAACTTTTAAAAAGTTAGAAATCAGAGAACTTTTGTATTTATTTAACATCAATATGTACACAGGGCTCTAATAGACTTAACACCAGGAAACGGATCATGTGTGGTGCCCCAACATTTCAACAATTAAAATCTCGAGATTGTGACTAAAACTGAAAGAGGTAAGTACTGATTATATTAACTACAACATAGGTATACTTTAGCTAGTTGTGAAAATATACTAAGTAAATTTAAGTAGAAAATAACTAAAAGTATTAAAAAGTCAGGGATCTTAAAGACTTCACTCTAGAAAACAGATCAGATGTGGTGCCCCAACTTTTAAAAAGGCTATCAGAAATCAAATTCTGGAGATTCTGGCTGAAACTGAAAAAGATAAGTACAAATTTTTATATTAACTAGACTAACTAAAGAAAGTATTGTTGTACTAGTGTACTACTAGATTAACTAGAATTAAGTATAACAAAACTTAAATTTGTCCACAGGGTTCGCAAAGACTTTACTTTCGGAAACTACAAGGAAAACAAAGAATAAGCAATTGACAAAAAAAGCGATGAAGACAATATTCAAGAATGAACTGAAAAGTCGTTGAATAGGATTCCATTCAGTCAAATGATGCAGAGCAATTGAGAAAGACGAACAACAGATCATGTGTGGTGCCCCTATGTCTCAACAGACTAAAAGAAATGTAAATCTGGAGATAGTGGCTAAAACTAATAAAGGTAAGTACAGATTACATTAACTACAACATTGGTATATCTTAGCTACAAATGAAAATATACTAGGTACAACATAAGTAGATCTTAATTGAACTTTAAAAAATTTAGAATTCAAAGAACTTTTTTGTAATTGTTTAAAAATAATATGTCCACAGGGCTCTTAAAGACGTTATTCCAGGAAACAGATCATGTGTGGCACCCCAACATCTCAAATATCTGGAGATTATGACTAAAACTGAAAAAGATAAGTACAAATTTTTATATTAACTAGAACATTAGTATATCTAGCTAGAAAAAAAAATTAAGTTAAGTAGATCTTCATTAAACTTTAAAAAAGTTAGAAATCAGAGAACTTTTGTATTTATTTAACATCAATATGTACACAGGGCTCTAATAGACTTAACACCAGGAAACGGATCATGTGTGGTGCCCCAACATTTCAACAATTAAAATCTCGAGATTGTGACTAAAACTGAAAGAGGTAAGTACTGATTATATTAACTACAACATAGGTATACTTTAGCTAGTTGTGAAAATATACTAAGTAAATTTAAGTAGAAAATAACTAAAAGTATTAAAAAGTCAGGGATCTTAAAGACTTCACTCTAGGAAACAGATCAGATGTGGTGCCCCAACTTTTAAAAAGGCTATCAGAAATCAAATTCTGGAGATTATGACTAAAACTGAAAAAGATAAGTACAAATTTTTATATTAACTAGAACATTAGTATATCTAGCTAGAAAACAAAATTAAGTTAAGTAGATCTTCATTAAACTTTTAAAAAGTTAGAAA
Source organism: Biomphalaria glabrata (assembly GCF_947242115.1). Classification (NCBI taxonomy): domain Eukaryota; kingdom Metazoa; phylum Mollusca; class Gastropoda; family Planorbidae; genus Biomphalaria; species Biomphalaria glabrata. The sequence goes on along the minus strand of NC_074723.1, from coordinate 18,574,026 downwards.
TCAGAGAACTTTTGTATTTATTTAACATCAATATGTACACAGGGCTCTAATAGACTTAACACCAGGAAACGGATCATGTGTGGTGCCCCAACATTTCAACAATTAAAATTAAAATCTCGAGATTGTGACTAAAACTGAAAGAGGTAAGTACTGATTATATTAACTACAACATAGGTATACTTTAGCTAGTTGTGAAAATATACTAAGTAAATTTAAGTAGAAAATAACTAAAAGTATTAAAAAGTCAGGGATCTTAAAGACTTCACTCTAGGAAACAGATCAGATGTTTTGCCCCAACTTTTTAAAAGACTAACTTTATTTCTGGAGATTCTGGCTGAAACTGAAAAAGATAAGTACAAATTTTTATATTAACTAGACTAACTAGAGAAAGTATTGTTGTACTAGTGTACTACTAGACTAACTAGAATTAAGTATAACAAAACTTAAATTTGTCCACAGGGTTCGCAAAGACTTTACTTTCTGAAACTACAAGGAAAACAAAGAATAAGCTATTGACAAAAAAAGCGATGAAGACAATATTCAAGAATGAACTGAAAAGTCGTTGAATAGGATTCCATTCAGTCAAATGATGCAGAGCAATTGAGAAAGACGAACAACAGATCATGTGTGGTGCCCCTATGTCTCAACAGACTAACAGAAATGTAAATCTGGAGATAGTGGCTAAAACTAATAAAGGTAAGTACAGATTACATTAACTACAACATTGGTATATCTTAGCTACAAATGAAAATATACTAGGTACAACATAAGTAAATCTTAATTGAACTTTAAAAAATTTAGAATTCAAAGAACTTTTTTGTAATTGTTTAAAAATAATATGTCCACAGGGCTCTTAAAGACGTTATTCCAGGAAACAGATCATGTGTGGCACCCCAACATCTCAAATATCTGGAGATTATGACTAAAACTGAAAAAGATAAGTACAAATTTTTATATTAACTAGAACATTAGTATATCTAGCTAGAAAAAAAAATTAAGTTAAGTAGATCTTCATTAAACTTTTAAAAAGTTAGAAATCAGAGAACTTTTGTATTTATTTAACATCAATATGTACACAGGGCTCTAATAGACTTAACACCAGGAAACGGATCATGTGTGGTGCCCCAACATTTCAACAATTAAAATCTCGAGATTGTGACTAAAACTGAAAGAGGTAAGTACTGATTATATTAACTACAACATAGGTATACTTTAGCTAGTTGTGAAAATATACTAAGTAAATTTAAGTAGAAAATAACTAAAAGTATTAAAAAGTCAGGGATCTTAAAGACTTCACTCTAGAAAACAGATCAGATGTGGTGCCCCAACTTTTAAAAAGGCTATCAGAAATCAAATTCTGGAGATTCTGGCTGAAACTGAAAAAGATAAGTACAAATTTTTATATTAACTAGACTAACTAAAGAAAGTATTGTTGTACTAGTGTACTACTAGATTAACTAGAATTAAGTATAACAAAACTTAAATTTGTCCACAGGGTTCGCAAAGACTTTACTTTCGGAAACTACAAGGAAAACAAAGAATAAGCAATTGACAAAAAAAGCGATGAAGACAATATTCAAGAATGAACTGAAAAGTCGTTGAATAGGATTCCATTCAGTCAAATGATGCAGAGCAATTGAGAAAGACGAACAACAGATCATGTGTGGTGCCCCTATGTCTCAACAGACTAAAAGAAATGTAAATCTGGAGATAGTGGCTAAAACTAATAAAGGTAAGTACAGATTACATTAACTACAACATTGGTATATCTTAGCTACAAATGAAAATATACTAGGTACAACATAAGTAGATCTTAATTGAACTTTAAAAAATTTAGAATTCAAAGAACTTTTTTGTAATTGTTTAAAAATAATATGTCCACAGGGCTCTTAAAGACGTTATTCCAGGAAACAGATCATGTGTGGCACCCCAACATCTCAAATATCTGGAGATTATGACTAAAACTGAAAAAGATAAGTACAAATTTTTATATTAACTAGAACATTAGTATATCTAGCTAGAAAAAAAAATTAAGTTAAGTAGATCTTCATTAAACTTTAAAAAAGTTAGAAATCAGAGAACTTTTGTATTTATTTAACATCAATATGTACACAGGGCTCTAATAGACTTAACACCAGGAAACGGATCATGTGTGGTGCCCCAACATTTCAACAATTAAAATCTCGAGATTGTGACTAAAACTGAAAGAGGTAAGTACTGATTATATTAACTACAACATAGGTATACTTTAGCTAGTTGTGAAAATATACTAAGTAAATTTAAGTAGAAAATAACTAAAAGTATTAAAAAGTCAGGGATCTTAAAGACTTCACTCTAGGAAACAGATCAGATGTGGTGCCCCAACTTTTAAAAAGGCTATCAGAAATCAAATTCTGGAGATTATGACTAAAACTGAAAAAGATAAGTACAAATTTTTATATTAACTAGAACATTAGTATATCTAGCTAGAAAACAAAATTAAGTTAAGTAGATCTTCATTAAACTTTTAAAAAGTTAGAAATCAGAGAACTTTTGTATTTATTTAACATCAATATGTACACAGGGCTCTAATAGACTTAACACCAGGAAACGGATCATGTGTGGTGCCCCAACATTTCAACAATTAAAATTAAAATCTCGAGATTGTGACTAAAACTGAAAGAGGTAAGTACTGATTATATTAACTACAACATAGGTATACTTTAGCTAGTTGTGAAAATATACTAAGTAAATTTAAGTAGAAAATAACTAAAAGTATTAAAAAGTCAGGGATCTTAAAGACTTCACTCTAGGAAACAGATCAGATGTTTTGCCCCAACTTTTTAAAAGACTAACTTTATTTCTGGAGATTCTGGCTGAAACTGAAAAAGATAAGTACAAATTTTTATATTAACTAGACTAACTAGAGAAAGTATTGTTGTACTAGTGTACTACTAGACTAACTAGAATTAAGTATAACAAAACTTAAATTTGTCCACAGGGTTCGCAAAGACTTTACTTTCTGAAACTACAAGGAAAACAAAGAATAAGCTATTGACAAAAAAAGCGATGAAGACAATATTCAAGAATGAACTGAAAAGTCGTTGAATAGGATTCCATTCAGTCAAATGATGCAGAGCAATTGAGAAAGACGAACAACAGATCATGTGTGGTGCCCCTATGTCTCAACAGACTAAAAGAAATGTAAATCTGGAGATAGTGGCTAAAACTAATAAAGGTAAGTACAGATTACATTAACTACAACATTGGTATATCTTAGCTACAAATGAAAATATACTAGGTACAACATAAGTAGATCTTAATTGAACTTTAAAAAATTTAGAATTCAAAGAACTTTTTTGTAATTGTTTAAAAATAATATGTCCACAGGGCTCTTAAAGACGTTATTCCAGGAAACAGATCATGTGTGGCACCCCAACATCTCAAATATCTGGAGATTATGACTAAAACTGAAAAAGATAAGTACAAATTTTTATATTAACTAGAACATTAGTATATCTAGCTAGAAAAAAAAATTAAGTTAAGTAGATCTTCATTAAACTTTTAAAAAGTTAGAAATCAGAGAAATTTTGTATTTATTTAACATCAATATGTACACAGGGCTCTAATAGACTTAACACCAGGAAACGGATCATGTGTGGTGCCCCAACATTTCAACAATTAAAATTAAAATCTCGAGATTGTGACTAAAACTGAAAGAGGTAAGTACTGATTATATTAACTACAACATAGGTATACTTTAGCTAGTTGTGAAAATATACTAAGTAAATTTAAGTAGAAAATAACTAAAAGTATTAAAAAGTCAGGGATCTTAAAGACTTCACTCTAGGAAACAGATCAGATGTTTTGCCCCAACTTTTTAAAAGACTAACTTTATTTCTGGAGATTCTGGCTGAAACTGAAAAAGATAAGTACAAATTTTTATATTAACTAGACTAACTAGAGAAAGTATTGTTGTACTAGTGTACTACTAGACTAACTAGAATTAAGTATAACAAAACTTAAATTTGTCCACAGGGTTCGCAAAGACTTTACTTTCTGAAACTACAAGGAAAACAAAGAATAAGCTATTGACAAAAAAAGCGATGAAGACAATATTCAAGAATGAACTGAAAAGTCGTTGAATAGGATTCCATTCAGTCAAATGATGCAGAGCAATTGAGAAAGACGAACAACAGATCATGTGTGGTGCCCCTATGTCTCAACAGACTAAAAGAAATGTAAATCTGGAGATAGTGGCTAAAACTAATAAAGGTAAGTACAGATTACATTAACTACAACATTGGTATATCTTAGCTACAAATGAAAATATACTAGGTACAACATAAGTAGATCTTAATTGAACTTTAAAAAATTTAGAATTCAAAGAACTTTTTTGTAATTGTTTAAAAATAATATGTCCACAGGGCTCTTAAAGACATTATTCCAGGAAACAGATCATGTGTGGCACCCCAACATCTCAAATATCTGGAGATTATGACTAAAACTGAAAAAGATAAGTACAAATTTTTATATTAACTAGAACATTAGTATATCTAGCTAGAAAAAAAAATTAAGTTAAGTAGATCTTCATTAAACTTTTAAAAAGTTAGAAATCAGAGAACTTTTGTATTTATTTAACATCAATATGTACACAGGGCTCTAATAGACTTAACACCAGGAAACGGATCATGTGTGGTGCCCCAACATTTCAACAATTAAAATTAAAATCTCGAGATTGTGACTAAAACTGAAAGAGGTAAGTACTGATTATATTAACTACAACATAGGTATACTTTAGCTAGTTGTGAAAATATACTAAGTAAATTTAAGTAGAAAATAACTAAAAGTATTAAAAAGTCAGGGATCTTAAAGACTTCACTCTAGGAAACAGATCAGATGTTTTGCCCCAACTTTTTAAAAGACTAACTTTATTTCTGGAGATTCTGGCTGAAACTGAAAAAGATAAGTACAAATTTTTATATTAACTAGACTAACTAGAGAAAGTATTGTTGTACTAGTGTACTACTAGACTAACTAGAATTAAGTATAACAAAACTTAAATTTGTCCACAGGGTTCGCAAAGACTTTACTTTCGGAAACTACAAGGAAAACAAAGAATAAGCTATTGACAAAAAAAGCGATGAAGACAATATTCAAGAATGAACTGAAAAGTCGTTGAATAGGATTCCATTCAGTCAAATGATGCAGAGCAATTGAGAAAGACGAACAACAGATCATGTGTGGTGCCCCTATGTCTCAACAGACTAACAGAAATGTAAATCTGGAGATAGTGGCTAAAACTAATAAAGGTAAGTACAGATTACATTAACTACAACATTGGTATATCTTAGCTACAAATGAAAATATACTAGGTACAACATAAGTAAATCTTAATTGAACTTTAAAAAATTTAGAATTCAAAGAACTTTTTTGTAATTGTTTAAAAATAATATGTCCACAGGGCTCTTAAAGACGTTATTCCAGGAAACAGATCATGTGTGGCACCCCAACATCTCAAATATCTGGAGATTATGACTAAAACTGAAAAAGATAAGTACAAATTTTTATATTAACTAGAACATTAGTATATCTAGCTAGAAAAAAAAATTAAGTTAAGTAGATCTTCATTAAACTTTTAAAAAGTTAGAAATCAGAGAACTTTTGTATTTATTTAACATCAATATGTACACAGGGCTCTAATAGACTTAACACCAGGAAACGGATCATGTGTGGTGCCCCAACATTTCAACAATTAAAATTAAAATCTCGAGATTGTGACTAAAACTGAAAGAGGTAAGTACTGATTATATTAACTACAACATAGGTATACTTTAGCTAGTTGTGAAAATATACTAAGTAAATTTAAGTAGAAAATAACTAAAAGTATTAAAAAGTCAGGGATCTTAAAGACTTCACTCTAGGAAACAGATCAGATGTGGTGCCCCAACTTTTAAAAAGGCTATCAGAAATCAAATTCTGGAGATTCTGGCTGAAACTGAAAAAGATAAGTACAAATTTTTATATTAACTAGACTAACTAAAGAAAGTATTGTTGTACTAGTGAACTACTAGATTAACTAGAATTAAGTATAACAAAACTTAAATTTGTCCACAGGGTTCGCAAAGACTTTACTTTCGGAAACTACAAGGAAAACAAAGAATAAGCAATTGACAAAAAAAGCGATGAAGACAATATTCAAGAATGAACTGAAAAGTCGTTGAATAGGATTCCATTCAGTAAAATGATGCAGAGCAATTGAGAAAGACGAACAACAGATCATGTGTGGTGCCCCTATGTCTCAACAGACTAAAAGAAATGTAAATCTGGAGATAGTGGCTAAAACTAATAAAGGTAAGTACAGATTACATTAACTACAACATTGGTATATCTTAGCTACAAATGAAAATATACTAGGTACAACATAAGTAGATCTTAATTGAACTTTAAAAAATTTAGAATTCAAAGAACTTTTTTGTAATTGTTTAAAAATAATATGTCCACAGGGCTCTTAAAGACGTTATTCCAGGAAACAGATCATGTGTGGCACCCCAACATCTCAAATATCTGGAGATTATGACTAAAACTGAAAAAGATAAGTACAAATTTTTATATTAACTAGAACATTAGTATATCTAGCTAGAAAAAAAAATTAAGTTAAGTAGATCTTCATTAAACTTTTAAAAAGTTAGAAATCAGAGAACTTTTGTATTTATTTAACATCAATATGTACACAGGGCTCTAATAGACTTAACACCAGGAAACGGATCATGTGTGGTGCCCCAACATTTCAACAATTAAAATCTCGAGATTGTGACTAAAACTGAAAGAGGTAAGTACTGATTATATTAACTACAACATAGGTATACTTTAGCTAGTTGTGAAAATATACTAAGTAAATTTAAGTAGAAAATAACTAAAAGTATTAAAAAGTCAGGGATCTTAAAGACTTCACTCTAGGAAACAGATCAGATGTGGTGCCCCAACTTTTAAAAAGGCTATCAGAAATCAAATTCTGGAGATTATGACTAAAACTGAAAAAGATAAGTACAAATTTTTATATTAACTAGAACATTAGTATATCTAGCTAGAAAACAAAATTAAGTTAAGTAGATCTTCATTAAACTTTTAAAAAGTTAGAAATCAGAGAACTTTTGTATTTATTTAACATCAATATGTACACAGGGCTCTAATAGACTTAACACCAGGAAACGGATCATGTGTGGTGCCCCAACATTTCAACAATTAGAATTAAAATCTCGAGATTGTGACTAAAACTGAAAGAGGTAAGTACTGATTATATTAACTACAACATAGGTATACTTTAGCTAGTTGTGAAAATATACTAAGTAAATTTAAGTAGAAAATAACTAAAAGTATTAAAAAGTCAGGGATCTTAAAGACTTCACTCTAGGAAACAGATCAGATGTTTTGCCCCAACTTTTTAAAAGACTAACTTTATTTCTGGAGATTCTGGCTGAAACTGAAAAAGATAAGTACAAATTTTTATATTAACTAGACTAACTAGAGAAAGTATTGTTGTACTAGTGTACTACTAGACTAACTAGAATTAAGTATAACAAAACTTAAATTTGTCCACAGGGTTCGCAAAGACTTTACTTTCTGAAACTACAAGGAAAACAAAGAATAAGCTATTGACAAAAAAAGCGATGAAGACAATATTCAAGAATGAACTGAAAAGTCGTTGAATAGGATTCCATTCAGTCAAATGATGCAGAGCAATTGAGAAAGACGAACAACAGATCATGTGTGGTGCCCCTATGTCTCAACAGACTAAAAGAAATGTAAATCTGGAGATAGTGGCTAAAACTAATAAAGGTAAGTACAGATTACATTAACTACAACATTGGTATATCTTAGCTACAAATGAAAATATACTAGGTACAACATAAGTAGATCTTAATTGAACTTTAAAAAATTTAGAATTCAAAGAACTTTTTTGTAATTGTTTAAAAATAATATGTCCACAGGGCTCTTAAAGACGTTATTCCAGGAAACAGATCATGTGTGGCACCCCAACATCTCAAATATCTGGAGATTATGACTAAAACTGAAAAAGATAAGTACAAATTTTTATATTAACTAGAACATTAGTATATCTAGCTAGAAAAAAAAATTAAGTTAAGTAGATCTTCATTAAACTTTTAAAAAGTTAGAAATCAGAGAACTTTTGTATTTATTTAACATCAATATGTACACAGGGCTCTAATAGACTTAACACCAGGAAACGGATCATGTGTGGTGCCCCAACATTTCAACAATTAAAATTAAAATCTCGAGATTGTGACTAAAACTGAAAGAGGTAAGTACTGATTATATTAACTACAACATAGGTATACTTTAGCTAGTTGTGAAAATATACTAAGTAAATTTAAGTAGAAAATAACTAAAAGTATTAAAAAGTCAGGGATCTTAAAGACTTCACTCTAGGAAACAGATCAGATGTGGTGCCCCAACTTTTAAAAAGGCTATCAGAAATCAAATTCTGGAGATTCTGGCTGAAACTGAAAAAGATAAGTACAAATTTTTATATTAACTAGACTAACTAAAGAAAGTATTGTTGTACTAGTGTACTACTAGACTAACTAGAATTAAGTATAACAAAACTTAAATTTGTCCACAGGGTTCGCAAAGACTTTACTTTCGGAAACTACAAGGAAAACAAAGAATAAGCTATTGACAAAAAAAGCGATGAAGACAATATTCAAGAATGAACTGAAAAGTCGTTGAATAGGATTCCATTCAGTCAAATGATGCAGAGCAATTGAGAAAGACGAACAACAGATCATGTGTGGTGCCCCTATGTCTCAACAGACTAAAAGAAATGTAAATCTGGAGATAGTGGCTAAAACTAATAAAGGTAAGTACAGATTACATTAACTACAACATTGGTATATCTTAGCTACAAATGAAAATATACTAGGTACAACATAAGTAGATCTTAATTGAACTTTAAAAAATTTAGAATTCAAAGAACTTTTTTGTAATTGTTTAAAAATAATATGTCCACAGGGCTCTTAAAGACATTATTCCAGGAAACAGATCATGTGTGGCACCCCAACATCTCAAATATCTGGAGATTATGACTAAAACTGAAAAAGATAAGTACAAATTTTTATATTAACTAGAACATTAGTATATCTAGCTAGAAAAAAAAATTAAGTTAAGTAGATCTTCATTAAACTTTTAAAAAGTTAGAAATCAGAGAACTTTTGTATTTATTTAACATCAATATGTACACAGGGCTCTAATAGACTTAACACCAGGAAACGGATCATGTGTGGTGCCCCAACATTTCAACAATTAAAATCTCGAGATTGTGACTAAAACTGAAAGAGGTAAGTACTGATTATATTAACTACAACATAGGTATACTTTAGCTAGTTGTGAAAATATACTAAGTAAATTTAAGTAGAAAATAACTAAAAGTATTAAAAAGTCAGGGATCTTAAAGACTTCACTCTAGGAAACAGATCAGATGTGGTGCCCCAACTTTTAAAAAGGCTATCAGAAATCAAATTCTGGAGATTATGACTAAAACTGAAAAAGATAAGTACAAATTTTTATATTAACTAGAACATTAGTATATCTAGCTAGAAAACAAAATTAAGTTAAGTAGATCTTCATTAAACTTTTAAAAAGTTAGAAATCAGAGAACTTTTGTATTTATTTAACATCATTATGTACACAGGGCTCTAATAGACTTAACACCAGGAAACGGATCATGTGTGGTGCCCCAACATTTCAACAATTAGAATTAAAATCTCGAGATTGTGACTAAAACTGAAAGAGGTAAGTACTGATTATATTAACTACAACATAGGTATACTTTAGCTAGTTGTGAAAATATACTAAGTAAATTTAAGTAGAAAATAACTAAAAGTATTAAAAAGTCAGGGATCTTAAAGACTTCACTCTAGGAAAAGATCAGATGTTTTGCCCCAACTTTTTAAAAGACTAACTTTATTTCTGGAGATTCTGGCTGAAACTGAAAAAGATAAGTACAAATTTTTATATTAACTAGACTAACTAGAGAAAGTATTGTTGTACTAGTGTACTACTAGACTAACTAGAATTAAGTATAACAAAACTTAAATTTGTCCACAGGGTTCGCAAAGACTTTACTTTCTGAAACTACAAGGAAAACAAAGAATAAGCTATTGACAAAAAAAGCGATGAAGACAATATTCAAGAATGAACTGAAAAGTCGTTGAATAGGATTCCATTCAGTCAAATGATGCAGAGCAATTGAGAAAGACGAACAACAGATCATGTGTGGTGCCCCTATGTCTCAACAGACTAAAAGAAATGTAAATCTGGAGATAGTGGCTAAAACTAATAAAGGTAAGTACAGATTACATTAACTACAACATTGGTATATCTTAGCTACAAATGAAAATATACTAGGTACAACATAAGTAGATCTTAATTGAACTTTAAAAAATTTAGAATTCAAAGAACTTTTTTGTAATTGTTTAAAAATAATATGTCCACAGGGCTCTTAAAGACGTTATTCCAGGAAACAGATCATGTGTGGCACCCCAACATCTCAAATATCTGGAGATTATGACTAAAACTGAAAAAGATAAGTACAAATTTTTATATTAACTAGAACATTAGTATATCTAGCTAGAAAAAAAAATTAAGTTAAGTAGATCTTCATTAAACTTTTAAAAAGTTAGAAATCAGAGAACTTTTGTATTTATTTAACATCAATATGTACACAGGGCTCTAATAGACTTAACACCAGGAAACGGATCATGTGTGGTGCCCCAACATTTCAACAATTAAAATTAAAATCTCGAGATTGTGACTAAAACTGAAAGAGGTAAGTACTGATTATATTAACTACAACATAGGTATACTTTAGCTAGTTGTGAAAATATACTAAGTAAATTTAAGTAGAAAATAACTAAAAGTATTAAAAAGTCAGGGATCTTAAAGACTTCACTCTAGGAAACAGATCAGATGTGGTGCCCCAACTTTTAAAAAGGCTATCAGAAATCAAATTCTGGAGATTCTGGCTGAAACTGAAAAAGATAAGTACAAATTTTTATATTAACTAGACTAACTAAAGAAAGTATTGTTGTACTAGTGTACTACTAGACTAACTAGAATTAAGTATAACAAAACTTAAATTTGTCCACAGGGTTCGCAAAGACTTTACTTTCGGAAACTACAAGGAAAACAAAGAATAAGCTATTGACAAAAAAAGCGATGAAGACAATATTCAAGAATGAACTGAAAAGTCGTTGAATAGGATTCCATTCAGTCAAATGATGCAGAGCAATTGAGAAAGACGAACAACAGATCATGTGTGGTGCCCCTATGTCTCAACAGACTAAAAGAAATGTAAATCTGGAGATAGTGGCTAAAACTAATAAAGGTAAGTACAGATTACATTAACTACAACATTGGTATATCTTAGCTACAAATGAAAATATACTAGGTACAACATAAGTAGATCTTAATTGAACTTTAAAAAATTTAGAATTCAAAGAACTTTTTTGTAATTGTTTAAAAATAATATGTCCACAGGGCTCTTAAAGACATTATTCCAGGAAACAGATCATGTGTGGCACCCCAACATCTCAAATATCTGGAGATTATGACTAAAACTGAAAAAGATAAGTACAAATTTTTATATTAACTAGAACATTAGTATATCTAGCTAGAAAAAAAAATTAAGTTAAGTAGATCTTCATTAAACTTTTAAAAAGTTAGAAATCAGAGAACTTTTGTATTTATTTAACATCAATATGTACACAGGGCTCTAATAGACTTAACACCAGGAAACGGATCATGTGTGGTGCCCCAACATTTCAACAATTAAAATCTCGAGATTGTGACTAAAACTGAAAGAGGTAAGTACTGATTATATTAACTACAACATAGGTATACTTTAGCTAGTTGTGAAAATATACTAAGTAAATTTAAGTAGAAAATAACTAAAAGTATTAAAAAGTCAGGGATCTTAAAGACTTCACTCTAGGAAACAGATCAGATGTGGTGCCCCAACTTTTAAAAAGGCTATCAGAAATCAAATTCTGGAGATTATGACTAAAACTGAAAAAGATAAGTACAAATTTTTATATTAACTAGAACATTAGTATATCTAGCTAGAAAAAAAAATTAAGTTAAGTAGATCTTCATTAAACTTTTAAAAAGTTAGAAATCAGAGAACTTTTGTATTTATTTAACATCAATATGTACACAGGGCTCTAATAGACTTAACACCAGGAAACGGATCATGTGTGGTGCCCCAACATTTCAACAATTAAAATCTCGAGATTGTGACTAAAACTGAAAGAGGTAAGTACTGATTATATTAACTACAACATAGGTATACTTTAGCTAGTTGTGAAAATATACTAAGTAAATTTAAGTAGAAAATAACTAAAAGTATTAAAAAGTCAGGGATCTTAAAGACTTCACTCTAGGAAACAGATCAGATGTTTTGCCCCAACTTTTTAAAAGACTAACTTTATTTCTGGAGATTCTGGCTGAAACTGAAAAAGATAAGTACAAATTTTTATATTAACTAGACTAACTAGAGAAAGTATTGTTGTACTAGTGTACTACTAGACTAACTAGAATTAAGTATAACAAAACTTAAATTTGTCCACAGGGTTCGCAAAGACTTTACTTTCGGAAACTACAAGGAAAACAAAGAATAAGCTATTGACAAAAAAAGCGATGAAGACAATATTCAAGAATGAACTGAAAAGTCGTTGAATAGGATTCCATTCAGTCAAATGATGCAGAGCAATTGAGAAAGACGAACAACAGATCATGTGTGGTGCCCCTATGTCTCAACAGACTAAAAGAAATGTAAATCTGGAGATAGTGGCTAAAACTAATAAAGGTAAGTACAGATTACATTAACTACAACATTGGTATATCTTAGCTACAAATGAAAATATACTAGGTACAACATAAGTAGATCTTAATTGAACTTTAAAAAATTTAGAATTCAAAGAACTTTTTTGTAATTGTTTAAAAATAATATGTCCACAGGGCTCTTAAAGACGTTATTCCAGGAAACAGATCATGTGTGGCACCCCAACATCTCAAATATCTGGAGATTATGACTAAAACTGAAAAAGATAAGTACAAATTTTTATATTAACTAGAACATTAGTATATCTAGCTAGAAAAAAAAATTAAGTTAAGTAGATCTTCATTAAACTTTTAAAAAGTTAGAAATCAGAGAACTTTTGTATTTATTTAACATCAATATGTACACAGGGCTCTAATAGACTTAACACCAGGAAACGGATCATGTGTGGTGCCCCAACATTTCAACAATTAAAATTAAAATCTCGAGATTGTGACTAAAACTGAAAGAGGTAAGTACTGATTATATTAACTACAACATAGGTATACTTTAGCTAGTTGTGAAAATATACTAAGTAAATTTAAGTAGAAAATAACTAAAAGTATTAAAAAGTCAGGGATCTTAAAGACTTCACTCTAGGAAACAGATCAGATGTGGTGCCCCAACTTTTAAAAAGGCTATCAGAAATCAAATTCTGGAGATTCTGGCTGAAACTGAAAAAGATAAGTACAAATTTTTATATTAACTAGACTAACTAAAGAAAGTATTGTTGTACTAGTGTACTACTAGACTAACTAGAATTAAGTATAACAAAACTTAAATTTGTCCACAGGGTTCGCAAAGACTTTACTTTCGGAAACTACAAGGAAAACAAAGAATAAGCTATTGACAAAAAAAGCGATGAAGACAATATTCAAGAATGAACTGAAAAGTCGTTGAATAGGATTCCATTCAGTCAAATGATGCAGAGCAATTGAGAAAGACGAACAACAGATCATGTGTGGTGCCCCTATGTCTCAACAGACTAAAAGAAATGTAAATCTGGAGATAGTGGCTAAAACTAATAAAGGTAAGTACAGATTACATTAACTACAACATTGGTATATCTTAGCTACAAATGAAAATATACTAGGTACAACATAAGTAGATCTTAATTGAACTTTAAAAAATTTAGAATTCAAAGAACTTTTTTGTAATTGTTTAAAAATAATATGTCCACAGGGCTCTTAAAGACGTTATTCCAGGAAACAGATCATGTGTGGCACACCAACATCTCAAATATCTGGAGATTATGACTAAAACTGAAAAAGATAAGTACAAATTTTTATATTAACTAGAACATTAGTATATCTAGCTAGAAAAAAAAATTAAGTTAAGTAGATCTTCATTAAACTTTTAAAAAGTTAGAAATCAGAGAACTTTTGTATTTATTTAACATCAATATGTACACAGGGCTCTAATAGACTTAACACCAGGAAACGGATCATGTGTGGTGCCCCAACATTTCAACAATTAAAATTAAAATCTCGAGATTGTGACTAAAACTGAAAGAGGTAAGTACTGATTATATTAACTACAACATAGGTATACTTTAGCTAGTTGTGAAAATATACTAAGTAAATTTAAGTAGAAAATAACTAAAAGTATTAAAAAGTCAGGGATCTTAAAGACTTCACTCTAGGAAACAGATCAGATGTTTTGCCCCAACTTTTTAAAAGACTAACTTTATTTCTGGAGATTCTGGCTGAAACTGAAAAAGATAAGTACAAATTTTTATATTAACTAGACTAACTAGAGAAAGTATTGTTGTACTAGTGTACTACTAGACTAACTAGAATTAAGTATAACAAAACTTAAATTTGTCCACAGGGTTCGCAAAGACTTTACTTTCTGAAACTACAAGGAAAACAAAGAATAAGCTATTGACAAAAAAAGCGATGAAGACAATATTCAAGAATGAACTGAAAAGTCGTTGAATAGGATTCCATTCAGTCAAATGATGCAGAGCAATTGAGAAAGACGAACAACAGATCATGTGTGGTGCCCCTATGTCTCAACAGACTAAAAGAAATGTAAATCTGGAGATAGTGGCTAAAACTAATAAAGGTAAGTACAGATTACATTAACTACAACATTGGTATATCTTAGCTACAAATGAAAATATACTAGGTACAACATAAGTAGATCTTAATTGAACTTTAAAAAATTTAGAATTCAAAGAACTTTTTTGTAATTGTTTAAAAATAATATGTCCACAGGGCTCTTAAAGACGTTATTCCAGGAAACAGATCATGTGTGGCACCCCAACATCTCAAATATCTGGAGATTATGACTAAAACTGAAAAAGATAAGTACAAATTTTTATATTAACTAGAACATTAGTATATCTAGCTAGAAAAAAAAATTAAGTTAAGTAGATCTTCATTAAACTTTAAAAAAGTTAGAAATCAGAGAACTTTTGTATTTATTTAACATCAATATGTACACAGGGCTCTAATAGACTTAACACCAGGAAACGGATCATGTGTGGTGCCCCAACATTTCAACAATTAAAATTAAAATCTCGAGATTGTGACTAAAACTGAAAGAGGTAAGTACTGATTATATTAACTACAACATAGGTATACTTTAGCTAGTTGTGAAAATATACTAAGTAAATTTAAGTAGAAAATAACTAAAAGTATTAAAAAGTCAGGGATCTTAAAGACTTCACTCTAGGAAACAGATCAGATGTGGTGCCCCAACTTTTAAAAAGGCTATCAGAAATCAAATTCTGGAGATTCTGGCTGAAACTGAAAAAGATAAGTACAAATTTTTATATTAACTAGACTAACTAAAGAAAGTATTGTTGTACTAGTGTACTACTAGACTAACTAGAATTAAGTATAACAAAACTTAAATTTGTCCACAGGGTTCGCAAAGACTTTACTTTCGGAAACTACAAGGAAAACAAAGAATAAGCTATTGACAAAAAAAGCGATGAAGACAATATTCAAGAATGAACTGAAAAGTCGTTGAATAGGATTCCATTCAGTCAAATGATGCAGAGCAATTGAGAAAGACGAACAACAGATCATGTGTGGTGCCCCTACGTATCAACAGACTAACAGAAATGTAAATCTGGAGATAGTGGCTAAAACTAATAAAGGTAAGTACAGATTACATTAACTACAACATTGGTATATCTTAGCTACAAATGAAAATATACTAGGTACAACATAAGTAGATCTTAATTGAACTTTAAAAAATTTAGAATTCAAAGAACTTTTTTGTAATTGTTTAAAAATAATATGTCCACAGGGCTCTTAAAGACGTTATTCCAGGAAACAGATCATGTGTGGCACCCCAACATCTCAAATATCTGGAGATTATGACTAAAACTGAAAAAGATAAGTACAAATTTTTATATTAACTAGAACATTAGTATATCTAGCTAGAAAAAAAAATTAAGTTAAGTAGATCTTCATTAAACTTTTAAAAAGTTAGAAATCAGAGAACTTTTGTATTTATTTAACATCAATATGTACACAGGGCTCTAATAGACTTAACACCAGGAAACGGATCATGTGTGGTGCCCCAACATTTCAACAATTAAAATTAAAATCTCGAGATTGTGACTAAAACTGAAAGAGGTAAGTACTGATTATATTAACTACAACATAGGTATACTTTAGCTAGTTGTGAAAATATACTAAGTAAATTTAAGTAGAAAATAACTAAAAGTATTAAAAAGTCAGGGATCTTAAAGACTTCACTCTAGGAAACAGATCAGATGTGGTGCCCCAACTTTTAAAAAGGCTATCAGAAATCAAATTCTGGAGATTCTGGCTGAAACTGAAAAAGATAAGTACAAATTTTTATATTAACTAGACTAACTAAAGAAAGTATTGTTGTACTAGTGTACTACTAGACTAACTAGAATTAAGTATAACAAAACTTAAATTTGTCCACAGGGTTCGCAAAGACTTTACTTTCGGAAACTACAAGGAAAACAAAGAATAAGCTATTGACAAAAAAAGCGATGAAGACAATATTCAAGAATGAACTGAAAAGTCGTTGAATAGGATTCCATTCAGTCAAATGATGCAGAGCAATTGAGAAAGACGAACAACAGATCATGTGTGGTGCCCCTACGTATCAACAGACTAACAGAAATGTAAATCTGGAGATAGTGGCTAAAACTAATAAAGGTAAGTACAGATTACATTAACTACAACATTGGTATATCTTAGCTACAAATGAAAATATACTAGGTACAACATAAGTAGATCTTAATTGAACTTTAAAAAATTTAGAATTCAAAGAACTTTTTTGTAATTGTTTAAAAATAATATGTCCACAGGGCTCTTAAAGACGTTATTCCAGGAAACAGATCATGTGTGGCACCCCAACATCTCAAATATCTGGAGATTATGACTAAAACTGAAAAAGATAAGTACAAATTTTTATATTAACTAGAACATTAGTATATCTAGCTAGAAAAAAAAATTAAGTTAAGTAGATCTTCATTAAACTTTTTAAAAGTTAGAAATCAGAGAACTTTTGTATTTATTTAACATCAATATGTACACAGGGCTCTAATAGACTTAACACCAGGAAACGGATCATGTGTGGTGCCCCAACATTTCAACAATTAAAATTAAAATCTCGAGATTGTGACTAAAACTGAAAGAGGTAAGTACTGATTATATTAACTACAACATAGGTATACTTTAGCTAGTTGTGAAAATATACTAAGTAAATTTAAGTAGAAAATAACTAAAAGTATTAAAAAGTCAGGGATCTTAAAGACTTCACTCTAGGAAACAGATCAGATGTGGTGCCCCAACTTTTAAAAAGGCTATCAGAAATCAAATTCTGGAGATTCTGGCTGAAACTGAAAAAGATAAGTACAAATTTTTATATTAACTAGACTAACTAAAGAAAGTATTGTTGTACTAGTGTACTACTAGACTAACTAGAATTAAGTATAACAAAACTTAAATTTGTCCACAGGGTTCGCAAAGACTTTACTTTCGGAAACTACAAGGAAAACAAAGAATAAGCTATTGACAAAAAAAGCGATGAAGACAATATTCAAGAATGAACTGAAAAGTCGTTGAATAGGATTCCATTCAGTCAAATGATGCAGAGCAATTGAGAAAGACGAACAACAGATCATGTGTGGTGCCCCTACGTATCAACAGACTAACAGAAATGTAAATCTGGAGATAGTGGCTAAAACTAATAAAGGTAAGTACAGATTACATTAACTACAACATTGGTATATCTTAGCTACAAATGAAAATATACTAGGTACAACATAAGTAGATCTTAATTGAACTTTAAAAAATTTAGAATTCAAAGAACTTTTTTGTAATTGTTTAAAAATAATATGTCCACAGGGCTCTTAAAGACATTATTCCAGGAAACAGATCATGTGTGGCACCCCAACATCTCAAATATCTGGAGATTATGACTAAAACTGAAAAAGATAAGTACACATTTTTATATTAACTAGAACATTAGTATATCTAGCTAGAAAAAAAAATTAAGTTAAGTAGATCTTCATTAAACTTTTAAAAAGTTAGAAATCAGAGAACTTTTGTATTTATTTAACATCAATATGTACACAGGGCTCTAATAGACTTAACACCAGGAAACGGATCATGTGTGGTGCCCCAACATTTCAACAATTAAAATCTCGAGATTGTGACTAAAACTGAAAGAGGTAAGTACTGATTATATTAACTACAACATAGGTATACTTTAGCTAGTTGTGAAAATATACTAAGTAAATTTAAGTAGAAAATAACTAAAAGTATTAAAAAGTCAGGGATCTTAAAGACTTCACTCTAGGAAACAGATCAGATGTGGTGTCCCAACTTTTTAAAAGACTAACTTTATTTCTGGAGATTCTGGCTGAAACTGAAAAAGATAAGTACAAATTTTTATATTAACTAGACTAACTAGAGAAAGTATTGTTGTACTAGTGTACTACTAGACTAACTAGAATTAAGTATAACAAAACTTAAATTTGTCCACAGGGTTCGCAAAGACTTTACTTTCGGAAACTACAAGGAAAACAAAGAATAAGCTATTGACAAAAAAAGCGATGAAGACAATATTCAAGAATGAACTGAAAAGTCGTTGAATAGGATTCCATTCAGTCAAATGATGCAGAGCAATTGAGAAAGACGAACAACAGATCATGTGTGGTGCCCCTACGTCTCAACGGACTAACAGAAATGTAAATCTGGAGATAGTGGCTAAAACTAATAAAGGTAAGTACAGATTACATTAACTACAACATTGGTATATTTTAGCTACAAATGAAAATATACTAGGTACAACATAAGTAGATCTTAATTGAACTTTAAAAAATTTAGAATTCAAAGAACTTTTTTGTAATTGTTTAAAAATAATATGTCCACAGGGCTCTTAAAGACGTTATTCCAGGAAACAGATCATGTGTGGCACCCCAACATCTCAAATATCTGGAGATTATGACTAAAACTGAAAAAGATAAGTACAAATTTTTATATTAACTAGAACATTAGTATATCTAGCTAGAAAAAAAAAATAAGTTAAGTAGATCTTCATTAAACTTTTAAAAAGTTAGAAATCAGAGAACTTTTGTATTTATTTAACATCAATATGTCCACAGGGCTCTAATAGACTTAACACCAGGAAACGGATCATGTGTGGTGCCCCAACATTTCAACAATTAAAATTAAAATCTCGAGATTGTGACTAAAACTGAAAGAGGTAAGTACTGATTATATTAACTACAACATAGGTATACTTTAGCTAGTTGTGAAAATATACTAAGTAAATTTAAGTAGAAAATAACTAAAAGTATTAAAAAGTCAGGGATCTTAAAGACTTCACTCTAGGAAACAGATCAGATGTGGTGCCCCAACTTTTAAAAAGGCTATCAGAAATCAAATTCTGGAGATTCTGGCTGAAACTGAAAAAGATAAGTACAAATTTTTATATTAACTAGACTAACTAAAGAAAGTATTGTTGTACTAGTGTACTACTAGACTAACTAGAATTAAGTATAACAAAACTTAAATTTGTCCACAGGGTTCGCAAAGACTTTACTTTCGGAAACTACAAGGAAAACAAAGAATAAGCTATTGACAAAAAAAGCGATGAAGACAATATTCAAGAATGAACTGAAAAGTCGTTGAATAGGATTCCATTCAGTCAAATGATGCAGAGCAATTGAGAAAGACGAACAACAGATCATGTGTGGTGCCCCTATGTCTCAACAGACTAAAAGAAATGTAAATCTGGAGATAGTGGCTAAAACTAATAAAGGTAAGTACAGATTACATTAACTACAACATTGGTATATCTTAGCTACAAATGAAAATATACTAGGTACAACATAAGTAGATCTTAATTGAACTTTAAAAAATTTAGAATTCAAAGAACTTTTTTGTAATTGTTTAAAAATAATATGTCCACAGGGCTCTTAAAGACGTTATTCCAGGAAACAGATCATGTGTGGCACCCCAACATCTCAAATATCTGGAGATTATGACTAAAACTGAAAAAGATAAGTACAAATTTTTATATTAACTAGAACATTAGTATATCTAGCTAGAAAAAAAAATTAAGTTAAGTAGATCTTCATTAAACTTTTAAAAAGTTAGAAATCAGAGAACTTTTGTATTTATTTAACATCAATATGTACACAGGGCTCTAATAGACTTAACACCAGGAAACGGATCATGTGTGGTGCCCCAACATTTCAACAATTAAAATCTCGAGATTGTGACTAAAACTGAAAGAGGTAAGTACTGATTATATTAACTACAACATAGGTATACTTTAGCTAGTTGTGAAAATATACTAAGTAAATTTAAGTAGAAAATAACTAAAAGTATTAAAAAGTCAGGGATCTTAAAGACTTCACTCTAGGAAACAGATCAGATGTGGTGCCCCAACTTTTAAAAAGGCTATCAGAAATCAAATTCTGGAGATTCTGGCTGAAACTGAAAAAGATAAGTACAAATTTTTATATTAACTAGACTAACTAAAGAAAGTATTGTTGTACTAGTGTACTACTAAACTAACTAGAATTAAGTATAACAAAACTTAAATTTGTCCACAGGGTTCGCAAAGACTTTACTTTCGGAAACTACAAGGAAAACAAAGAATAAGCTATTGACAAAAAAAGCGATGAAGACAATATTCAAGAATGAACTGAAAAGTCGTTGAATAGGATTCCATTCAGTCAAATGATGCAGAGCAATTGAGAAAGACGAACAACAGATCATGTGTGGTGCCCCTATGTCTCAACAGACTAAAAGAAATGTAAATCTGGAGATAGTGGCTAAAACTAATAAAGGTAAGTACAGATTACATTAACTACAACATTGGTATATCTTAGCTACAAATGAAAATATACTAGGTACAACATAAGTAGATCTTAATTGAACTTTAAAAAATTTAGAATTCAAAGAACTTTTTTGTAATTGTTTAAAAATAATATGTCCACAGGGCTCTTAAAGACGTTATTCCAGGAAACAGATCATGTGTGGCACCCCAACATCTCAAATATCTGGAGATTATGACTAAAACTGAAAAAGATAAGTACAAATTTTTATATTAACTAGAACATTAGTATATCTAGCTAGAAAAAAAAATTAAGTTAAGTAGATCTTCATTAAACTTTTAAAAAGTTAGAAATCAGAGAACTTTTGTATTTATTTAACATCAATATGTACACAGGGCTCTAATAGACTTAACACCAGGAAACGGATCATGTGTGGTGCCCCAACATTTCAACAATTAAAATTAAAATCTCGAGATTGTGACTAAAACTGAAAGAGGTAAGTACTGATTATATTAACTACAACATAGGTATACTTTAGCTAGTTGTGAAAATATACTAAGTAAATTTAAGTAGAAAATAACTAAAAGTATTAAAAAGTCAGGGATCTTAAAGACTTCACTCTAGGAAACAGATCAGATGTGGTGCCCCAACTTTTAAAAAGGCTATCAGAAATCAAATTCTGGAGATTCTGGCTGAAACTGAAAAAGATAAGTACAAATTTTTATATTAACTAGACTAACTAAAGAAAGTATTGTTGTACTAGTGTACTACTAGACTAACTAGAATTAAGTATAACAAAACTTAAATTTGTCCACAGGGTTCGCAAAGACTTTACTTTCGGAAACTACAAGGAAAACAAAGAATAAGCTATTGACAAAAAAAGCGATGAAGACAATATTCAAGAATGAACTGAAAAGTCGTTGAATAGGATTCCATTCAGTCAAATGATGCAGAGCAATTGAGAAAGACGAACAACAGATCATGTGTGGTGCCCCTACGTATCAACAGACTAACAGAAATGTAAATCTGGAGATAGTGGCTAAAACTAATAAAGGTAAGTACAGATTACATTAACTACAACATTGGTATATCTTAGCTACAAATGAAAATATACTAGGTACAACATAAGTAGATCTTAATTGAACTTTAAAAAATTTAGAATTCAAAGAACTTTTTTGTAATTGTTTAAAAATAATATGTCCACAGGGCTCTTAAAGACATTATTCCAGGAAACAGATCATGTGTGGCACCCCAACATCTCAAATATCTGGAGATTATGACTAAAACTGAAAAAGATAAGTACAAATTTTTATATTAACTAGAACATTAGTATATCTAGCTAGAAAAAAAAATTAAGTTAAGTAGATCTTCATTAAACTTTTAAAAAGTTAGAAATCAGAGAACTTTTGTATTTATTTAACATCAATATGTCCACAGGGCTCTAATAGACTTAACACCAGGAAACGGATCATGTGTGGTGCCCCAACATTTCAACAATTAAAATCTCGAGATTGTGACTAAAACTGAAAGAGGTAAGTACTGATTATATTAACTACAACATAGGTATACTTTAGCTAGTTGTGAAAATATACTAAGTAAATTTAAGTAGAAAATAACTAAAAGTATTAAAAAGTCAGGGATCTTAAAGACTTCACTCTAGGAAACAGATCAGATGTGGTGCCCCAACTTTTAAAAAGGCTATCAGAAATCAAATTCTGGAGATTCTGGCTGAAACTGAAAAAGATAAGTACAAATTTTTATATTAACTAGACTAACTAAAGAAAGTATTGTTGTACTAGTGTACTACTAGACTAACTAGAATTAAGTATAACAAAACTTAAATTTGTCCACAGGGTTCGCAAAGACTTTACTTTCGGAAACTACAAGGAAAACAAAGAATAAGCTATTGACAAAAAAAGCGATGAAGACAATATTCAAGAATGAACTGAAAAGTCGTTGAATAGGATTCCATTCAGTCAAATGATGCAGAGCAATTGAGAAAGACGAACAACAGATCATGTGTGGTGCCCCTATGTCTCAACAGACTAAAAGAAATGTAAATCTGGAGATAGTGGCTAAAACTAATAAAGGTAAGTACAGATTACATTAACTACAACATTGGTATATCTTAGCTACAAATGAAAATATACTAGGTACAACATAAGTAGATCTTAATTGAACTTTAAAAAATTTAGAATTCAAAGAACTTTTTTGTAATTGTTTAAAAATAATATGTCCACAGGGCTCTTAAAGACGTTATTCCAGGAAACAGATCATGTGTGGCACCCCAACATCTCAAATATCTGGAGATTATGACTAAAACTGAAAAAGATAAGTACAAATTTTTATATTAACTAGAACATTAGTATATCTAGCTAGAAAAAAAAATTAAGTTAAGTAGATCTTCATTAAACTTTTAAAAAGTTAGAAATCAGAGAACTTTTGTATTTATTTAACATCAATATGTACACAGGGCTCTAATAGACTTAACACCAGGAAACGGATCATGTGTGGTGCCCCAACATTTCAACAATTAAAATCTCGAGATTGTGACTAAAACTGAAAGAGGTAAGTACTGATTATATTAACTACAACATAGGTATACTTTAGCTAGTTGTGAAAATATACTAAGTAAATTTAAGTAGAAAATAACTAAAAGTATTAAAAAGTCAGGGATCTTAAAGACTTCACTCTAGGAAACAGATCAGATGTGGTGCCCCAACTTTTAAAAAGGCTATCAGAAATCAAATTCTGGAGATTCTGGCTGAAACTGAAAAAGATAAGTACAAATTTTTATATTAACTAGACTAACTAAAGAAAGTATTGTTGTACTAGTGTACTACTAAACTAACTAGAATTAAGTATAACAAAACTTAAATTTGTCCACAGGGTTCGCAAAGACTTTACTTTCGGAAACTACAAGGAAAACAAAGAATAAGCTATTGACAAAAAAAGCGATGAAGACAATATTCAAGAATGAACTGAAAAGTCGTTGAATAGGATTCCATTCAGTCAAATGATGCAGAGCAATTGAGAAAGACGAACAACAGATCATGTGTGGTGCCCCTATGTCTCAACAGACTAAAAGAAATGTAAATCTGGAGATAGTGGCTAAAACTAATAAAGGTAAGTACAGATTACATTAACTACAACATTGGTATATCTTAGCTACAAATGAAAATATACTAGGTACAACATAAGTAGATCTTAATTGAACTTTAAAAAATTTAGAATTCAAAGAACTTTTTTGTAATTGTTTAAAAATAATATGTCCACAGGGCTCTTAAAGACGTTATTCCAGGAAACAGATCATGTGTGGCACCCCAACATCTCAAATATCTGGAGATTATGACTAAAACTGAAAAAGATAAGTACAAATTTTTATATTAACTAGAACATTAGTATATCTAGCTAGAAAAAAAAATTAAGTTAAGTAGATCTTCATTAAACTTTTAAAAAGTTAGAAATCAGAGAACTTTTGTATTTATTTAACATCAATATGTACACAGGGCTCTAATAGACTTAACACCAGGAAACGGATCATGTGTGGTGCCCCAACATTTCAACAATTAAAATTAAAATCTCGAGATTGTGACTAAAACTGAAAGAGGTAAGTACTGATTATATTAACTACAACATAGGTATACTTTAGCTAGTTGTGAAAATATACTAAGTAAATTTAAGTAGAAAATAACTAAAAGTATTAAAAAGTCAGGGATCTTAAAGACTTCACTCTAGGAAACAGATCAGATGTGGTGCCCCAACTTTTAAAAAGGCTATCAGAAATCAAATTCTGGAGATTCTGGCTGAAACTGAAAAAGATAAGTACAAATTTTTATATTAACTAGACTAACTAAAGAAAGTATTGTTGTACTAGTGTACTACTAGACTAACTAGAATTAAGTATAACAAAACTTAAATTTGTCCACAGGGTTCGCAAAGACTTTACTTTCGGAAACTACAAGGAAAACAAAGAATAAGCTATTGACAAAAAAAGCGATGAAGACAATATTCAAGAATGAACTGAAAAGTCGTTGAATAGGATTCCATTCAGTCAAATGATGCAGAGCAATTGAGAAAGACGAACAACAGATCATGTGTGGTGCCCCTACGTATCAACAGACTAACAGAAATGTAAATCTGGAGATAGTGGCTAAAACTAATAAAGGTAAGTACAGATTACATTAACTACAACATTGGTATATCTTAGCTACAAATGAAAATATACTAGGTACAACATAAGTAGATCTTAATTGAACTTTAAAAAATTTAGAATTCAAAGAACTTTTTTGTAATTGTTTAAAAATAATATGTCCACAGGGCTCTTAAAGACATTATTCCAGGAAACAGATCATGTGTGGCACCCCAACATCTCAAATATCTGGAGATTATGACTAAAACTGAAAAAGATAAGTACAAATTTTTATATTAACTAGAACATTAGTATATCTAGCTAGAAAAAAAAATTAAGTTAAGTAGATCTTCATTAAACTTTTAAAAAGTTAGAAATCAGAGAACTTTTGTATTTATTTAACATCAATATGTACACAGGGCTCTAATAGACTTAACACCAGGAAACGGATCATGTGTGGTGCCCCAACATTTCAACAATTAAAATCTCGAGATTGTGACTAAAACTGAAAGAGGTAAGTACTGATTATATTAACTACAACATAGGTATACTTTAGCTAGTTGTGAAAATATACTAAGTAAATTTAAGTAGAAAATAACTAAAAGTATTAAAAAGTCAGGGATCTTAAAGACTTCACTCTAGGAAACAGATCAGATGTGGTGTCCCAACTTTTTAAAAGACTAACTTTATTTCTGGAGATTCTGGCTGAAACTGAAAAAGATAAGTACAAATTTTTATATTAACTAGACTAACTAGAGAAAGTATTGTTGTACTAGTGTACTACTAGACTAACTAGAATTAAGTATAACAAAACTTAAATTTGTCCACAGGGTTCGCAAAGACTTTACTTTCGGAAACTACAAGGAAAACAAAGAATAAGCTATTGACAAAAAAAGCGATGAAGACAATATTCAAGAATGAACTGAAAAGTCGTTGAATAGGATTCCATTCAGTCAAATGATGCAGAGCAATTGAGAAAGACGAACAACAGATCATGTGTGGTGCCCCTACGTCTCAACGGACTAACAGAAATGTAAATCTGGAGATAGTGGCTAAAACTAATAAAGGTAAGTACAGATTACATTAACTACAACATTGGTATATCTTAGCTACAAAAGAAAATATACTAGGCACAACATAAGTAGATTTTAATTGAACTTTAAAAAATTTAGAATTCAAAGAACTTTTTTGTAATTGTTTAAAAATAATATGTCCACAGGGCTCTTAAAGACGTTATTCCAGAAAAAAGATCATGTGTGGCACACCAACATCTCAAATATCTGGAGATTATGACTAAAACTGAAAAAGATAAGTACAAATTTTTATATTAACTAGAACATTAGTATATCTAGCTAGAAAAAAAAATTAAGTTAACTAGATCTTCATTAAACTTTTAAAAAGTTAGAAATCAAAGAACTTTTGTATTTATTTATATGTCCACAGGGCTCTAATAGACTTAACAAATGGAAACGGATCATGTGTGGTGCCCCAACATTTCAACAGACTATTAAAATTAAAATCTCGAGATTGTGACTAAAACTGAAAGAGGTAAGTACAGATTATATTAACTACAACATAGGTATACTTTTTATATTAACTAGACTAACTAGAGAAAGTATTGTTGTACTAGTGACTTTAGTTTAAAAAACTATGAGGAAAACAAAAAATAGGCTATTGACAGAAAAAGCAATGAAGACAATATTCAGGAATGAACTGGAAAGTCGATTAAATGGATTCTAATCAGTGAAATGACGAAGAGCCATTGAGAAAGACGATCGACAGATCATGTGTGGTGCCCCAAAATCTCAACTGACTAACAGAATTGTAAATCTGGAGATTGTGGCTAAAACTGATAAAGGTAAGTACAGATTATATTAAGTAAAACATTGGTATATCTTAGCTAGAAAGGAAAATATACTAAGTAAAACTTAAGTAGATCTTTATTGAACTTTTAAAAAATTATAATTCAAAGCACATTTGTATTTATTTAACTTCAATATGTCCACAGGGCTCTAAAAGACTTTACTCCAGGAAACAGATTACATGTGGTGCCCCAACATTTCAACAGACTAACCAAATGTAAATCTGTAGATTCTGGCTGAAACTGAAAAAGATAAGTACAAATTATATTAACTATAACATTGGTATATCTTAGCTAGATATGAAAATATACTAAGTAAAACTTAAGTAGATTGTAACTGAATCTTTTAAAAAGTTAGAATTCAAAGAAATTTTTTATTTGTTTAACTTTAATGTCCACAGAACTCCAGGAAACAGATCATGTGTGGTGCCCAATTATTTCAACAGACCAAAAGAAATGTAAATCTGGAGATTCTGACTGAAACTTAAAAGGGTAAGTACAAATTATATTAACTTAAACATTGGTATATTGTAGCTAGAATAGAAAATATACTAAGTAAAACTTAAGTGATCATAACTGAAACTATTTAAAAGTATTCAAAGAACTTTTGTATTTGTTTATCTTTAATATGTTTACAGGGCTCTTTACTCCAGGAAAAATCAAATGTGGTGCCCCCTACGATTCAACAGACTTACAAAATTTAAATCTGGAGATTGTGGCAAAGACTCAAAAAAGGTAAGTACTAATTTTTATATTAACTAGAACATTGGTATGTGTTAGCTAGAAAGGAAAATATACTAAGTAAAACTTAAGTATATCGTAGCTGAAAGTATTTAAAAAGTTAGAATTCAAAGCACTTTTGTATTTATTTAACTTCAATATGTCCACATGGCTCTTATAGACTTTACACCAGGACATTTACACATTGGGACACCCCAACATTTCAACAGACCAAAGGAATTTTATATAAATATGGAGATTCTGGCTGAAACTTAAAAAGAGTAAAACTTAAGTAGGTTGTAATTGAACTTTTAAAAAGTTAAAATTCAAAGAAAATTTGTATTGTTTAACTTCAATATAACCACAGGGCTCTTAAAAACTGTACAACAGGTGCCTCAACGTTTCAACAGACTAACTAAATTTAAATCTGGAGATTGTCGCTAAGACTGAAAAATGTAGGAAAGATTATTTTAACCAGAACATTGGTATATCTTAGCTAGAAAGGAAAATATACTAATTAAAATTTCATATTTCATTTATTAAGTATCATTAAGAGATGTATCTTTAGTTGATTAGTGTTTTTAGTGTCTTGAAAAGCTGTCTGTTTGTCCGTTCTTCACGTTTTAGCGCCCCATTCATATAGTTTTGCACTGTCTGTCTGTGGATTTGTTACATTTATATTTTTAAAAAACTAGAAAAAAAACTAGAAAGTAATTAATACAAGTCAAAATTTTATAATTAATAAATAATACCTTATTCAGGAACCAGTTTGTTTTCAGGTTAAAAACAATGCCAAATGATTCTTTTAAAATGTATTATCTTCTTATCTTATATGATACAGACGTTACTTCAAAAACAAGATGATTACGTCCTATGTGTCATGCATTTAGTCATGCATATTAACCAATGACCTAAATTCTGCCAAGTCACTGGTTTTCCTGGCTAGCTCAGGCAACTAATTCCATGCTCTAATAGCGCTAGGGAAGAAAGAGCAATTGTACAAATTTGTCCTAGCATATGGAACGAGGAATGTGCCTTTATCTTTGTGTTTTTCTGAGTATTTGATTAAATTTTGTTTTTGTACTTCAAGATTATGGTTCAGTGTTTTATGTATAATTGCTAGTTTAATTTTAAGTCTTCTATCCTTAATAAGGCTTTCTAAATCTAGTGATTTTACTAAAGATGTTACTCTAGTCAAATGTGAATATCCGTTTGTTATGAATCTCACTGCTCTATTTGTGTTCCAATTTCTTAATGTTTTCTTGAGTTGAGGGGCCTAACCAAGGTAAAATAACATTTTAGTATTATGTTCTTATTTGATTTATAGAAATTTCTTTTAATAAACCCTAATGTTTTGTTTGATTTTTGATAGTATCATCAATATGTGGATTCCATGACAGTTTTTCATTTATTATAACACCTAGGTATTTTGCATTTTTAGTCTAATAACTGACATTTTTCTGGGTGGAGAGACATGCTCCAATTTGAATCCCATTTTTGTAATTAATCTAATTCTCTTTGTAAAATTTTTGTATCTTGTGTTGTTTTTATTGGTCTATATATTATGCATTTGTCTGCAAATAATCTGACTTTTGTTCCTGAACTAATGCAATTTGGTTAATCATTTATGTAAATTAAAAATAGTAGTGGACTGCTCCTTGAGGTACACCTGAGTTTACTGTTATTGTTGTTGATTTAGAGCCATTTATTCAGGGCCGCCGCTGCCTATTGTGCAATGTGTATTGCACGTAGGTGGCCGAATGTAAGGGGCGGCCAAATCATTGTTCCAATATTCCAAGGTTACCTTTATTTTTTTGTATTTTTTAGCATAATAAAAAAAAATTATTCAAATATTTTAATATTTTATAGAAATTCTAATTATTCCATTATCTCTTCAGAACTATTAAAAAAAACGATATTCCTACATAAGAAGATATTTTGGAAACTTTTAATAAGAAAATGGAGTGGCGCGTGAGGGATTCCCACTGGTTTTTCCATAGTCGCCTTATCATTTCTGACCTTGAATTTTCTCGGGTTGTCTGTAATATAATGTAATATTTGTTTCGAATGACGCTTACAGAAGCAATGTAGTCAAAACTTTTTTACTACATATAAATATTGTTGTTTAGTCGAATACCCCTTCCTGTAAGTAGATATAGGAATTAAAAATACAATGTTAAAAACATTTTTACTTTTATGTTAAATGGCTGTTAGTTAAGCATAGAATATTTTTGGGTCACTATTGATGTAGATCTACATTAAGTTGTAGGCTACTAGCTTTTTGTGCATTAAGCCAACGACCGACTAACAACAAAGGGGGGGGGGGGGGCCAAAAAAATGTATTTTTTTCATTGTATTTATTAAACTTAATGACCAATGTTTACAAACTAAAATATCTAAAGTAAGAGACATCGTTTCATCTTCTAATAAGACCTTGTCAAATGTAGACGTTTTTGCGAGAAATGCATGCAACAATATGGGTTAAAACTTTTTGAAGAAAACATTTCAAAACGTCTCCGTTAGTGTTATTCTTCTGGATTTTCTTATCTGAGATTGATCGAATTATTCCGACTATTACACTTAATTATAATGACGATTTCTGTGTTAAAAAAATTTCAGCGACATAGACGTCTTATTTAGCATGAAGATGATCTTAAAAAAGATCACGCCTATTACAGACATCTGTGTGTTATATATATAATATATATATATATATTATATATATATATATATATATATATAATTGGACTTTTTTTTTACTAGGACATACATAATACATTTTTTTTCAAAGAAAAAAATAAGGGTGGGGCGCCATTTTTTAATTTTGCACGCAGGCGGCCACAACCCTCGCGATGGCCCTGCATTTATTATTACAGTTTGTTCTTTCATATCAGAAAATCATTAAACCATTGATACAATGGGTCATCAATGCCAAAATATTTTAATTTTTTAAGCAAACTATGGTAGTGAACTTGGTCAAAAGCTTTGGTAAAAATCTAGTAAGATAGCATCTATTTGCTCACTATCATCTAAACATTTTAAAAAATCATCAATTAGTCCTATTAGTGTGTTTCATATCAGGGGCGGACTGGCTATATGGGCAAACGGGCAAATGCCCGGTGGGCCGGTACCAAATGGACCGGTCTGGTAGCGACCAAAGAAAAAAATTCAATGCAGACAACTTTAAAAAAAAGTGACAGCAACAAGACACAAAGGCCGAACAGGTTTTCTTGTTGTTGTTGTTTTTTTTTAATTATTATTACAATTAATTTTGTTTGAAATTCAACAAGAATATAATTTTAAGGATTACACTATACACTGTACGTATTATCATTTGTAAAACGTTAGAACGTACATTCTGCTATGCATGAGCGGCATGGCCTTCAACACTACTTTGATGTCTTCGAGACTGTGTTTGGCCTGATCATTTTGCTGGTCGGCATGGGCCTTTGATGGCACTCCTATTTTTATTTTGCTCCTTCCCTCACCCGTCTTTTGATGTTTCCAATGAAAGTTAACGAAAAAGAGGGATGGGAGAGGATAAGTTAGAAAACATTGATATAATGCGGCAAAAGGGAAGACAATTAGCTCTTTAACAAAACACATACACACAGCCGCGAAATTGCAAACCACCCAACTTATTCATAGCTCAATGTGGGTATAAAGTTCTACTTTCTGCGATTTGAAAAGAAAAAGTAAGTTTCTTGTTGTTTATTTGTAATAACATAGATATAAAAATACTACAATTAAGGCTACGTCCATCGTAGTTCGATTATGACCACTTTGTCATCCAGGGAGCTGAGGGCTTTGCACTGGGGTTTTATGTCTCCTCGTGTGGCTGGTGAGACCTATGTGAGCCCGGAATGTTCGGCCGCACACTAGGCAGGTTATTCCAGCTGGAGCTAGTGTCATTGGCCTTGCTTTTCTTCTCTGGCGTTTTTTCTTCTGCCAGCTTTCAGCTTTGTTCTCTTTTCCTCAGCAACCTGTGCGCCGGTTTTCACAGCGCGACGTCATGATGCTCTGTCATGTGCCTCTGTCGCCCAGGTGGATGGGTCTATGCTGAACGCCTTCAGAGAAGCTTTGAGGGTTTCCCTGAAGCGTTTTCTTTGACCACCTTAAGAGCGCTTTCCTTCGCTTAGTTGGCCATACAAGAGTGATTTAGGGATGCGGTGGTCTTCCATTCTGCATACGTGTCCTGCCGATCGCAGCTGGGACTGCATCAGGGTGTGTGGATGCTTTGTAGACCCACTCTTTGAAGGACTTCAGTATCTGGTATTGTCTTGCCATTTGACATTCAGTATTTTTCACAGACATTTCATGGTAGTGATTCAATTTCTTTGCATGTTAACTGTATACTATCCATGTTTCTGAGGTCTAGAGCAATGTAGAGGAGGATGACGGCTCGATAGACCCCTAGTTTTGTATTTGTGGTGATACCACTTTAAAGGAATGGGTTGTCAGGCAGGAAAACCAATGATTTAGCATATTTTAAGTCACAGATCAACAAGCATGACTAGATTGACACGTGAAATGCGTAGGACCTAATTTTTTTTTTAGGAACGTCTGCTTATAGTTTTCAGACTACATACGTGTAGTTCTAGAAATAGAATACATCCAGTTTTCGATGCGTTATCAAACTTTATATATATTGAATAGAATTAGGCTTACACCTATGATAAAACACATGGGCGTAGCCAAGAGGGGAGGAATTCAAACCATCACTGGCCTCAGATCTCATTGTCTGAAAGGGAAAGTTTACTTACTGCCCCAGTGCAGCCAACTTAAGCAAACAAGAGTCACCAAATTTCATGAGCGTAGCCAAAAGTGGTTTGGTGGTTTCCCCCCCCCCCCCTTCCAATACAAAACTAAAGCATTTTTTTACCATTTTCTACCAGTCGCTGGACTCCAGTGAATAGAAGATTTAGTTTTTGATTTTTTTTAGCGGAAGAGTAGCAGGCTAATTGCACTGCAGATACCTCAGAATATGCATTTTTCAAAGCTTAAAATAACGGAAATAATGCTTGGATCCGGGGCGAAGCCCGGACCCCACTGGGGAGCTTACGGCGCTCCCCCAGACTTCTTAGCTGTAGCTGTCCTTTGGCGGTGTGTACTACCTTTCACTAATTATAGGAAGAGAGTATTCTAGAGTAGAAAAAACGTTTAAAAGAATGAAAGATAAGAATGTAGCGCTATAAAAAAGCTATAAATATAATGTAATGAAGATTAATTACATATACACACACTAATATATATATATATTGCGGAGGGGGTTTAACCCCCACACACACACACACACACCGAAAATATGACATGCCATTTGTGGGCCGGTTTATATGGTAATGCCCGGGCCGATTTTGATTGATACCCAGTCCGCCCCTGTTTCATATGATCTATATTTCCTAAAGCCATGTTGTTATGGAGTAAGGACATTATGTTTGTCTAAGAGGTTTATATGATGTTGCTACATATTATGTATTATAGGATTTTACAAGTGATTACTGGTCTGTAGTTTCCTGGGTCAGATTTTTCTCCTTTTTTAAATAGGGGGTTGCCATTAGCTTCTTTCCAGTCCCTTATGGTACTCTGCCTGAAAAGGTATTTTGAACACTGGTGCTAGCTCATTGCTTAGTTCTTTGAGTAATCTAGCTGGAATACTATCAGGTCCAGATGCTTTATTCGGTTTAATGTTGGCTAATAGTTTTTGGATTCCCTTCTCTTGTACTTCTATATCTCCTATGTTGTCTAATTGGTTCAAATTAAGTAATATATGTCTTTACCTTCTGGGGCTGAGAATGCTGATGCAAAGTATTTGTTTAAGATGTTACTATGTTAGCTTTAATTAGTTTCATTATCATTATGTGTTAAGTAGTTCTCTCCTTTTAAATGTGCTATGCCTGTTGTTTCCATTTTCTTATGTAGATATTACATTGTTTATGTATTCACTCTGCAGCTGTCTGCTTACTTTTTGGGTTAAGTGTTCAATTTCTATATACTTTTTATAAACTCTTTCTGCCTTAGTTACTTTAAATTTTCCATATAGTATAGGTCTATAGGTTTTACTTCTGTTTACAAAGTTTCTTTAATCTATTTTTAAACCAGCATTTATTTATTTTGTTTGATGTGTATTTAGTTGGTATATGATTGTCTATAATGTTAAAGACAGTTTTTAATGAAATTCCAGGGGTCATCGACCTTGAATTTTTTTCACTGGAAATAAATGCTACTTATTGCTAAATGTTACTGTATAGGTGCAGTTATTCTCCTTACATTGTTGAAATCTTTTTTTTTTAATCTCCTACTATAAATTCTCGGATCAAGTTGAAATTTCGTATAATTATTCATAATTTTTTATAGAGTCTAGATCTACATGAATCAATTAAAAAAATTCGTTATAATAAATAAAAAATGTATATTAAATAAATATTTAAGGTACTTTCCTTGGATAATTTTTTTAATGATTTTTTTTTGTTTGTTTTTATTTTGCTTTTTTATTTCGTTTCCTTGTTTCGATACATTTTATTTTGACTATTTACTCAAGAACCGTTACTCTTACCTTATAATCTAGATATCTTGATTTATAGTAGATCTAGATTAAATACTTAAAATAGTAAATATATACTTAGATCTATAATCGAGATAGATCTATAATTTTGTAAGTATACATACACACACAGTGACAGTACTGTCAATATTATAATAATAATTATTATATGAATAGTTGAGTTAGTAAGTTTAAGTTAGTCTTACTCTTCTACTCTCGTGTCTCTAGTCTAGTCTCACTTTTACTTTTAGCCCTGATCATCTCATGCCTGGCTTCTTATTCTTAGCACTTCTTAGTCAGTGCTTAGAGTTAGAGTAGACGGCTTAGACATAGAAGCTTAAGTTAGTAAGTAAGGCTACGTTTTAGTTTAGGCCTTACTTAGTCTTAGCCTTAGCATTGTTAATGTTACAGTGAGTTTTTAATCTTAAATCTAGATTCTAGATCAAGTAGAACTTAGTAGAAGTGTAGCATCAAAATGATCAATCAACAAGCATGTATAATAATAATATTATATTTAAATTATATAGATCTATATATATATTATTATATATATTATATATAGTAATATAGTTATTATAGTATACTATTACTAATATACAGTGACAGTCTTAAATGTAGTCAACTGTAGACTAGTGTAGATCAAGAATATATTTCTTCTTTTTTCTAGAATATTCTAGATCTAGAGACTAGATTTATTTAGATGAAATGAGATCTAATTACTCACAGTAGTGTAGTAACCTACTAAAGTACTATACTCTATACTATCAGTTCTATATCATCTATCATTGATCAGTCAAATCAGTGTATTAAAAAATTGTATGTATATAAATGTAGTATATATATACTCATACTGACAGTTCTGCTAGCTAGATTATTCACTCCTGAGTAGATCTAGAGTCTGTTAGTATAGAAGTGCAGATCAGATCTAGAGCTAATCTAGTCTAGAGTCAAAGTCTAGAATTAGAATTAGACACAGTGCAGTAGATCTAGATTTAGAGTAGTGTGAATTTCAAGCAAATTAAGCCCACTGACAGCCATTTTCACATTTGACCTATAGATGTTGATATCTATCAAATCTATGTATTCCTCATTCTTTTTTCAATCAAAATTGATATATTTAATATACATGTGTAATTTCCGCATTCAGCTGGCATATTTACGTCTCTAGGGAGACCTGGCAACCACTGGCCAGAATTTTTATGTTGTCCAGGCACTGGATCAAGAGAATTAGATGAATTACAGAAATGGGAATGCTTAAATTTCTTGCATGTCTTTCCACCCAGAAAAATGTCAGTTATTAAGAGTAACAAAAAAACTAAAGCAAATCAATTCCACTTATCTTATTCATGGTAAGCCAGTAACACAGACTAAAATGCAAAGTACCGAAATGAAAAACTGTCATGGAATCCCCATATTGATGAAACTATCAAAAAATCAAAGCATTAGGGTTTATTAAAAGAAATTTCTATAAATCAAATAAGAACATAAAACTAAAATGTTATTTTACCTTGGTTAGGCCAATAATAGAATATGCATCTTGTGTTTGGGACCCCCTCAACTCAAGAAAACATTAAGAAACTGGAAAAGACACAAAATAGAGCAGTGAGATTCATAACAAACGAATATTCACATTTGACTATAGTAACACCTTTAGTAAAATCACTAAATTTAGAAAGCCTTCAGGATAGAAGACTTAAAATTAAAGTAGCAATTATACATAAAACACTGAACCATAATCTTTAAAAAAAATTAAATAAAATACTCAGAAAGACACAAAGATAAGACACATTCCTCGTTCCATATGCTAGGACAAATTTGTACAAGTGCTCTTCTTCCCTAGCGCTATTAGAGCATGGAATAGGTTGCCTGAGCTAGCCAGGAAAACCAGTGACTTGACAGAATTTAGGTAATTGGTTAATATGCATGGCGCGTAGGACGTAATCATATTCTTTTTTAAAGTGACGTTTGCATCATATAAGATAAGAAGACTAAAAGTATATTTACAAAGGGGGATAACCCAGTTGATTTTTAATATCGCCAACTTTAAACTGATAGAAAGAGAAAGAAAATAAAAATATAGAAATAATAGCGCTGTAGAGCAGACTCACAGACCTATATAAATATCGCCAGCATTTGTTTGTAGTTGCTTTACAAAGATGTTCATTGTACGAAATGAATAATTTTGATGAAAGATTGCCATTCATATATTTCAGATAATGTCATCTGCAGAGAAAACTGCCAACCCACTAGAACCTTTTCTGTTGCTACTAAAAGATGCTAAACAAGCAGGCGCTGCCAGTATTGTAACCCAGGCTATGGGTGCACCTAATGTCTTTGTATTTGGGGAGATTCTTCATTTGCCTAATGTTCAAGAGGTTGATATCACCATTTTGCATATAGAATTTGTGAAATTTTAAAATTGTATTTAAATTAACTACTTTTTACATCTTGATTTAATATATTTTTTATCAGCTAGCAAATGGCCCCCATGCTGCTGTGTTCCAGTTGTTAAATGTATTTGCATATGGAACTTACAAAGATTACAAAGGTCAGTCTTTAAATAGCATTTATTTTTTTTTTTTATTGAAGTTGTTGTTTAAAACAAATAAACCTATTCGTACTAAAATTTAAGGAATGTTTATATATATATAAAATGCTTTCTATTAAAACATTTGCTCCTTTGTTTTCTTTCTCAGCAAGTACAGCCCAGTTGCCAGACCTCACAGCAGCCCAGCTAACTAAACTCAGGCATTTAACAGTTGTGTCCTTGGCAACGAAAACAAAAGTAATAATACTTTGATAGTCTTTTATTTTAGTAGCCTGTTGTGATTGCAAGATGTAAGACCCATAGTCTTGTCAAAGAGAAGTTAATGACATGGAAATAAACCATAGACTTTCTTTGATGTATTTCAGAATAGGTTATAGTTTGATAACACAGTGATTTTTATAAATGATAGAATGAAAAATCTGACCTCCTAACTTTAATAATAGAATATCACTAATTATGCACTTTTTTTTTTAATGTTATTAAACTTCCTCAGTAATGGTCTAACATTCGTCATTCATTATGCCAATGTATTGTGAGGAAAAGAAGAGTTGATTGGGTGAAAAGCCTATGAATTCAGTAATTCAGTTGTTGTTGTTTTTAATTTAAAAACCAATATTCTGCTTAATATGAATTTTATGGGAGTCAAACAAGTACTGAATAATGCTATTCCCATATTTTAATTGGGTTTGTTTTGTTGTATTTTTTTTTTTTTGAGAAAAATCCACAATGTAAAATTGTCACCTTGTTATTTATGAGTTTTTCATTAGTTTTTCTTGTAAGATAAAAGCTTTTAAAAAAAAATTGGAAGCAATTTACATAAATACATTTGTATGAAATATTTTGGTTGCTGTATTCATATATTATCAATATTTGATTTTTTTTTCAGTGCATTCCTTATTCTGTTTTATTGGATGAATTGGCAATTGATAATGTGAGGAATTTAGAGGTAGGCCATATAGTATACAAAATGATTGTAAATTGTGTGTTTTAATGTCTTGATGGCCTGCACATAGGGATGCTGTAAATGTTAGTTTTTTGGCTACTAAAAGAAATTAATGATATTGTAGTCTTACAGTAGTCAGGTGTTTTTGTTTGTTTGTTGTTTTTTTTTACTTAAATATGTAAGGTTGTAAAATGTTGCAAAAAAACAAAAAACAAAAAAAAATTTTGATTTTTATTAATGTAATTATTGGATAAGGAAGCATGTATTTAATCAGAAACAGCTGCCAAGGCCTAATGTGATGTAAAATTATAATTTACATTTTGACATTACCATCTTTCTATGAACCATCATCCCATATCCTATTGTTTTTAAAGGTGTGTTTTATTAAACAGTTTTTTAGGATCCTTTTAAACTACTTCATCATCTATGCTCATCTTTTTCTTTGTGATATATCATTAAATTCTGATTTCCCTAGACTGAAATAAAACATAATGCAATCAAATCAGGTTCAATCATATTTTTTTTCTTTGACAGACTAATTCAGTTGAGTGAAAGCAATTTTAATTTGACAAAGCTCGTAGAATTTATCTGATGTTTCATATAACCATGCGTCTGTATGTTTTTATTACAAAGCAGTCTGCTGGGCCTAAGAAACAGTTCAATATCATTTAAATTTTGTTAGAATCAAGTTTATTTGAGAAAGATATAACCATATTAATTAAAAACTACTTTTGTTTGTCACTCTTGATTCAATTTCAGTATTTCTTTTGATAAACTTTATCTGATAGGATCTGATAATTGAAGTTATATATGCTGACATCATTCATGGAAAGCTTGATCAAAAGAACCAACAACTGGAAGTGGACTATGCTATAGGAAGGGACATACACGACAATGCATTGACAGAGGTGGTCAATGTTCTACAGCAGTGGTAAGCTGTGTGTTTTTAATGCTGAAGTCTATGAAAAAAAAGCTGTCTGAAACATTTGTCATTTCAAAATAAGTCTGCCTGGAGCGCTAGCTCAATAGAAATGCATCTGTCTGGAACATTTCTTAAGTAGAATAAAATGTTATTTCTTCTCTAGTAGTATGTAGAAGGGCAGAGGATAGTTGAAATGTTCTATATTTTCTTTACCCTTTAAAAGCATAATGGCTTGTGGAATTACAGAGGGCATAATTATTGTTTGGCAGTTGTGGTGGGTGGGGGTCCTTTTCTTAACCCTTTTGGGGGTTGATTGCATGCCAAAGACAATGTTTTACGAGTGTTTTTAATAATAATAAAAAAAAAAAATTTAAAAATAGTTGCGATTAATTATGAATTTTAGAAAGTGTTTAACATATACTTTGAATTGCGCTAAGTTGTTGTGTATTAATCCATACCATGGCAAACAAAAGATACTTTACAGGGTTTGTAGTGCTCCCAAAATCTTCTAAAAAATTTAAAGTCTCCTAAAATCCTAAAATTCTCCTAAAAATTGCCAGAATTCTCCTAAAATTTTGTCCTGTTTTGAACTTGTGATTGAAAATGACCTTGGCTCAAGCTCTAAAGGCAGTGCAAAAAATGGTTGTTTCCTTTCATTGTTACGTCTGAAGACGCGCTAGATTTAGTGTGTAGTGACTATTGTCTATAATTAGAGCAATTACCAGCCTAATGTGTTAGCTACACCCTCCCAGCCCTCCCTCACCTAAAATATTCTTGTTGTAACAGTAAGAGTGACTTCACCTGGAAAGACAGCTAGAAATAGTATCTAGTGAAGATAATTCGCACCTAACCAGAAAAGTCCGTGAATTTTAGTCAATTTAATGATCTCGATAATGTCTACATTGCTCTAGATTCTAAATTTAAGCTAAATCACTAGAATCTAGAGAAGATAATTCGCACACAACCGGGAAAAGGTTGCAAATTTTTGTGACTTAGATCTAGAGTCTAGATTTATGGTAGATTCAGTGAGGAATTCTCACACAGCCGTGAAAAGTCAGCAAATTTAGTGACTTACATCTAGACTCTAGATTTACGTTTAATTACTAGAATTTGGTGAAGATAATTACTAGATTTAACCCTGTGAAGCCGTAAAAAGTGCGCAAATTTTAGTGACTTATATTTAGAATCTATAAAGTCTTTTATAGATTTCAGATCTACGATTCAGTAAAGATAATTCTCACACAGCCATGAAAAGTCCACAAATTTTAGTGGCTTAGATCTAGAGTCTAGATTTACTGTGAAGATAATTTGCACACAGCTGTCAAAAGTCCGCGAATTTTAGTGACAAAAGCCAGGGAAAGTACATAGATGTAGTTGAAAAAGAAATTCTGCTTGAAAAAAAAAACGCTAATAGGTCTAATACTCCCCATCCAAAAGCCATTATTTTGTAAGCAAATGTCAACTAAACATACAAATGAGCCTGTTCATTGTCCATTGTTCAGCAGTTGTGTCAATTATCTCTAAAAACAATCTTTTCTGATAATCTTTGCCAGTAGTATCATGAACTTTTAAATCATCATAAAATTTTTTCAGTTTGTTAAAATATTTTAATTCTTCCTTCTCTATGTCACGTTTGTAAATCTTCAACTTTTTCTCAAATGCTGTTAAGATGTCAAATGCCTGATCGACAGATTTTCCGAAACCTTGCAACTTCGTATTAAGTTCATTTAAATGGGATGAAAAATCTGTAAAAAAAACAGTATTCTGATAAGCCAGTCAACATTTGTCAATTCTGAGCAATTTTGTTTGTTATAATCCATAAAGATTCGAATTTCATCAAGGCATTCCACAAACCGTTCCAGAACGTGACCTCGGCTACGTTGTTGTACATTAATAAGCCAGAGTAACTGGACTGAACTTCATTTAGCAGCTGATCAAATTTTCTCTTATTCAAAGCACGGGCAGTAATGCAGTTTACGGTTTTTGTTACACATTTCATAATGTCTTCAAGTTCCTTTAAGCCGTTTTTTGAACATAGGGCTTGTTAGTGCACAATGCAGTGAAAAGTTATTAGTGGGTGTCCAACATGTCCTGTAAACAAAGTGGTGAAACCTGCATCCTTTCTAGTCATACTTGGAGCACCATCAGTTGTAACAGAAACTTTTTTTTTTTGAGATCTACACCTGCATTTCTGAGTTCAGTCACAACAGTTTGACATATATCTGCACCTGTTGTTGTCATTGGTAAAGTTGCTAATTGTATTAGTTCTTCATGTATTTCATTTCCTTTGCTATATTTGGCAATGATGGCCAGTCTAGCGGACGATGTCACAGTTGCCATCAATACATTTATATCAGAATAATTACCATAACATGTCATTCTCAAAAATAAAAATGTCAGTATCAACAAAATGGCGGAAGCTAAGGAGATCTCGTTCAAATACGAGATTTGTCTTGAAAAAAATGTATTATGCCCAATGCTCCTCAAATGAAACACAGTAATATGAAAAAAAATATATGGAATATGATCCACTAGCGCTTCTTCCATATTATTTACAGTTCTCGGAAATAATTGAACGTTATTAATTATGGTAATTTGAGATATCCGTGATTTTTCCAAAAAACAAATTTCTTAATATCATCGTGGTCGCGTGCCACACAAAATCATTTCGCATGCCACCTTGGGCACGCGTGCCATAGGTTCGCCAGCCCTGCCTTAGTAGATACACATAGGAACTAAAAATGAACATTTCCATCACAAAGAATACACATTATAAAGGCATCTCTAAGAATGTTTCTTATTTTAACTAATGGAAAAGCAATCATTTGTAATGTTCTTTAATAAATCTTTGAAAAAAAATGGTTGTTTGAGGTTTTGGGATGACAGTCAAGTTGTTACTTGAATAAAAGATAACTTTCATTAAATTTTCTTTGGACATACCACAGCTGATGACATTGTTTCTGTTCTGAGTGGGATGTTGGTCAAATATTTATTATTACCAAAATCAAGTAACAATAATTGATTTGATAAATGTTTAATGTATGTTTTACAATATATCACATAAACTGATGACACCTATCACATATAATATATATATCTACACATACATCATACATTTCATCTTTAAAAAACCTTCTAAAATTTTGTTATGGAAAAGTGCTACTAACCTTGACTTTAGATTTTATTAAATTCACTGTTTTGCTTTCTTTTCACTGTAAATATCTGTTAATATACCTTTTGAGAATCTAATTCTAGGACTTTCAGTTCTAGTTAGGCAATGCATCTCTTAACAATAATTGTGTATTTTCTAATAGGTGTAATGGATGTGAAGGTGTCTTAAAAAGTATAGAGGAACAGATCATCAGAGCCAATACATTCAAAGAGAAGCAAAATCAACAGCAAGCAGCTTTAGAGGATGAGGTAATACATTAAGCTCAAGACAGACTCAACTAGAGACAAAACACATGTTTACGAAACATCAAACATCTACAAAGTCTTCATGTCTTAGCGCTGAATGTCATGATGTCCCATCTGTTCTTGCTATAAAATCTCTTTACTACATATCTCCTTGACAAATAATTACAAAATTAACATTTCTCTAGCTTGAGAATATATTTTTTCTTTTGTTGTTTTAATGCTAAAAATAATTGCTTCTTTTGCAATTGTTCAAAAAAATGTTTAATTATTTCAAGATTTTTCCATAATGTGATGAAGTATGCTAAGTTGATTTATATATTATATTTGTATTTTGCAATAAATTAATATTGACAAAACTAATGTTTGCAAAATTTAATAAGCCTACAGTTACTACCTAGAGAAAAAAAAAAGACCATTTCTAACTTTTCTTTACTGAATCATCCTACAACTTTTTAAAGACTTCATTAGTCATTGTTTAGTTCTGAGGTACACACTAATGGAAAATATTGTGATTTTGTTTTCCTTTCTGAAGCTGAAACTATTGTTAGTGTTTTTGCTTTTAAACATTTAGATCTTCTTCTAGACGATTTCAGTGTCATCACTGAAACAGAGGTTCAGTATCAAGTCTTTGTAAGAACTTTACAACTGAAGACATTATGCCTTTTTTTTTAAGGATTTTTTTTTGTTTTTTATTCAAGATGGTCAACTTAACTTTAACTTAGCATATTGCTAGCACTTTTGTTGCATGGCAGTTCTATATAATTCTACTTTTATAGATGTAACTGTTGCTATAACATTTATCCAGTTTACACTTTTTAATACAAAAAATCATATTTTTTTTCATGCAGTATGTATTTTATTTTAGTTTTAAAAATGGTTTAAAAGTGTAGAATTTAGTCCAGAAAATAGTCCTCATCTTTTATTATCTTTGACTGTTCTCTTCAATGGATACTATCTTTGTTTTCTTCAATGGTTATTATCTTTGTTCTCTTCAATGGATATTATCTTTGTTCTCTTCAATGGATATTTTCTTTGTTCTCTTCAATGGATACTATCTTTGTTTTCTTCAATGGTTATTATCTTTGTTCTCTTCAATGGATATTATCTTTGACTGTTCTCTTCAATGGTTATTATCTTTGACTGTTCTCTTCAATGGTTATTATCTTTGTTCTCTTCAATGGATATTATCTTTGTTCTCTTCAGTGGATATTATCTTTGACTGTTCTCTTCAATGGATATTATCTTTGTTCTCTTCAATGGATATTATCTTTGTTCTCTTCAGTGGATATTATCTTTGACTGTTCTCTTCAATAGATATTATCTTTGTTCTCTTCAATGGATATTATCTTTGACTGTTCTCTTTAACTGATATTATCTTTGACTGTTCTCTTCAATGGTTATTATCTTTGTTCTCTTTAATGGATATTATCTTTGTTCTCTTCAATGGATATTATCTTTGTTCTCTTCAATGGATATTATCTTTGTTCTCTTCAATGGATATTATCTTTGACTGTTCTCTTCAATGGATATTATCTTTGTTCTCTTCAATGGATATTATCTTTGTTCTTTTCAGTGGATATTATCTTTGACTGTTCTCTTCAATAGATATTATCTTTGTTCTCTTCAATGGATATTATCTTTGACTGTTCTCTTCAATGGATATTATCTTTGTTCTCTTCAATGGATATTATCTTTGTTCTTTTCAGTGGATATTATCTTTGACTGTTCTCTTCAATAGATATTATCTTTGTTCTCTTCAATGGATATTATCTTTGACTGTTCTCTTCTATGGATATTATCTTTGACTGTTCTCTTCTATGGATATTATTTTTGACTGT
Organism: Biomphalaria glabrata; assembly: GCF_947242115.1. NCBI lineage: Eukaryota > Metazoa > Mollusca > Gastropoda > Planorbidae > Biomphalaria > Biomphalaria glabrata. The sequence goes on along the minus strand of NC_074723.1, from coordinate 18,529,937 downwards.
CCTCTTTCATTGATATTATCTTTGACTGTTCTCTTCAATGGATATTATTTTTGACTGTCCTCTTTAACTGATATTATCTTTGACTGTCCTCTTTAACGATATTATCTTTGACTGTCCTTTTTAACTGATATTATCTTTGACTGTCCTCTTTAACTGATATTATCTTTGACTGTCCTCTTTAACGATATTATCTTTGACTGTCCTCTTTAACGATATTATCTTTGACCGTCCTTTTTAACTGATATTATCTTTGACTGTCCTCTTTAACGATATTATCTTTGACTGTCCTTTTTAACTGATATTATCTTTGACTGTCCTTTTTAACTGATGTTGTCTGTGACTTCCCTCTTCAACTGATATTCTCTGTGACTAATGTTTTCTAGGTTTTGAACATCAAAAAGACGATAAAGACAACCCAACAACAGGATCTGGATGAGGCCATGGTCACTGATAGCAGGAGTGATCTTACTGCTGACAAAAGTTCAAAGAAAACAACAAAAACTAAAGGGTAAGTGTCTCTTCTAGTTTATATTCACATCTTAAGTCTCCATTCTCTTTCTAGTCTTTTCTTTTTGTCAAACAATTGAGCTGGTCTTAGTTATCATCAACCCATCTATGAGGTATTGCCTTGTGTGACAATGTGTCCTAGTAATATAAGTAATCTCATTTGCTTGATCAATCAATGAACTTTTCTTTGTTAATTTCCATTCTGTCAGTCAACTTCTCAGATTTCATTTTCTTTCTATGACATATTCAGAAGAATGAAAACCTGATCCTAATTTACCCCCTCCCCCCTTCCACCTATAATTTTGTACAACCCTAATTCTATACAGAATTCAATTAAATATAATGTGCATATAAAATAGAGTATTGAGCCTTTGGGCAGACTGGTGGGCTCTTTATAAATCTTGGTCTGCGGCTAGTCTAGAAGATGGAAATTCTGAATGTGCATATAGTCTTATATTAATAATATTTTAAAATTTTACCATAATGGCACTAACCATCTGAGTACATGTCACATGGTTTGCTTTTAAACCTATTTGCCATGTCTTGGTTGACTAGATCTAATTAGCAATCAGGGATCATCTTCACTCCATTTCAGCTGAACCTTTTTTTGTTACATTTTTTTTCCATAGATTGAGGGGAAGCAATCCTGGCAAGTTATGGAAGTAACATGTTTAATCCACTTTGAATTAGTCTGAGTTTCAACCCTGATTTGGTGTCCGTATACATGAATGTTTTTGTACATTAAAGAAAATGGCTGCTTAGAGCCATATGCTATTCCTTCTGTACATAGACTGAGATTTGTGGTGCTGAATGAGAAAGTGGAGGAATGTACAGGAAGTGTCTTGTGTTTTTCCTTCTAATTGTGTTTATTTTGATCTTCATTGACTTTATGAAAAGAATTAAATTAATTGGAAACAAAAATCTTGTTGTTTTAAAGAAGGGTTTGTATGAGTTAATGACATGAAATCAATGGGCACTAAATAGTTTCAAGTCATTATGTATCTTCAGACAGCCATTCTCTCTTTTAGACAAAATATACATGCATTCAATTATATTAGAATTCCTTTTTCTTTAATCTAAAAATTATTTTTTTTCTCTTCACTTTTGTCCAAAAAATATATGCAGAACTCCTGTGCATACTTCTTACAACTAAAATATTATATGATCTTTTGAAATAGAGACCAAAAAAACAGAACATCAGAGACTTCGACCAACTTATCAGACTTACTCTTAAAATTTTGAAACAAAATCAACATAAAAGAAGTCTCAGAAAATAACTATTTCATTTTTACATGCTTTTTAATACAGCAACAAAAAAAAATCAATAATTAGCTTATACAAACTTATACTAATGGAAAGAGAGAAGAAATGTTTGCAAAATCTGGCAAGCAGACATACTCCAACACATCTTCTACTTTGTAAGAAGGATACAATCCTGTTTCACCAGTACTTAGTAATGTTCCTTTGGAGAAACCATTCCAGTGGTTACCCGCAGTCTCGATTAGATCACCCTTCCTTAACTTTATTATCTTGTTTCCCTCGAGGTCCTCACCCTCCTCATTTGACTCCATGGCCCGGACCAGGTGGTGTGTCTGTCCGCCGAAGTAGTAGATGTCGTCCAGGGAGCGAAACCAGTTTGAGGCGTCACCGTGCATTGTCTGCATCAGCTCGTAGGCCAGCCGACACACCTGGGAGGAAAAGGTGCAGACCAGGAACTGCGAATGGGCGAGGAAGAAAATGTCTGTGACCAGTCCCTTGAAACCGTCCATGCTGTTCCTGTCCATTGAAATGTTCGGGTTGTGAATGAAAGTAAAATTTGGATATGATAATCTCGCCTCGTCTATCAGATTCTCATCTGACGCTAAGAAAACTTTCCTCTTTAAGACTGGAGTTTGAAGGTTTTCATAATATTGTTCCACATACTGCATGTACTCCTTCAGTTCGTGATACGCCGCCTCGACTGAAATTAGAAATTTGCTTCTTTTTTATTGTTTGATATAAATAAAAAAAAACACTAATTACAAATAGATTATTATTTAATTGGTTAATTATTTTTTGTATTGATTCTTCTTTTGTCAGGTCAAAAAATAATTGAGCAAAATTTCAGCTTAATCCAAGATTGGGTGGGAGGTATAACGTGTACAAACTTTTTACCAGACAGACACAGTTGATACAAGTTTTATAAAAATAGTAAATACATGTATTTGTTTTAACAAAATTAACCGAAGGCCTACAATCCTTTAATAAAACTATAAATAAAACTTCTTTATCTGTAACAAAGTCATAGGCACTTAAAAAGTTTTTCTAGTTTACTTAATCTTCAGACTCCAATCCAAAATCTTTAAAACTTGGCTCACAAAGATTAAAATTATATTAAAAAAAAACAAGGTTACAAAGTTTGTGTGGAAACACAAACTCAAAATTGGCCCCCGAAGTTATCCACCAAGGTAGGCTTCAATATTTTCAGAAAGAAAATCCGAATGAAATTCTATCAAAGACAAATGACAGATAAGTATGGAGAAAGAGGGTTGACAGATCTTGTGTGGTGCCTCAGCGGTCCAGCAGATCAAAGGATAGGTGAAAGTGAATGTAAAGTTTGATGTGAACCTGGCCTAACTGATGCCTTATAATTGATCTAATTGTTTTCAAAAGGTTCAATCTCATCTTCTTTTATTTTTTTTTCTCTTATACGAATCCTCAATTTGGATAGCATATGGGTGTGTTTATTATAAACTAAAGTAAATGCAGTTTACAAGATTAATAATTAACTTAAATTATGTTTAACTTATAATGCATACTAAATAAAAAATTTTTTGTTTAAAAAAATAGAAAACATTTGTTTGTATGTAAATGTAGTACTTAATATAACAGAACTTACATAACTTAACAATACAAATATAAAAACAAAAATCTTTGACAAAAAAATTACAACCTTTTGCTTAAATGTATTCAAATATGGGATAATGTAGTCTCCCCTACTAAAAAGCCTCAAGTGTTTGAGTGTTTAATAGTTAGTAGTTGTAAAAGTGGTGTATTTTTATGAAAAAACTGCTTGCATAAGTGATTTTAAAAATTAGATTTTTCGCTTTTCGGAAAAGAAAAAAGTAGTCGTTGCATCAGAACTTTGAATGGCCTAAAATATTGTGGTGTCGGATTTTCACTATCTTTTCTAGTTTACGAGATCTAAACGGGACGGACGGACAGACATTTCACACAAAACTAATAGCGTCTTAATTTTCCCCTTTCGGGGGCCGCTAAAAATGGCTTTACCATCCTTTTTAATCTCTTAGGTACAGATTCTATTTAAAATACCTAATATTCCGTTATGGAATGTCCCGTGAAAATTTACTTCTCTTAGGCCTATAGACTTACTTATTTTATCTGTTCGACGAACGTGTATTCCAACATAAAGACCTTCCAAGTCGAGTCTCTCTGTTAGTTCATTTAGCTCTTGCTACAAAGACATGATAAACATGAGCAGTTAACATCCAATCAATGTACAGTTAAATTACGAAATAACTCAACAACATTACAAACAAAATTATTACAGGTATACTTATACCTGTTGGAATCTGTGAACTAAACATTTTGACTTTCAACTATGTAGGCCTATATGTAAATTTAAATATTGGAACTACTACAGAAGTAAAAGCTCTGACACGAGATTAAGAAACAAATATAAACTAAATGCAAGGAATTGAAATTTCAAACCTCTAAAAGATACGAACAGATCTTTTCACTTTTTCGTGCATGATCTGAATTAAAAAAAACAACACTTTGTTATACACTACTTTGGCAGTATTCCTACCTGATATTCAGGTGTTGGTCTCATAATGTAGGCTGCTAACTGCCCGACCCACCAAGCCGATGGATTTCCGTGGAATAAATTTAGTTTTGGAGCGAGATCTGCAGGTATAGCCAAAGGCATGATCTTCCTGGCTTCCTCAGAAACTTCCTCAATAATTACATGCCGTAGTACACGTTCTTGGCTGCGAGTCCCCTCCAACTTTTCCATGACAGTGATATTCTCACTGGCGCACGTCTCGCTCATATCCTTAAACGGTTGCCTCTCGTCGGGGCCGCTTTCGTCGGAGATTACCATCACTCTACCAGTTGCGTAGGCCATAATCAAGCACTGGACGTAGTGGTGGATAACGCAACCAAAGCCGCACGGCTTTAGTGGGCAAACGATGTATTTGGCCGCAGAACAGTTGGGCGGGTTTTGAACAGCGCTCAGTCTTCTTTGGACCCTCTCCCCAAGTTCCAGTGACATAGCCAATCTGTCATTGTCGAGACCGTCTGAGCCACGCAGGGTATCAAGGGCGTGATCAATAGATCGTTTATATCCTCGTAAGGTAGTCTTGAACTTAGACACAAGCGAATCGTTCGCGTCTGTCGACCTTATTATATTCTGCATCGCCCAAGAGTTCGAGACTGTAGCTTTATCAACTTGTTTCTGAGAGAATTGATAGGCCTCCACAAAGAGCCACAGCTCCCGCACAAGGGTCTCGAGCTTCCTTCGATTCTTCTCTTGCTCGTAGCTCATTCTTGATAAACTAGTTGAGAGTCTTCTAGTGAGCTCGGCCTCGACAATTTGCTTCCTGAGCCTCCGTCCAGCTCCTGATTTGTATCTTTCGAGATCCTTGAACACCATGTCGACTCTGTTGAATATGTCCCGATAAGCTCTGGTCACTTTGTCTGTCCTGGAGATGTCTTGCAACTTTAGATAGTCAAGTCTTTTCAGAAGCTCGTTGTTTTTAGCCTGAAATGTTCAACACAATAAAAATATTAAAGTATTCTGGTAGAATTGAGACACACAAAATACATTTAACGGTATACTCGGGGGACATGTGAGTCATACATAAAATGGCATACTGCTGGAACTGAGTTAAGAAAATTAAATATTTCTAGGTATAAACAAGAAATATGTTTCAGTGTCTTCTTGTATGTAAAAGTAAAATTCCCCTTTCTGACCTTGTGGTCCCTAGGGCAGATGATGTAGAGGTCATCTGTTTCTGTGGCCCACGGTTAACGAGGGTGTCTTGTGGCCAGCACGACGACCAACAATCTTTACTTTTCCCCAACTAGTGTCAGGCTAGAGCTCGGTGGTCTCAGAGGCGCCAGAAGATCCCGAAATTAAAAATCTCAGTCCTCACCAGGATTCTAACCCCGGTTCGGAAGCCAAGCGCTTTACCGCTCAGCCACCGCCCCTCCCTTCTTCTATAATTCAATATTTTTGTATAAGTATTTTGATACTTCCAATGTCAGAAGTCTTTTTTAGTATATGTCATGGGCGTAGCCAGGGGGGGGGGGTTTGGGTTAAAACCCCCGAAATGAAATACCCCCCCCCCCCCTTGGGGATCGGAATTAAAAAACTGATTTTTTCCTTTGATTTTGTTTATTTTAGGTGAGATTTTAATACTAAACCATCACTTGCCCCAGCACAGCCAATGGATTTTGAGTTTAAAACCCCCTACCAGGGGGTTTTGAGTTTAAAACCCCTTACCAGGGGTTTTTGCAGTTAAATCCCCTCTCTTCTATAAAACAAAACAAAAAAAAAATGCAAACGACAATCCCCAAATTCCAAGAGCACAGTTAAGGAAGATTTTGATTTTAAAACCCCCTCCAAAAATAACGATAAACCCCCTCTTTGATATGAAAAAGAAAATTACGCACTCAAAATGTTATGAGCGTAGCTAAATGGGTTTCGACTCAGTTTTGAGTTCAAACCCCCCTTCAGCGGGGTTTGAAGCTAAAAATACCTCTTCAATATGAAAAACAAAAGCAAATTATGCACTCAAAATGTTATGAGCGTAGCTAAATGGGTTTTGACTCAGTTTTGAGTTTAAACCCCCCTTTCAGCGGAAACCCCCCCACCCCACCCCCCCCCCGAAAAAAATCCTGGCTACGCCCATGGTATATATATATCTTTAGTTAAATATTATCCTTTTGAAATAAGTTTTTCTGCGTTTTAATCATTTTAAAAATATTATAGACAAATTGTATCAGTAATCTAACCCTAACCCGCGCCATAAAAAAAAAGAGAGTGGGGGGGATACGAGACAAGCACTTGCCCAGGCTCCGCTCACTGCTACGGCCGTCTCTGGGCAAATAAGACTTTTATATATATATATATAACTTGAAGGTCTCCAAATCTTTGCTGCTCATTAACATCGTATAGCCCAGACAAGGATTCAAACTCGTGATCCTGTTGTTGTTTTTGTCCCAATTTTCCATGTACAAACTGAATAGAAAGTATTAAAAACGCAGTAAGATAAAAGCTAATACCTCAATCGTTTGAATTGTATCCTGGAGTTGACTAATTGATTTATCCAGCTTGTCGGTATTCAACAGAAAGTACTGGCCTACAATACCAAGCGAGTACACCATAATGGCGAGGAGAAGAATGGACTGTCTTGAGCTGAAGTTGTGTTCGGTACTCTTGAGACTATCAGATTCTCTTCCCATGGTGTTAGATGCAGTGACCCACTGCAGATAAACATAAAACGTGTAGGCTCCTTGCTTTAGAGCTTAGTAGATTGACTAAAAGACAGATAGTATAACATTACTTTTTCTCAGAGACAAACAGGGAAACATAATGTGAGACAACTACTTAACTTACAGACGTTACTTCAAAAAAAGAATATAATAAAGTCCTACGAATTTTATGTGACAATCTAGTCATGAACGTTAATCAGTGACTTAAACTCTACTAAGTCGTTGGTTTTCCTTTCGGTTAGAATTTTTTTTTCTTTGACAATTATTTCTTACAGCTAGTTTAAATGTTAGTGCAAGGTTAGCTGAGAACTTCTCATGATTAGGCCTATCGCAGTAGCCTACACAATTAGCAAAACTGGCTTAAGATTTGTATTTCTAGTTGTTGTTGTTTTTTTTTAGTGATTGAGATTCTAAGAAAGAATATATATGTATATTAGGATCTCAATTTGTAAAGGTTTTAAGAAAGAAAAACAAAAGTAAAATTTGACTGTCCAAGCCTTAGTCCCACGCTGTTTCTCTTTCTCCCCATGCATATCTCATATTTCCATATTTATAATCCTAAGGGCCCGGATTCATTCATGTATCTACCTACTGACTGACATATCACTAATTGCTACCTTCTGTGTGCCTATTCTGTGTGCCTATTCTGTGTGCCTATTCTGTGTCCCTTTTGCAACTAAGCACCTTTCATGATCGAAACCGCCACGGTGAAATGTAAAGATTGCGTGCGATGTTTAATCGTGATTTAGACCCGAAATGGACTGAATACGTGTTTTTGTTTTTGTGCGTAAGAATGTATGAAAACAAACTGAAATGTAAGTATAACTTTATTATTTTGAGTGTTGAGGATGGAAGTAAAAACAAAAGAATTCTTGGGTGAGAGAGTTTTACGACGCCAGAGTAATAACAAAACAAAAAAAAAAAAGCCGTCCGACCATAAGCTATGAAATGCTTAAATATTGAATTACGAATCCGAAGAGATGTTATCGATTGCATGTAAAATCCTTTTTTTTTTTTTGAGTGGTAACAAGGAAAGCTAGTAAAGTGACCTTATAACTAGTAGTCCAGAAGCATGTGCTTGTGTGTGGGGGGAGGTCGATATAAACGGGTCGTTGTAATTCAACGTAACCAACTAGAAATTACGGGCCAAAATACATGTTACAGGAAAGTTAAAGTGGGGGTGGGGTTACAGGCCAAACTACATGTTACAGGAAAGTTAAAGTGGTGGTGGGGTTACAGGCCAAACTACATGTTACAGGAAAGTTAAAGTGGTGGTGGGGTTACAGGCCAAACTACATGTTACAGGAAAGTTAAAGTGGTGGTGGGGTTACAGGCCAAACTACATGTTACAGGAAAGTTAAAGTGGGGGTGGGGTTACAGGCCAAAATATTAAGTGAGCATTCGATGCACAGGATACCATATTTAAAAGGCTCATGCTTGCCAATTACATGAAACAGATTATAAAATGAAAGTTTTCAAGGGCGAAGCTGGATGTTAAAAGTAAACAATGACCAGCCCCCCCCCCCACCCCCCCAAAAAAAATACCATAGAGCCTATTATAAAATTTCAAAATAACTGAATAGCAGAAGTATCGTCAGATAGTGTAAACAAGACTGTTTGTTAAGACGGAGATTTTTTTTTTTTTTGGGGGGGGGGGGGGAGGGGAAGAAAAGTGATATTCGAATTTACGGGCCGGTCCTAGTTATAAAAGGGAGGTGTCCATGGCAAAATAAACAATATAAAGCCTGGGGCCAGTGGCGTAGCTAGGGTGGGGAAGCAAGGGGGATAATATGAAAATCCCCCCGGGGGCCCCCAAATGATGGACAATTTCTAGATACGCCGCTGCCTGGCACACGTCAACGGGTGTTTATCACATCTTGTTACAAGTCTGTAAGCTGCTGTAGTGCTTTCATAAAACCCTTTTACTGCATCCTTAATGAAACAAAATGTGGTTTATGTTCTACTTGCTTTCATGAAGTCAGCTTGTACATGTAGTTTGAGCACATTTTCAAGCCAAGAGTAAGCACGTATTTTTAGGCCATCAATAAAGCCGGTTATTGGTCATTTTTCTGACATTTTGTCAAATATTAGATAATATAGATATTGGCATATACATTTTTGGGTCACCTAGTGGTTCATTTTTTGTTATAGACATGATATTGGCAGGTCTCTATTCTTATGGTGTGTTCTCAGTTCTCCACGTGAAGATTCGATGGGCGGATTGCATTCAAATAAAGCTAAATCTATATCTGTCTCTAGACCCTATCTTAAAGGCAGCCTGGTTGTGTGGTAAGCGCTATGGACTGTCAGTCACTGTCGATTCGATGGTCCCGAGTTCCAACCCTGCCAGCCTCCATCTTCAGCCGTCATGCGGGATATTTGGGCTAGGATGTAATAATCTTCAATCTGAATGAACATCCGAAACATGCACACAAACACACAAAAATAGATTTACTAATTTAAATGATAAGAGTCTAGTCAAGATCATTTTACGCTCAGAGCTTTGTAAAAGCTGCAGTGGATTGCAAATCGATCTACGGTAAATCTAATTGAAAAAAAATATTACTTAAGGTTTAAGATATGATTAGATCTAGATTTATTTAATAATATTATTAGATCTAGATTTACTTAATAAGTATAGCCTACAAATAATGGTTGGTAGATCTACTACAAGCGAAGCATCCAAGAAAATGGAGTCCCGGATGTTTGATTCAAGTTTGCAATAGTGCAGGAAACAATTGATTGGAGATTTCCACCATAAACTAAACAATGCGAAAGACGCTAGATTTCATTTAATTATTGCCATCTCAATGAAAGCCACAAAAGTAAGAGCCTAGAAAATGTCATTCGAAAGTTCTTAAAAGTGCACAAAAATAATCATATAACTTTTAAAACCTTAGCTTATTCACACGTCGTTTATTCTGTAAACCATATACACCAAAAAAACACAGCAATTTATGGATTTGCCCCCATGCCCCAAAATCTGTGATACATTTTCATTAGAGATTTTCGAAATCAACAAAACAATATGAAGTAACTAGGATTAGCGTATCCTTTGCCCGCAAGACACTAACCACAAACAGAAGAGATTTGTATCAATAATTCTGTAACTTTATTAAGCCTCGCAATGAGCCTGTACACCGGATACACCAAAAAAGCTTGCTACTCTAGGTTCTACGCCATGTATGAACATCTCGAATAGCTACCAGTACGTATCAACTCTTTCTAGGTTTATGTACTCAGGATACAACAAAATCGCTGACTAGTTGAAGTTATCCACAGGGCCGGATTTAAAGGGAGGGCAGGTGGGGTTACTGTTTTGGGAAGTCAACAAGAAAGTCCCCCTCACCCCCCCCCCCCCCCCCACGAAAGAGTTGGTTTTTTTTTGAAGATTCGGGTCACAAACAATTTTGTTTATTAAGCTTATATCAACTCACTCTGTCTGTCTGTCTGTCTGTATGGTAAAAAGTTTGCAAATGTTATTAGTCCCACACCCAATCTCGGATGAAGTTGAATTTTTGCTCAATTGTTTATTTTACTTGACAATACAAGAATCAATTAAAAAAAAACAATTAGTAAATTAGCAATCGGTTATTAATTATTTTGTTTGGTATCTCGAACTAGGGAAAGAAATGGCCATTGAATGAGGTGGTGGTATAAGCTAAATTAGTTTCCTTTAAAGGTCTCCGCTTTAAAGTAAGTTTAAACTAAATAATAGTTAACTAAACAATCTTCTATTTTTATAAACGCCTCACTAGCAAAGTGGTTAGGTTGTCGGCTTGAGAAGACTTGAGTCATAAGTTGAATTCAGGTCGTTGTCCCCATCCCCCTTTTAAAAAAAATAAATGCTTGTAAAAAACAATTACGATAAGAAAAAAATTGACACAGATATCACTTTCTTCCTTCCCACCCCCCCCCCCCATTTTCCCCAACTGGTCCAGACAAGTGATTGGATCATAGCTTTGTTTAGTGCATTAACTATAGGACAGATGCTGTTAGTGTTAATTTTATATTTGGTAGATAGTTAACGAGAGTATCAAGTGGCCATTACAACGACAAACTGCCTTTTCTTTCCTTAACGTTCCTAATTAAGGTGAATGGAAATAGGGGCGCACTAAAATCCAGAAGCTCAAAATTCCATTTTTCACAGAGATTTGAACCCAACAACGCTCGGTTCGGAAACCATTTGCTTTACCACTCAGCCACCACGATTTCCCCCCCCCCCCCAACTATGTAAGTATGTGTGCTTAGTGTTTTTTGGCATGGCTGTTTACTAATATTTTTTATTAGATATAAACTATCTATGTAAGAATGAGTATATTTCTCTCATTAAAATTACTTTTTCAACTTAGTTATAGTTGGCCGTTTGGTGGCTTAGATAAGATGATTCTTCCAAAGCTGGAAAATATGTCATTATGTTGTAACATATTGGTATGTAATGTACATTGGCAAACTAGAGCGTCAGTGTAGTACCGCTTGTGTTTACCTAATAATAATAATGTTATAAACCTGGTGGTGACACAGATGGGGGTGGGCTGTGTGTGTTTTTAGCCGACGCAAATCGTCCCACCGCAAGACAAGAGGTCAACCATGTCGAGGCCCAGAGGGAACAGAAAGCTGAAGAAGAGAGACTTAGGAGGGAACAGAAAGCTGAAGAAGAGAGACTTAGGAGGGAATAGAAAGCTGAAGAAGAGAGACTTAGGAGGGAATAGAGAGCTGAAGAAGAGAGACTTAGGACTTAGGAGGGAATAGAAAGCTGAAGAAGAGAGACTTAGGAGGGAATAGAAAGCTGACGAACAAGCAAGATTAACAATGGAGGAACGGCTCAAGAAGGAGCAAAGGGCGGAGGAAGAGCGTATCAAGAAGGAGGAACATGAAAGATGGAAGGAAAGAGAAGCAGTGGAAACTAAAAAGAGGCAAGAAAAATTGGAATTGGCAAAACATCAGGAGAGAATTATTGCGTAGTTACAGAAAGAGGGCAGATCGGCGAGAACCCGTGTTGTAAATATTACGCACGCAAGTCACGGCGAATGTGATCGAATGTGGTAAAGCGACGTTCCATCCGATTCTAGAAGGCTATATAAGAGCGAGTGTGTTAGAGTCAAGACACTTAAGGTAACCTTGCAATGTGACCAGTACGAGGCAGTAAGGTAACCTTGCAATGTGACAAGTACGAGGCAAAGTCAGAACCAGAACGGTGTGTGAAGGCAGTCCGGAGCAGAGGCTAGGATTTTGGACAGTCTGTGTAATGTTGTTGCCAACTGTACAGTATTTGTGATGCATTTGAAATTAAATAGGTTACTGTTACTTTGGAGCCCTGAGTTATGAGGCTCTTTAAGTTCGTTGTGTCGTGTGGTGCAGTTTGTAGAGAGCTTGGATAGTGAGAAACGTAACAATAATAACGTTTGTCTTCGAGTCCGAAGAATAGTGAGGAATGCAGTATTTCGCGTGGCTGCGAAGCCCCAGCTGTGACCTACATATTTTGCCACATCCAGGCCAAGCATAACCATTGTCCGCAGGTGGTCGATTTAGATTTTCTTTTCGCTGTCTGCGTTTGTCCTCGGCAGCGGATTTTCTTTTGGTCTCAAATGTGTATCCTGCGGCCTTCGTGAATGACCTCCAGCTATCTAGTTCTGAGGCCGCATGCACCAGGTGCTGTCTTCTATGTCAGCTAAGGAAAGTTGACGCCTAAGCTGGTCTTTGAATCTCCTCTGTTACGTAATAAATGGAGCTCCTAATATGTCTTCCCTCTTAAACACTAGTTTGTTATCTGTATAAACACAAATATTCTACAATGTGACGATTGTCTAGCCTATTGTATTGCCACAATGTCGACACCAGTTAATAACATCAAGTTTTAATATTTCCTTTTTATGTAATTTTTAGTTCTGTTAACTCTCTGTTGTACTGCGTTGACTCTTGATTCGAAGTTTGGATGCCCAGATTTTGACCATATAAAGGTTGCAGCCTACTTGTTGCTATGTAACAAAGCTGAAACGTTTTGGTGGAATACTAAATTAATATAAATTCATTTTAGTAGTTTAATTTATTAAAGTGATACAGGTCAGTGTTAATTCCACTTTATGACGTTAAATGTGTAACCTTGTACAGGCACAGTCTGGAAATTTGTTGCAGTGATGGCAGTATTAATAAACTCTAGCTTTAACAGGCCATAGAAGCTTAGAGGGAGCCTTTTGACCCACCTTACTCTATTTGAAACCTAAATTATTTTTTTTATAAGAAAGAACATTACAACACAACTCCAATTCATGAATAAAATAAAATTGTATTTCATTGACTTCTTATTGAATAGGTACGTGCATAGTTGTTTACGCTTGAGGCAGTGAGGGATCCAATGGAACTTGAACCCGGTGACCTCCTTCTAAGATGTGATCATTATCTAAAGAAGAAAAGAAGTTTTTTTTAATATGGCGGAAAAAAATATAGGAATGTCTATATTGTTTCCTAAGTTAGCATGTTGCTTATTACAACGCTTATATCTAACTCACTTTGTCTGGTACAAAGCTCATATCTACTCACTTTGTCTGTCTGGTACAAAGCTTATATCTACTCACTTTATCTGTCTGGTACAAAGCTTATATCTAACTCACTCTGTCTGTCTGGTACTAAGTTCATATCTACTCACTTTGTCTGTCTGGTACAAAGTTTGAGCACGTTATTTCTTCCCCACCCATTTTCGGATCAAGTTGTAACTTTGTATTATTATTCATTTGCAAAAACTATACATGAATCAATTAATACATTTAACAATTAGTCAATTAAATAAATACTGGTAATAAATTTTTTGTTTGATACCAATATGGGAAATTAATCTTTCAGTATTTAAAGATATGGCTAAATATGTTAGTATTGTCCCAGATAATTGTAAACGTTATTTCTCCCATACCCATTCTCGGATAAAGTTGAAACTTTCCACAATAATTTATTGTACCTAACAAAAAAAATCAATTTAAAAATTAACCAATTAGTCAATTAAAAGTTGGTAATAAACTATTTTGTTTGATATTGAAAAAGGCAAATAATTTCTACATTATTGAAAGATATAATTTAAAGTTTGGAGTTCTTTCCCTTAGATAAGCTTTGTACTTTTGTTATTTAAGTATTTATATATTTCGCTTGTAGGCAGATTGCGATACTTCTTAGTTTCCATTGTACAATAAAAAGATGTGTGTCTCCCATTTACAAAATATATCAATAACTATATCTCTTTGTTAGAAATATTTATAAAGTGCTAAACATAAACTTGAATTAGATATATATGTGTTCAGTAGAAGCCAGACGATTTGATTTTTCCAAATCTAATAGACACACCGACATAATCTTAAAACATTTGCTAACGATTTACTTTTTGATCTGTCTGAAATCTGCTATTTTCAATCACTTCCACTAGAGAAAATCATGTTACAGTTATTCAAGCAATTTATTTATGCATACTCTCATTAATTTCCTTCGTCTGAAAAAGTTTATATTTTAATATATTTTTAATTCCTACATCTAGTTTCTGTTCTCATTGAGTGCCAGGTTATTTCCCTTTTTTTCCCTTAACCTACTACCTCTTTATGGGCAGCACATGTATCAGTGGATGGAGTTAAGAGGGTCATATGTGAAGCGAGATATGCACATTTAGGATATTTAAGAGATAAAATACAAATAGGGAACATGTGCTAGTTCGGCTGTTTTGTATTATTTCCAACATGAAACAGCCCAAGAAATCTCTTTCGCGAATGAAAAAGTATGAAATCATGGAATTCTAAGACTTAATTCAAAAGAAACTGACCTATTCTCGGTACCGTGTCTTCTAAGACATGACCATTGGCTGCTGTCAGGCGGATCCCAAAAGCTCCAGCCGGCATTGCTTGACTATCGTTCAAAAGCCAGTAGCCGTCTCCACTATGGTGCATTGTCACCCAGACGTTATTCCTGTGTACTTGGACTCCAGTAATAGGTATTCTAAAATAACAAGCTTAATTATCTTTTTTTTTTTACATTTGCAAAGTTCTAGATCATTACATTACTGGATTTATCAAGCGTGCTATTCTGTAACAAAAAAAAATGTTAAATTCAAACCCTTAGAATAGCTAGAAGTTTTTAATAGTCTAATTTAAGTACCTTACTTGGTTGAATTGAAAAGAAAAAATATTTGTTAAAGAATATCAGACTTTTGACCCCCACGATGACTTGCTAACCACTGTCAGAAAATATAGCCACATCACTAGGTACTCATGGCTCGCAAAGACCTTCTTTCAAGGAAGAGCAGCAGAAAAAAAAAGAAGAAAAGGCAGATGGCTGTGACAGGTGGGGAAATGTGACGGGTGTTTGGCGCGTTTTATGTCTAGGGGATGATTATTTTTAAAGCTATCACACACCAACCTATCAGCATATGAATCGGGAGCAGACACGCAACGAGACAAAGCAATGAAAGATAGATACAAAAGTTAAAATAAAGCATATTTATTTACATAAATATACATATAAGAATAAAAAGGGGGAGGGTTTGCATCTATCTCTAATTAGTAAGGTATTTTGATCATCACTCTAGCACTTAATAAGAGAGCATATCACTTTGTCCTCTGACTTAGCTGGTATTCCTGTTGATGTCGCAGCTGGCTGTGTCCTGGCTTGAAGTTCTGCAGCTGGAGGTGGCGCTCTAGCGGATAGAGGGACGCCGGTGATATAGTTCTTGTGGAGTCTCAATCCCCAAAATCTAATATCTGTAGTGGGCACAGTAGGGCGGGTGGCCGGCTACCGTGGGCACAAGGTTACTGCGGGCAGAGCGGATCTGCCGTGGGCAGCGTAGTTGACAGGATATGTCCAGTGAGTTGCAGAGGGTTGGCGTAGCTATGACGTCTCACACAGATCTGAATCTATAGGGACGTCGCACCTAATAGCTTGACAGGTGGGCTGTCGAATAGGCGGGCAATGCCGATAGCGCCAAGTAGTGGAGTTGAGTAGATCTCAGTAGGCAAAGGCAGCGCTGAATAGCACTAATCACAGATGCAGGTAAATAGATCGTTGATCCAATAACTAGGCAATAGGTGATTCTTGATAGCAACTAGGCAAGTGCAGCGCTGATTAGCACTAAGCACATAGATAGGCCAGTAGGCAAATAGGCAGGTAAGTAATCCGATAAATAGGCAGACACCTGAGGGAGGCTGCGGATAAATAAAGACAAGTTAGGACATGTCTCTCATGCATCTTATCGATGCCCTCGACTGAGGTGCATTCGTCAGATTGGTGAAATTGCTCTAGAGCACAAAGGGGAGATGATGACAAATGGGATTTGGAAAATAGATGGCAGATAGTAGCAATATAGAAATGTACATAAAAGGGGAAATAATAATACAAGAATGTACATAGAAGGGGAAATACTAATCTCAAATGAACAACACAGGTGGATAGAGAAAGAGAGGGGGGGGGGAATGGGCGGTGGTCAGCGACCCAGATGGTTTGTTTACATATGACCGTGGGTCGAGAACAATGAAGCGTGCTTGAATGGAGAGGGTGTCCCTTCAAGCGGCGCAACTCTCCTTAGAGTAAAATGACTACAGGGGAGACAATTCACTACAGGGGAGATAACTCGTATCTCTTTTCTAGACGCAGTATTAGTGCGCTAGTAAAATTATCAAGGCGGTCAACCGAGATAAAGGAAATAAAACAAGATATACAAATATATACATGGTTGCATCAACGATCAATTGAGCAACGTAGCATTAATAGATTAATGCAATACATAAATAAATACATAGGACATGTTTATGTTTTCTACTTACGCCAGTGAGAAATACACAATGCACTAATTAAATATAAATGAACTAGGCAAAATACACATGATAATATCCAATGGAAATAGCACAAAGTAACTAAGATGGAACTTGTGATTAAGTTCGGCTTACCACCAGGTATTCCTCTAGGAGAGAGAATAAGTGATATAGTCCAGACTCGATAGCTCAGCTCGAATGAGAAATGAAAAAGGGTCTGGCTTGAGTTGGTTTACTTTATATAAGCCTGGAAAGTGCGGGCGGACACAGGAAATGCCCTAGGCTAAGATTTATCTTACACATGGGTGGATTTGACTCGAGGTGGGAGCCGCACCTTGGAATATCACGCGGTGTGTTGACCAGGGTAATCTCTTAGATCAAAGAGAGACGTGAGAGAAGGGGGGGGGGGAGAAGGATTAGCTTGCATTCAAACCAAGGTGGTGTCAACCGCGACCGTCCTTCAGACATTCGGCGGGCAAGACAAAAGAGATTGTGTGTCTACCTTTCCCCGATCAAGGGCAGATAAATGGAAGGACGCGCCTTGGCTATCTCCAAGGTGGTCAACTAAGTCTAGCCTGGAGCGGAAAAGGTGGCGCGGGTGAAGAAATTGGGGTTAGGACGGGGAAATAATTAAAATAAAATAAATAAATAATGAAAAATAATAATTAATGCTGTGATAATTTTGAGTGACTCTGACAGCGAGTTTTTGACTTGTCACAATGGCGATGGCAAGACAACATAAAAAATGGACGGGCCTGCCATTTGAAGAGATTCTATTTAAGGCAAAAGACAGCGAGGAAATGAGAAATGCCCCAACGGTTCACCAGACTAAGAGACAGGTAATGGTGAACTTGATTAGACCATGTTAGGATTCATTAAGATACTGTAATAACTTAAGTGAGGCAACTCAACGAGACATAGACGTTTATTTACATAGAGACATGACAAACACAAAGGGCATCTGCCTTGAGTACAGCATCTCCATATTGGCTCTCTCCTTGGGCGGAAATCGTTAATCTCTGCATGTCAACATCCTGTTCTAGTCTGGTTACTAGAAGTGCGCATCTCTGCACTAGCCTGGACTGTGGTGCGCATGGCAAAGTCATAACATTGCCCCCGTCTTAGCACTTTTCGTCCCGAAAAGAAACACTGCAGTAGAGCTTTGACAGTTCCGGTGGAGGTCGATCGGTAGGATCCACAGACGTTAGGGTGTCTGTTGCCCACAAAGCCATCTGAACAGTTTTCCGAGGCCGTCGCTTCCTCTTCTTCCAGTTGGCCAGTCTACGCTTTGACCTCATGACAATAGTCTCTGATGCCAGCCACTTAACACAAATGGAGGTTGTGTCGATCAATGTAGTTTCCAGGGCCGTTGTTTTAAGACGCCAAGTAAGCGAATGTTCATCCACCACTGCATCAGGTTCTGCTGGAATGGATTCACCATCATTCAAGTCACTCTCACTGATGTAGGCAGAAGTACAAATGTCTGTTAAGTTCAGATCTTGTTGCTGGGTTTCTTGGCATGGGCACTGTCCCCGCAGGACGCCGCATACACAGTTCATGTCAATCGCCTGGATGCAGTTGCCAAGCATCGAGTTCTCTCTTATGCCGCTGCCAAAGTCAAATTCGTTGTTTCTGTCTCGGCCATTGTTGGGGCCCGTATTCGTAATTTCCCTCGACGACATCCAAGGCAAGGAATCAGAAACGGTCTTCAGGCTTTCATGGTTTGAGTTCTCATCAAAGGTACTGACAGATAAACAGAGGTCTTTAAGGTCCATAGCAGCCAGCTTGGACGCAGACCCAACGTTGTCTTGATCTGTCCGGCTCACCGAGATACTGGTAACAGGTGCAACAGGAACAAACACTTCAGGCACATAACAGACTTCTCTTGTTTCTTCATTTGTTTCTTTCCTTTCGATTTGAAACATACCGTTCAGATCGTCGAAGCAATCGTCGTCACGTTTTTCGCCTTGAAAGTCACCCCCGACAGACTTGCCCACAACACAGTCACAGACGGCGCTCCAATCCCCAGCTCCTCCATCACCACTGTTTGTGCAGCCACAGTCCTGACCAGGCAACTGCTCCTTCCCTAACGAGTTTATTCCTCCTTTTGCTTGCGACACAATGTTATCACTTTGGTCTATTTGGCCTTCTACTGGCAACACACTTTCACCTACTTTGTTCCACATCATGCTCCTCATCTTATTACTAATCATGTTCAATTGTTCCTTAAATGCATCCCCACAGTCTTGGATCTTGCCCATTACATCAACAATCCCAGGCTCAATTTCAAATTGATAGGTCTCCGGATCTTCCTTTTCATCGATCAGAGCTTGCCGCAAACGAGCCGTGAGCGTTTCCCTGCTACCGACAGGTTTTAAACCTCGGTCTCGATGCTCTTGTCGTAGCTCTTTAATTGAGAGCTGATGTAATAGCTTCAGCGATGCCATAGAGATCTAATCCTACCTCCTCTCGTTGAGTTGCCTATAAATCCCACTTCTGACAACCAATTGTAATAACTTAAGTGAGGCAACTCAACGAGACATAGACGTTT
The DNA here is from genome assembly GCF_947242115.1 of Biomphalaria glabrata. NCBI lineage: Eukaryota > Metazoa > Mollusca > Gastropoda > Planorbidae > Biomphalaria > Biomphalaria glabrata. Next base: position 18,510,602 of record NC_074723.1, on the reverse strand, counting down.
ATTTACATAGAGACATGACAAACACAAAGGGCATCTGCCTTGAGTACAGCATCTACATATTGGCTCTCTCCTTGGGCGGAAATCGTTAGTATCTGCATGTCAACATCCTGTTCTAGTCTGGTTACTAGAAGTGCGCATCTCTGCACTAGCCTGGACGGTGGTGCGCATGGCAAAGTCATAACAATACACACCCTACAACACTGACCACCACTCTGCTAACAGTACATAATGAATCAGTGGACACTCTCTCCCCACTGGACTCGACTGTTTGTTGCGATAATACGGTCCGGGACTTGAACGTGGGAAATTTAAACGGTCCTTAGGTCGAAAATGATTTTGCCCCTTTATCTAACAAGATATCTTTTATTTTATTGTGCATACTGTTATGAAGCTATTTTCTTAAAAATGGCAAAAGAACAAAAAATATGCAAACCATAAAAAATACTTTTAAAAACGAAGCTTACATAAAGTAAAGAGCCTCACAATTACAGCCGTATACTACTCCCTTTTTCTAAATATAACACACTTAATTAATTAATTAAAGTACCAATGATTAGTTAAATATTTTGTTAATTTTTTTATTCATTCGTGTGTTGTCATTGACAATACACAATTATGCAAGGTTTCAACTTGATCCCAGAAAGGAAAGTGGGAGAAATAACCAGACAGACAGACAGAGTGAGTTGATATCTGCTATGTGATAATAGCATTATTTACAGCTCGAAGAGTTTGAAACTGAAATATTCTTAACAAGTATTTAATCTTAGTTTATAATTTTGTCCAGCACTTTTATAGCACTGCCCCAGAAGATGGCAATCGGAACCAGCAAGAAGTACTGAATGGGGATCGACACAATAAAGCTTTTTACAAACTGTATCAAAATGACTGACCGATACTTCTGGCTTTAAGTAGCCATTCCTAATTACAAACTCTATGGAAAACTCGAAATCACTTCTCATTTCATCTTAGCTCGAGAAGACTAGTGATTAGACCCGCTCCAATGTAAGATCAGACCTATGAAGATAGTATTGTCCATAACTTTTAGGATAAAATCCTTATCTACATCCCATAAAAATGGAAAAATGAAAACCAAAATCAATGGTATGTGCTCTAAAATATTTTAAACATTTTTGAGCTTTTTTCAAAGCTTATATCAGCTCATCTCTTTTGTCTGTACGTCTGTCGCTCTGCTAAAAAGTTTGCACACGTTATTTCAGTTATTTCTCCCACATCGATTCTCGGATCAAGTTGAAACTTTGCACAATTATTTATTGACATATACAAACCATATATCAATTAAAAAGTAACCAATTAGTCAATTAATTACTGATAATTAATAATTTTGTTTGATACGCAACAATTGAAATTAATCATTCAGTATTTACAGATACGGCTAAATGTGTAGGGTTTCGTCTTCTTAGATAATTGAACACGTTATTTCTCCCACACCCATTCTCGGATCAAGTTAAAACTTTTAACAATTGTTTATTGTACCTAACAAAGCATGAATTAATATAAAAATTAACCTATTAGCAATCGATTATTGGTAATTAATTGTTTTGTTTTATATAGAATAAGGGAAATAACTTGTACATTATTTAAAGATATAGTTGTCATTGCGGTGTTCTTGCCCTTAGATAAGCCCTTTTTATTTTTTTTATTTTATTTTTAATATTTTGCTAGTACAATATTACTTGTGTATGGCACATATTTCATACTATAACTGGTATCTGGGAGAAAATTTATGTGCTTCCTTTGGGCGCTCAATAAACCGAACTCAACTCGAGCTGGATTTCTAACTCGAGACTCCTCGATAGGTAACTAAGCATAAGGTGTACTTCCAGCAATGCAGTTCCACTCTAATATTAGTTCTTCTTTTAAGTTTATAATCCACTAAACACTATCATCAATCTCTATTAAAATATTATTGGAAAATAGCTATGAGACTCAATAGAAGTCCTACCTTGCATTTCTGATCTGCAATTTCAAATAATAAGGATTACTTCCCTGGAAAGCGTATTGAATCGTGCTACTTCCAACTGGGCACTGGACAGCTCTCATAGATATTGACCAACGACCATCGCCATTGAGAGCAAAGTCCACAGAGCCTAAACAAGATCAAAACGTAATGTCATCAGATAACATCCAGTGTCTTAAAGTGTTGACGCCTAAAAATAGTAAAAGTCTAATAGATTTTCATACATGTCCCAAAAACTATATACAGCTACCATTTTCGTGTGTCTGGTGTATAAAATCAAGACAATGTTGATAAGATGTGCTTTTTAAAGGGTATACAGTAATTTTTGTGCATATATTAGCACTGTGGAATGAAAAGTTCTAATCTCTTCTGTCTGCAGCACAAAATAATTTCAATGTGAAGAAAGCATTTGACTTAAACTCTATGACCTTTCAAAGTAAACGGGCAACTAACTAGCGGTATAAAGGAGATTTGATATCAAGATCAACTGTCATGCATTGAGATTTTGTTATAATTATAGCTCTTTTTTTATGTAGTTGGTAAGTGAAGTTCAATTTAGCATCTTTGACACTAATTAGTTTGTAGTGTAAAACTCCAATAGATCCACGTAAAAATGTAGGCAAACAAACAAGTAATCTACTAAACAACACATTTAATAAACATTATATCATACCATATTTTTTTAAAAACAAAAACATAATATAGATCTACTGAGTTAAATAGTAAAAAAAAAATTAATGACGCCAATTTCAGATTAGTTTTACTTTTTTATAAGAAGCGGGTGAGATAGTCAAAAGATGGCTTTGCTTCTGAACCTAGGCTAAAGCAAAGACTTTACATTTTGAATTATACAGATTACACAGAAAAGTATTTCCATTGACTGTATTGTGTTGATAAAAAGAAATTGTTTTTCATTAATGCTTATATCTTTACGTGAAAACAAGACATTAAAGGTCAGTTTGTTTTCTGCTTTCTTTATGCTTCAGATGTTCCCTTAAAATTAAATATTATTACATCCTACCCTAATTTCCTGCAGGACGGCGGAGGATTGCGGCAGGCAGGGTTTGGATTCTGTACAATTGATATGAAAATTCAAAGCGCATACCACACGACAAGGCCCAAACTGTTTTTCATCCTCCTAATGCAATCTTTATCATCTTCTATAATTTCGTTTTTATTTTCGATTTTATTCTTCAACATTTAAAACCATTTCAAACTATTCAGCTTGTGTCAACTCTTTAGAATAGAATCATCTTTTATTGTAATTACTTTTCAAAGCACAATAGATATTAACACGGACATGGTCTACCTTCGTGACACTCCGGACACAAGTCTTTGACAAAAACTATATGTTCTCCTGTGATGGGGTTAGCACCAGACCCGTGTCCACTTCCAGTTACCTGACAAGAAATCAATCCTGCATTGAACATGTCACAATCATGTGTACTATAAAATATTGATATAGCATTATACGCTTTAGTAATCAACGGGACATTGCTTAGATTGACGATTATCAGACGGGAGTAGAGGAATTATGGGATAGAATTTGAACAGACGATATTGATTTAATTGAAATAAAAGGTGTGTTGTCATTTTTAGTCAACTATATAGGTATATTATCTTATTTTGTTATTCTTAGAAAAAGTATTATAATATATAATGGTGATAATAATTTGTTATTTAGTCTGAGAAAGATATCAAGTTATGTTTTCATATAAAATTTAGTTGTGAATGGATATATTTATGCAGGACTTCTAACTGCGTTATTGAATTATTTTGAAAATTATTGTCAAGTGAATTAGATTATTATAATTTTATTAATAATAAAGGTATCAAGCAGAATAAACATTGGACATATTTGCATTTCATTATAAAATATAGGGACAACGTAGCTCAATGTTTATTCACACATTGGCAAATTTTATTATCAGATGATTACCTACATCCCTACACCAATAAAGTGAAAATATGTGAGAAAAAAACTAAAGCTAAATGCAGTCACCTAATTCTATAGGCATAGCAAGGGTGTTGTTTTTTTTTGAGACTCAAAACCCAACACCCTCATACCCCTAAAAAAAGCACATATTAAGATGTTATTCTACCAGTCTATGGGCTTCAATAATAACGTGCAGTGAATAGCAGATTGATAATTGGGGTGCATTTTTTTGGTAGAATAAAAAAAAAAGCTAGGACTTGTACAAGAAAAAAAGATTTACCTTTAAGCAGATTCCACATGTCAAAGAGTTTAAAAACTGGGGTTTGTTGAGGGCTACCAGAGCCGATATTTTAGGATCTGTTGCAGCATGTGGTAAAGGTCGTCCATATTGACAGGTACCTCCGATACCTTCACCATAATATGTGCCCTGGTTGTACATAAGGAATAGCTTTCAATATCAATAGACATGAATTTACCAAGTTTGATTCTTCTGCTATGAATTTACCAAGTTTGATTCTTCTGCTATGTCGAACTACGTAAGATAAAAATTTATTTCTTCATCGCTATTAGACACATAAACAAAATGTCCTGATATTTTAAGGATAAGTTTATTAAGACATCTTTGTATAGTTTTCTTTCTATATGGGTATTTTGGGGCCAGCGTCTTGTTCGGGCCTTTTGATAAAGAATGCAATTTTGAAGGACATAGTCAACTTTCTCTGCTGACACTCCACATGGACAGATTTCACTATTTCCACTAATAGTTTCCTCTTTACTTTTGGATAGATGTGATCGATTATAAATGAAGATTTAGATCTTTTTTTTCACTTTGTATTTACTGTAGGCCTACATTTTTAGGACGTATATATTACAAAGCTTATATCAATTCACTCCGTCTGTCTGTCTGTCTGGTAAATATTTTAAACTCGTTATTTCTCCAATACCCATTGTCGGATCAACTTGACACTTTACACAACTATGTATGGTACCTAAACAATTAGTTAATTAATTGCTGGTAATTAATAATTGTGTCCGTCTACTTACGTCACCATTGAAACTTTTACTATACAAGTTCAGAACATCTTGATTCTTCACTCCAGGCTGGGCTAGGGAATCATAAGGCATGAAACATTAACAAATACTTGTCATCGTCTAATAAAATAGTTTCAAGTACACAAAAAAGGAGTTATATTTCATTGTCAGGATTCTCTAATTCTTATGGCAATAGTAGATTTTCATTCATGGCTAAAAGCCTAAAACTAACAAGCGTTTTGGTGTCTCCGTTGTACAAACTCTAGGAAGTGTTGATAGGCTAATGGTGTCTCCGGTGTACAAAGTCTAGGAAGTGTTGATAGGCTAATGGTGTCTCCGGTGTACAAAGTCTAGGAAGTGTTGATAGGCTAATGGTGTCTCCGGTGTACAAAGTCTAGGAAGTGTTGATAGGCTAATGGTGTCTCCGGTGTACAAAGTCTAGGAAGTGTTGATAGGTTAATGGTGTCTCCGGTGTACAAAGTCTAGGAAGTGTTGATAGGCTGCTGGTGTCTCCGGTGTACAAAGTCTAGGAAGTGTTGATAGGCTAATGGTGTCTCCGGTGTACAAAGTCTAGGAAGTGTTGATAGGCTAATGGTGTCTCCGGTGTACAAAGTCTAGGAAGTGTTGATAGGCTAATGGTGTCTCTGGTGTACAAAGTCTAGGAAGTGTTGATAGGCTAATGGTGTCTCCGGTGTACAAAGTCTAGGAAGTGTTGATAGGCTAATGGTGTCTCCGGTGTACAAAGTCTAGGAAGTGTTGATAGGCTGCTGGTGTCTCCGGTGTACAAAAACTAGGAAGTGTTGATAGGCTAATGGTGTCTCCGGTGTACAAAGTCTAGGAAGTGTTGATAGGCTAATGGTGTCTCCGATGTACAAAGTCTAGGAAGTGTTGATAGGCTGCTGGTGTCTCCGGTGTACAAAGTCTAGGAAGTGTTGATAGGCTAATGGTGTCTCCGGTGTACAAAGTCTAGGAAGTGTTGATAGGCTAATGGTGTCTCCGGTGTACAAAGTCTAGGAAGTGTTGATAGGCTGCTGGTGTCTCCGGTGTACAAAGTCTAGGAAGTGTTGATAGGCTGCTGGTGTCTCAGGTGTACAAAGTCTAGGAAGTGTTGATAGGCTGCTGGTGTCTCCGGTGTACAAAGTCTAGGAAGTGTTGATAGGCTAATGGTGTCTCCGGTGTACAAAGTCTAGGAAGTGTTGATAGGCTAATGGTGTCTCCGGTGTACAAAGTCTAGGAAGTGTTGATAGGCTAATGGTGTCTCCGGTGTACAAAGTCTAGGAAGTGTTGATAGGCTAATGGTGTCTCCGGTGTACAAAGTCTAGGAAGTGTTGATAGGCTGCTGGTGTCTCCGGTGTACAAAGTCTAGGAAGTGTTGATAGGCTGCTGGTGTCTCCGGTGTACAAAGTCTAGGAAGTGTTGATAGGCTAATGGTGTCTCCGGTGTACAAAGTCTAGGAAGTGTTGATAGGCTGCTGGTGTCTCCGGTGTACAAAGTCTAGGAAGTGTTGATAGGCTAATGGTGTCTCCGGTGTACAAAGTCTAGGAAGTGTTGATAGGCTAATGGTGTCTCCGGTGTACAAAGTCTAGGAAGTGTTGATAGGCTAATGGTGTCTCCGGTGTACAAAGTCTAGGAAGTGTTGATAGGCTGCTGGTGTCTCCGGTGTACAAAAACTAGGAAGTGTTGATAGGCTAATGGTGTCTCCGGTGTACAAAGTCTAGGAAGTGTTGATAGGCTAATGGTGTCTCCGGTGTACAAAGTCTAGGAAGTGTTGATAGGCTAATGGTGTCTCCGGTGTACAAAGTCTAGGAAGTGTTGATAGGCTGCTGGTGTCTCCGGTGTACAAAGTCTAGGAAGTGTTGATAGGCTAATGGTGTCTCCGGTGTACAAAGTCTAGGAAGTGTTGATAGGCTAATGGTGTCTCCGGTGTACAAAGTCTAGGAAGTGTTGATAGGCTAATGGTGTCTCCGGTGTACAAAGTCTAGGAAGTGTTGATAGGCTAATGGTGTCTCCGGTGTACAAAGTCTAGGAAGTGTTGATAGGCTAATGGTGTCTCCGGTGTACAAAGTCTAGGAAGTGTTGATAGGCTAATGGTGTCTCCGGTGTACAAAGTCTAGGAAGTGTTGATAGGCTAATGGTGTCTCCGGTGTACAAAGTCTAGGAAGTGTTGATAGGCTAATGGTGTCTCCGGTGTACAAAGTCTAGGAAGTGTTGATAGGCTGCTGGTGTCTCCGGTGTACAAAGTCTAGGAAGTGTTGATAGGCTGCTGGTGTCTCCGGTGTACAAAGTCTAGGAAGTGTTGATAGGCTAATGGTGTCTCCGGTGTACAAAGTCTAGGAAGTGTTGATAGGCTGCTGGTGTCTCCGGTGTACAAAGTCTAGGAAGTGTTGATAGGCTGCTGGTGTCTCCGGTGTACAAAGTCTAGGAAGTGTTGATAGGCTAATGGTGTCTCCGGTGTACAAAGTCTAGGAAGTGTTGATAGGCTAATGGTGTCTCCGGTGTACAAAGTCTAGGAAGTGTTGATAGGCTAATGGTGTCTCCGGTGTACAGAGTCTAGGAAGTGTTGATAGGCTAATGGTGTCTCCGGTGTACAAAGTCTAGGAAGTGTTGATAGGCTAATGGTGTCTCCGGTGTACAAAGTCTAGGAAGTGTTGATAGGCTAATGGTGTCTCCGGTGTACAAAGTCTAGGAAGTGTTGATAGGCTAATGGTGTCTCCGGTGTACAAAGTCTAGGAAGTTTTGATAGGCTAATGGTGTCTCCGGTGTACAAAGTCTAGGAAGTGTTGATAGGCTGCTGGTGTCTCCGGTGTACAAAGTCTAGGAAGTGTTGATAGGCTAATGGTGTCTCCGGTGTACAAAGTCTAGGAAGTGTTGATAGGCTAATGGTGTCTCCGGTGTACAAAGTCTAGGAAGTGTTGATAGGCTGCTGGTGTCTCCGGTGTACAAAGTCTAGGAAGTGTTGATAGGCTGCTGGTGTCTCCGGTGTACAAAGTCTAGGAAGTGTTGATAGGCTAATGGTGTCTCCGGTGTACAAAGTCTAGGAAGTGTTGATAGGCTAATGGTGTCTCCGGTGTACAAAGTCTAGGAAGTGTTGATAGGCTGCTGGTGTCTCCGGTGTACAAAGTCTAGGAAGTGTTGATAGGCTAATGGTGTCTCCGGTGTACAAAGTCTAGGAAGTGTTGATAGGCTAATGGTGTCTCCGGTGTACAAAGTCTAGGAAGTGTTGATAGGCTAATGGTGTCTCCGGTGTACAAAGTCTAGGAAGTGTTGATAGGCTAATGGTGTCTCCGGTGTACAAAGTCTAGGAAGTGTTGATAGGCTAATGGTGTCTCCGGTGTACAAAGTCTAGGAAGTGTTGATAGGCTGCTGGTGTCTCCGGTGTACAAAAACTAGGAAGTGTTGATAGGCTAATGGTGTCTCCGGTGTACAAAGTCTAGGAAGTGTTGATAGGCTAATGGTGTCTCCGATGTACAAAGTCTAGGAAGTGTTGATAGGCTGCTGGTGTCTCCGGTGTACAAAGTCTAGGAAGTGTTGATAGGCTAATGGTGTCTCCGGTGTACAAAGTCTAGGAAGTGTTGATAGGCTAATGGTGTCTCCGGTGTACAAAGTCTAGGAAGTGTTGATAGGCTGCTGGTGTCTCCGGTGTACAAAGTCTAGGAAGTGTTGATAGGCTGCTGGTGTCTCCGGTGTACAAAGTCTAGGAAGTGTTGATAGGCTAATGGTGTCTCCGGTGTACAAAGTCTAGGAAGTGTTGATAGGCTAATGGTGTCTCCGGTGTACAAAGTCTAGGAAGTGTTGATAGGCTAATGGTGTCTCCGGTGTACAAAGTCTAGGAAGTGTTGATAGGCTAATGGTGTCTCCGGTGTACAAAGTCTAGGAAGTGTTGATAGGCTAATGGTGTCTCCGGTGTACAAAGTCTAGGAAGTGTTGATAGGCTGCTGGTGTCTCCGGTGTACAAAGTCTAGGAAGTGTTGATAGGCTGCTGGTGTCTCCGGTGTACAAAGTCTAGGAAGTGTTGATAGGCTAATGGTGTCTCCGGTGTACAAAGTCTAGGAAGTGTTGATAGGCTGCTGGTGTCTCCGGTGTACAAAGTCTAGGAAGTGTTGATAGGCTAATGGTGTCTCCGGTGTACAAAGTCTAGGAAGTGTTGATAGGCTAATGGTGTCTCCGGTGTACAAAGTCTAGGAAGTGTTGATAGGCTGCTGGTGTCTCCGGTGTACAAAGTCTAGGAAGTGTTGATAGGCTAATGGTGTCTCCGATGTACAAATTCTAGGAAGTGTTGATAGGCTAATGGTGTCTCCGGTGTACAAAGTCTAGGAAGTGTTGATAGGCTAATGGTGTCTCCGGTGTACAAAGTCTAGGAAGTGTTGATAGGCTAATGGTGTCTCCGGTGTACAAAGTCTAGGAAGTGTTGATAGGCTGCTGGTGTCTCCGGTGTACAAAGTCTAGGAAGTGTTGATAGGCTAATGGTGTCTCCGGTGTACAAAGACTAGGAAGTGTTGATAGGCTCATGGTGTCTCCGGTGTACAAAGTCTAGGAAGTGTTGATAGGCTAATGGTGTCTCCGGTGTACAAAGTCTAGGAAGTGTTGATAGGCTAATGGTGTCTCCGGTGTACAAAGTCTAGGAAGTGTTGATAGGCTAATGGTGTCTCCGGTGTACAAAGTCTAGGAAGTGTTGATAGGCTAATGGTGTCTCCGGTGTACAAAGTCTAGGAAGTGTTGATAGGCTAATGGTGTCTCCGGTGTACAGAGTCTAGGAAGTGTTGATAGGCTGCTGGTGTCTCCGGTGTACAAAGTCTAGGAAGTGTTGATAGGCTAATGGTGTCTCCGGTGTACAAAGTCTAGGAAGTGTTGATAGGCTAATGGTGTCTCCGGTGTACAAAGTCTAGGAAGTGTTGATAGGCTGCTGGTGTCTCCGGTGTACAAAGTCTAGGAAGTGTTGATAGGCTAATGGTGTCTCCGGTGTACAAAGTCTAGGAAGTGTTGATAGGCTAATGGTGTCTCCGGTGTACAAAGTCTAGGAAGTGTTGATAGGCTGCTGGTGTCTCCGGTGTACAAAGTCTAGGAAGTGTTGATAGGCTAATGGTGTCTCCGGTGTACAAAGTCTAGGAAGTGTTGATAGGCTGCTGGTGTCTCCGGTGTACAAAGTCTAGGAAGTGTTGATAGGCTAATGGTGTCTCCGGTGTACAAAGTCTAGGAAGTGTTGATAGGCTAATGGTGTCTCCGGTGTACAGAGTCTAGGAAGTGTTGATAGGCTAATGGTGTCTCCGGTGTACAAAGTCTAGGAAGTGTTGATAGGCTAATGGTGTCTCCGGTGTACAAAGTCTAGGAAGTGTTGATAGGCTAATGGTGTCTCCGGTGTACAAAGTCTAGGAAGTGTTGATAGGCTAATGGTGTCTCCGGTGTACAAAGTCTAGGAAGTGTTGATAGGCTGCTGGTGTCTCCGGTGTACAAAGTCTAGGAAGTGTTGATAGGCTGCTGGTGTCTCCGGTGTACAAAGTCTAGGAAGTGTTGATAGGCTAATGGTGTCTCCGGTGTACAAAGTCTAGGAAGTGTTGATAGGCTAATGGTGTCTCCGGTGTACAAAGTCTAGGAAGTGTTGATAGGCTGCTGGTGTCTCCGGTGTACAAAGTCTAGGAAGTGTTGATAGGCTGCTGGTGTCTCCGGTGTACAAAGTCTAGGAAGTGTTGATAGGCTAATGGTGTCTCCGGTGTACAAAGTCTAGGAAGTGTTGATAGGCTAATGGTGTCTCCGGTGTACAAAGTCTAGGAAGTGTTGATAGGCTGCTGGTGTCTCCGGTGTACAAAGTCTAGGAAGTGTTGATAGGCTAATGGTGTCTCCGGTGTACAAAGTCTAGGAAGTGTTGATAGGCTAATGGTGTCTCCGGTGTACAAAGTCTAGGAAGTGTTGATAGGCTAATGGTGTCTCCGGTGTACAAAGTCTAGGAAGTGTTGATAGGCTAATGGTGTCTCCGGTGTACAAAGTCTAGGAAGTGTTGATAGGCTAATGGTGTCTCCGGTGTACAAAGTCTAGGAAGTGTTGATAGGCTAATGGTGTCTCCGGTGTACAAAGTCTAGGAAGTGTTGATAGGCTGCTGGTGTCTCCGGTGTACAAAGTCTAGGAAGTGTTGATAGGCTAATGGTGTCTCCGGTGTACAAAGTCTAGGAAGTGTTGATAGGCTAATGGTGTCTCCGGTGTACAAAGTCTAGGAAGTGTTGATAGGCTAATGGTGTCTCTGGTGTACAAAGTCTAGGAAGTGTTGATAGGCTAATGGTGTCTCCGGTGTACAAAGTCTAGGAAGTGTTGATAGGCTAATGGTGTCTCCGGTGTACAAAGTCTAGGAAGTGTTGATAGGCTGCTGGTGTCTCCGGTGTACAAAAACTAGGAAGTGTTGATAGGCTAATGGTGTCTCCGGTGTACAAAGTCTAGGAAGTGTTGATAGGCTAATGGTGTCTCCGATGTACAAAGTCTAGGAAGTGTTGATAGGCTGCTGGTGTCTCCGGTGTACAAAGTCTAGGAAGTGTTGATAGGCTAATGGTGTCTCCGGTGTACAAAGTCTAGGAAGTGTTGATAGGCTAATGGTGTCTCCGGTGTACAAAGTCTAGGAAGTGTTGATAGGCTGCTGGTGTCTCCGGTGTACAAAGTCTAGGAAGTGTTGATAGGCTGCTGGTGTCTCCGGTGTACAAAGTCTAGGAAGTGTTGATAGGCTGCTGGTGTCTCCGGTGTACAAAGTCTAGGAAGTGTTGATAGGCTAATGGTGTCTCCGGTGTACAAAGTCTAGGAAGTATTGATAGGCTAATGGTGTCTCCGGTGTACAAAGTCTAGGAAGTGTTGATAGGCTAATGGTGTCTCCGGTGTACAAAGTCTAGGAAGTGTTGATAGGCTAATGGTGTCTCCGGTGTACAAAGTCTAGGAAGTGTTGATAGGCTAATGGTGTCTCCGGTGTACAAAGTCTAGGAAGTGTTGATAGGCTGCTGGTGTCTCCGGTGTACAAAGTCTAGGAAGTGTTGATAGGCTAATGGTGTCTCCGGTGTACAAAGTCTAGGAAGTGTTGATAGGCTAATGGTGTCTCCGGTGTACAAACTCTAGGAAGTGTTGATAGGCTGCTGGTGTCTCCGGTGTACAAAGTCTAGGAAGTGTTGATAGGCTAATGGTGTCTCCGGTGTACAAAGTCTAGGAAGTGTTGATAGGCTAATGGTGTCTCCGGTGTACAAAGTCTAGGAAGTGTTGATAGGCTAATGGTGTCTCCGATGAACAAAGTCTAGGAAGTGTTGATAGGCTAATGGTGTCTCCGGTGTACAAAGTCTAGGAAGTGTTGATAGGCTGCTGGTGTCTCCGGTGTACAAAGTCTAGGAAGTGTTGATAGGCTAATGGTGTCTCCGGTGTACAAAGTCTAGGAAGTGTTGATAGGCTGCTGGTGTCTCCGGTGTACAAAGTCTAGGAAGTGTTGATAGGCTAATGGTGTCTCCGGTGTACAAAGTCTAGGAAGTGTTGATAGGCTAATGGTGTCTCCGGTGTACAAAGTCTAGGAAGTGTTGATAGGCTAATGGTGTCTCCGGTGTACAAAGTCTAGGAAGTGTTGATAGGCTAATGGTGTCTCCGGTGTACAAAGTCTAGGAAGTGTTGATAGGCTAATGGTGTCTCCGGTGTACAAAGTCTAGGAAGTGTTGATAGGCTAATGGTGTCTCCGGTGTACAAAGTCTAGGAAGTGTTGATAGGCTAATGGTGTCTCCGGTGTACAAAGTCTAGGAAGTGTTGATAGGCTAATGGTGTCTCCGGTGTACAAAGTCTAGGAAGTGTTGATAGGCTAATGGTGTCTCCGGTGTACAAAGTCTAGGAAGTGTTGATAGGCTGCTGGTGTCTCCGGTGTACAAAGTCTAGGAAGTGTTGATAGGCTAATGGTGTCTCCGGTGTACAAAGTCTAGGAAGTGTTGATAGGCTAATGGTGTCTCCGGTGTACAAAGTCTAGGAAGTGTTGATAGGCTAATGGTGTCTCCGGTGTACAAAGTCTAGGAAGTGTTGATAGGCTAATGGTGTCTCCGGTGTACAAAGTCTAGGAAGTGTTGATAGGCTAATGGTGTCTCCGGTGTACAAAGTCTAGGAAGTGTTGATAGGCTAATGGTGTCTCCGGTGTACAAAGTCTAGGAAGTGTTGATAGGCTAATGGTGTCTCCGGTGTACAAAGTCTAGGAAGTGTTGATAGGCTAATGGTGTCTCCGGTGTACAAAGTCTAGGAAGTGTTGATAGGCTGCTGGTGTCTCCGGTGTACAAAGTCTAGGAAGTGTTGATAGGCTAATGGTGTCTCCGGTGTACAAAGTCTAGGAAGTGTTGATAGGCTGCTGGTGTCTCCGGTGTACAAAGTCTAGGAAGTGTTGATAGGCTGCTGGTGTCTCCGGTGTACAAAGTCTAGGAAGTGTTGATAGGCTAATGGTGTCTCCGGTGTACAAAGTCTAGGAAGTGTTGATAGGCTGCTGGTGTCTCCGGTATACAAAGTCTAGGAAGTGTTGATAGGCTAATGGTGTCTCCGGTGTACAAAGTCTAGGAAGTGTTGATAGGCTGCTGGTGTCTCCGGTGTACAAAGTCTAGGAAGTGTTGATAGGCTGCTGGTGTCTCCGGTGTACAAAGTCTAGGAAGTGTTGATAGGCTGCTGGTGTCTCCGGTGTACAAAGTCTAGGAAGTGTTGATAGGCTAATTGTGTCTCCGGTGTACAAAGTCTAGGAAGTGTTGATAGGCTAATGGTGTCTCCGGTGTACAAAGTCTAGGAAGTGTTGATAGGCTATTGGTGTCTCCGGTGTACAAAGTCTAGGAAGTGTTGATAGGCTAATGGTGTCTCCGGTGTACAAAGTCTAGGAAGTGTTGATAGGCTAATGGTGTCTCCGGTGTACAAAGTCTAGGAAGTGTTGATAGGCTAATGGTGTCTCCGGTGTACAAAGTCTAGGAAGTGTTGATAGGCTAATGGTGTCTCCGGTGTACAAAGTCTAGGAAGTGTTGATAGGCTAATGGTGTCTCCGGTGTACAAAGTCTAGGAAGTGTTGATAGGCTAATGGTGTCTCCGGTGTACAAAGTCTAGGAAGTGTTGATAGGCTAATGGTGTCTCCGGTGTACAAAGTCTAGGAAGTGTTGATAGGCTAATGGTGTCTCCGGTGTACAAAGTCTAGGAAGTGTTGATAGGCTGCTGGTGTCTCCGGTGTACAAAGTCTAGGAAGTGTTGATAGGCTGCTGGTGTCTCCGGTGTACAAAGTCTAGGAAGTGTTGATAGGCTAATGGTGTCTCCGGTGTACAAAGTCTAGGAAGTGTTGATAGGCTGCTGGTGTCTCCGGTGTACAAAGTCTAGGAAGTGTTGATAGGCTGCTGGTGTCTCCGGTGTACAAAGTCTAGGAAGTGTTGATAGGCTAATGGTGTCTCCGGTGTACAAAGTCTAGGAAGTGTTGATAGGCTGCTGGTGTCTCCGGTGTACAAAGTCTAGGAAGTGTTGATAGGCTAATGGTGTCTCCGGTGTACAAAGTCAAGGAAGTGTTGATTGGCTAATGGTGTCTCCGGTGTACAAAGTCTAGGAAGTGTTTATAGGCTAATGGTGTCTCCGGTGTACAAAGTCTAGGAAGTGTTGATAGGCTAATGGTGTCTCGGTGTACAAAGTCTAGGAAGTGTTGATAGGCTAATGGTGTCTCCGGTGTACAAAGTCTAGGAAGTGTTGATAGGCTGCTGGTGTCTCCGGTGTACAAAGTCTAGGAAGTGTTGATAGGCTAATGGTGTCTCCGGTGTACAAAGTCTAGGAAGTGTTGATAGGCTAATGGTGTCTCCGGTGTACAAACTCTAGGAAGTGTTGATAGGCTGCTGGTGTCTCCGGTGTACAAAGTCTAGGAAGTGTTGATAGGCTAATGGTGTCTCCGGTGTACAAAGTCTAGGAAGTGTTGATAGGCTGCTGGTGTCTCCGGTGTACAAAGTCTAGGAAGTGTTGATAGGCTGCTGGTGTCTCCGGTGTACAAAGTCTAGGAAGTGTTGATAGGCTAATGGTGTCTCCGGTGTACAAAGTCTAGGAAGTGTTGATAGGCTGCTGGTGTCTCCGGTATACAAAGTCTAGGAAGTGTTGATAGGCTAATGGTGTCTCCGGTGTACAAAGTCTAGGAAGTGTTGATAGGCTGCTGGTGTCTCCGGTGTACAAAGTCTAGGAAGTGTTGATAGGCTGCTGGTGTCTCCGGTGTACAAAGTCTAGGAAGTGTTGATAGGCTGCTGGTGTCTCCGGTGTACAAAGTCTAGGAAGTGTTGATAGGCTAATGGTGTCTCCGGTGTACAAAGTCTAGGAAGTGTTGATAGGCTAATGGTGTCTCCGGTGTACAAAGTCTAGGAAGTGTTGATAGGCTAATGGTGTCTCCGGTGTACAAAGTCTAGGAAGTGTTGATAGGCTAATGGTGTCTCCGGTGTACAAAGTCTAGGAAGTGTTGATAGGCTAATGGTGTCTCCGGTGTACAGAGTCTAGGAAGTGTTGATAGGCTGCTGGTGTCTCCGGTGCACAAAGTCTAGGAAGTGTTGATAGGCTGCTGGTGTCTCCGGTGTACAAAGTCTAGGAAGTGTTGATAGGCTAATGGTGTCTCCGGTGTACAAAGTCTAGGAAGTGTTGATAGGCTAATGGTGTCTCCGGTGTACAAAGTCTAGGAAGTGTTGATAGGCTAATGGTGTCTCCGGTGTACAAAGTCTAGGAAGTGTTGATAGGCTAATGGTGTCTCCGGTGTACAAAGTCTAGGAAGTGTTGATAGGCTAATGGTGTCTCCGGTGTACAAAGTCTAGGAAGTGTTGATAGGCTAATGGTGTCTCCGGTGTACAAAGTCTAGGAAGTGTTGATAGGCTAATGGTGTCTCCGGTGTACAAAGTCTAGGAAGTGTTGATAGGCTGCTGGTGTCTCCGGTGTACAAAGTCTAGGAAGTGTTGATAGGCTGCTGGTGTCTCCGGTGTACAAAGTCTAGGAAGTGTTGTTAGGCTAATGGTGTCTCCGGTGTACAAAGTCTAGGAAGTGTTGATAGGCTAATGGTGTCTCCGGTGTACAAAGTCTAGGAAGTGTTGATAGGCTAATGGTGTCTCCGGTGTACAAAGTCTAGGAAGTGTTGATAGGCTAATGGTGTCTCCGGTGTACAAAGTCTAGGAAGTGTTGATAGGCTAATGGTGTCTCCGGTGTACAAAGTCTAGGAAGTGTTGATAGGCTGCTGGTGTCTCCGGTGTACAAAGTCTAGGAAGTGTTGATAGGCTGCTGGTGTCTCCGGTGTACAAAGTCTAGGAAGTGTTGTTAGGCTAATGGTGTCTCCGGTGTACAAAGTCTAGGAAGTGTTGATAGGCTAATGGTGTCTCCGGTGTACAAAGTCTAGGAAGTGTTGATAGGCTAATGGTGTCTCCGGTGTACAAAGTCTAGGAAGTGTTGATAGGCTAATGGTGTCTCCGGTGTACAAAGTCTAGGAAGTGTTGATAGGCTAATGGTGTCTCCGGTGTACAAAGTCTAGGAAGTGTTGATAGGCTAGTGATGTTCACAGTGACATGGTCAGTACTGCGTGGAAATCATTGGAGGACTTCGGAATTAAATGTTTTTAAGCTTTTCTGTTTGTTACTTTTATTTAGCTGTCAATTTGGAAGTTCAATTTAGCGTCCTTGACATTGATTAAATTCTCGTGAAAATCTGCAATTATGGTAGAAGGTAGTAATGTTTTTTAAAAGCACATCATCATCTACCTCAGAGGTTATGAACCTTTTAAGCTCGGAGACCCTTTTTTTACAATTCCCCACTCTGCCGCGACCCCCAATAAAAGAATAGATAAAAACAATCCATATTTTTGATGGTCTTAGGCGACCCCTGGCGAATCGTCAATCGAACCTCATGGGGGTTGTGAGTTGTGACCCACAAGTTGAGAACCCCTGATCTACCTGTTATATTTTTTTGGTTAACAGTGCTTAAAAAAAGATATTACCGGTTACTTTTTATAACCCATAGTGCTCTCGAAATCTTATAATGCCCATTGGAGTAGCTAAAGATTTGGAGGCACCGAGGCTTGGCCTCTATAGGGTTCACTGCATTTTGACATTCGACATCATAACATGAGATAATGGCGTAGAGATATTGGCGTAATAGGCCGAATCAGTTTGTTGTTTAGGGAAGCCGCAGCAGTTCATTCTTGTAACCCATAGTATTTATTATCTTCCCTCTCAGACACGAGCTAAAACCGTTCACATCTATCGTATGTCATATTAGGTCTTCATCTCTACAAATTTAGGCACAATGTTTGTTCTGGAGAGCGGCCACATCTTTTATATGTCATATTAGGTCTTCTTCTCTACAAGTTTAAGCAAACTTTTTGTTCTGGAGAGAGGTCACATCTTTCATATGTCATATTAGGTCTTCATCTCTACAAATTTAGGCAAACTTTTTGTTCGGGAGAAAGGTCACATCTTTCATATGTCATATTAGGTCTTCATCTCTACAAATTTAGGCAAACTTTTTGTTCGGGAGAAAGGTCACATCTTTCATATGTCATATTAGGTCTTCATCTCTACAAATTTAGGCAAACTTTTTGTTCTGGAGAGAGGTCACGATCTATACGTCCTTGCTATCTTATTTATTAAAATGTGTCATTCAAACTCATTAGAAATGTTTGTTTATTAATCTATAATAATATAATTACACCAGTCATATTGAGCCTTCTCAGTATGCTTTCACCAAAAACAATTACATTGAGCCTTACATAAATTTTATCCACGAAGCCAAGACGACTTTTGGTTCCAAGCCTCCCTATTCAATGCTTAAGTCTAGGTAGCATATAACATCTAGTGCACTATATTGTACCCATAATGCCTTTATTGGCTGAATCTAGAGTTTACAAGTACTTAGTTAAATATATGGTGACTGCTCTTATGCAAGAATGAATTACGCACACTGTCGGGGGATGGTGGGTGACAGTCTTTGCTACCCCGATTGCCTGGATCCCTCGGTACGCCACTGCTCTCTTTAAAAGCATTTTTATGGTTTGGAACATGTACTTTACATTTGTTACTCTGTTCTTTAAACAATTTTCTATGCATCCTTTCATGGTTTATGAAAAGTATGCATGCATAAAGCGAATAATGTTCTGTAATGTCAAGTCTAGTTGATACACGGTCGTTTGGTTGTAGCTTCAAACAGCTAGTAAAACTTAACCGGTGTAGGCATATTACATTTTTAATATAGAGTTTGAAAAACCCTGGACAAACTTCTTTCTAAAACTGAATACAACATTTATCGAAAGTACACAGCTATCGACTTAAATGTTGATGTAGAAACACAAATAAAATACTGATATCTGGAACAATTTAATAGAAATATAACTTGAATATAAAAAATGTGACATCTTGTTGTGGCTTGTCATTCGTTAGTTTCAACTTTCACATCTTTATTTCACTTGATCTACGACAGACCAACTCCTGGTTTCATCCGAATCTCCTCAGCCCACACAGCCAAACCATCCGCCCACCTATACTCATGGTTTCATCAGAATCTCTTCAGCCCACACAACCAAACCATCTGCCCACCTATTCTCATGGTTTCATCCGAATCTCCTCAGCCCACACAGCCAAACCATCCACCCACCTATTCTCATGGTTTCATCAGAATCTCTTCAGCCCACACAGCCAAACCATCCGACCACCTATTCTCATGGTTTCATCAGAATCTCTTCAGCCCACACAGCCAAACCATCCGCCCACCTATACTCATGGTTTCATCAGAAACGCGCAAACACACTTCAAAACAATGACCACAGAGATTCGTTTCGGAAATAAAATCATAAGAAGATTTAACATCTAATCAGTAGGCTAACACTAAATGCCGTTTATCAAGAGGTTAATCAAAAACGAATTTAAAACCACACAATTTTCAGTAAAACTCACCATTAGTTAATGCTAGTACTAGCAACACAGACAAACCAAGTGCTAGCGACATCTTTGTAGATATGGGATTCTAAATGTGTCTGCAGTTCAATTGAACTAATGATAAGAAATGTCAGTGCAACGTTCTATTGTATCTTCACGGAAAAAAGAATAGATTAGAAAAAATATATATTTGATTAAAATCTAAGCCATAGTTCATATGACATTTAATGAACACATGGACGTCTTGCAAAATGTCAACACATCTGACATGTGTGCTCCTGCACAGTCAAGGATGCACTGAAAATACTCAGCTTTCTACTTTTAAAAAAATGGATGAAAATTCTATTCGATTGATTGAACATTTTATAAATTAAAGTCTTAAAACTAGAAAAAAAATCGTTTTCTATTGTTTTGCAAACATATCAAGTTGAACTGTATGTATTCGGTCTACTGGTCTATATGTATTTGTCTAAATAGACAATGCCTATTTATGGTCCCGTTTTCCAACATATACCCACTCCCTCTTGCCTAGCACTACCCCACCTTGGCTGCCTCTCTGACTCAGATTTATTGCCTATGCAGATATCTTCTTTGCCCCCTTCTTCTTTGCCCCCTCTCCTTAACTAGCCATCTCAGCTTCCCGCCTTTTCTCTTCCTGTCAATAGTATACCAGATAGACCGATGTCAAAATTGTACAGAACTTGCTCTACGAATAATTGCTTCGTGCTACATTACAAACAGATTTACTGAGAAAACGTGTTAAATCTCTATTATCTATAAGATTAGCGTACCGCGTCATAAGCAGTAAGCACATGTATTTGTAAATCTTCATCGAATAACAGTCAATTCTTCTGTACTTTATACTAGAATTGTCCGGTTCTTTTACGGCAGAGGAAACACTGGATTTTTCTTTCTTTGAAGTAAAGAACTTATTTAAAACTTATGCAAATATTCTTTACCCTAAAAACAAACCATGCAATAATAGCAGACGATACAGAAATGATACAGAACGGCCTTGAATAAATAAAAAAAAAGATTTCATTAATATAAATTCTTTTTTTATTTCTAATTTTTTTTTTATTTTTATACTAAGACTCCATTTAGCCAGAAACTTTGTTCTCATGCTGAAGGTAAGGATGGATCATATGGAACCTGGACTCGTCGTTGTCCTTCTAAAACGTTGGAATTATCTGAAAATAAATGGGAATCAGAAGTAAGATTATCATTCATCAGTAGGTTCTCTTTGACACTGAATAGATCTCAGCCTTCTTAAGACATACAGTCAAATTATTTAATTTCATTTTGATTATTTTTTTAAATATAGGTAATTATAAAACTAAACTAGGTTAAAATTTTGACATTTCTTTGATGTTGTTGCTGACATTTTCTTCCCAGTATCTGAAATCTCTTTTGGTCTGAAACATATAATTAGAAGTGGATTGCTTTGTGTGTGTGTGTGTGTGTGTGTGTGTGTGTGTGTGCGTGTGTGTGTGTGTGTGTGTGCGCGCGCGTGTGTGTGTGTGTGTGAACAGTGTGTGTGTGTACGTGTGCCTGTATGGGTATATTTTACTTCCTTTATGTTTTAACACAGAAAAAGATGCCCACTAGAAAAAAAAAAAAAAGGTTTCACTAACAAAAATGCGAGTAAGGTTAACAGACATCTGCACGCCTAGAGGGACAAAAAGGAAGACAAAGTCTTACAATGGAATACAAAAAAAAAAGGAAAACAAAGTAAGGTATAAAATAATTAACAAATTAACTTACAATGTCTTTAATGTAAACTTGTCGATAAATTAAAGTTAATAGAACTTCTACTAGGCTATATTAAGTATCCTATTTCTCAGACGTAGCGACTTTCGCAAACAATTGCTTAGAACTCTCCGCACGATGTGTTCCTCAGATTGAACTGTGTGAGAACTTACCAATTATTGAGTTCATGGACAGTTTAGTGTTCTCTTTGATTAAAAAAAAAGGAATTCCATCATTAGCATAATACCCGGAAACGCAAATGAACAAGTACTCAGACGTTGAAGAGTTCTAAATATTAAGTTTCCTGTAAACAGCTTTGAATAATAAAAGATTTCTTTCTGAGGTAATTTGTAAGTTGAACTAAAAATATGAAGGATTAAATTTAAATATGTAACAGCAGTGAACAACAGAGTAAAAGCCAGACAAGTTTGCTTAAAAAATTAAAATATTTCGGCATTAATGGTCCACTGCATCAGTGGATTAAAGACTTTCTGATAGGGAGAGAACAAACTGTAATAATAAATGGCTCTAAATCAACACCGATAACAGTAAACTCAGGTGTACCTCAAGGAACAGTCTTGGGTCCACTACTATTTTTAATTTACATAAATGATTTACCAAATTGCATTACTTCAGGAACAAAAGTCAGATTATTTGCAGACGATTGCATAATATATAGAACAATAAAAACAACACAAGACACAGATATTTTACAAAGAGAATTAGATGAATTACAGAAATGGGAATCAAATTGGAGCATGTCTTTCCACCCAGAAAAATGTCAGTTGTTAAGAGTAACAAAAAAACTAAAACAAATTAATTCCACTTATCTTATTCATGGCAAACCAGTAACACAGACTAAAAACGCAAAATACCTAGGTGTTATAATAAATGAAAAACTATCATGGAATCCACATATTGATGAAACTACAAAAAAATCAAACAAAGCATTAGGATTTATTAAAAGAAATTTCTATAAATCAAATAAGAACATAAAACTAAAATGTTATTTAACCTTGGTTAGGCCAATAATAGAATATGCATCCTCTGTTTGGGACCCCTCAACTCAAGAAAACATTAAGAAACTAGAACAGACACAAAATAGAGCAGTGCGATTCATAACAAACGAATATTCACATTTGACTAGAGTAACACCTTTAGTAAAATCACTAAATTTAGAAAGCCTTCAGGACAGAAGGCTCAAAAGTAAAGTAGTAATAATACATAAAACACTGAACCATAATCTTCAAATACAAAAACAAAATTTAATAAAATACTCTGAAAGACACAAAGATAAAGGCACATTCCTCGTCCCATAAGCTAGGACAAATTTGTACAAATACTCCTTCTTCCCTAGTGCTATTAGAGCATGGAATGGGTTGCCTGAGCTAGCCAGGAAAACCAGTGACTTGGCAGAATTTAAGTCATTGGTTAATATGCATGACTAAATGCATGACGCGTAGGACGTAATCATCTTCTTTTTTGAAGTAACGTCTGTATTATATAAGATAAGATAAGATAAGAATTCTAAACTTTTGGACAATGCTTGACGGATGAAGGAAACAGCCCTAAAAAGGCGAGATGTCCTCTTTTTGCCGGATCTATTTTAACCTTTCGTGCAACTGGATCTAATAATGTACTTCCCTTCTTGTGTTACGTGACTTACCAATTCTCGGTATTGAGTCCTCCATGACATAGCCATTAGCTGCTGTAAGACGAACTCCAATTGGCCCATCCGGCATAGGCTGGCCATCACTCAGAATCCAGAAGCCGTCTTGACTTCGTTGCATTGTCACCCAGTTATTGTTCCTTCGTACTAGGGCTTTAGTTATTGGTATTCTGAAAAAAAAATGCATTATTTAACATAAAAAAGTAAACTGTGATTTCGTTAATTATGGAATACAAGAGATGAATAAGTAAATAAGAGCTCTAGCATAAACGTTAATTTACTCGTAAAGTAAATAAACCTTGGACGTAATAATATTCTACTTCTTTTTTTAAGATAAATGTGAGAACGACTGTTTTGGAGTGTGTGTGTGTGTTTGTTTTGTGACAGTGGGAAGAGGTTGTTGGGAATAATGCAAGATAAACGGCATTGTCATTAACGGTCTGGGCAAGGACAGACGACTCCAGAAGGCCAGACTGAAAAGACGTGTTTTTGTAGTGAGTTAAGATTTTGTTCAGAATATCTTTTTATATTATCACTAAATTTTAATACATTCATTTACTTCATCAAAATTTAAATCTGTCTAAAATGTAATAAATGTTATATTTAGTTTGATTATAAAGAAGTTATTCAAGTTATTTCAGGTTTTAAAAGCTAAAATATGATCCGCCTCCAGCGATTTAGTTGTCTACCAGCAGTTCTGGTTCTAGAAGGCATAGAATACGGACAACTATACCCATGGCTATCCTCAGAGAACATTTTATTTTTATCTAGTGATTCACTACCATGGTTGTATGAAGTTCGTGTGGTACTTTGTGTTGAAGTAGAAAACCTAGAAGAAGTCTGTCAGATCAAGATCTGGTGTTGAAGTACATGTGTATTTTTTAAATTAAAATTGATTGCAATATTAACACTCATTTTTTGGGGGGTTATAAAATAAATTTCTTTTGTGAACTTATGTGTGTGTATGCAACTGTCTATAGTTAACTTCGGGAAAAATATTTCGTTGTATAGTTGAATAAATAATTTTAAATACTTTTGGACAAGTGAAATTTACAAGATAATTTTGAAAAAAAACATTTTCTTCCTAATAAAACAAACTGGAACCGCTGTAAAGGAACACTGGTTCTCTCGCTATGTACAAAGTGTATTCTATGTGTACGATTTGCAATCCCCCATATTTAAATCAAAGTACTTTTTAGACAGCATAATGATAACAACATAAACTAAAATACAGACTTAAATTAAAGTTATGAGTTTTAACAAAACTGACCTAGCATTTCTGATTTGTAATTTTATGTACCATGGGTTACTTCCTTGGAAGGCATATTGAATTGTGCTGCCACCGACTGGACACTGGACAGCTTGCATTGAAATGGACCAACGTCCATCGCCATTGAGAGCGAAGTCCACAGAACCTAAACAAAATGTAATTATTTAGCCCTAGGAATTCTATAATAAACTTTACTAATAAAAGTACGACATTTTATGCTCACTAAATAAAGCCTTTTAAGAAACGTTATATTTCCTTCACTCATTGGCTAGGCCCGTTGTTTTGTTCACTGATTTAAATATGTCCCTTAATCATCTCTTTTAAAATTGGAACATTTGCTTATCTCTCTCATGCGCTGCCGTAGGGTAAAGCGCAAGAGGTTGTTGGCCTAATTATGTTTGTAAAATGTTTTGTATGTTTCTTCGAAGTTGAAGATAATCTACTTCCTAGTCCAAACCTTCCGCTGGAAGACGGGGGATGGAAGCTAGCAGGGCATGAACCCGGGAGCATCGAGACAACCGAACGACAGACCAGCGCGCATACCACACGACCAGGCAACCAACCATCAATTTAAACCTCTTTTTTAACTAACACTTCCCCATACATATGAATTCTAGTATCCCTGATACTTCGCTGTCTCCAACTAGTTGATAGGCTATGTTTTATTCATTCTGATGGATAGAGAATTTGTGATGAATCAGTCAGTGGTGGTTCCCGTACATATAGTTGGAGTCTTATTTCTTTCTAAAAGTTAAATCAGAGATATTTAATATTTGTTAACTTTTTGAAACATTGGTTTATATGCTGCAGCATACTCGTAATTATGCAAGCAGTTTCAGATTAGGCATCATAATCATATGTCATACATATTAGGCATCATAATCCTATGTCATATTTGGCATTTAACTTCCTTTGACATCATATCCTTAACTCCAATGAAATAAAGCTAATGGACTAATGAAAACATTTTCTTCATATACTTAAATCTTTCAATCAACTTGAAGACACAGTAACCATGTAAGTAAATAAAACCAATGTTTCAAAAGTATCAATTAACTTTCGATCAATCAAGGAACAATACATATTCTTTGTTTTGCTAATATCAATTTTCTTCACTTGATACGAAAACCAATTTTTACCTTCCCGGCATTCAGGACAGTAGTTGTTGACAAAAACAATGTGTTCCCCTCGGATTGGGTTACCGCCTAGACCACGACCTTCCCCTTTCACCTGAAAAAAAAAAGTGTTTCTTTCAGACCTTGCAGTCTATGGGGCAGATGATGTAAAGGTTCACGATGGTGTCATGTGACCAGCACAACGACTATTAGAGCTGGGTCGACTCAGAGACGCTCTAAGGATCCTTAAAAAAAATCCTAGTCGTCACCAGGATTCGAACCCGGGACTTTTTGAAGATAACAAGATAAAAAATTTGATAAAAGTAAGACTAAAGCAGGCTTTACAATAACAAATATATGTTTAATTTTCTTGTATTTTTTAAAATAACTTTCAAACATTTTCCCAGAAATGAAGATTATTATGTCCTACTTCAAACCTTCTTCGGCAAGGCAGGAGTGGGATTTGAACTAGGAACTATCGTGACGACAGTCTGACGTGCATACCACAAGACCAAAAAGCCATCTTTTTCTACGAAAAAAAAACTGAACTAATTTCTTGATCATACATGTGCGTCGGTATGTAAGAGAATTATATGTTTTTTTTTTTTTTTGTTAAACATAAAGTAAAGTAGGCCTATAAATGAACGGCTTGCTATATATCACACAGGGATTGATGCTATCTTCTAATTAATTCAATATTTAAAATTTTGTCAAAGTTTAGGGACAGTATTAAGTAAACCATTTGTAATAATAAAATATAACGATAGTCTCAAGTTCACATTTCCCAATGGTACTTATGTTTCAAGAACATCCAAATCAATGTACTTGGTTTGTAAACATTATATTGAATTTCTAGTAGGCTTGTAAAGACTGTCTTGATTATCAAACAAGCAAAATATTTTCAAAAATCCTTTTGTTTAAAAAAAAAAAAAAAGGCTTATCTAAGAAAAAGAAATTCGTACTTATAACTGTATCTCTTAATTATGTAGAAGTTATTTCCCTTATTCCACATCAAACAAAATAATTCACTAAAATGATAATTATTTTATTGATTCATGTTTTGCTAGGTACAATAAATACTTGTTTAAAGTTTCAACTTGATCCTAGAATGGGTGTGGGAGAAAAAAACGTGTTCAATTATCGAAAGGTAGAAAACTCTACATATGTAGGCGTTTCTTTAAATACAGTAGGATTAATTTCCCTTGTTGGTATCAAACAAAACCATTAATTATCAGTAATAAATTGATTAATTAGTTATTGTTTTTATTGATTTATGTCTTGTCTATGCCAACAGAAAACAGTGTATCATACAGAATTCTTTCAAGTTTTGGGATACGATTTTCTTTTCCCACGCGTTTACCTAAAACCAGGCTTGCATTCATTGCCTGATATAGCCTATACAAGCTCTAGTTTGTGCCTATATAAATAACCTGTAATAAACAACTACCTTCAAGCATATTCCACAAGTTAAAGAATCTAAGAACTGTGGTCTGTTGATGGCCACTAGGGCCCATATTTTAGGATCCGTTGCTGCTCGGGGAAGTGGTCCTGCATACTGACAAGCTCCTCCTCCAGAATTCTGACCGTAATAAGTGCCCTATAAGAAATAAACAGTGATTTAATTTACTGAAATTAATTAGATATATTGAGTGTTGTTTGGATCAATCATTAAAATTGTATTAATTAGTATAGCTTACATCTCTAATTAATTGAATTTTAGATACAAAAATACATCAAGACCTATGCTTAATAATTATCTTTTTGTAAAAAAAAAATCTGTTAATTATGGAGTTAGAGAATGATGCACTAGTAAGATTCTCATTTGTCTATTAAAAAATCACTGACACACTTATCATCTTGTGAACTTAAAATGAACATTAAAAGTGAATTATTTTCTGCTAAAATACTAAATGCATTGTTCAGCTGCAGAGTGTAAATACGACTTTTTTTTGTGGTTCTAGTATTATATTCATTAATGTTCCACGTTCAGAGTCAAGGGCAGTTATGTGTGAATTATTTTAGATATCAAACACGTTTCATGATTTTAAAATCAAAACAAATTAACTTGCTATATAGGAGTATTGAGAAACGTTATTACGATCGGAAATTTAGTGTTCCTAATTCCTCAACGATTTTATATTTTCTTAAGAAGTCCTCTGCGAAAATTGGACGTGGCTGGCATGAGAATCATCATCATCTGTCCCTTGAATCTCATCGTGACAGTTCGCCTAACAAAATCGCTAAACTTTTCCCGGTCAGTAGCTGTTCTAAGCAGGATTTAAAAAGAGATGCCGGTCCATTCTTCCCGTTGTCCTGCCAGAACACTGCTACTTATTACATAATATTAAAAAATAAATATATAATTTTGTTCTAATCAATATCAAGTCAGAGTAAGCAGGCTGAACTCCATTAAATTATGTCTTAAAATTATATAACTATTCCACTTATTCAAAGGCTGCTTTTTGAGAGAATGCTTTGTTGATTTAAACTTCGTAAAATTTAGATTCTATATTTTTTGGACTTATTTATTGAATCCGACTTTCGAGTATTTCTTCTTTATAGAGAAAGAGAGTTGATATATTTGTTTTCGCTTTTTAATCTGACAAATATAATTCTAAACACCATTAGCGCTCTCTAGTTGTTCTAAATAGTTTGAGTCAAACATAAATGTTATCACCTCCAAGTCAAAGTCTACTTACATCGCCGTTGTAACTCCTTCTGTACAGATTGAGAACAGCGTCATTGCGTTGTGCTGGGGAGAGACAGTCAGTAAGGTCAGCGTGGGTGTGTTTTTATAAAAGTTTTATTTTTAACGCATTAAATGACACCTAGAACGTACAAACTATTTCTGCTACACTGGGTTTCACGGATGAAAACATCCGTGAAGAGTACAGAACAACTTCGAAGATTTAAAGATTCCAATAAGCTTTCTCATAATCCAGAGATGATTACACTTAGTGGAGATTAAACAAAGGAATCTTCCATCTATCCCCACACCCTTTTTCTTTCGGTTCTATGTCCATTGATACAATGGAATGGGATGGTGAAAACGTCTTTGCATTTTCAGAAGTTAAATCTGATCAAGGTCAGCCTTAGACATAGGCAAACTGGGCAGCCGCCTCTAGTTGGTTGAGGGGCCAAGCACAGGACTGTAAACTTGTGCCCAATGTTGTTGTTGTAGCCACTAGGTTTTAAATAAACGGCATACTTTTATTTTTTCGCTGTTTTTTTTTTATTTTCTATTTCATTTGGGGGCCACCAAAATCATTTCGCCTAGGGCTTCCAATTATCTAAGGCCGGCCCAGATCTGATGACCTAATGTTCAAAGTCTTTCGAAGAACCTTATTTAGGTGAAAAAATAACTCCATTTTAGAAATAAAATATTTTATTCTCCTCTCTTTAAACACCAAATCTAACTTAATTCAATGATTGAACAAACCGATCTTTTCCACCGATATTTTCCATCCTAAACAGGCTATTTTACTCTATGTATAGGTTTTAAAACAAAGTTCTCATTTGTTTCATTTGTGTCATAATTATGACCACTAGCAAACAGGGGCTTTAAAAAGTACATTAGAATTGGTGGCGAAAAGCTGACAAGTGTCAGAAGCTTTAAGTTTCTTGGAGCTATCGTCTAAGACTAAGGAACAAAACCTGAACTACTGACCAGAATTCCAAAGTATACAGCAGCACTTGCAAAACTCAAAATAATTTTTTACCGACAAAGGCATAGCCCTTGAAACTAAAATCAGAATGATGGCAGAGATAAGAAACGGTATTAATACAGCAATCAGACCCCAAGATGACCTGCTAACCACTGTCAAAAAACGTTAACTCAAACTCTATGGCCACATCACAAGGTTCTCAGGGCCTTCCTAAGGGAAAAAATAGCAGAGAAAGCGATGGGAAGACATCAAAGAATGTTCATCAAATTCTGTCCAAGGCAAAGGACAGAGAGGAATGAAGAAAAACAGTTGACAGATCATATATGGTGCCCCAACAGTCCAACAGACTAAGGGATAGGTGAAGGAGAACGTGTTTACTATTCTGTCTAGAAACGTGTATCTTCAAGAATCCTATGTGTAAGTCAACTTCCTGTTAGCACTTCTCTTG
Organism: Biomphalaria glabrata; assembly: GCF_947242115.1. Lineage (NCBI taxonomy): Eukaryota > Metazoa > Mollusca > Gastropoda > Planorbidae > Biomphalaria > Biomphalaria glabrata. The sequence goes on along the minus strand of NC_074723.1, from coordinate 18,481,860 downwards.
TTACCTTTACGCGTACACCACGCGACATCCACCAAGCCAGTATTCACAAGTTGTTTTTTTTTTTATTATTGGGAGACTTTCCATCAAGAAATAACATCTTTGGTTTGGGGGAGGGATAAATGACATGGGGTAGCTAAGAGATTCAGAACCAGAAAAGATTGAGATATTTTACACTTTATGTTTGATCAGATAGATGAAAAAAGGACACTTTAACTTTTCATAGCTTAAATATAAGTAGATTGATCTATATTTATCACCTACGCTTGCTGTTAAAGTCCTTTTAGGAGGTTTGGTTTCTTTACTTCCTTTGTAAGAGAAGATTGTAAACTTTCACTTTGCTAATAATCAATAAACTGCGCATACTTTAAAGAAACTTATAGAGATATTGATTGGTTGGCTAATTAAAAAATGCAAGCGTTTTTTTTTCTTAATAGATATTTGAACAAAGTACAAATATTATATCGGCAGGAGACAAGTTACCATGATTGTATCAATCATAATGAAATGTGTTTCAATAAGTCTAATTTTTTTTTTTATTATTCTCCAAAATAGCATTAATATTTTTTCTCCGTATATTAATAATAAAGAATGTGCTCATCCAACTCACTCCCTCCCCCGGCAAAGTTTTAATGTAGCAAAGAATTCGTGGGCCAGGTTCAGGAATATAATGGTGCCCCCTTCCTTTTCCAAAGAAACTAGAAATTTGAGAATTAAAAAAAACCTTCATGACATGATTTCTTTCAATTATTCTATATTGATATGCTACGCAAAAGTGCACTCGTTCAAGATAATAAAGTATTGTTTCCCGACTTGAAAAAAAATGGTGCTGTTCGCATTTAAATTGTCTAATTTAATTCTGTAAGGACATCCAACATTTGTCTTCCATCATCATGACTATATCTGCTGTGTCTGACTGTAGCTGTGTTTCATCGTCAGACATACTCTCTAACACCTGCTGAATTTTCTTTTTGCACATAGACGCACATTTTACCCCATGCTGGGCACTTTTCTTAAAAGTATTCGAGTATCTTTCCACAGAAACTACATTTTCCTTTTCGAGTATTTGCCCTTGATGTTGTTACTACTTCTTAATGATTGCTGTGTCGGCTTGCACCTGTCTCAACTCTCAACTGTCTGTTGTCTGTCTCGTAGGCTTTGCACATGTCTGTGCGCCTTATTAATGTTAGATTACTATCTTGTAATAATTTCATTTTGAGGCATTCATGTCTAACTTTTGTAATGTACTTATCAATGTCCTCGCCTTCTTGCTGTTCACGAGGATTAAAAATATTGCGTTCATAAGTTTCTTTCTTCTTTCCAATGCAAAACATTCAAATTTACTCCATAATTCTTTCATCTTTCTTTCTTTTCCCTTCTCAATGTCAAGTCCTTCATATATCTATCTCTTTTGTCCCTCTAATTAATAGAAAGGTGGCCACTCTGACCTCATCTGAGTCTTCCGCTAATTTGTGGCTAACTCTGGTATAGGAAGTAAATTTCTAGACGCAATTGTAAGGGGTAGCCCTGTAATTGTTTTCTATTTATTATTGCAAACAATAAATCGTTATCTATCGATTAATGATTACCTCTGCTCATCAATACACCGCTGCCACCATGTTGATTAAGATCTAGGTTCACAGTCAACAATAAGCAAATAACTATCACTAGCGTCAATGCGGAAAACAATATTTCATTATCTTGAACAAGTGCGGAAGTAGCGATGGCTGAGTGGAAAAAGCGCTTGGCTTCCGAACCGGGGGTCCAGGGTTCGAATACTGGTGAAGACTGGGATTTTTAATGTCGGGATCTTTGGACGCCTCTGAGTCCACCCAGTTCCAGTAATGAGTACCTGACATTAGTTGGGTACTATATAAACATAAAAGTTATCTTAAGTTATTTGCTAAGAAACCCTGCTCTAATTCATTGAAGAAGTTAATTTGATAAAACATAAAGCAAATTATATTCGTTATTTATTAGGAACAAATTTGATTAAAGTAGAGTAATTGTTAATTAGACTCACCCTTGGTAAAGTAAAGCAATGCTAACAGATTTGACAGTTTAAATACGAACAGCATCATTTTGATAAATTAAATGCACATCAGCTTTCAATACAAAGTTACAGACTGGCGAAATCAAGGCTTGTTCGTCCTATTTATATGAAAAAAACAGTAACAGACAAGAATAGATTTTGACTCAACTTGTTAATTGCAGGATGAGCAACAATGTGTTCAAAGCTAATCAATGGCGCACATCTTCGATTTAATCCGGATATTTTTTGCAAGTGAAGACCACTTTAACAGATGAAAAATAGACTCGAGTTAAGCGAGATAACTAATTGCATACAACTCCTTATTTATCCAACATAGACTTTATTGCAAGTCATTCATAAACACGGACATAGGTTAAATTATACTTATACTATTAAAGACGTTGAATAATAAGATCATAAGTGAATGTGTTAGTATCCTGATAGAGATACTTGAAACTCACACGAAGAAGATACTCATAGGTTAGCTAGTGTAAAACTTAGTCACTAGTGGGCTATCAAGTGAATAAAAAACATGCCATGGCCGCCTGGACGTATTCCCTGGATTGTCTTTCCAATGGTTCCGGGTTCGAACTCTTATCGTAGTCATCCTTCGCCGTACGGCATGTGCTATGACGTAAGCACTATCATTTCTGAACGATCGTTTAAAGTGGAGAAGATTTCAATATTTCATCCATCCATCGATATGTTTAAATAAATAATAAGACAATGAAAACGATGTTATAAAAACAATACCTATATCAACTCACTCTGTCTGTCTATCTGTCTGTCTGGTCAAAACTGTGCACTCGTTATTTCTCCCACACCCAATCTCGGATCAGGCTGAAATTTTGCACATCTATTTCTTTTACCTGACAACACAAAAATCAATGTAAAGAAATATTCAATTAGTTAATTAACTACTGGTAATTAATTATTTTGTTTGGTATCTAGAACAAGAGAAATTCATTATTTAAGTATTACAATGTAATTCAAAAACATTTTCGTCGTTTTTACTTTGTAAATGAATAATGCACAGACTCTTACACTCGATTAGTATTGTAGATTGATTTATTATGGAACAATGGAAGAAAATAAATGAAATTAAATCATCAAATATATGATTAGTTATTGTGTTTTGAGTGTTTTATACAGTGTTTAAATTGTGTAGGTAGCTTTTATTTTGGTGACAAGGCTAATGGAGCCTACAGTAAGGGTGTGCGCAAATGTTTAATTAGGTCCAGGGCCGATCCTACAGATTGTGGGGCCCTATGCGAAACGGATTGCGCGGGGCCCATTCTGGGTTGTGATAAGGATAATAAGTGAAAATTAAGATTTTGTAATAGAAAATAAATTCGTCTTTGCATTTTATCCATCTTTACTAAGAAAAAAATCACTTTCAAATTAACTTTACGAGCCATCTACATTCGATAGTAGTTTTCCAACAAAGAGCCGATAAACATTTAGATCTGCCTTTTAGATTTACTATCGACTAGCAAAATATCGCTTTTGTCTTTTTAAAGATAGATTTAGATCTATATTTGTATGCCAGGGACTATAAAAGTAAAATAATTATGTGAATTTCTTTTTTTTTTTTTGTTAACATTCGCCTTATTATTATATTTTTACTAAATGAAAGCTGAAAATTGCGTTTTTTTTTTTAATTGGCGTTGTTCATATTTAATGACACCCCCGAAATGACAAATTGTCTGTTTTTAAGAAGATTTGCATCAGTTTTCAGAAGATTTTAATAATTTCAGGATATTTTCATGACTTTTTCGTATATTTCAGAATTTCAACGTGAGAGCCGTTTTTGAAAAAAAAAGTATATGTATATAAATATAAATATATATGTTACCGGCAAAGTGAGAAATGCCTAGACATAATTCTTTAAATCAACTAATTGTATTTTAAAATAGTAATAAATTAGTAAATATAAAATTCTTTAGTTTCTTCAAACTAGACTAAAATGAGAAAATAAAAACAAACCAAAACACAGAGCCGGTTAAGCTGTCTACACACAACAGCAACAGAGAAAAGAAGCAATTCATAAACTATTTAATGTTGCTCTTGTTTGAAATATTTGTGTTAGTTTCTTATTAAATACAAATACAAAATGAATATAATAATGTTCTAATCAGCTGTCTAAACTTATATAATGAAAGTTTATTTTTAAAAACTCTTTTTGTACTCGCTTTTATTGGGTTTCCCAACATTTCCTTGGTCTTTTCTACTTATAAAGTATCTTCACCTTCATCTGCCCTTTAATCTGTTGACCGCCTTTCTCCATTCCTCTCTGTCTTTTGCCTTGGATAGAACCTCTTTCAATGGCAGGCCCGTCTTTGATGTAGTTTTCCTTTCGTTTTCTCTGAATGTCTCTTCTTCTTTTTTTCTGGTACTGTTCCCTGAAGAAAGGTCTTTGCAAGTTCCGAAGACCTTGTAATATGGCCATAGAGTTTTAGTTACCCTTTTTTTCTTTTTACAATAATTAGCAGGCAAACGTGGGGTCCAATAGCTGTAGTAACCCTGTCTCTAATCTATTCTTTTTTATGCAGTTTTTGAATGTGATACCTAGGATCCTTCTGTAGCATCTCAATCCCATTGCTAGGATCCCCATCTCTAGATTATTTATAATGGATAATGGAAGATGCTTCTAAGATGCTTAATAGCCGTAGAGATCATCTGCCATAATCCATTATAAATAATCTTATGTTGAGAAATAAAACGCCGTGAGACCCACTGAGACTTTTCAGGCACGTTCAAGCTCATAGAGGGACACTGAAGGAGATAAAACATCCCCAGGGAGGACAGAAACTAAAAACATCCCCAGGGAGGACAGGAACTAAAAACATCCCCAGGGAGGACAGGAACTAAAAACATCCCCAGGGAGGACAGGAACTAAAAACATCCCCAGGGAGGACAGGAACTAAAAACATCCCCAGGGAGGACATGAACTAAAAACATCCCCAGGGAGGACAGGAACTAAAAACATCCCCAGGGAGGACATGAACTAAAAACATCCACAGGGAGGACAGGAACTAAAAACATCCCCAGGGAGGACAGAAACTAAAAACATCCCCAGGGAGGACAGGAACTAAAAACATCCCTAGGGAGGACAGAAACGAAAAACATCCCCAGGGAGGACAGAAACTAAAAACATCCCCAGGGAGGACAGAAACTAAAAACATCCCCAGGGAGGACAGAAACTAAAAACATCTCCAGGGAGGACAGAAACTAAAAACATCTCCAGGGAGGACAGGAACTAAAAACATCCACAGGGAGGACAGAAACTAAAAACATCTCCAGGGAGGACAGGAACTAAAAACATCCCCAGGGAGGACAGAAACTAAAAACATCTCCAGGGAGGACAGAAACTAAAAACATCTCCAGGGAGGACAGAAACTAAAAACATCCACAGGGAGGACAGAAACTAAAAACATCCACAGGGAGGACAGAAACTAAAAACATCCACAGGGAGGACAGATACTAAAAACATCCACAGGGAGGACAGAAACTAAAAACATCCCCAGGGAGGACAGAAACTAAAAACATCCCCAGGGAGGACAGAAACTAAAAACATCTCCAGGGAGGACAGAAACTAAAAACATCCCCAGGGAGGACAGAAACTAAAAACATCCCCAGGGAGGACAGAAACTAAAAACATCCCCAGGGAGGACAGAAACTAAAAACATCTCCAGGGAGGACAGAAACTAAAAACATCCACAGGGAGGACAGAAACTAAAAACATCCACAGGGAGGACAGAAACTAAAAACATCCCCAGGGAGGACAGAAACTAAAAACATCCCCAGGGAGGACAGAAACTAAAAACAAGACCAAAGTGAACGTTAAAAACATAGGCTTACAAAGTATTTCATGAAAAAAGCTGTAAAAGTAATCATTATGGTTTTCTTAAGTTTCTTAGATCAATAGACTCTTTAGAATTGTTTATCCTTCGAACTGGTTCCTTTGCAGGTAACATAGGCCTTTACATAAAGAATTGCTCGTATATGATTTCATTTTTTACTTTGGAAAATAATAACGGAATGTTAGATTTAAAATACTGGCATATAGGTTTTCCATGTCCCGCTAACGAGTTTCCAATGATATACAGGAACTGTCAAATTTCTAGGAAATTCGTTAGTCTTTTTCGAGATCCATGTCCACCTTCTCAGGTTTTAGTTTTTTTGTTGTTGTTGTTTTTTGTTTTTTTCACAAAGCTACAAATGAAATTGAGTTATTGTAAAAAAAAAATGAGTACGAGTCTGTTTGAAGACATGTTTCATACTATTGTCTCCCTTTTTTTTACAATACCTATAATTCAAGTCACTTCGTCATAAAGAGTGAAATCTTCTGGGTAAGTGGAACCTGGAAACCCATCTGAGAAACAACTCTAACGATTTTCTTATAAATTTAATAGTTGATGTATATCGCCGAGAAAAGAATTACTAGCTTATTAACCACACGAGGTATCTAACATACATAAATTGTTAAGAAAAAAATAAAATTAGCTCTATAAAGGTATAAAGGAGGTATTGTCTTTTTAAAAAAAGTACTTTGATTATTTCTCTTGTTTACTGACAAATTGAACATGCTGTTTAGAACGTACACTTCTAAAACATGTGTTTATTTTATTTATTATAATTGGTGAAAACATCACATAGTAATGAAATGACATTTTTATTAGTCAATACAAATATTTATCTCTTGTACATCTTTCTCAATGTAAAAGCTTTAAATAAAAAGTTTTCATGATTAGTCTAAAATATCGTTCTTTCAAATCTCACCATTTATCTCCAGCACTAAGACCACTACAAGTCTAAAAATATTCTTTATTTCATCTAGCCACACACACTAGGCTGGTCTTGTTTTCAAAAGCATACAATTGCTTTTTGTTGAAGCTCTTTATTTAAGGCAACACAATGCCTCTGCCCATGAGACAAACTAAAGCAAGGCATGACACAGTCAAATATTCTCTCGTCCACAAGCGCTGTGTCCTCGCCTCATTCAGAATATCCTCCAGTTTCATCAGTTTTAGGGTCCCTTGTTTCTCATCGTACATCTTGCACATTGTCACGTTGGCCTCGGCGATCACGAAGAATGCGAAACTGTAAGGCTCCAAGGAGACATTGCCAGACGTCTTGACAGGCTGCAGGTCAGGGACGTAGTCGCTCTTTAGTACAATGGGACCATCATTCAGTTTCATTTTTCTGTAAATAAGAGAACCAATGAAATATTGGGTTATACTACAAAGAACAGTATTCATCACATTAACAAACTTAGTTATACAATGTTTAACAATAACAGTTAGCACTAGATTGTGTCACGGAAGAATGTATGCGTGTAGAATTCTTGGGGCTCTACAGTTCTACAGACAAATCAACAATCGCATTAAAGTGGGATGCTAGAAATGTCGATCACAGTTTTCTGTCGCACACGTGGATAAAACCAAACATCTGAATGCAGATCGTAATTTTCAATTGGACTTTTGTATAAAATCTGGACATTGGCCGTCCCTTCCCGACATTTTACGAAAAGCGTGACAAACGGTCCAAAGCGGGACTGTCAGGCCAAAAGCGGTACGTCTGGTCACCTTAGTTTAGATATAATCCTTTCTGCCCTACACCACTACTGAGTCGCCTCTGTGGGCTGCTGTATCAAAATGCTTAAACGTTTCAAAGATTGACTAATAACCTTACCTGGAAAACAAATTCTTTGGGTTAGCCGATGTAAAGATGTAGGCGTCAATCGAGGATCCATTGAACTGGTCAAACTTTAGTGTCAGGCTAGTGTATTTGATGTTTAGCGCATAGACAACCAAGGCACCATCTGGATATCTGAAATGTTACATCAACGATGTAGTGCCAGAGCAAATACACAAGTAAAATGTCGACTAGCAGCAGATGAAGGGGTCCAATAAACAGGTTAACAAACATGTGCATTACATTAAGCGATCTATAATGAGTGCAAGGTAGAACTAAGATAGAACTAAGACTTTTTTTTTTTACTTTAGCAAATTTGCACTATAGCGCGATAGATGGTTAATGAGTTGCTTCTCTCTTGTTTATCTTAAATAACATTTACAAAACAGAGGACATTTTCATACATGAAGACAAATTCATAAATAGTAAGCTTTTTTTACAAAGCTTACTCACTCTGTCTGTTTGTCTGTCTGTCTGGTAAAAATCTTGACCACGTTGTTTCTCCCACACCCAATCTCAAATCAGGTTGAAACTTTGCACAATTATTTCTTGTACCTGACACAACCAGAATCAATTTAAAAAACAATCCATTTGTTAACCATTAGAATGTCCAAACAAAAACATTCTTCTGGTCCAGAGTCAATCGCCGGTATGCAAATCACCAAATAGTCGCATGCCCCAACTAGACCCGCCTCCCTCCCACCTCGCCACACCCGTGTTCACTAACAGAGGGGACAGTCAGCCGTTGGGCATGTAATAGATAAACAGTGGCTCTATCTAACTGTGTGTCTCTCATTGTGACAAGTGGACAATATAGATACACTACATATACTATATAGAAGCTTCAGTGAGTAGGAACAATTAAGCTGTGGGCGTAAATATCAATGTGAAGAAAGGTGCTGAAACGAATGATTAAAAACTTGGCCCCTGGTGCTGCTTTTCATGTATGTTCAATTTGTATGCATCATTCAAATTAAGTTTAGATCTATGATACATTCCCAATGAGAAATGATGGTACAAGAAGCGCAAAGAAACAAGTTAGACATTTCCAATTATAGAAGTGACGGCTTCCCTATGAGTAGTGATGATACAAGAAACATAAGCACATGTTACATTCCCATTGAGTAGTGATGTTACAAAAAACATAAACACATGATACATTCCCATTGAGTAGTGATGATACAAGAAACATAAACACATGATACATTCCCAAGGAGTAGTGATGATAAAAGAAACATAAACACATGATACATTCCCAAGGAGTAGTGATGTTACTAGAAACATAAGCACATGATACATTCCCAAGGAGTAGTGATGATACAAGAAACATAAGCACATGATACATTCCCAAGGAGTAGTGATGATACAAGAAACATAAGCACATGATACATTCCCAAGGAGTAGTGATGATACAAGAAACATAAGCACATGATACATTCCCAAGGAGTAGTGATGTTACTAGAAACATAAGCACATGATACATTCCCAAGGAGTAGTGATGATACAAGAAACATAAGCACATGTTACATTCCCAAGGAGTAGTGATGATACAAGAAACATAAGCACATGATACATTCCCAAGGAGTAGTGATGATACAAGAAACATAAGCACATGATACATTCCCAATGAGTAGTGATGTTACAAGAAACATAAGCACATGATACATTCCCAATGAGTAGTGATGTTACAAGAAACATAAGCACATGATACATTCCCAATGAGTAGTGATGTTACAAGAAACATAAGCACATGATACATTCCCAAGGAGTAGTGATGTTACTAGAAACATAAGCACATGATACATTCCCAAGGAGTAGTGATGATACAAGAAACATAAGCACATGTTACATTCCCAAGGAGTAGTGATGATACAAGAAACATAAGCACATGATACATTCCCAAGGAGTAGTGATGATACAAGAAACATAAGCACATGATACATTCCCAAGGAGTAGTGATGATACAAGAAACATAAGCACATGATACATTCCCAAGGAGTAGTGATGTTACTAGAAACATAAGCACATGATACATTCCCAAGGAGTAGTGATGTTACAAGAAACATAAGCACATGATACATTCCCAAGGAGTAGTGATGTTACTAGAAACATAAGCACATGATACATTCCCAAGGAGTAGTGATGTTACTAGAAACATAAGCACATGATACATTCCCAAGGAGTAGTGATGATACAAGAAACATAAGCACATGATACATTCCCAAGGAGTAGTGATGTTACAAGAAACATAAGCACATGATACATTCCCAAGGAGTAGTGATGATACAAGAAACATAAGCACATGATACATTCCCAAGGAGTAGTGATGTTACTAGAAACATAAGCACATGATACATTCCCAAGGAGTAGTGATGTTACAAGAAACATAAGCACATGATACATTCCCAAGGAGTAGTGATGTTACTAGAAACATAAGCACATGATACATTCCCAAGGAGTAGTGATGATACAAGAAACATAAGCACATGATACATTCCCAAGGAGTAGTGATGTTACTAGAAACATAAGCACATGATACATTCCCAAGGAGTAGTGATGTTACTAGAAACATAAGCACATGATACATTCCCAAGGAGTAGTGATGTTACTAGAAACATAAGCACATGATACATTCCCAAGGAGTAGTGATGTTACTAGAAACATAAGCACATGATACATTCCCAAGGAGTAGTGATGATACAAGAAACATAAGCACATGATACATTCCCAAGGAGTAGTGATGTTACAAGAAACATAAGCACATGATACATTCCCAAGGAGTAGTGATGTTACTAGAAACATAAGCACATGATACATTCCCAAGGAGTAGTGATGATACAAGAAACATAAGCACATGTTACATTCCCAAGGAGTAGTGATGATACAAGAAACATAAGCACATGATACATTCCCAAGGAGTAGTGATGATACAAGAAACATAAGCACATGATACATTCCCAAGGAGTAGTGATGTTACAAGAAACATAAGCACATGTTACATTCCTAAGGAGTAGTGATGATACAAGAAACATAAGCACATGATACATTCCCAAGGAGTAGTGATGATACAAGAAACATAAGCACATGTTACATTCCCAAGGAGTAGTGATGTTACTAGAAACATAAGCACATGATACATTCCCAAGGAGTAGTGATGTTACTAGAAACATAAGCACATGATACATTCCCAAGGAGTAGTGATGATACAAGAAACATAAACACATGATACATTCCCAAGGAGTAGTGATGTTACTAGAAACATAAGCACATGATACATTCCCAAGGAGTAGTGATGTTACAAGAAACATAAACACATGATACATTCCCAAGGAGTAGTGATGTTACAAGAAACATAAGCACATGATACATTCCCAAGGAGTAGTGATGATACAAGAAACATAAGCACATGTTACATTCCCAAGGAGTAGTGATGTTACTAGAAACATAAGCACATGATACATTCCCAAGGAGTAGTGATGTTACTAGAAACATAAGCACATGATACATTCCCAAGGAGTAGTGATGATACAAGAAACATAAACACATGATACATTCCCAAGGAGTAGTGATGTTACTAGAAACATAAGCACATGATACATTCCCAAGGAGTAGTGATGTTACAAGAAACATAAACACATGATACATTCCCAAGGAGTAGTGATGTTACAAGAAACATAAGCACATGATACATTCCCAAGGAGTAGTGATGATACAAGAAACATAAGCACATGATACATTCCCAAGGAGTAGTGATGTTACTAGAAACATAAGCACATGATACATTCCCAAGGAGTAGTGATGATACAAGAAACATAAGCACATGATACATTCCCAAGGAGTAGTGATGATACAAGAAACATAAGCACATGATACATTCCCAAGGAGTAGTGATGATACAAGAAACGTACTCATTTTTTCTCGCGCAGGCAGCGTACATGCGGACGTGCGGACTCACTCTTTCCACCTCAAACGCCGGCCCTTCGATCAGGCTTTTGTATAGGTATGTGACATAGTACTCCTGTAGGTTGGAAGAAATCAAACATCTTAGCAATAAAAACAAATTACATTTTTTTTATGACACAGTTCCAAAGTATTTGCCTATCAATCATTAAACATAGTTCCAGGACAGAAGTTGACAAAAGATGGTTACTAATCTATTGACATTGAAATATAAAAAACACAAGCACGAACGTACGCACACACACACACACACACACACACACATACACACAGAGAACTGTGTCATTCGATAATATTGTGTCTGCTACACTTTAAATCTAAGGACGAAAACCTTGTAAAATTAGTAAATATGTTTTTGTTTTTTTTTAAAGAAATTAAAACACAATAACACCTCTAAAGCGTGACCCGACTAAAAGCTAACGAGAAAATGGTGCCGAAAAGAAATAGCAATGACAAAATAGTACCCATGACAAAATAGTGTCAATCTTTATTTTATTTAATATCTTTATTTTTATTCATTTTAGGTTATTACTTAAGATATAGTAAAATATAAATACACCACCATAATAAAACAAAATTTATAATCGGCAAAAACGAAGAAATAAAATATACATCAGGCACGCGCGTATGTTATCAGTAATTTTATTAGACACTATTTATGCTTATGACTTGCTGATTACAATCAGAAAACGCAAACGTTTACAGTATGGCCATTTCACGAGGTCCTCGGAGCTTGCAAAGACTTTCAATACCAGGGGAGAAACAATGGACAGACAGAGAAGGCGTTGGGAAGACAACATCAAAGAATAGACATTGAAAGATATTCTAGTCAAAGCGAAAGACAGAGAGGAATGGAGAACTACGGTCGACAGATTTTGTGTGGTGCCTGTCAATGTGAGTTTGTAATGTTTATCTAGGGCGTGACTTGAATGGGTTATCTTCCCATTTGTCATAACATTAAAACACTTACTGGAGTTAGGTCGTAAGTTCTTTCGTCCAATAATCCGCAGTCCCCGCCCCAAAATGTATGTCTATAAACACGGTCAATAGCGTGGTGGGCAGCTAGTCCGAGTTTATCCAGCCATCTGTAGAGTAAAATAGTGTTTAGAGACACAATTGAATTGAATTTGTAAGCGAGAACTAGTTAATCTATCCCCGTCTGTTATGGAGTGTCTGTGTGTGTGTTTGTATTTGGTTTACCAGACATTCTCCTATTTGGAGTGTGTCCACCGTCTAGAACGAGCTGTATGTGTGTGTATGTAAAAGAAGTCATTCAACTTAATTTAAAATTAATCAAAACGTCTAGCATGGTATGTTGAATTAGTTGTTAGGAGCTACAACCCAACTCAGGAACGCTATAAAAACTGCCATTCCATGTGTCATAAAATTGAAATGGTTTAAATAGATGAAAACATATTTGGTTCAAAGATCTACAGTTGTGGAGCGTGTAATGACTCAATAGTAAGACGCGAAGAAGGTGGGATTTATCGGGGATTTACTTAGTGACGTGACGGTACATTGAAAACTTAGAACGAACGGAAATAGCTTAGTATATATCTATCGACAATAGACTGTGCCCTTTCTTTGTTGGAATTAAATTCAATAAATCGTTGTTTTATTTAAGGAGGCATCTTATTCTTCTATTTTTGTTGAGAATGCTGTTGCTGTAATATCATATCGGTACGTGACGTTTTGGCGCCGCCGTTTTGGCGACGCCGTTTTGGCCCCGCCGTTTTGGCGACGGGACGTTTTGGCGCGAGCCGTTTTGGCGACGGGACGTTTTGGCGCGAGATATCATTTGACGATAATTTAATAAGCACGTAGCTTTTTTTTTTTTAATGAACCCTTGAATTCCAGCGATCCAGCGACTTAGGCAAATAACCATGGTGTCTATGTATAATTAACTTGAAGTATTTTGAGAAACATGGTACATGTATTATATTTTTACTTATATTAGCAAGTGTTTGGTATGTATAGTTGGAGATACCATACAGTTATTAAATAAACCAATGTTAATGTAAACAAATAATTGCATCAATTTTTAGTCTATCATCGTTTCATTTTTTTTTATTTTAAAGTAATATCTTAAAAAACGTTTTTGAAAATAAAAGTGTGCCTCTTAATAAACACACATACACAAGCCAAAATGTTTATTATAGAAAATGATGTGAAAAACAAACACACATTTACATTTAGTACGTGAAAAATATGTCTTAACACAAACACTCATGCAATGCATAGATATGAATAATTCTTTTAAAAGAAATAATACAATAAACGTACATAATGTATTTCGCGCCAAAACGTCCCGTCGCCAAAACGGCTCGCGACAAAACGACCTTCGCGCCAAAACGGCGGGGCCAAAACGGCGGCGCCAAAACGGCGGCGCCAAAACGTCCTGCTTCGATATCATATACATTAATTAAAACTCGCGGCTAAATATACAATGAACCATCAACATCTCAAGTCACAGTAGACACACACAGCCCCTCAAAAAGCGTCTATGTTAACCTTCTAAACGCCTGTCAAATCGCATTTCGGGAAAATTGTGGAGAGGAAATATCCCTGATCACTACCACACTCTTAAGCCTATATGCATGTGAATCTTGGACGCTGACTGCAGATCTCGAGAAGAGGATCCTAGCAATGGAACTAAGATGCTACAGAATGACCCTAATTGTACCTTACAAAGACCGCATCACGAATGAAGAGCTTAGAAACTGGATTAATACAGCAATTGGACCCCTCAATGACCTGCCAACCACTGTCAAAGAACGTAAACTCAAACTCTATGGCGACATCACAAGGTGATCGGGGCTTGACCTTCCTTCAGGGAGCAGTACCAGGAAGAAGAAGATGATGAAGACAGAGCAAGACAACAGTCCTGTCAGTAAAAAAAAAAATTATGTCCAAGGCAAAAGACAGAGAGGAATGGAGAAAGACGGTTGGCAGGTCTTGGTCTAAGGGAAAGGTGAAGGTGAAATCTCTATCTGGATTTGAATTCGAGCCTCCCCCTCCCCCCTCATATAACCAAGCGGATGACGTCACGCAGCTACACGTTCATTAGCTTAGCTAAATATCAAACGCTGTGGAACTGTTAAATAGCTACTCACAGTAACGTAGTTATAAATCCAAGCGAATCGTAGCTGTCGTCGCAATCATCGAAGGTTGCCGTCTCTGTCAACCACAGAGGCAGTTCAGTGTTCAGTGAGGCCATGCTCCACCGCATTTGGTTCATTTCTCTTTCCATTCTGTCCAAGACGGTGATGTTCAGGAAGTCTTTTACTCTTATGCTGTTGCCATGTACACTATTGCTGATGGTTTTCAAAGGTTAAAAACATGTTGCATCTTTATTATGTTAAATTAGTGAAGTGAAGTATTCCTTTCAAACCCAGCGATCTCTAGAGCAGATGAATGTATTACAATGTAATCCTATTTACAAAGCTTATATCAAATCACTCTGTCTCTCTGGTACAAATCGTGTACACGTTATTTCTCCCACTTCCCATTCTCAGATCAAGTTGAACCTTTACACAATTATACATTGTCGAAGATGATGCATGAATCAATCAAAAAAATTAACCAACTAGTCAATTAATTAATGGTTAATTAATTTTGTTAAAAAGGTAGATACATCTTTCAGTATTGATATTATATTGCAGTATATGTGCGGTTCTTTCCCTACAGCGGTTTAGTTTCCTACTAGCAGTTTGGTGCTACAAGTCAACGACCGCAAACAACAATATTGTATCCTCGTAATCTCCTTCAGAGCTATAGGGAAAAAAAACACTGTCAAGTCAACCGCGGGTTTAAACATAGAACTACAGATTATCTAACGAACTGACCACACGGCTAATAATTCCACCGTGTATTTCAACTTGACACCTCAGTAATGGTGGGTTAGTTCACTTACACCTCAGTAATGGTGGGCTAGTTCACTTACACCTCAGTAATGGTCAGCTAGTTCACTTACCAGTGAAAGGATAAAGCACTCAAGAGTACGTTCGCATCAGGAGTTAGAAATCTGTTGACAATATATTCAAATCAGATTATAGAAAGCTACCTTGCTTTGACAAGAAATCAAGATATCAAAGATCAGAAAATTTCAATTACAATCTTGTTCAATTACTTGTTTTAAAAATATAAATAGGCCTACTGATGATTCCTTTCAAAAAGATACATTTAAACAAGGGAAGCCAGATAAGCTTACGGATAGATCGTTAGATGATACAAGTAGCTATATTGTGAGGCAAGAGATAGACGGAAAGAATGTATCAAGGCAGTTTTAAAGGATGTAGAAAACAGAATATCAATTGAATCTTTTAAAATGACTCAAGTGAATCAAGCAAAGATCGCTAATTCCTTGACTATGAAGGTTGATTACTATACATGAGTCAAGTGAAAAATTTTGCTTCTCAATAGGCTGGAAAGATTAACTGAAGACTTAAACCAAAAAATATGCACATAAAAACGATATCAATTCCAAAGCCTAATTTCTATCATTTTGATCAACTGATCGTTTATCTGCGCCATCAAAGAATTCAAAGATAAATGCAACTCTGTCTGTTGATTATGGACATCTTCTTCATTGGTAACAACGCGCAAACTTAAGTTACACGATACGCATACAGCCTTTAGGGCCATTTATGGGTTAGGGTTGTAGAAATGTTACAACTTTGTCTGCAGCATTATTTTGTATTACATACAGATGGACAAATAAACAGCGACATACATTCATAAAACAACTGCCGTGTATACCAACCATTTATAACGTAATTTATACCAATATTGATACCAATATCTATAATGTAATTTCTCCAACTATGATACAGAGATTAGTTAAGTAATAACCAAAAAAAAAAAAACAGACGAATTCCTGGCACTCACTAACAAATGCTTGCGTCATATAATCGGTGTCAGATGGCTAAACGAAATCTCAAAATACAATCTATGCAGGGGCCTAGCTAGGAATTAGCCATCATTTGAGGGCCCGGGGGGAGGGCTTGACCTCTTTGGGATCCCCTTCATTTACCATGCGTAATATTTAATATTCAATGTAAAAAATCCTCATTTGGACCACCCACCCTCTCAAATGTGGGCCCGGGGGATTTTCCAATTCTCCCCCTCCCTACCCCACACTAGCTACGCCACTGAGTCTATGGGAAACAAGTGAACAAGAAATCCAACGACGAAAATTGGGCTGGATTGGATGCACAATAAGAGGAACAGCTTTTACAAAATTGTAAGATAAACTCTAGACCCACAGTGGAAGAGAAGGGTTGGGAGACTAAAGCAAACATGGAGGAGATCAGTAGAACAAGAAGCTAAGATGGAAGACATGAACCCAATAAGCTGGATTGCCCAGACTCCGTCTAAGATGGAAGACATAGACCCAATAAGCTAGATTGCCCAGACTCCGTCTAAGATGGAATACATGAACCCAATAAGCTAGATTGCCCAGACTCCGTCTAAGATGGAAGACATGGACCCAAATAAGCTGGATTGCCCAGACTCCGTCTAAGATGGAAGACATGGACCCAATAAGCTAGATTGCCCAGATTCCGTCTAAGATGGAAGACATGGACCCAATAAGCTGGATTGCCCAGACTCCGTTTAAGATGGAAGACATGGACCCAATAAGTTGGATTGCCCAGAGTGGGTCTAAGATGGAAGACATGAACCCAATAAGCTAGATTGCCCAGAGTCCGACTAAGATGGAAGACATGGACCCAATAAGCTGGATTGCCCGGACTCCGTCTAAGATGGAAGACATGAACCCAATAAGCTGGATTGCCCAGACTCCGTCTAAGATGGAAGACATGGACCCAATAAGTTGGATTGCCCAGATTCCGTCTAAGATGGAAGACATGGACCCAATAAGCTGGATTGCCCAGACTCCGTTTAAGATGGAAGACATATACCCAATAAGTTGAATTGCCCAGAGTCCGTCTAAGATGGAAGACATGGACCCAATAAGCTGGATTGCCCGGACTCCGTCTAAGATGGAAGACATGGACCCAATAAGTTGGATTGCCCAGACTCCGTCTAAGATGGAAGACATGAACCCAATAAGCTGGATTGCCCAGACTCCGTCTAAGATGGAAGACATGGACCCAATAAGTTGGATTGCGCAGAGTCCGATGGCTAAGCATTGTTGCGGCCCTATGCTCAACTGGAAGTCAAACAAATCAAGTCCCAACTATAATACAATAGATCGGATAAAGTAAACAGAAAATACATTCATGACATATATTAAACTTTTTTTTTCAAACGTGAATTACCTTTTCAAGTAATGAAGTGATTGGCTTGGGCATGTTACGTCTGGACCAACCAGCTTGGCATTGTCATACAAGGGATAGCCCGCCAAGAGGATTTTCAATAACTTTAAATCTTTCAGTAGAACGCTGGCAGTGATGTTAAAGCGTTTAGGATACGCATTTGTCTCTGATAATGCGCAAGCACATGTTAATTATGAATTCTAAAGATGATTAAAAAAAATTAACACAAGGGCCATTAAATCGCGCATCTGTTTTCTTTTTCTATTCCGAGATAATTGTCATCGTGGATATTCTATCTCGGCTCATATAAAAGAATCTATTATTTTTTTTACTCCCTGGATAATAGTGGCGAATTTTCATTAAAGCTTAGATCAATCAGGCGTGCTGGCCGAGCGGTAAAGCACTTGGCTTCCGAACCCGGGGGTTCCAGGTTGTCCAAACAGCTATAATGGGTACCAGACATAAAAGTAAAGTCGATTGTTTGTTTTGCTGGCCACATGACACCCTCGTCAACCGTAGGCCGAAGAAACAGATGACCTTTACATCATCTGCCACAAGGTCTGAAAGGGGAACTTTACTTTCTTTTAAGGTCTATAAAATAATTTTCCGATATTGATAAAATATTTAATGTAGTTTGCTGGCGATGTTGATTCGATATAATATATTATGTCATATGACAGCAGAGTAAAACAATATAATCCTTATTTCACTACTTAATAACTAGAAAAAAAAATGTGACGGAATATTTTTGGCCGTGTAACTGCATAGCAAATGTAGTAGACTTCACTGCGGAGGAGCTGTGCGCAAGTCTACGCCAATATTACTTTACACTTACCGCTTCCAATCTGAAAATAGCGAATGCTTAAATTACTGGCAGAAGCCTGATCTAGAAACTTTTTGGCCTCTATGGTATTCCAAAGTCCGCTTTTCCTTTTGAAGTTCGTAAAGTCCACCATAACATCCCAGCCGACGGCCTTGAAAAACGTGTACACTGGTTCAAACTGATTAACTGGCAATAAAGGAACATTGAAAATTAATTGTCCCCCCTGTGACCGAGTGAAAATAAAACTTAACTAGTCGACCGGCGGCGTAGCATACGCCGCTATTTTGCAGGGCCGGCCTTAGACCATTGCAACCTATGCGACCACAGTGGGCACTGCACTTTCATAGGACCCGCACTAATTCAAGGTGTATAAAATATTAAATTAAACCATTTTATAACCTAAAAACAGATTTCCCGCGCCCTCCTGTCAATTTACCAGGAGCTCCTGGAAATCTCCCAAAAGTGCAAAATATACTAAAAAAGTCCTTAAAATATACGGAAATATATAGACAAAAATTGTCATTTTGGAGTGTCATTCAATATGGAAAACGCCAATCCTACGCACGACAAAACGGCATTTTGCATTAGCCGTAATTGTGGAATCTGGTGAAAGAGGCTTCTCGCGCCTCAAACTAATGAAGAATTACCTTAGATCTACAATTCTCAAAGATAGATTGAAACATTTGGTAATTCTTGCTATTGAGCGTGATCTGTGTAGGAAACAGAATTATTATGATATACTGTATGACTTTGCTACACGCAAGGCACTTAAAGTAATTCTGTACGCAGTAAAGAATGAATAAAATGCATGGACGAATTTATTTTCTAATACAAACTCTTAAATTTCACTTATTATCCGCTTCCCTACCCAAACTTGGCCCTGCGAAATCCGTTTCGCATAGGGCCCCAAAATGATTAAGTCCGGCTCTGCTACTTAGTGTTTGTAAAATGTTTGTTTGTAAAATGTTTGACATGTTTCGGATGTTCCTTCAGAGTTGAAGGACGAAGGGGGATGGAAGCGGGCAGGATTTGATAAATCCAAACGACAGTCCAGCGGGCAAACGGCACAACCAGGCAGCCATCCGTAGTGACCAGTGAATACTTGTTCTCCCCCCCCCCCCCCTCTTGTTTTTTCGTGGGGTGACTATCCGCAGAAATAAGAGAGTGATCTTTCCTTTACTTCTTCTTACTTCTTCTCTTGGGCCATGAAGAGAATTATATATAGAGATAAATGACACTTACATGTAATATTCCAGTTAAAAAATTGGGATATTATGCGCATTCTTAACAAAGAGAAATCTTACAAGCAAGGTTCCAGTTTTCCAAAGACCTGAACTTGTTCCTTTTTTTCCCATCGTGTTTAAAAATCTTTGCTTTAGAATGAGGTTTAGCCGTCTCCACTGGGGAAAAATAAAGTCGCACTGTTGAAGGCGACAAAGCAGCGGCCATGCGGTGCAATTGTTCAGATCTACAAAAAATTGAAAATTAATTTGTATTTTTGAAATCAAACATCATCAAAGAATTATATATATATATATATATATATATATATATATATATATATATATATATATATATATATACGACAGGCCTCACTGGCGGATCCAGAACTTTGGAGTGGGGGGGCGATTTTTTTTCCAAACCCTAACCCTAACGCCCAGTAAACCCTAACCCTATCCATAAACGTGCGTACAGCATATATATATATATATATATATATATATATATATATATATATATATATATATATATATATATATTCGATATATGAGAATAAAATAAGACTGTTTCTCAATCTTCGGCGAAAAAAAAAAGAAAAAAAAAACAGTCTTTCTCTTGCAAGCATGGGGGTCTGGGAGAGCGCTGTAAGCTTCCTCAGTGGGGTTCGGGGCGAAGCCCCGACGCCCAAAAGCGTTTTCTTGCATTTTTCTCTGCAGAAACGCATTCTTCTGACATCTACAGCGTATTATTAATTAGTTGGGTTCGGGGCGAAGCCCCGACGCCAAAAGCGTTTTCTTGCATTTTTCATGGCTGAAACGCCTTCTCCTGACATCTACAGCTCATTACTTATTAATGGTGTTCGGGGTGAAGCCCCGACGCCAAAAGCGTTTTCTTGCATTTTTCACGGCTGAAACGCCTACTCCTGACATCTACAGCTCATTACTTATTAGTGGTGTTCGGGGCGAAGCCGCGACGCCAAAAGCGTTTTCTTGCATTTTTCACTAGAGAAACGCATTCTTCTGACATCTACAGCTCATTATTTATCAGTGGGGTTCGGGGCGAAGCCCCGACGCTAAAAGCGTTTTCTTGCATTTTTCACTGGAGAAACGCATTCTTCTGACATCTACAGCTCATTATTTATCAGTGGGCGTTTTCTTGCATTTCTCACTGGAGAAACGCATTCTCCTGACATCTACAGCTTATTATTTATCAGTGAGGTTCGGGGCGAAGCCTCAACGCTAAAAGCGTTTTCTGGCATTCTTCACTGCAATAACGCATTCTCGTGCCCTACAGCTCATTATTCATTCTATTATAAAGTGCCTTTTGAATAATGAGAAAAATATTCTAATATGAATTTATAGTCCCTTAATACATTGCAAATAAAACCGATTTGTTCTTTGAAAAGATTAGATACCCCACATATTTAGATTAAGGTTTTGAGGATCGCCGCCGAAAAAAAAATTCGATTAATAATATTCAATAAAATTCTAGCATACATTGTGAGTTATAGTCCTAAATTTATTTAACTAGAAAAATATGAGATAGAGTAAAGGTTGGAAAAAGTCGACTAAGAAAAGATTATCTGGCTTTTGAACTCATCTCAACCGTGACTGTTATATTGAAAAATTTCGTTTGAATTATAACTTTTCCAAAGCAAAGTCTTTCTTAAAATAGTTATGATAAATTCATGTCAAATTACACAAACTCTGTCTGGAAAGGGCAAGGGCGGTAAAATGAAAACTATTAATTCTCGCTCCTTTTTATAATTTCTGCTATTGATTGCATTTTGCATTAAAGAATAGGGGTTGGGCGACTCGATATAAGAATTTACTTTATAGCATATATAAATTATATTAGTGACAGATTTTTTTAATTTTGTAATTTCTTACTATAATACAAAAAGAAAAAGTATTGATTTGTCCGATGGGGGGAAGGGGATTGCATGTATCGCACTTCCACCTGTTTATATTATATAGATATTCGACTAATTTTGTTCACATACTATGATTTCTCTATAACAGTAGAACCGCCCCCCCCCCTCAAAGATGGGAAGGGCGGTGGAGGTATTTTCTCTTCCCCTTCCAATCGGCCAACAGGTGAACGAAATTATATAAAGACCGGTTAAAATACCAATAACAAGTTTTAATCATAGAGATATTTAATTGATTCTGTTAGCAAACTGTGATTTCTATAAATAAATAGGACCGCCCCCCCACTCGAAAGTTTATGGTGGTGGGGGGGGGGGGCGGATTGATGCCATCGCCCCCTTCCGACCCTACCAAATCGGCCAAAATACTAGAAGGAGGGGTCGAAATAATCTAAAAATAGGTTGAAATATAAATAATTAGTATATATTATTAACATAAGTAATAAATTCGCATACAAATTGTGTGAATTCTATACTATAATTCGTCCGCCCCCCCGCTTCGGGGGGGGGGGGTCGGCCGAGTGGGGGGGGGGGGGCGATCGCCCCTACCGCCCCCCCCCCCCTGGATCCGCCAGTGACAGGCCTACTATATCACAATTTTTTAACATTTTGGATCTAGATCTTCCGTAATTCTATAAGGAGTGGTTATTTTGCTTATAAATGTGTCATAATTATATAGTACGAATACATTTTTATGAAAATTTGTTTTTGTTTTAAAAGTTGTATAGTGTGCATTTTTTCCCCCCCTGTGTGTGTGGGAGGTCCTGCATCAACCAAACTTTAAATCAATAATAAACAAAAAGAAATAAAAATGATTTACTGAGTTCGAAACTTGTTCCACTTCAAGGCTTCAAACGTAAAAGTATGAGCGATAAATGTCTTTGGTATGGTGAAATTACTTTCATAAGTGCGCACTTTGATTTGATAGTCAGACGTTAAAGTATTCACAGGAGGCATTGCAGACAGAGCTAAGACCAGCCAAAGCCATGCTCGAATAAAGCAGCGATCAAAGACGAGCATCTTTCTGTCAGCGGTTAACTGCAACATTAAAACAGAAATCAATCAGCGATTCATTACTATATGAAATAGAGCCTTATACTCTTACATTACTCATATTGAAAGGTCAACATTATGAATTGGGTTTGCTTTTGTTAGCAAAAATGTCGCAAAATAAAATATTTTTGATTAATTCTATAAATATATAAGCCCAAACCATAGCTCACTCATTGGCTGACTCACTGACTCATGGGTGGACGAACAAAATACGAAACTTTAACTTGTATTAACTTGTTATTACTGACCGTGAGCCAAGAACAACTAAGATCTTTTAAGATCGCAACTGTAGCGATTTATTTTCCCGAAATGATATTTTTTTCCCCGTAGTTTCGTTCCAATACGTATTCCTAAAACCGACATAGGCCTACTAATATTTTATAGAAGATAATTTTGTTAAGCAGTCATTGACTTAGGTGTGTAATTTTCTTTCAATTCAACTTTTAATGTTTTATTATACAAACGACATTCCTGTTTTGTTTTAAATCGTAACCTAATAGTTATACATTATAATATTATATAATACATTATAGACGTTCCTTTAAAATAGAAGCTAAAGAAAACAATTACATCCTGTCGACCTCATATATTTAATATCAAAATAAAACAAATACAATTTCATTCATAAAACTAAATGGATATTTCTTTTTTTTCCCCTGAACACGGAATATCTGTATGAAGGTCTGTAGCAAATGTAAGGTCTGTAGCTAATGTAAGGTCTGTAAAGGTCTGTAGCTAATGTAAGGTCTGTAGCTAATGTAAGGTCTGTAGCTAATGTAAGGTCTGTAGCTAATGATAAAATGTAGTAGGCCTAAAATGTTATAATTAGATGATAGATCTAGATCTACATGTATTACACATTTCAAATAAAAACAAAACGGTAGAGAGGTTACAAATGAATGTGTATATGTGTGTATAATCCATTTTTACGTGTATATGCCAGTTGGATTGTCTGTACGTATGACTGGAAGTGTGTTAGTTTTCATGTCAGAGGCCAATGTGTGATACATTCTATCAAGTGAAATTAAGTTTTGCTTTCGCCTTGGTCCGGTAGAGCAACCGAAAGGGCCACATGAATGCCAGTAAATTGTTTTAAGATTTTATAATATTCTCTTTAAAAGCAACACTCTGAGCGATGTGATTTAAAAAAAAAACATCTTATACACTTTAAAGTCTAAAGCTAATATAAAGCATTGTCTTAAATACACTACATCCGTTTGTAGTGCTTCTCGTAGATGTCTATTCTTTATACATTCTAGATTCTAGACGATAAAAATTCGTCTTTCAACTAATGAAACCAATGTCTGTCAACCAGTCTCTATATTTCAATGTCTGTTTCACTAACATTAAATTTAGCCAGGTTGAGCCTAGACTAAGATTAGTCTAAGAGTCTAAATCTAGATTACAATTCTACTTTTACTTTTAATTCTTTGACAAAAACTAGATACCTACTTATTTTAGCTTAAGGTATCAGAGTTTGGCCTAGTTAAAAGTGTAACTAATTACCTTTTATTTATATAGCATGTTGTTAAGTCTACGATTCATGTCTTGCAAGACTACACATATTGCAGAGTTATGAAATATTTTGACTTTTGGGATTATTTACGGTTTTAATCACTGCCGTAGTGAACGAGTACACTTTTTGAAAATATTATTGCTTCGTGCGCATAGAAACATGTAGTTAGAGACGCGTAGATTTATTTTTATTGTGATGTATGGCTCATTAGCATAAATCTGACTAAGACTGTCATGAATAGGAAACATGCGCTGTACAAAAGCAATAATAATAGTTTCTGATGTAAACAGAGCACGGATGGATTCTGAAGCGAACAATTACATGCTCATTCCAGCGCTTGGCTTCCGAACCGAGGGTCCCCGGTTCAAATCCTGGTGAAGACTGGGATTTTTAATTACGGGATCTTTCGCCCTGAGTCCAACCAACTCTAATGGGTAAATGACGTTAGTTGGTGAAAAGTAAAGGCGGTTAGTCGTTTTGCTGGCCACATCACACCCTCGTAAACCGTAGGCCACAGAAACAGATGAACTTTACATCATCTGCCCTATAGACCACAAGGTCTGAAAAGGGGAACTTTTTTTTTTGACCACCGTGATAAATGCGCTATGTTTATCACAATATGTCAGTGTGCATTATATTCATATCATCTACAACCTCTCTTTCTCTCTCTCTCTCATAGTGTAAGTTTCTCTTTGTTTATGTTGTTCAAGTTTTAAGGTCATCGTTTCTCAAACCTTGGTGCGCTCCTTACCCTCTTATGGGGATGACAAAAGGAGGAGAAAATATGTTTTATTGTTTTCTTCAAGGACAAAAACAAATTGCAGTTATAATCCATTGTGTCTGTTAATCAAGTAAAATCGATATTATTACCTATGTTTAAACAAGATTACAAAAGGAGTTTGTGTTTTAAACAAACTCTAAGGTGACCCCCAATGTCCGCCCATGGGCCAGCGTTTATCAGACAGAATGTAACAAAAAAAAACAACAACTCCTTTTAAAGCATATAATACACAGCGAGTCCTCCTCCGATAGTAATAGCATAAAGACTTGACACAAAAAGCATTTTTTGTTTTGGATTTAAATTATTTCCTAATAAAAATGAAGTTATTTTTTGTCTACTTTAGAGATATAGTTAGAATACAAAGAATATCCCTGAATGATGGCTGTCTGGTTGTGTGGAATGCGCTCCGTGCTGTCCTCTTTAGCTTCTCCTGTTCGAACCCTACCCCATTCCTTACCATCCTGCAGAGGTTTGGACTACGATGTAATAGTCGGAAGTTATTAATTGTTATGTTTCAATTGATACGAAAATATCGCGTCGAAATTGTCAAGAAATGATTGAAGATTGAGATCCAGAGCTTTGACCAGATCAACTCTATATCATCATATAAAACTCTATAGCCTAAAACTCTATATCTAGATCATAAACTATAAATAATCTTAATCTTAAAATTACTAGATTTATATGATGAGGATTACTAGACTTAGTCCAATCTAGTGCCTACTAGTGATAGTGTACGGAATGCTGTTCACGTCCGATCCGGTTCTTAATGTGATTCTAACGTAGGCCTATACTTGATAAATACATCTGCACCCCTAAGCTCTCAGCAGATAAGCTATTGCCTTAATAAATCATAGATGCACATTCTGTTCAAATTATTAATACATTTAAATCTAAATCCAGATCTACATCTAGCCTCTATTTAGTCTTATTTAGATTTTTGTTAATACGTAATGAGGTTATGTCAAAACTGTAGGCTATAAAAGTAGCGTTTTTTTTTAATATTTAAAAACATTTGAATCAGTTTTTCATTTCATCAGTTAGTTAATAAATGGAAAATATTCTTTATAATGATCCAGTGAAACTTTTACCATTGTGCACATTTTTTTTTACCCATGTTCGAATCTATGAATGAATCATGAGCTATTAATGAAGATGTTACCTTTTCTAAAAACATACCTCCCCTGGAGTTTTTCATTTAAATGTGGTGCATTTTTTTTTTAAATCTGCTTGCATAGATAATTTTAAAAATTAGATGGTTCACTTTCGGTAAAGAGAAAAAGTAGCCGTTGCATCAGAACTTCAAATGATCTAAAATATCACGATGTCCGATTTTCATTTTCTCTTCTAGTTTCTGAGATCTAAACGGGACAGCCTGTCGGCAACACAAAACTAATAGTCACACAAAACTAATAGCGGCTATTCCCCTTTCGGAGGCCGCTAAAATTAAATTGATAAATTAAGTGTGGTAGTGGTGGTCATGATAAAGATGATAATTTTTGGCCTGTTGGCTTCCAGATGACTCTGTCTTTCACTGACATGGTCATAAACCTTTCAGCTGGAGGTCCATCTTCTCTCAGGTCCGTCATTTCTGTTGATTTGCTGTAGCTTGTGTTTTTTCTACAGGGTAGGGTAGTCAGAGCGGTCATGGTAGGGTAGTCAGAGCGGCCAGGGTAGTGTAGTCAGAGCGGTCAGGTTAGGGTAGTCGCGGGCACGTTGCCCTGCCTCATCGTGGCGCCCGCGTGGAAACGGCCATTGGAGGAAGTGGCTAGGCTAAATGGGTAGCAACACAAGACTCCCGTGGGGATGCCCACGGGTAGACGAGAGTCCACCCATTGTACGGGCGGAGTTGTAAAAAAGTCCCCACGAACACGTCCCACATCCATGCGCTGTTCCTTAAAGGGACCGTTACATCAATGGCGGTTCCCGCACAGCTAGCTTGGTACAGCGAAGGAAAATGGCGGAGGCTCCCGGTGCCCTCGGCCTTCGGCCATGTGCAGCCAAGCATGCGTCGGGGCCAAAGGCATTGGAAACAGCAATGTTTTACATAGGCATTGACTCGGGTCTCTCTCAAACAAACTGTGTTCTCACAGGTTTTTTTTTTTTTACTGTTTGGCGTCCAAACAGGTTTTTTTTCAAACTTAGAGCTCAAAGAGCCTTCGGCTCAGCTCTTGGACATCATCAACAAGGTTAGGGTAGTCAGAGCGGTCAAATTTCTTCAGAGTGGTTCACTGTCGTTCAGATGACGCTTTTTACGCAACAATTAGAAAGCCTACAATACAACTTTCTGAACACGAGTATGATATTTCAACCAAACCCATTACAAACAAATATGCTCGACTGCCTTGAATGTACCTCACAATAAAGTATTAATCCGCCCCGCGCTTTGCTAATTCAACTTTGACGCACTTTTTTTTACTAGAGAAATAGTGCGGTACTCTCTTAATATCACCAAAGATACCAAAGATACACTTACATCAGATATGGGATTTTAAATAGGCTCAATATTGAAACAGACGTTTTACAAATGCCAAGTGTCAAAACAAAATTGTGTGTAAGTCCTCAATAGCCCCAGAAACTAAGTGAATAAAGTATACAACTTTATACATGCACATTAACTCACTCTTTATCGTTATATCCATAATAGGCATACACTAGCAAGACTACCTTGCAAATAATCATGACTGTTGGAGGCCCTGTGCGGATGGTCTAAAAGCACTAGTCGACAGCTGTCCTGGTTCGTATACCTATACCGCATGGGGTTTACCGCATGCTAAAGGCGATCTTTTTGGAGGAGGGCATTTTGGTACCTTCCGAAAGCGCTACAAGGATCAACTCAGCAGTTATTTGGCCATTACTGACCTAGAGAAAAGCAGATGGCAGCAGATGACCTCTGAAAGAGAGACACACATTTGAGACCCAAAGAAACGCCTTGCCAAAGACCGGTGCAGAAGACCAAAAGAAAACGTAGACCGACCACCAACTATGGCTATGTCTCCATCAGATGTTGTAAGATATGCAAGTCTCAACTGGGTTTGCGTGGTCAAGTGAAATACTACACTCGTCCTTAATGTTCGAAGACAATTCCTTACCATTAACTCGCATACGGAAACAACTCTGGAATTCGAAATGTGGACCCGCTAAACACTAAATAAATAAATAAATAACATTTCAATTCTTTCAATATAAATATTTAATTTCATTTTTTTTTTACATATGTTTACTATTGCAAGTTGCATGTATCCGAAAAGTGTAGCAATAAGTTTTTGTTTTGTTGGTAAAATGCCAGGTTTGTTTATCTATTAGATTGCATATATTCAAAGACACTTCAAACTATGAACTCTCTTCATACAATGGCCTAGCAACCACGGTACGAAGAGACTCATGGCATACTGTCCAAGAGGGGCTATTGAAAGTCAGTCGTTCATTACTTTAAAGACAAGCACTGGGAATTAGGTTCATAACACTGCTCGTAAGATGTTTCACTGAAAAAAAAAGTGTAACTACACTATTACTTTTAAAAGGTGGTACATAGGTACCTTGAATTGCCTTTCTGATAACGTATCGGTGTGTATAATATTACCCTATTATTTTGTTGGTCGAAATTAACCTTATTGCATTTTTTTTTAGCAACGGTGAAAACGGATCCTCATATTCTTGAACCCGGGTACCCTGCTACGTCCCCCTTTTCATATTGTTAAAAATCATAACGGTCAGTAAATTACTACAGCATTTGCCAATAAAATATATTACTGTTAATTTGTTAAGTGACATCATTTAAACTTGTGTTTCTTTAATTATGAAATGACAATTAAAAGAATGTCTGTTTTTTCTCCTGATCCAAATCTCAATATATTTCTCCAATTCAAACAAAACTATAACTCTTAGGCCAGGTCCTCTTACAGCAGGGAGGTAACCGAAGCGGGTCTGCGAACCAGCCAATCGTTTGACTTTCTTTTTGAGTTGGCCAAACTCCAGAATGATGTGTAGCATCTTGGACGTCGAGAGTGACTCGAGCAATGTTTGGTATAGGAATGTTCTTTAACTCCTAGTAGAAGAGAAACAAATATTTAAAATAACATCAACAAATTTTATATTTTTAAACTTTGGTTGTAAATTGCAATCATAAATTAAATATACAGCACTTTGTGATTTATTCAGATAATAGATTTTTTTTGGAGGGGGGGAGGGGGGATCTTTATAATTAGTAGTCTATTGTGGTGAATGTGTGTGTGTTTACATCGATTGTTACTCCTGGTATTTGTTCATATGTGTGAACTCATGTGAGATTGTGCACTGACTATCTTCCGTGTCTATGTGTGTAGTTATTTTCGTCATTCAGTGTAATAAAGCTTCAGATATTAACTCTGTTTTTGTTATACTAAAGTACGACACCTACCCCAAATCTTCTAATTTGAATATATTATTTTTCTTTTATTCATCAAATCTCTCTCTCTCTCTCTCTCTGTTTTTTTTTCTCTCATTCTCTCTCTCTATCGCTCTCTCTCTCTTTTTTTTTCTCTCATTCTTTTTCTCGCTCGCTCTCTCTCATGTCCACGTCCAAAACTCTCCCCACTATTCAATAACTAAGGGTTTCGAAGATGACTGTGAATCAAGAAAAGATGGAATGGGAAAAGAATAAAACAAAATTTTATGTAGGACTAATTATTCAATACCAGCGCTTAACAATATACTGTCAAGTAACAAAACTTCCAAATGGTTACTAATAATAAAGGATGAAAAATAAATTGAAGATGCAAAAGTGGTAGGTACACAATTATAAAACAATAAATAGAAGGCTGTGCTTGAGAAACAAATGACCTCATTATGAACTTCGAATAATGTCGAGGTGGATGGCAGTCGACATCTGAGAATTTGTTGACTCCTTTGCTGCAAGTCATTCCCTCGTCTCAGGACACCCTCATAGTCCAGTCCCCAGCTAAAATAGTGAAGTAACAATAAAAAAAATAACATAAAAACAAATATAAAACAATCATTAGCTTACTATATTAAGACTAATAGTAACAACATAAAAGCGCAATATTACACACACCCTGTTTACTTAAATACTAATAGCCTACCATTAGTAATAGTGATGCTCACACAAAAGAAAAAAATAAGCAAATCTTATCACTTCAAAAAAATACAAAATTAGACCTTAACGGTGCATCAGGATTACATCTTTAGATTCCTACAATAGGCAAAAGGCTACTATATAAACTGGCCAGAATATAAAATATATCGTTTTTTATTTTTTCTGAGGCAGATATAAAAAACTGACCCATGTATTTAGCGTAAAAAGACCCTGCGCTTTAACTTCGAGGTCTCTCGTATGTTAATAATATATTCTCGCAAAATGGGAATGCTGATAGACTCTAAGTGCTCCTTAAAATCTCTCATTAAGATTAAACTCCGTAGGCCTCGGCATTTTTTGTTTGTTTTGTTTTGCTGCTTAATTAATCAATCTTGTCCCATGTTTCTTGTTTTCGGTATTGCTCAAAAGTTTTTATATTAGATTTGTTTCGCTCTTTTACTTGAGTAACAAAATAATTTTAATACAATCATGCTATTTAAGTTTTTTTGCACTGACAATGTGGATAAAGATATGTTCAATAACGAAAGAATAGAACAAAGACCTATATATAGCCTAGGTCTATGGTAGAGAAGTTATGTTGGAGAATAGATTGTTTGTTTTTTTGTTTGAACGTAGTTTTGTGCAGAAATGGAAATAATCCATTCAGATGCATGTTTGTGGTATGCGAAATCCATTTGTTTGTCAAAAGAGCTGAGCTGAAGGCTCTTTGAGCTCTAGGCATGCACGCCTGCTTTAACAACCGTTCTGTCTGGAAGAGATCCAAGTCGTACCCGGAATGCGAATTCCAAGAATAGTTAAAGACAGTGTGCAATAAATAGTTTTAAAACCCGTACAAATAAAGGTATTATTAGACACGTGTCTTTTAAGTTGTCGTGCTGGACGGCAGGAGATGTCAGAAGACAGGAATTCGGAACCTTCGTTAAGACAGTCTGAAGCGCATATCCTGAAGCGCATACCCAACAGCCATTAGGAATCCCATGTGTTATAACGCTAAACACGAACTCTAAGCAACAACATTCTTCGTAGAGTCATGGGGGCGCAGTGGCGGAGTGGTTAAGCGCTCAGCTTCCGAACCTGGGGTCCTGGTTTCGAATCTCGGTGAAGACAGGGATTTTGAATTTCGGGATTTTTAGGGCGCCCATGAGTCCACCCAACTCTAATGGGTACCTGACTTGAGTTGGGGAAAATTAAGGAGGTTGGTCGTTGTGCTGGCCACATGACACCCTGCTCGTTAACCGTTGGCCACAGAAACAGATGACCTTAACATCATCTGCTCCATAGATCACAAGGTCTAAAAGGGAAACGTTACGTAGAGTCATGAAGAATTAGCGCTAGTGCGTGCGTAGAGGGATCATAATAGAGTAATTCAAATCTAGTTTGCGCCTGTACGCATTAAGATTAGTCTACGAGCCTACAAATAGGGCCTACAATAAGTTACGGAAACCCATGCATTAATGAGTTCAGGTTTCGATGCTTTATCAAACTCTAAAAATACATTGTAAAAGGGCAAGTAAGAAAGGATACCCATCATTGAACTATGGGATCCGATTAGTGCGTCGTACCGTATGGTAATGCCAGGGCATCGGATTAATATCACACAATCATAAATCACCAATAACAATCACCTGTGAAACCAGCACGGAGTTGGCTCCGAGTAGGCAATCCCTGGACAGTCCCTGCTTGTATTTCTCTGCATGACCAATGGAGTCTAAGTTGGCAATTCGAGCAATACTTAGAACAGGTAGATACGAGAAAACTGAATAAAAACAAAGTTTAAATATAGTTTATGAATAGTGGATTTGTGTGATTAGAAAAAAATGTGTTTGGGTAAAGGCAGTTAACGAAATTACACTCTGATCCCATCAACAATCAAGGGCATATCATAGTCTAAGCTATATAATATTTGTGAATTAATTCTAGGCCTATATTAAATTTAAATCTGAAGTCTAATAAAAAAAGATGAGTGCAGTAGGCCTAGTTCACATAAATACGCAGACCCAGTTGAGACCTGCATATTTTATCAAATAAGCCTATGATGCAGACAAGCCTGTCGTCAGCCGGGAAATAAGGGATGGGAGGGGGATGCATTCTCTTTTTGCCTTCTACTGTAGGACACCTAGACAAAATACTCAGTTAAAATAGGGTACGTGAAACACTGCAAGGCATCAAACCTTGGCCAATGACAAAATTTAAGACGACTTAAGGCACATATCAGAGTTTCCATCAACTTGGAAGGCTAATGCTATTATAGCTAGAGCCCTGGAGTCTGTCCCTCAGCCGTCTGGTAGGTCTAAAATAGTCTAGATTATTCTAGATCAACAGAATTAAATAATTTTAATAATGGATAATTATGGCTAAAGCACGGTAATATGATAGTGCTAGCTTAAGAGTGTCTGCATTTAAAAGTCTGTACTTACAAACTTTGTTGAAATTACTTAAATTGGATCTAAATGGTCTAATTTACGATCATAAATAAACGCCGGTATGAAGAAAATAGTTGAAAGGATTAGCAGATTAGATTTAAAAATAATATAGGCTGTGGGCCTATATAAATAGTCTATGATATAAATCAAATATTCATTAAAGTTTCGCACCGTGCAATATCGTTAGAGCACAAACCTATATATGTGTGTTAGAGATAAGATTAGGCTATGAAGTCATATCTACACTATTAATAGATCTATTTACTTACTATAGTTTGTGAATATGCAGATAAAATTTAATTTATACTTTTCTGCTGAACATGTCAAAATTAACTCAGTATCGACCTGTTTCGCCCATTCTAAATTTAATTCTATTTTACTAGGTGGAGAATTTGATTTGGGAAAGGGATGGGGTATTTGGGGTGTGAGAGAGACAAAAATCACGGTACTTAGGCTACAGCTAACCGCACTGGGTGACACCGACCCTGGTGATTCCATTGTTTAAAACAAAACAACATCAAGAAATTGAAAATTTAATAACTATTTGTTCCATTATCAGGTCTATATTTTTACAAAGCTTATATCAACTCACTCTGTTTTTCTGGTAAAAAGTTCGTATAAGTTATTTCTCTGACATCCAATCTCAGATCAACCTGAAATTTTGTTTAATTAATTCTTTTAGTCCCCTTTTTAGGTCGAGAGCTTAAAGTTTGAAGCTAACAATAGATAACTATAAAACATTCCATTTTCTTTCAAACAGTCCGCCACGCTTTTAACGTTGTCACATAAGTATTAACATTGAATACGCAGTAGAAAAGTAAAAACAAAAATATAAATCATATAGATGCAATGTCAGCAAACGAAGGCTACATTTTATAGCCTACATTTTTGCTTTGTGACTGAATCTAAAGCTTTAAATTCACAATGCACATCATATATATCTATTTACATCACAATTATGATTTTCATTATGCTTATGACTGAAGTTATGAACGAAAATATTTAAAAGAAAAAAAAAAGATCGCAGCAATTTAAAGTTGAGTATGAAATCTAGAGCAGAGGTTCTTAAACGTTTTTTTTAAACCGGGGACCCCCTTATGTGTCAAAACTTTAAAAAAAAAATAGGCCTATATTATATAAGTAACCAATGTAAAAAAAGACATACTTATTTCGTTGAAGGAGTGTTATTGAGATTATAACTTTTGTTTAAAATAAAATAAAATATGAATGACTTGGAGAAGATTGATGGGATTATGAGTATGCCCAGCTCAACGAGCACAAATTTTGTGTCTGTTTCTTTTATTTGCGGTACGGTAAGAGCCTACGGTTTATTAAGGCAATGAATCCGCGCTGTACTCATACTAAAAACACGGGAAAGCAGTCATCAACTTCTTTACAAATGACCCTTAATGTAGGATACAAATTTGGAATATGTTTTTGTAACAAGAATTTCTGGTCTCCTTGTTCAAACTTTGGTTCAAGTTCCTCGTTTGTAAATATTTCAATAAGCTACTCCTGCATTAGTACGGATTCGTCTGTGATTTGAGTAGGCTGTGTCCAGGCGCAAAAGGGTTCAATACCCAGTCGGAAATCCAAATGAAGAATGTCTTCATATATTTAGTTTAAAGTCGTCATAATATAGTTCGAAATAGACATTTAACAGTAGTGAGCGGCGAGTTGGTTGTTAATGAAATTATCCGATCGGATAAACTGGCTTTAAGTGATAAATGTTATTTTTATTGTATACAATTTTCATCTTTCTGCGGACCCCCTTCGCTCGTCTCGCGGACCCCTGGAGGTCCGTTGTCAACAGTTTGAGAATTACTGATTTAGAGTAGGCCTATATAGGCCTATATGTACCGAACATTAGATAAGTAGACGCTTTTTTTTTTTTTTTGTAAAAAAAAAAATAGGTGCCGGTACTCAGTGATGGATTGCCTAACTTTTAAATTTATTAAATTAATAATAAACGTCGTTAAAATGAAAAAAAAAATTTCAACACGTTGAAAAAGGTGCGGTAAATATATGCCTTACCGGTGCATACCATCACAAAAAAGCACTGTATATAGGTATGTGGTACGCCTTTTTTTTTTTTTTTTTAAGGGGAAACCACTCTAACATAAAATTTAGAATAATATTACTTTTATTTCGTCTCTTGTAAACAACTTAATTTACCTGGATATTCTAGATCTATTCTCAATTCTGTTGACATTGCTTACTCAACTTACTGTGGCTGGGCTCTAAAATTCTAGTCTGGATCTAGATCCTGACTAAAATGATTAGATTTTAATAGATTTATATGTCATATGATATATATTATAATAATAATATATACTTTTGTCTTTTCCTTGTTCTACTCTGTCGACTCTTGCCACTCTTGGTATGGCAACATCAGTTACATCTACATTCTGATTGAGTAACATTCATTCATTATAAATCATTATTCATAGGTTTACAACAGTTACATACTTTACATAGATCTAGATCTATATTTTATAAGTAGTATAATCTAGATTCTAGACTATAGTAATAGTGTAGTCAGTATAACTATATAGAGTAGTATAGAGTAATAGACTTAGAGTAGAGTTAGATAGCCTTAGCCTTAGTAGTTAGTATAGACTCGGTATAGAGTATAGACTATATATAGCACTATCACTAGGAGACATTTAGGACATATGTCACATATAATATGATATATTTTACATATTTAATATTACTATTAGATATTATCATCATCATTCCTTTGGGTTAATCATGGAACATAGGGCCTCGACAAAAACATGCCACTCTCTACGGTCTCTTGCTAGATTTTTTATGGTTTCCCAGCTCTTCCCGGTCCTCTCAGCTTCTTCTAGCACACTGCGTCGCCATGTTCTTTTTGGTCTTCTTCTGCGTCTTGTTCCCTGGGGGTTCCACTCTAAGGCCTGCCTAGCTCTGTTGCTGGTATCTTTTCTAAGGGTGTGACCAATCCATCTCCACTTCCTCTCTAAGATCTGCACTTCTATATTTTTCTGTCCACTCATCTCCCACAGTTAGGTGTTTTCTACTTTGTCGTACCAGTGTATTTTTAGTATATTTCTCAGGCATAGTGGATGAAAGTCTGTACTTTTTTTGTTGTTGCTTCAGTTGTTCTCCATGTTTCAGAACCATATAGTAGGACAGCCTTGATATTAGAGTTAAAGATTGTTAGTTAAGTCTTGTTTGAGATGTGAGGAGATTTCCAGGTTGGTTTAAGCTGTGTACATTTTTGACGCACTAGATTTATATGGCATTTAATATCTTCATCTGTTCCACCTGAAATACTGACTACACTCCCAAGGTATATAAAATTTTCTACTTGGTCTATTGTCTGAGAATCCAGTTCTATGTCTCTGATTTGTTTATTGTTTACTTTAAGTACTTTTGTTTTTGGTGGTTTATTTTGAGGCCTACTCTTTTTCCTACTTCGCTTAAAGCTGTGACCTATTCTTGCATAAAATCCTGTAGTCTGTGTGATAATAGGGCTATGTCATCAGCAAATTCCAGATCTTCCAGCTTTTGTGTGAGAGTCCATTGGATTCCTTTCCCTGTGTTAGAGAGGCTTCTTTTGTTACCCAATCCAATACCTACTAGAAGGAACAGGAGTGGGGAAAGAAGACATCCCTGTTTGACTCCTGTTTTGACTGGAAATTCCTCTGACAGCAGCCACAGTGGGTTACTTGGCAGGTGAAACCATCATAAAGGTTCTTGATTATGGTTATTATTTTATTTGGGATCCCGTAATGTCTCATTACAGTCCAGATAGATTCTCTGTCGACATTATCAAAAGCTTTTTCAAAGTCGACAAATGTTGCATAGAGAGGAGATTGCCATTCAACACATTGTTCTACAATTATTCTGAGTGATGCTATTTGGTCAGCACAAGATCTCCCTTTTCTGAATCCGGCCTGTTCTTCCCTTAGGTGTTCATCGCATGGTCCCTTTATTCTGTTTAGTAGGATTCTTCTGAAAATCGTGCTTGGTACTGACAACAAAGTGATGCCTCGCCATTTCTCACATTGTGATAGATCTCCACTCTTTGGTATTTTTATTAGCAAGCCCTTTTTCCACTCACCGGGAGGTGTTTCTGTTAACCAAATTTTGTTGAATAGTTTATGCATTTGGTCAACTATTTCAATTCCTCCTTCTTTTAGGACTTCGGGTGGTATGTTGTCAATTTCAGCAGCTTTACCTGTCTTCATTTGTTTGAGTGCATTCCTTATTTTTTCTTTTGTTATTTCTTCCATGTTTATGTCTAGTGTTGGTCCTGCATTTAGATCTGGTGGATTTCATGATTTGGGTCTATTGAGCACTTCATGAAAATATTCTTTCCATCTTTCAAGTTGTTCATTTATTGAAGAAAGTAGTTTACCATATTTGTCTCGGACTGGAACATTGCAATTAGCCTTTTTGGTACTGAGAAGTTTGGTGATTTTGTACAGTTGTTTTATATCTCCTTTACCTGCTGCTTCTTCTGCCTGTTCTGCCAGATTACTGTAAAATGATTGTTTGTCCTGTCTGAGCATTTTTAGATATTACTATAATTAAATACATTATTTATATAATAATAATATAGTAGATCTATATCTATTTCAAAGATTTTTCATAGCAGAAATTAGTAGAATTTTACTAGATTACTACATGATAGATCTAGACTCTAACTGACTCTAACTCTAGAATAGATTCTAGATCTATATTTATATATATATCAATATATCTTTAATCTATATATATAAAAATATAGTCAATATAGATCTAGATCCTGACATCTCAACTCCAGTAGTTTGTATGAATGTTTATAAGTATAGAGTATAATAATACATAGTATCATCTACTACTCTAGTCACTCTAGTCTAGACTAGATCTATTAGATCGAGTCTAGATCTAATTTAGGACAGACTTAGAATAATTATAATAAGAATCTAGATCTCTAGGACTAGAATCATCATTTGACAATTCTTTTTGGTAATTTCGATTGACGATTCTAGACGATCTTCTATTTGGTAGAACATGTACATGGATAAAATTCAGCTAAATTTGAAACCATGAGTAAATATTAGATCTACATTCTTCCACAAGCTTAATGACATATAAATATTTTATCATCCGATGTATTGAAGGCATGGGCATTATGTGACATACCACGTCCTAACTTTTTTCCTGAGCACAGCACAAGTACATCATACAAACTAAATACATAAAACTGTCATAATTGTTTCTCAACATTTGGCGAATCAAATCAATAACTTCAACAATCAATAATAAATCATTGTGGCTGATTCTGATATTCAGCTACAGTCCATGGTTGACAAACTATCTGCTGCTTGCCAGAAGTTCGGCTTAAACATCAGTCAAAGCAAGACTAAGATACTTGTCCAAAACACAAACACTGCACCTCAAGTAAGCATTAATGGCCAACCACTAGAAATTGTTGATCACTATTGTTACCTTGGCTCCATCATATCCAACAACACTCTACTGGATAAAGACATATACAACAGGATAGCCAAGGCAATGGCCACCATGTCACGGTAGCAGAAAAGAGTCTGGGACAACATATTGCTGACTAGCAGTACTAAAGCCCTAGTCTACCGGACCTGTGTGTTGAGCACCTTGCTGTACGGAAGTGAAACATGGTCAACCTACTCATGGCAGGAAAAAAAGCTGAATGTCTTCCACCTCCGATGCCTAAGGCGGATCTTTAAAATAAGGTGGCAAGATAAGATAACCAATGAGGAAGTGCTACATAGAGCAGGATGCCAGGACATCCGCTCTGTTATCAGCAGCAGACGCCTTGGCTGGCTTGGCCACGTTCGTAGAATGCCAGTAGGTCGACTTCCACAGGACATCCTGTATGGCGATCTAATAGAAGGCAGGAGAGCCGCTGGTCGCCCTCTTTTACGTTATACAGATGTATGCAAACGCGACATGAAGCTCTTCAAAATCGACACTGGCAACTGGGAAGAGGTGGCACTGGACAGATCCACATGGAGAGAGAGCATAAAGGAAGGGTCACGGATTGCAGATGTCATACACAACAGAAGCAGAAAGAAGGGTGAAAATGCAACGGCGCCTGGTGATTATATATGCCCAACCTGCGATCGCAGCTGTGTATCAAGGATTGGCCTCTTTAGTCACACAAGAAGTTGCAAAGGGAAAAGATCGTCTCTCGAGACGTAAAATGCCACAGAATAAATCATTGATCTTTTTACCTTTACCTTTGATCATTGATCAAGAGGGGAATAAAAAAGTTGTCAAAAAAAAAAGGCTAAACATGTTGGGTTAATCTCCTTATAACATTGTCTTGGATTTTTTTTCTAGAATCTATATAAGTTAAATGGTAACCTAAGTTTTAAGAAAAAAAATTTAAATTTATATTCTTCTATTATTTTTTTTTTGGTCAACTAATCAATAAATAAATTTAAAAATGTTAATTTTTTTTTCTTTACAGGCATATATGGACAACACTATAGATGCATTTGATTTGATTGGCTTTAAAGAGAGCTTAGGCTCAGATGAACAGTTTTGGAAAAGTTGCAATGATGAAGAAGATGAAGATGAATGTGAAGAATTCACTGAAGCTGAATTAGCCAGTAAGTAAGACAGATAGAGCTACTCTCAGGAAATAATAGTATAATAGAATAAATTATATTGCTTTGAACTATAAAGAAAGTAATGTTTATCTTATCTTATATAATACAGACGTTACTTCAAAAAAGATGATTACGTCCTATGCGTCATGCATTTTGTCATGCATATTAACCAATGACTTAAATGTTTACTTTTGAGACCTAGAGTTACTGGTTAATCATGGTATAGAAAATAAATACAAAGATGTCATGTGGCTAGCACAATGATCAAAAGCATTTATTTATAGTGTTAGTTCTAGGTGCATCATCTTAAGTTTTTCAATATGAAATTTAAAACTCCTGACTTTGATAGAGAATTCTAACTTACATCTATTAGTGTCACACGTAATAGACTCATCATCATAAGGACAGGAGTTGTTTGAATTTTAAAGTATTTCCACCCTAAACAATACATGTTTAAGCAAATTGTACTTTTTCATTACCTAGACAATCCAGATAAAAGAATCCTGTGGGCTGCTGAAAATAACAGATTAGATGTAGTTCAGGAGATTTTGGCTTCAGAGCCACACTTGGTTAAAACCTGCGACTCTGACTTGTATACTCCCCTTCATAGAGCTTCATACAACAACCATAGAGATATGGCTGAGGTGACAATTAATTACATTGAGTTAAAATATTTTTTTACTAATTGATTCTTGACATACCGTATCTATATCATTTAGGTCATATAATCTACTAGTTATAGGAGTCTTTCACATAGATCTAATTCAAATTCAGTAACTCCTATTACAATAGAATGCAGTGTTTGCCATAGTCTACTAAAGCTGTATGATGCAATAGGAAGTAACCAGCAGTTTTTTTAACTTTTGTATTAGAGCTATTCATGTGTCACTTAGAAATTAACTTAGCTACTCCTATTTATTTAAAAATTAAGAACCAGATGTGTACCGGTACAGTTTCTTTTTTTTTTCTGAAAATTTTTTTTCTTCAGGAAATTAAGCATTGAAGCTTTTTTTTTTTATATTCTTATGTTATTTCAAGTACCCGGTACTTACATATATATTCTTACTGATATATACAGGGCTTTTTTTGTGATGGTAGGGCATACCGGCACCTTTTTAAAAAAAATAATTACTTTTCTTGTATTTTAACATATATTATTAATTTTTAGTACCGTAGGTAAGAGTTAGGCAATCAACTACTGAGTACCGGCACCTAATCACTGAGTACCCGCACCTATTTTTTTTTTTTTTTTTACAAAAAATAGCACTGGTATTAAAACAAGACATAATGTTCTTTTTTAATCTTTGAAATAGATTTCAATAAAAAAAATGCTTTGTCCAGAATTTTTGTTTGTTAAAGGTTAACTTTTTTACTTAGGACTTAGAGAAGTCTTCTTAAAACTGGAAATATTAAAAGTATTGATAAGATTTGAGTTAAGTGACATTTTTTGTTTAGCTTTTACAAAAGGATAAGTAAAATACAAGATTAAATGATTTTAATCTCGTTTCATTGGTAATTTATACAAAGCTCACTCTAACTGGTAAAATGTTTGTACCGGTACATGTTATTTCTCCCACACCCAATCTCGAATCAAGCTGAAATTAGCACAATTATTTCTTTTACCTGATAACATAAGAATCAATAAAAAATTACTTTTTGTTGATTAAGTATTGGTAATTATTTTGCTTGGTATCTTAACAAGGGAAAGTAATTGTTCCCGACTGATTTGGTGGTATAAGCTGAATTAGTTCTATTAGCCTCTTTAAAGTAAGAAACAAACAAGAGATAACTATAAAATCTTCTATTTTCATAGGCACCTCACTAGCAAGAGTGGTTAAACTGTTGGCTTGAGTCATGAGTTTGAATTCAGGTTGTTCCCCCCCCCCCTTTTTTTTTTAAATAAATCAGTGGTATCAAACTCATTTCAGCAAGTGGGCCACAGTGGAAAGTAACAACCATTCAGCGGGCCTCACCACAAAAAGAGAATGTTTTTTCATTAAATTTTACGAACACTACTGTCACTGCAGTTAATTGCTAAAATAAAGTTTTTATAATTATTAATAACATTTAGTGTAGTTTATTACATGCACAGGCAGTTTAGTTTACTAAAATAAGTTGACGTTGTCTCTGTCACTAATTAAAAAGCAGAAACTGTAGTTCCCCCCCCCCCCAAAAAAAAAAAAAACAACTATAATTACTAGGCCTGCTGCAGATAGCTCGTCACTCATGTTTCTGTCCACTCAGCTGAGAGCGTTTGGCAGAGACCAGACCATCGACGTTAGGCCTGAAGTCACGTGTAGTGGCAAGCCACAAGGTTGCTCTCTGATGCTTATCAGTCAGTCTTGATCGTAATGCTGTTTTGTTGATCTTTATTCTGGAGAAAAACTGTTCGCAAACGTACGTACTCCCAAACATCGCTAGAATTCTAGCAGCTGCGCAGAATAAGTTTGGAAACTTCTCTCTGGGAAGAAACTGGTAGAAATCTGGAACACCAACATCGGCGTATTTTTGCTTCAGAACAGTGTCACACTGCAGGTCTAGTAGTTCCATCTGGACTTCCTCTGGAACGTTTTTCACGTCAACTGCGAACAGAGTGGCAACAAGGAAAAACTGTGGTTCGAGAGCAATGAATTGCTGAAAGCGGTGTTCAAAATCTTCCAGTAGTCTGGAGAGGATGTCTACGTAGTCTTTCAGGCGCTGTGGTTCAACCGTAATGCTCTGTAGAAAAGAGAAATGAGCCAGGTTTCCATCTGCCAGCTGAGTGGCCCACAAATTCACCTTGCATCTGAATGATTTGATGCGGTCAAACATCACGGTAATCAGCTGATTTGTGCCCTGTAGTTGTGAATTGAGTGCATTGAGATGTTGCGTGATGTCAGTAAGAAAAGCAAGATCCGACAAAACATTGGGTCACTGAGCTGAGGTATGTCTCCGTCTTTCACTGCCATGAACAATGCTATTTTCCGTCTCAGTTCAAAAAATCTCTGCAGCACTTTTCCACGACTCAACCATCTGACTTCCGTATGATAAAGCAACTCTCCGTATTCCGTTTCTAAATCAGTTAGAAATGACACAAACTATCTGTGGTTGAGACCAGGTGCACGTATGAAGTTCACCGTCTTCACGACAACATCAATCACGTTCTTCATTTGTAGACTTTTGCCACAGAGTGCTTCTTGGTGCAGAATGCAGTGTATGGCTGCTAAAGGTCCCGCCAAGCTGAGCTGATACCGTTTCTCTACCATTAGTCCAACAAAACCAACCTTCTCTGAACACATTGCTCGTGCACCGTCCGTAGCCATTGAAACAAGTTTTTCCCACGGTAGCCCACACACCTGACAATACAAACTTCAAGTTCTTGAAACACGTCGCATCCATTCGTCGTTCCTTTCATGGCTAGTAAGTCCAATAGCTCTTCAACAATGTTCAAGTTTTCGTCGACCCCACGAATGAATACGGCACAGTATGCGGTGTCTGTTACACCAGTAGACTTGTCCACTGCAATGGAATATACTACAAAGTCTTTTGCAGCGGCAATCAGTTGCTGTTGAACATTTGTCGCTGACTCGGTGATCCTGCTTGCAACTGTGTTCGCAGACAAACTTATGCCTTCGAAGTTTCTTTTTCTCGGGGCAGATAATTTCACACGCCTGTAGCATACACTCTTCTACAAACTGGCCTTCAGTGAATGGTCGTGATGCCATCTCGCTAACAACAAAGCTTGACTTCACAGAATCTTCGCTTGCTCTGGGCGGACACCTCATTTAATGATTTGTGCAGTTGTAAATCATTTAAAGGCTTATATGTGATCATTGTAAATTTTATCTAATTTTTTTGAATTCGCGGATGTGGCCGCGGGCCACACAAATTTGTTACATGTGGCCCGCGGGCCACGTGTTTGAGACCCCTGAAATAAATGCTTTAAAAAAAACAGATATTCCTTTCTCCTCCCCACCCAGTCCAAATAAATGACAGGATCATAGTGAATTGAGAAAGCTATAATTGCACAGATTTATTGATGTAGGTTTAGATCTATTACAAATTTAATTACACGACTGATCCAAACTAATTGATACAATTACACTTCGAATAAGCTTTTTTTTTTTTTAAAGAAAAAGTATTTTTTAAATTCTTCTTCCTCGTTCTCATTATGTTGGAGCGTTCAGATGACTAGACCAATTCATGAGATGAACTGCACTGTGGTTTCCCAATCAGGGAGATAATTCTATGTTGAAAATATTAATTGTGAAAACAAGTAATACAATAGTATGTATCTCTTGCTTTTAGATGTTTACACTAATGAATATTTCAGAAATGTTCATTCTAAACTTGGTAAAAAAACTATATCGTTCACAGCTTCTTTTATCTCATGGTGCTGATGTAACATCTAAAACTGCTGATGGCTGGCAACCATTGCATAGTGCTGCTCGTTGGAACTCTGTTGAAACTGCCCAGTTGTTGATAGATGCTGGTGCTGATGTTAATGCTCAGACCAATGGAAGTTTGACGCCATTGCACATGGCTGCATCAGAACCAGAAAATAGGCAAATGCTGGAGCTTTTGCTTAACTGCCCTTTCATAGACACAAGTATCAAGTCTAAGGCTGGAGAAACTGCCAGAGAGATTTGTTATAGGTGCAGCCCAAACTATAAACTCTTTGATCTGACAGATGAATGCATTAACATGTTTCCTACTTCATCATAGATTGATTCAGAAAACATTTTGTATAATAAGTAAACTATATTTATACAAGATAAAATGTATAAATATTACATAAGTAATGAAACAAAATATTAAGAATACTAAGTTTATTAACCATAGCACTTGTGAATATGTTTTTAAAACTCAATGTACAATAATTTATCTAAATTCTAAAACAACTAACCATATATACCGGTACTACATATTTGTGTAAATATATGTATATTACTTTAGATTTAATTCTATGTTCATTCCAACGGTAGCCTATTAATAAGTAATGTTCTTTGCAGGAATATATATGTTTATATAAAAAAAATTATGTCAATAAATGTTACTGGCAATCAGTATGTATATAATATACAAATTGTTTTTAGTACTCTTATTTTAGTAGTTCTAGGAGTGTTATAAATTTTAAAACTTTCCTAAGACCGGGCTATAACACGACAAACAAAAAACAATTATATAAATTGCTAATCATTCAAATTTATATATGTGAGTGCACGACTTGCAAAACAAGGATAGTCTCAGGAAAACAATGCACTTTTAAGTTTAAAAGCAGTAATCACAATACACACAAAAAGTGTGTTCAAGAAATTTTAGTGCTTTCTGTACAGTATTCTCCGATACAAGATTCTGCATTATCATGTTAACCAATCTGTGCACATAAAACCAGAAAGCACAACACAAAAAAAAAATGTTTAGGTTAAATAATAAATGTATTTTTATTACAACTACCATCATAACAGGTAATTACATTGTGCTAACGGATAAAAATGACATGCACACAATATGGAGAATATAGCATGAG
Source organism: Biomphalaria glabrata (assembly GCF_947242115.1). Taxonomy (NCBI): domain Eukaryota; kingdom Metazoa; phylum Mollusca; class Gastropoda; family Planorbidae; genus Biomphalaria; species Biomphalaria glabrata. The sequence goes on along the minus strand of NC_074723.1, from coordinate 18,436,937 downwards.
GTGGTGAAAGTGTCTCTTTCAAAAAACCACTTATTCTTATTATCATCAAGTAATCCTTTAAACTTTGCTGCTGGTAGAAAACAGAGCAAGCAATCCTGCTGCAGATCCCACAGAAAAAGAATAATTACTAGTAGAGGTTAAGGAAGTGATTCAACAAACCATTACAATAATCTTTCTAACTTCCATTTTCTTGCTAAATGTTAAAACAATTATCTTAATTTATTCTAGTTTGGAAAAGTAATTTAGATTTAAAAATTGCAGGATATGAAGAAAACATTCACAGAAATTGAATGATAATTTCTAGTATTAATTAAAATAAATCTAATCTTTTTGAAGTGGATATTTTAGATTACATTTGCAATACCGGTAATGAATAAATTCAATTATCATTATCATCATCATCAAGCCTCACTTAATAAGGTCTTGAGAGGCTCCTTTTATGGCTTGGATAAAAAACCCGCCTAGCATATAGGTCTAACTTATGGCTTCCCAGACCTGTTAAGACAGAATTCATCAAGTTTCTTATTCCTCCCAGCATTCTGACTAATTTGGCCTGCACTGTGCGAAATATGGACAGTGGCCAAATACTGCACTGTGCTTGAACAGCTTGGGCTATTTAGGAACATGTCCCAGCTCTCATTGAATACAATTTCCCAATTCTACCATTTTGATTGTTGCCAGAGCATGATGAAAACTCAGTGGTTTTATGGTTTTAGTCTTCCCAATCCAAGGCCAAGGAGTCTGCAACAGTACTCATAGCATTGTTACCATGGTGCTACAGTGTTTGCCTAAACAGTTTACAGCCATGAAGCTGATATATTAGGAGGGAACACCATCTCTTTGCTACACCATAGTCAAGAGTCAACCACTGATTTTCACCAAGTGAGATCCAGGGAACTAGATGTGGACTTCATAACCTGCTCTTCCAAGGTCACTGGATGGGAAGACATTGGTGGCTTCCAATTCTACATGAGGCAGAATTTTCTAGAATGTGGTCTACTACCAATAAATTTGTGCTAAAACAGGTTAGTACCCATAACTTTTTCCTATGAAATATCATGCACGAAACAAGTAAATTAATAAAAGTCATCATGTCAAAAGGATACACAACTGGGTTAAAATTTTTCAAAAGAAAAAATGATGCCACGATCAGGAGCACTAGGTAAAGTGCATTATTGTAAAAGATTGAAAATGTTGTGGCTTCATAATCTGCTACTTCATTCTTTTTCCAAAGCACCCTAGGAGAAAAAAAATAATACAATGAACATCAACAAAAAAATTGTCTTTCTTTTTTCCTGTTAGAATACATACACACACACAAAAACACTAAATATTTTTAATACCTTTCATCTTTTTCTTTCTTTGTCATCTTTTTATCATCAGCAAGTTTCTTCATCATTTCTTTGGCAACTGCATCTTCCCTCTTTAGGGCGATTCTAGTCGTTTAAAAAAACATTTTGTTAGCCTGGCATTCATGTTTCAAGAGAAATGGTACTTAATACAACCTAAAGGCTATATACACAATACAACTCACACAAATAATACTTACTTGTGTTTCAAAATAAACTTGACATTACGATAGGCATATGCTACGAGGTAGGTGCTGATGAACGTTCCAAGGATGAAAACAATGGCTGACTGGTACAAGTCCATCTGGTGTATTCTCCAGAAAAGCCCTGATATTGAAAAAAAAAAAATAAATAGTGAGACTAACTTACAAAGTTTCATAATTACTCACAATTAACCTGAAAATAATCTTTGCTAATGACTCAGAACTAAGAAGTCTGGATGTGCCTACACTAACCAATAATTTTGTGACTCTTAGTTTAAATGTGATTTTTTTAGTCCAAAGTAAACAAATCTATTTCAGAGAAATAATTTATAATTAAATTCATCTCAAAAACAGAACCAGTAAAAAAATATAAAATAGAAACTTACATTATTAACACCTCTAGGGCTCTTTCCTAAAAGTAAAGTAGCTGTACCAAGTGTTACTTACTTTAGGAGACTTTACATTTTTTTAGATTTTAGGAGTACAACGAACCTTGATCAATAAAAGGTTCAATAAACTCGGTTAAAAAACTCTATCTAACCATATTAGTTTCATTACAATATAATATTGTTATGCTTCTCTCTCTCTTTGTCCTACTCAGGCGTTCTGTAAACACTGCTAAATACACAACACATCAAGAACCTGACAACAAGAGCTCCACAATAATCTGGTACTTTAATGAATGGATAAGTACATAACAGCCAATACTAGACAATTGGCAACAAACACATCAACAACTAAAATGTTACTCTGTACATCACCGTACAAAACTCTACTGTCTCTATCTCTTTCTGGACTCGTGCATAACACTTGAGGACTCAACCAGGACCGAATTCATAGCCAGCCTAACAGTCCCGGTTCCATCCGTGTCCTATCTTGAACTGCACTGCTTTACACACACTGACTGTGTCTCTGGTACATGCAGGCTTATGATCAGATGACCATAACAGTCATCATATTTGTGTGCAAAGTTCATACCAGTACTGTCCCTTTCCCTTTGAAATAACACACTAAACTGTACTGCTGGTCTGTGTCACAAATGTCAGCTGAGCACACACAGTTAACCCTATTGCGCCGCTAATAGGGTTATAACAATATATTGAACTTGAAATTTTAATAAAAGTACCTAGGCTAGATCTATACTTAATGATTAATGTATATATATTTATAGTAATTATAGACTAATTGATGGTGTAGACAAAAAATCCATGACATCTACATGATTTAAATTCTAGATGACTAATCTAAAATATAGTCCTACGTAGAAGTTCTAGATCTAATAATCTACTATCTATAACAAGAATCTAGAATTCTAGATCTAGATCTAAGTGTGTTTAAGTAAAGACAAAATTTGCTTATATTTAGAATTTAGAGTTAGACTAGTACTACTAGTATAATAATAATAGTAGCTAGATTAGTTCATTCTGACTAGTCACTATACATATGAGTGTTTCTCCAGTACTGGTTACAACTAGGTGTTGGTTCACTAAAAAGTCCGTACTTCATAAGATTGTTATTCAAATGTGACAATTTGCATTACATTGCATTAAGAAATGGTTAATCTATAAATTTTGATATTTTGAGCTCATAAGGTGCTAGGGAAATATTGAAATTGTAAAAAATGTGTGAAATTACTACCCAAAATGGCGGCTTTTGATGTAACACGGAACACCATGGTATAATTGAATTAATATCGTACTAAAACCAAGGGGCATAAAACTTCCATCTTTGTTGGAATATGTTAACAAGATCCTCATATTTCAATGTCATTATTTAGTTTTTCTCAAGGTTATCAAAATATTGATTAAACACGGCCACAAAAAGGCGTTTGAGGCGCATCACGATGTGTCCCACTTTATACGGAATTACAATCCTCTATGAATTGTAAACAAGAAATAAATAATATGCTCAACATTGCATTTCTGTTACAACAAGCATTAAAGATTTCTTTTAAAGTATTTTTTTTGTTAAAAGCTTTCTAAACAAGCATAACGAGCTTAAAATAGGTCGAAGTGTCCCAGATGAAGCGCCTGTGCTGCGTGTGTTAAGAATGGGATTATTTTTCCCACGACACTACTTTTTATGAATGAGAGTTCTTTTGAGCATCACAGGTATTGTGTAGAACGAAAGAAGTGCCGTTTCCGCTGGAAATACTAGCGTAGTAATTAACAGGAGTACGTAAACAATAGCGTGTCCCACAATTAACCATTGATGCGCCTCAATCGTCGACACGATCAATCGCCGGCAATCTTGCACAAAAACCTCATTTAATCTGTTTTTTGTGATCTTTTGTGAATCAACAACCCATCAGGTACGTAGATATTTCATTATTCTACTGAAATTTAAGCTTATTACAAATAAGTTTGATTGCAATATCCAAATCGAAGTGCTTTTTTTATTACGAGGTTACTAAATTTAACCATTCAATCATGACGTCACGTGAAGCGTCTTGAACACAATTTAGTCTTAAATCGTAAAGTTAATCAATTTTAAAGCCTGTTACTAAACAAAAAGTTTATATTTCTAAAACAATTATGTTGATGTAATAGTAGACGTGTGTAGGGATTTAAAATAATTAATTTGTTTTTATTTTGAGAAGTAAATTGGATTAGGCGTTGAGGCGCTCCATGGGACCCCGTGCCGGTGTTTTCCATGCATAAATTATGGCGTCACATGTAGCGTCTAATGCGAGTTCAGGATTTGTTACGTTTTCTGTATTCATGGAAGTTTTAATTAAGATTAAATGATTTTAATATATGTAATAAACTATTTTCATAATTAATCATTTTAAATGAACATTTTTTGACATCTTTCATTTTATATTTTTTGTAATTTTACTTTACATCGTTTGGGGCGTTTCAGTGGACACTACTCCGTTTGTTTACAAATGGTGTCCTAGTTTGTGTCTGTTAAGTCCAAATAGATTTTAGTGATAGTTTGTTAAAGATTTTACAGTGTCAGATAATATTAGCTACATCTAAAAGAAATAAAGCGGTACTGTTTAAGAAATATTAAATAATTAAAATTTACTTATTACTGTAAATAAGATTTAGAACTATTAGATCTTTCGTTTGAGGCGCATCTCAGACACTTGTCTTTAAAACTTTAAAGAGCTTAACTCTAGATCTAGAAATCTAGACTGATTAGACCTCTAGACCTAAATCTAGATTTACTCTAGATCTAGATCTAATTATGTAATTCATTATCTAGATTTACTCTAGATCTAGACCTAGATCTAATTATGTAATTCATTATATTATAGCTAGATTTACTCTTGAGTCTTGATCTAGACCTAGAGTAGAGTAGAATAGTCTAGTCAGTCTAGAGTCTAGATCTAATTCAATATCTAGATTTAGATCTAAACTAGATTATTAGATTAGAAATCATTAGATCTTTTATGAATCTAGACTAGTGACTCTAGACTAGATCATTTATGACTAGATTTAGAATCTAATTTTAGATTTAATAATATATTTTTCTTTAAATTGACCAGTATCTAGAAAAATATCTAGAGACTAGATCTATATTATAGACCTATTCTATATTAAAATGTAGATAGTATCTAAAACAAAGTTTGGTTTAACCTGCACTTAATTTCCATTGTATTGTTTATACAGTATATTCAATTATATTGTATTCAGTTCTTTCAGTCTACCACTGAATGATTATAACTTAAGTTAATATAATTAACAGTACTAGTCCTATACTATTGATTGAGTCTATCCCTATCAAGCAATTATGGGCATTACTAGACTAGATTTAAATAATGCACCAATATATAATATATTATATGTTTATGAAATTTATTAGTAGGCCTATATTATATATAATAGATCTATTTATTTAGATACTTATACATTTTTATAAATTACAGATTTCAGTAATGGAGTATCTGTTAGAGTTTCAAGGCGTCTACAAGCCAAGAAAGACTCTAAATTTACAAGCATCAAAGCCTGAGTCTCTAACACGTGTTGCTGTTTTAGAGCGGAGAGAAAAGGAAAGGTTGAGAAAAGCTGCATACAGGGCCTAGTTAAGCCCACATGAAAAAGCTTGGATAAACAGAAAACGCAAAGAAAGAAAACAGCAAGCTAATAGTCCACTTAATGTCATCTCAGCAGAGGTTGGTGAATCACTAGGTACTGGATTCCAGACTCCAGTGGCAAAAAGAATGGCTGTTTCAAGGGCTTTGATGAAATTGTCTAGGTCACCCAAGAAATATGCTGCAGTTTTTGATGGTCTCACACAAATATGCTCCCCAAGAAAAAGTAAAGCTGTCCATGACATACGCTTTCTGCGCCTACCTGAGAGAAGAAAGCTCATCTTTCTAAACAACATTAAAGAAAGTATCAAAACCTAACTACACTCCACCAGCAAAAAAAAAAGTCATGTCTAGTGCTCATAGACAAGTACTCTGCAGTATCCTTAGTAAGTACAACAAACTCAGAGGTTGTGCTACTCATTTCTAACATTTTGGTCAAGAAGTTTTATGTCCAAGTGCAAATCAGAACAAATTGCAAGAAAAAAAATGAAGTGATTGCATTGCACAAAATGCCTTGGAAACAATATTCATTTTTTACAGTAGAGGGGATGTCTCAAGAACTGATCCCTCTCAATCATCTGTTAGTGCTCAAACAGGAAAACGTTTCATGCAAAAGCTACTTAACATAAGATGCAGTCTTGCTTATGTGAGTTCTGTTTGAAGATTTTTCTTTATATAGAGGGCATTAATAAATTTTTGATCAAAAAAGGACACAGAGAGCTGACATTAGTAAATCCAGCTTCATCACTTGACTTAACTCTATGCCCAAGAACTAATGCCAATTGTTTTCATAAGCTGCAGTGCATTGAAAGATCATGTAGCAACTGTGGTGTGGATTTAATTAACAAGTATTGAGCCTTTAAAAAATTGCACGGATGAATTAGCAGAGTGGAGTATAGTATGTGGTCAAAGATGACGGCTGAGTATGTTCAGAGTGATGGTACACTGCAAAAGGTATCAAAGTGGCGACCAGTAAATAAAGAAGGATCTTTCAATGACCTAGTGAGAGGTATTACACCTAACACTATTGCTTACAGAAATAGAAGCTGTTTCTGCTATCCATGCAGAAATTCATATGGCAGTCAGTGCCTGCATGATGAAATATGTGGCTCTTGGAAGGTGTTCAAACTTCAAAAACAAAATGGTAAGTACTTGTATTTATTTATTTTTAAATAGCACTTTACAATTATCTGAGAAAAAAACATTATTCATTTTAAAATTACCTAATTGATTTCTAAATGAAATTGTTTCTTTTTCTTCAGTAGTGCAATCTCAGTCAAATCTTGAAGACTCTTTGGATGTCAGTCCCATATGCTCAAATTCAAAGGTAAAGAGCTTTTACATATAAACATTTTCATTGAATCTTATGTTACCTGTATTGTATAAGTTGTTTTTTAATAATATACCCTGCTAAATAATTTTAGACTCATTTTAGAAATTAAGTATTTCAGCCTCATGTTGTTGTTTTTTCAGGCCCAAACAATTTCCTTCACTCATCAAAAGTACATTGTAAATAGCTGTTTGATTGTCAAGTATGGGGAAATATTCTATCCAGGTATAATTTTTTGCACTGTGTACCTTTTAATTTCAATAAACAAGTTCAAAGTATGTTTTAGATTGAAGTATTAACTTTTCAACATTGCTGGTAATTTTTCCAACAGGAGTTGTGATAGAAGTCCTGGATGATCAGCGCAGAAATAATTTTTTAAAAAGGCACAGAAATAAAAGAAATATATTTGTATATCCAGAAGTGCAGGACATACAGTTAGTGTATGCAGACATGATTGTTACTGAAGTGATGTTGATACCAATGGCAATAGTTTGAGAGTGGAATGTTTTGATTTCTGAATTTGTCAAATAAAATTTGTGTACAGTTTTATGTGTTTTCTTTTCTTTCTTTTTTTTTTCAAACCTTTTTCTGTGTGTTAAAACTAACAAAAGATATAAAATATATATTTGTCAATAATTAAAAATAATAATGATCATTCACTTGTGCACAGATAAGACAAAAATGTAAACTTATAAACATTATTTAAAAAAATGGTGTCCCATGAAGCACCTGCGACATTTTGTGAAATTAAAGCAGCATTTTTACAAATGGGTACTTTATGACTAGAATAGTGAACTTAATAATAAGTCTAATGGATCACTTTAGTGCAAAAATAAAATAATTTCTATATTCTCACAGAATATCTTTTAAAAAAACTTTAACTTGTAGTGTCACAGGTGCTACGGTGTCCCAATTTTTGAATTGAGCTCAAATCCACTTTTTCTATGCAAAAGCATAAATTTCAGTATCTAAAGACTAATATCAATAAAGACAGTTATATTATGCTAAAATACAATGAATTTATCAATTGGTTGTTGTTAAATTATCAAGTGGTGTCCCGGTGATGCACCTGTGACGCAAATGGGGGTACCCCTTGAATAGACACTGCTGTCAAAATCTACATCTTGCAATTCATTTTCTATTGATAAATTCTTAAAGTGAACTGGTTGAAGAAGTGAATACAGTTGAAATGAAACCAAAAACTTCAACTTTAATTTTTAGCATAATGTGACACTTTTTGGCACCAGTACTGGAGAAACACTCATATCTAGATAATAACTCATAATCATAACTAGTCTAGTCAAGTCAGTCTTATTAGAGTCTCTAAGTCTAGTGATTTACACTGATTCTTATTTTCAACTCTAGCTAGACTCTACTACTATAAAGTCAAGATCTTGACTCTTCGAGTGTGGCCACGTCACAACAAAGTACCCAAAATACCGGTCTCGAAAACAAGTCTACATAAGAAAATATATAGAGATTTGGTCATTTAGTCTACATGATATCCTTACACATTGGAATAGCAGATACAATTAGTGCGTTGCCATAAAATAAAGCAGACGACTTTGTAGATACATTTCTACTAAAGTCTTGGAGTAACAATTCCTCTTCTCTGGAGAGCTTGTTTTGTTTTCCACCTGCCATGTTGATAATATAGACCGGAAAAGGTTGTAACAGTTAAATGTAATAAACTCCATTAGACATAAGATCATGAAATTCATAATATTCGATAAAAACTTTGTAAATGTGTTTTCATCAAATAAGGCTTCTAAATCTATATCTAGTCTATATAAACTAAATAGCCCTAGTAGCATTTCTAAATGTAAATTACTTTAAATTTAGTAGGCCTATTTTTTTAAATTTTTTTTGTAGAAATTATTTTTACAAATGAGTCTTCAAATCCTTCTGAAATTTAACATATCTAAATTTAGTGACATTTTGTGACTAGTGACACAAACTCAATGAAATATAATCTTTTATATATAATTTAATGTATAATTTAATAAATATAATTTATAAGTATAAATAATTGTATTTCTTGTTAGTACATTAGTTTCTCATAATTTTATAAACTATTGGTAAGTGGTCTTTAGTATCGTCCAGAAAAAGTTTTAAAAAAATATTTATTTATTTTGCTTCCATATCATTTTAAGTAAATATTTCCACTTAAAAACAAATTTCTTATGTCTAAATATAGAAATGACAAGAGATGAGTTAAAAGAAAACAAAAACAAAATTTAAATCACATCTCGCAACTAGATCTAAATCTACGAGGTTTTAGCGCCATTGCTATCCAATGTACACAAATTTTCGAAGTTGATGGTTGTCAAGTGTATGATAAACCTGGTGGGGATCTACTATCTACATCTAGAGATCATTAAGCCTATCTTTGTAATGTCTATTACTACTATTAGATCTATACATATCTAGATCTTCTAAAACTCTGATGACTAGGTCTAGATAAAAGGTAAACAGATCTAGATTTATTTTTTTAAAATTTAGATATTTTAGATCTAGACTTAGACTCTAGATAGTAGATCTAGACCTAGATTTCTAGATCTACATCTAGATCTATTAACTATACTATCTATAGATCTAGATCTCACACTCATCAGATCATCTAGTCCTAGTAATCTAGTTCTAGACTAGTAGAGTCTACTACTCTGACTCTACTGTCGTACTGACTAGAATTAAGAATAGATTCATTGTACTATTAAAATTAAAGTATACTATTTATTTACTTACTATTGACAAGTATTATTAATACTATTAACAATTGAGTCAATTGTCACTATTCTAGATGATAGTGTAACTAGTAGATCGACTCTCTAGATCTAGATCTAGTAATTCTAGACTCTAGACCAGGGGTCTCAAACTCATATCAGCATGTGGGCCACAGTGGAAAGTAACAATCAGTCAGCGGGCCACACCACGAAAAGAGAATGTTTTTTCATTAAATTTTACAAACACTACTGTCACTGCAGTTAAATGCTAAAATCAAGTTTTTATTATAATAATTAATTACATTTATTGTAGTTTATACATGCACAGGCAGTTTAGTTTACTAGAATAAGTTGACGTTGCCTCTGTCACTAATAAAAAAAAAAAGCAGAAAACGTAAGCGCCCCCCCCCCCCCCCCCCCAAAAAAAAAAAAAAGAAAACAAAAAAAAAAAAACTATAATTACTAGGCCTACTGCAGATGGCTCGTCACTCATGTTTCTGTCCACTCAGCTGAGAGTGTTTGGCAGAGACCAGACCATCGACGTTTAGGCCTGAAGTCGCGTGTAGTGGCAAGCCGCAAGGTTGCTCTCAGATGCTCATCAGTCAATCTTGACCGTAATGCTGTTTTGTTGATCTTCATTCTGGAGAAAAACTGTTCCCAAACGTACGTACCCCCAAACATCGCAAGAATTCTAGCAGCTGCGCAAAATACGTTTGGAAACTTCTCTCTGGGATGAAACTGGTAGAAATCTGGAACGCCAACATCAGCGTATTTTTTCTTCAGAACAGTGTCACACTGCAGGTCAAGTAGTTCCATCTGGACTTCCACTGGAACGTTTTTCACGTCAACTGTGAACGGAGTGGCAACAAGGAAACACTGTGGTTCGAGAGCAGTGAATTGCTTCAAGTAGTATGAAGAGGATGTCTACGTAGTCTTTCAGGCGCTGTAGTTCAACCGTTATGCTCTGTAGAAAAGAGAAATGAGCCAGGTTTCCATCTGCCAGCTGAAAGGCCCACAAAGTCAGCTTGCATCTGAATGAATCAAACATCACGGTAATCAGCTGCTTTGTGCCCTGTATTTGTGAATTGATTGCATTGAGATGTTGCGTGATGTCAGTAAGAAAAGCAAGATCCAACAAAAACATTGGGTCACTGAGCTGAGGTATGTCACTGCCTTCCATTGCCATGAGCGATGCTATTTCCCGTCTCAGTTCAAAAAATCTCTGCAGCACTTTTCCACGACTCAACTATCTGACTTCCGTATGATAAAGCAACTCTCCGTATTCCGATTTAAATCAGCTAGAAATGACACAAACTGTCTGTGGTTGAGACCCTGTGCACGTACGAAGTTCACCGTCTTCACGACAGCATCCATCACGTTCTTCGTTTGTAGACTTTTGCCACAGAGTGGTTCTTGGTGCAGAATGCAGTGTATGGCTGCAAAAGGTCCTGCCAAGCTGAGCTGATTCCGTTTCTCTACCATTAATCCAACAACACCAACCAAGTTTTTCCCACGGTAGCCCACACACCTGTCAATACAAGCTTCCAGTTCTTGAAACACGTCGCGTCCAGTCGTCGTTCCTTTCATTGCTGGTAAGTCCAATAGCTCTTCAACAATGTTCAAGTTTTCGTGGACCCCATGAATGAATACGGTACAGTATGCGGTGTCTGTTACACCAGTAGACTCGTCCAGTGCAACGGAATATGCTACAAAGTCTTTTGCAGCGGCACTCAGTTACTGTTGAACATATGTTGCTGACTCGGTGATCCTGCTTGCAACTGTGTTCGCAGACAAACTTATGCCTTCGAAGGGCTTCTTTTTCTCGGGGCAGATAATTTCATATGCCTGTAGCATACACTCTTTTACAAACTGGCCTTCAGTGAATGGTCGTGATGCCTTTGCTATCATCTCGCTAACAACAAAGCTTGCTTTCACAGAATCTTGACACATGTACCCCATCCCTCCCCATCTCCCTTTCTTTCTCCTGTTTCGCTAGCAGCGTGGCCAAACGGTCGGAGCAGCGATATAATGGTGGACAGATTCTAGCCGCTATCGACCAGCGTTAAGAATCAGGCCACCGTTTAACCAGCTGAAAGCCTAAGCGGTCGGTGGGCAACAGTGACACCTCATTTACTGATTTGTGCAGTTGAAAATCATTTCACGGCTTATATGTCGTCATGGTAAATTTTATCTATTTTTTTTAAAAATTCGCGGACGTGGTCGCGGGCCACACAAAATAGTTATGTGGCCCGCGGGCCACGTGTTTGAGACCCCTGCTCTAGACTGACTAGACTCTTTGCATGATGATGATTAGATGTGTGTTTAAATTAAATAAATGTTTTTTGTTTTTTTTTCTTTATTCATTTAATAAATTTCTAAAACATATGATCTTTTGTAGTGTAGATCTAGTACATAGTACAGGCTAGGATGGCCATTCTTGCCTAAGCCTAAATAGCTTAATGAAGTTAATCCTCTATATTCTCTCTATATAGATTCTAAATCTAGATCTATCTAGTAAGTAGGTCAAGATCTAGACATTTAACTTCAATCAATGTATCAAGCTCACTCCAAACATTTGCCCATTTATTCTTTATATAGATCTATATACATTTTAAAAAAATCAACAAACAAATATAATATTAGATTAGATATTAACATTGATGTCTGAAACTGGTTGTTTGGAATAAATTTCGGTAAGAAAATTGTAATTTAAAACAAACACCCTATTAATTTTTTTTTTGTATGGAATCAAACAACTTGGCTTATGAATCAAATAAATCAGCTCCAAAAAACAGAATAAATGTTGGCGGGCTCATTAGCATAGACTTAGCCAACCAGAAAATATAGTCTTAACCCTAGGAAGAGGTAAAGTAATCCTGGTAACATAGAAAGAAAAAAAACACCCTGATTTATAAATTTGAAATTCTTTTTTCTTACATAAAAAGACAGCTAAATGGAAGGAAATTGGGTCAGAATCATTGGAAAATGGACCTGCACATTATACAGTGAGCTAGTTTCATATTCAATATAAAAATAAAGATGTAATGACCACAAAAACAGTTGTACGGATTCATGTAATGTCAGAAATAAATTTATATAAACTACTCTAGATCTAGACTCCATTCTTAGATTCTAATCAGAGTAATCACTGAATCAGAGTAATCTCTAGCTATATTAATAAAATAATAATAAATAATTAATTCTACTCTATACTTATAATATAGTCTTGTAGAATAGACTAGAGACACCAGAGTAGAAGAACAAGAAGTAGAGTCAGTACTTGATATACAATGATAGTAACAATGTCATTACTAGTGTAACTAGATATAGAGATTTAAATTTAGATCTAGAATAATTTAGATTATTATAATTATAATTATTATATTATTTATTAGAATTAGACTCTAAAATGACTAAATCTAGCTATCAATTTTCATTCAAATCATTTGATTCTATTTAAATTTCTTAAATTAGTTTACAAATCTAACAATATGAATTGGAGCTAGGGATTAGGTTCTGTATGAATTTACAAAATTAGGTAACAGAAAAAATTATGTTGTGTCTATAGTCTATATACATATAAATTTGTAATATTGTTTAGTTTAAATTATTAGATAAAACAGTGATGCCAAGCCATATCCAGCCTGAGGCCACTGAGGGCCATTTTAATTTTTGACACTCGTGTCATGGGCCACATAACAGAAAAGATTAAAAAAAAAATTATATAAAAAAATAAAGCACTTACATTAGAAACCAGTAGATATAATACTTATACTAATTCATTGGATGTAAGAACTCTAAGTTTATCTGAAACCAACTTCCTAAACTAAAATCCCACTGTGATGAGACACCAAGTTGAAGCACTAAACCTAGATGTTTGTCTGTGAGGCAATTAAGCCACAATGGTTTCACCCCTTTCTGCCTACTAAATGAAGAGTTTTATGAAGAATTTTATTTAGAAGGCACTTACATCAGCGATTACATGCAAAATCAACTTGTTTTTTCTTGTAGTTTGATCATTTCTTTTTTTTTTTTAGATATATGTGATGTCGCTTTAAAAAGTCAAACCCCATAACCATGATGGATCATTAAGTTGAGGCACTTGCTTTCATTTCTCTGTCATAAAATTTCGGTTTCATATCTCGTGTCAAAAAAAGGTTTTAGAATTTTGTATTCAGACTCTATTACAATGAGACAATTCTCAGATATTTTATTGTTCGACACTTGAAATGTTATAAAATTTACAGTGCTTAGCATATCATCACACGGCTCTGATTCAACACCTTGCCACATAGGTTCCGTTTGACCTGACAATTTTCTAACAACTCTTGCTGCTGGTCTGCTATGACAACCAACCATACTTCTGGCGGTATCAGTAGTCACTCCCACTAATTTCTCCCAAAGGAAAGAAGCCTCCTCCTTCATGATGTCTGAAACTTCTTTGTACAGTTGTTTGCCCGTAGTGGTCCCATGCACGCTCATCATAGCAGCTATCTTTTCTTTGATTTTAAAATTTGCTTTTTGTACAGTGATTAAGTAGCAAGAGTTGAGCGTTATCAAACATGTTGGTGGCAATAGTAAACCTTTCAAACTCTGCTGCTCTGTCTCTTAGTTTTACATTGAGATCTCTAATTGTCATGCGAAAAAGAGTGGCCACTTGAACCACATTTTCTTGACACATTTCTTCCATCACAGATATTAACTCCCTTTTTATGTATAAGCTGTTGAAAAAAACTTTATTTCACTACTTACAATGTTAGCTACTCTGTAGCAGGCACAATGTTAGCAACTCTGTAGCAGGACCTTACTGCCCACTCATTTTCTTGTCCCTTCTTGGTAAATATTCTTGTCAATCCTCATATCTCTATGCATTCTATAGCAATCTTTTCTTCATGGCTTCAGCTAAGAATTATGCCATATTTGTTGATGTTTTTGATTTCATAATGCTGATTAACATTACATTCCATAGAAACAGACAAAAACAGCTCTTAATAAATCTAACATATTGGCTTATTTTCATGCTCCACTAAAATATGTCCACTTTTCCTGGTAGTTTCTACATTCAGAGTCTACTTTTCATTTCTTTGAATCTCCCATTTCATTAATACACAAATAATAAATGCTTCGTCATCCTTTGCATTGGTACCAAAAGAAGACAACTCAAAATGATGTTAGAAAGAGTGCACAGTTAAGATGTCAAGGACAAGGCTCAAGACAGCAGCAGAATTTTTCGAAGAATTAAAAATAACTGTAAAATTATGTAGCTGTAAGTTTCGGCTCGCACTGATCGAGTTCGGCTTTGATTTCTCTCCCACATCTAATATAAATATAGTATTATATAGAGTAGTAATATAGACTAATAGTGTAGTAGTAAATAGTTTAAAATAGACACTAGACAGTGACTAGATCTATAGGCTTTATAATAGTCCTTAGCAAGGAGATTAAGACTAGGACCACTCAGTAATATATCTTCAATATATTAATAGAGCTTTAGACAGGTTTAAGCTAAGGTATAAGTAAATCTATGTAACTAACTATAAGTTATGCTCTAAGTATAGAGATCTGGATCTAGATATCTATCTAGATTGACTAGATAAGACTAATACTTATACATAGTAACATAGGATTAGTCTCTTAGTGAAAGTAAAGTACACTAAAAATAGATAAGTTGTCTTGCTTAAAAATCTAAATTATATCATTTTTATAATAATTATAATAATATACGCTGGAATGTCTAAAAATGATATCTCATTTTAATTAGATCTTTATATCTCTATCAAAGGTTGAAGCTAAACTTAGTAGTTCAAAGCTTAAGTTAATCAAATTTTGTGTTATCTGAAGTGCCACAGCGTCATAATCAGGATATTATGGTATATATATATAGCATACTTATTATGTTAATAATGTTTTACCAGTTCTTTTTGGTTTTTAAACTTATAGTACATATATATATTTTTTTTCTCTTTCAAAGCAGTAAAATTACTGTGATGCCTCACAAGCTACAGTTTAAAGTCATTCATGCATCTGGACAGGATGACATTTACAGAGCAAGTGAACTTAACCATCACAGTCCTTTGACCAAAGGATGGCAATCTGCCAGGTATGGATATAATGTCAGCTTTAGTTATTAGAACTGTTTTGGCTGAGAAAATGATGGCCTAAATAAGAATAATTGAGTACAAAATTATCATATTGTGTTGTATTTAAACTTCAAATAGCATTTTTAGCTTACTGTGCTTTCTTGCGATTTTATTATCTTTTATTTGCTACATAAATGACTTCAATGAGACACAAGGTAAAATATGAACATATACATTTATATTAGAGTAGATCTTAGCTTTTCATTGCTGAGAAAAAAAAAGAAATAATGTAAGTGAGGTGCCTTATTAAATATTTGCATTAAAAAAAATAGATTTTGCTTAAACATAATTTTCAAGAAACATTTAACTTAGAAAATGGAACACTGAAAATCACATGATATCATTTTTAAAAACATTATTTTGATTTAGGCTATAATTCAATAGACCACAAACCACTAAGCTGTGATTTATTATAAAATTTCATTGGATATTTTTTTTTAGATTAATAGAATTGCAATTTTAAATCTCTGATTAAATGTCAATATTATATATATTATTTATTTTTTTAACCAGGTTTTGTTTATATCCACAAGACATGGTCATTCAATTAGAAACCCGTTCAAGATTACGTAAAATTCAGATTCTATCTCACCAATTCCTTATCCGTAAGTTTCATTGAACTCTATATTAAATTAGAATTTGACAAGAGTCTTTATTATTTAAGATTTTATAGACTAATAATATAAACTTAGGCAAACTTATGGTTCCTGACAAAGGACAAGTTCCTGACAGAGGAAAAGTCTGATTAGTAATAATAACTATTTTCTTGTTTGATATCCTTTCGGAGAGGAAAGAGAAAATTGGTTACAAGTGATATTGCCACATAAATCATAATGACTAGATTGATAATTATGCAGAATCAAAAAGAAACTCAGTAGAATAAATTATGATTGGCGTTTTAAGGCATGTGAACTAACTCTTCAAATCATTTATTGCAGTAAGATGCAGTAATAGTAAGCACATGATTATAAAATACACGTATATTTTTCTTTTTTTTATTAATACATGACATCACATTAACAAAAATAAATAAATACATTAACATACTATGTAATACATACCGTTAATTTATTTGATACTGAAATAAGGACTATCTGTCTGCACAGTTTTCTTTTTATCTGCATATTTTCACTACTTTACAACCAAGCAGTTAGTTTTAGTAATAAGTTCTAGAATACTGTTTTAGAATGAAGTTTTTAAGCCTTTTTTTCTTAGTAATTTTTCTATAAAGCTTCAAATTCTTAAAATCATGTCTGTGAAGGATTATAATATACAAGTGTGACTAGTTGATCGTGTACAGTGTTGTCTAGTTTGTTTAAAGATGATAATTTCTTTTTTTTTTGGTCAGCAACCAAGATAGAATTCTTTGTTGGCGATGTCCCAGATGGAGCCCCATTACTACTTGAAAGTGCTCGATATGCACGATTGGGGTATGTACACATTATTTTAAAGCATTGTTGTTTTTTTTATTTCATGGACTTCAATTTGACAAATATTTTGTTACAAATTTAAAATATTATATAAATAATTATAAATAATAGTTTTTTCCCTGACTGTTTATAGGTATGTTTCTCTTTCTGACAATGAGAAAACAGGCTATAAGGCTAGAGAACTTAAATCAGTTCATGTTGATGCAGTGGGACACTTTCTGAAACTAAACATTCATAAAAATCATGTCAATAAACACAATTTATATAATCAGGTATTGAAATCATTTTTATTAAACTAATAGTTATTACAGTTTATTCTAAATTGTAAAACATCTATATAAAAAAAAACACATTTCAGCTAAACTAGATCTACACATATATTTTTTTAGGTGGGCATTATTGCAATAAATGTTATTGGGGATGAACTTCGTCGACCATATGACATTACAGACCCTGTAAGTAAAAGTTTAACATTAAGAGAAAACATTTTTTTATATACTTATAATATGCATTAATTTATTTATTTTGTATGATATTACAGACCCTGTAAGTAAAAGTTTAACATTAAGAGAAAACATTTTTTTATATACTTATAATATGCATTAATTTATTTATTTTGTATGATATTACAGAACCTGTAAGTAAAAGTTTAACATTAAGAGAAAACATTTTTTTATATACTTATAATATGCATTAATTTATTTATTTTGTATGATATTACAGACCCTGTAAGTAAAAGTTTAACATTAAGAGAAAACATTTTTTTTATATACTTATAATATATATTCATTTATTTATTTTGTATATTACAGACCCTGTAAGTAAAAGTTTAACATTAAGAGAAAACATTTTTTTATATTTATAATATACATTCCTTTGTTTATTCTGTATTTTTATTCATTTATTTAAATTTTTTTTTAATATAAAGTTTTAAACATTAGAAATGTTGAGTTCCGTGAGGTAAAATAAAAATGGCATTATTTTATTATCACTAGGATCTTCTTTTAGATGACCCTAGAATTGAAAGAGATCCAGCTCTTGAAGGACTTTTTAATAAGTAGGCCTATGTTTGTTTGTTAGATGAAAAATTTAGTTTTTCAATTTAGATCTCTGAAATTAGTAAAATAAATGTTTAATAATTAGGAAAAAAAAATGTGTGGAAAATTGTTAATTGAATTCATTTCTTTATAGACCAGACTACATTTCCCCACTGGATGACCTAGCCTTTGACATGTATCAGGATCCAGAAATAGCACAAATTATTAGAAGGCTTGAACGAAAAAAGCAAGAAGCTGTTTTGCGTATGTTATAAAGTTTTTTAAAATTATATAAGTTCTCTTATCCATCTTTTTTAAGTTTCTTTTTTTTTTATTGAAATGAGCAGCTTGACATTATAAATAGAAATTTTATTTTTTTGGGTCATTTATATAAATTGAAAACATAACTCTTAAAATAGTCCTTTTCTTTTTCAGAAGAGAGGTATGATTATGCAAAGAGACTCAAACAGGCAATCACAGAATTGCAAAAAGTGAGACATTTTTGGTTCTAATTGGATGAAAAATACATGCTTTTATTGCACATTAAGTTTTCTTTATTCTAATGTACAAATATTTTTTTTTATTAAAGTTTTTTTTTCTTCTTCTTCTTCTTCTTCTTCGTTCTCATTGTTATGTTGGAGTGTTCAGATGACTAGACCAATATATGAGATGAACTGCGCAGTGGTTTCCAAATCAGGGAGCTCTCCATATAGTTTTCTTTCTATTGGGGTGTTTTGGGGCCAGTGTCTTATACAGGCCTCTTGGTAAAGAAAGCAGCTTTGGAGGACGTGGTCGGCATTCTCTGGTGATACTCCACATGGGCAGATTTCACTGGTTCCAATTTTGAGCTTCTGGTACATGTGTTGTCGAATTCTGTTGTGTCCGGTCCTGAGTCAAAAGATTAGATGTTGGTCTTGTCGGGATAGCTTATAGTAAGTGTCATCTTTCTTGTGATTTGGATGAGAGCTCGTCCATTTCTCATTTGTTTTATTTACAATTAATTTCTTCAATTCTTCTGGATAGAGCGCAGAGTTTATTTGTGAGTTAGTTCTCCCACTCTTGGCGAGTGTGTCAGCCTTCTCATTTCCTTCAAGTTGTATATGAGCTGGTATCCATTGAATAACAGTTTTTTTGCTGTTGTTGTTAAGCTTTGTAAGTGCTGTTCTGAGGTTTTTAATATAAGAGGAATCAAAGTTTTGCAAGCTTTGGAGGGTTGTTTTCACATCGGTTAGAAAAACAATCTGACTGTGTGGGGAACTTAGATGATTTGCTAGCATGGTAGCAGTTAGTGCCAGTGCTTCCCTTTCTGCTCTGTGGCTGTCAGAGAGCTCTCCAGTTGCAATGGATTTTTCTAGTTTGCCTCCATCTGGCCATTGGATGAGTATTCCAGCTCCTCCATTTGTGGTGGCTTTATGGGATGAGCCATCCGTGTAAACTCTGATCCACAGATTGCTAGGATAATTGGTTTGTAGAAAACAGTTCACTATTTCCTTGAGCTCTGTTGGTCTGTAGTCAGATTTTCTTTTTATGTTTTCAATATGGTCCCTTATAGTAGGAAGAGGGCTTTTGTCCCAGGGTGGAGATTCATTATAGTGTATCGAGGATTCTAGAGTTATTTTTTCAAGTTGGTGTTTCTTTTTTAGGTTTAGAGATTCCTGTATGAAATTGGTCCTTTTGAGGTGGTTTTGTGCCAGTTTTGTGAATTTTTGTTCTGAGTGGGTGCCTCTCCAAGGTTTCCAATTTTGTGAATTGGGAAAGGATTTTTATTTCTCTTCTTTCATCCAGAGAGATCAGGGCAGCGGTTTCCTCCATAGCTCTTATGGGTGTTGTTTTGATTGCTCCTGTCATTATCCTTAGACCAATATTTTGAACCTTGTCTATTTTTCTTAGGTTGGTTTGGGCTGCTGAGCCCCATGCTGTGGCACCATATTCTAGTACAGGTCTTACGTAACTGGTATAGGTCTTTTTCAGGATGTTGTGATTAGCTTTCCAATCTGTGCCAGCTAATTTTTTCTGGAAGGATAGTCTCTGGATGCCTTTACTCTGTGTTTTATCTATTTGGTTTTTCCAGGTTAGTCTCGGGTCATAGGTGACTCCAAGATATGTAGGGCTGTCATTTTTTTCTAAAGCTCCCTTATCTAACATTAATTTTATTGTTTGTAGTTTTGTTGACAGTGAGAATATGGTATATGTTGTCTTTTTTGTGTTGATGGACATCCCCCAGTCTTTGGACCAATTATTGAGTTTATCGAGAGCATCTTGTAATTGAAATTTTGATGTTCCTACATATTCTTCTGTGCTAATTAAGGCAAGGTCATCTGCATACATGCTGCTTTTAACTTTTCTTGGTAGGTTTTGATTTAGATCATTTATGAATATTAGGAAAAGTGTTGGGGATAGGACTCATCCTTGGGGAACGCCATTTTTAATACCCACTGTGTGGCTTCTTTGTCCTTGCATGCAAACTAAGGCTTTTCTATTATTTAGATATTCCTTTATCCAGTTGTACATTCTGTGGGATATGTGATGCTGGATTAGCTTGAGTAAGAGACCTTGTTCCCAGACTTTGTCAAATGCTTTCTCTAAGTCCACCCTCACAATTGTTGTTGGTTTCTTTGCTTGAAAACCGTCTTCTATTTCTTGTTGATGAAGGCGATTTGATCTTCTGTTGATCTACTTTTTCTAAAGCCAGCCTGGGCTTCAGTGAGTAGGTTATTTGACTCAAGGATCCAAGTGAGCCTGCTATTTATCACTCTTTCCATGAGTTTGCAAGTACAGCTAGTGAGGCTGATGGGACGGTAGCTATCCAGTTTATTTCTTGGTTTGCCGTGCTTTAGTATAGGGATCATAATGACTTTTTTCCAGATATTTGGAATTCTGCCAGATTTCCAGCTAGCATTGAATATTTGTAGCAGTTTTCTTTTGGCTTGAGAATCCAAGTGAAGAAGCATGTCATTAAATATTTTGTCTGGGCCCGGGGCTTGTTTTGGTTTGAGGACTTTTAGGGTTTCATCTAGTTCCTTCCTTTTAAGATTTGTGGTCATTCCCAAGGAGTATGCTAGATTGTTTTCTTTAATTTTATCTTGGATTTCAGCGTCCCGAGACATGACGTTAAACTGCGCTCCTCTTTCCTTAGCACTTTTGGAGCTCAAAAGTGCCCTACTTCTTTTCTATCATTGTGTCTGCCTCCTCTTTTCCTAAGTCTGCCTTCATTGATCATCACACTGTCTCCTTAACTTTAAATTCTCACTACGTCCTAGACCAGTCCGTTTGCCGTGGACTGCGACGGGTAAGGGGGTATAAAGAGATCCTGGTATTTGAGTGGTGGCTATCTGAGGATAAACCACAACAACACAATACTTTGGCTCCAAGTTCCCCTAGACCTGAGACCCAGATGGCCCGCTCTGGGTCAACCGGCTGGTCATGCCGAGCTACCAGCATAGGTCATCGACCTATGCTGGAGGGCGGTGGCTGGAGGGTCAATCAGGGAGCTGCTGTATCGGACACATGTCCGATGTAGCAGCTGACTGAGTATAGCACCTGTGTAGCCCTGGCGGGCTCATTCTGGACATCCGAATGGCCCGTCCCCTTGTTGGACTCGATGGCGGGTGGGGAGCACAGGTGCCGAATTAACCAAAATATATATGGACAAAAAAACACACACAAAACTACTTGCCCCAGACCTATGTCTGGGCAAGAAACGACGAATTGACGATAAAAAAGAGGAGGTCCCAAAAAGCTGTGCCACCTGGCCATCATTTCTGGTGGTTAGATGCACAGAGGAGGGAAAAAGCCTGACCAAGTTGAGCCCTTTTATTATCTATAAGGGACTCAAGTCAGTAGTGGGAGAGCCCAAGAGTGTGTCTAAGCTACACAAAACAATGGAACTCCTTGTAGAAGTAGACAGCAAGACACACTCTGATGGGCTTTTAAGATGCAGAAGACTCTGTGATCTCCAAGTGGAAGTCATGCCACACAAGAGTCTGAACACCAGCAGAGGTGTAATCAGCTCTAGGGACCTACTGGAATGTTCCGAGAAGGAAATAGTGGAGGGCATTGAAGGAGTCACCCATGCCCGGCGCATTACCAGGCGCAGGGAGGGTGAGGAGGTCAAAACCGCCACTATTGTCCTCACATTCGGAACTAGGACACCGCCAGAGTATGTGAAGGCAGGATACCTACGAGTTCCAGTGAGGCCCTACATACCTAACCCCATGAGGTGCTTCAAGTGCCAGGGTTATGGACACGGCGCGGCAGTCTGTAAGAGGAACACTGTGTGTGCCAGATGTGCTGGAGAGGGTCATGAGGACAAGGGCTGCACAGCCCAGTTCAAATGCCCAAACTGTCAAGCTGGCCACTCAGCCTACTCCAAGGACTGCCCTGTGTGGAAACAGGAGGTTGCCGTGCAGGAGTACAAGGCAAGAAACGGATGTACCTTTAGCCAGGCGAAATTGGCTGTACTGGCCCTACCCAAGGGCCAATTCGGCTTAACAAAGACCTACGCCCAGGCTGTTGCTAAGAAAGGAAGATCCATAGCCACACAGACGGACACATTGACCCCACCACCCCCTCCTCCTCCCCCAACTCAGAAGAAAACACCGCCAAAGAACACACCTCTGAAGAAACAAGAAAGCCCTGTTGTCATGCTAAAGAACAGGTTCTCTGTGCTCGCTGATGAGAGCATGGAGACTGAACAGCATGTCAAAACCAATACTCCGGGAGAACCCGGAGACATCATGTCTGACACAGGTTCTCCTCAGAGAACCCAGCCAGACACCCCAACCTCTACTGAGTTAGAGGTTGACCAACTCCCTAAGGGGAGAAATCAAAGCGGAGAGGATGCCCGAGGTGAGAGAGGAGGAAATAACCTCCGCTCTAACCAGAGGGATCTCCCCTCTCCAGAGAGAAAGACTTCCCCCAAAAGGGGGTTGTCCTCCTCTCCATCCAAACCCAAGAATAAAAATACCAAGGTCACTGGAATAAAGGGAAACCCCTCCGGGGGCCTCCCAAGGCCAAATAGCTCCAAGTAGGTCATCTAGAATAAGCCATGGATTCCAGAATTGTACAGTGGAATTGTAGAGGCCTCAAGGCCAATTACGAGGAAATGCAGCTACTGATGGACTCTGAGACTCCTGTAGCTGTCTGCTTACAGGAAACATTTCTAAAAGATTGCATCAGCTTCCGAAGCTACCGTGCTTACACCAAGAATGTTGAGGATGCAGAGAGAGCATCAGGTGGAGTCTGTATCCTTGTGAAGGATAGCATCCCCCATGAGAGGGTAGAACTACAGACCACACTACAGGCCGTAGCAGCTAGGATAACCCTTCACAAGGTTATCACTTGCTGCAGCCTGTATCTACCACCAGGCGCTCCATTAAACCGAACAGACATGGAGGACCTATTGAAACAACTCCCCCGGCCTTATTTAATCCTTGGGGATTTCAATGCCCATAACACCATGTGGGGATCCAACAATACCGACACAAGAGGTCGTATGCTGGAGGATATCTTCCTTCAACATGATTTATGCATACTTAATGATGCATCACCGACCTACTTGCACCCAGGAACTGGATCATTCACATGCATTGACCTCACCGTATGCGTCCCCGGACTTCTGGACGATTTTAAATGGTCAGTTAGCAATGATCTACGGGGAAGTGATCACTTCCCAATCATCATTACTAACAATCTCCCTTCATTGGGACGACCTCAGCGGTGGAAACTGAATAAGGCCGATTGGGAACAATTCCAAAAAAGATGCTCTGAGGATATCACAGAAAATATCCTCCATGAACAGAACTCAGCTGATACCTTTGCTAGCAAGCTACTAAGTATAGCCAGGAAAGTTGTACCCCTAACCTCTGCAAATCCAAAACGGCCTAGCAAACCATGGTTTGATACAGCTTGCAAAAGTGCTATTGGTGATAGGAAAAAACGACTGGCTGCATTTATAAAGAATCCTTCCCAGGAAAACCTAAAGCAATTCAGGATAGCTAGAGCAAAGGCTAGACAAACCATACGGTCAGCCAAAAGGAATTCCTGGAGAAGTTTTGTCGGCAGTCTGGATGCCAAAACTTCTGCTAGAGCGGTTTGGAAGGCAGTAAGGCGAATCAAAGGGAAAGAATCAAATGCAATAGGGCATTTGAAAAACCAAGGACGAACTGTCACGTCCCCCAGAGAAATAGCTGACTGCCTTGCATCCTCAATAGCAGAAAAATCATCCACTGCACACTACACGCCAGAGTTCCAAAAAGTCAAAACCAGGGAGGAAAGACACCCCATTGATTTCAGGTCAGAGAACAATGAAGACTACAACAAACCGTTCTCGCTTGAGGAACTGAGGGAATCGCTGGACAAGTCACATGACACAGCGCCTGGAGAAGACGAAATCCATTACCAGTTCCTCAAGCACCTTCCCGAACCCTCATTGGCAGTCCTACTAGGGGTCTATAACTGTGTGTGGCAAACAGGCGCTTTCCCAAACAGCTGGAGGAAAGCCACAGTTATACCGATACCTAAACCGGGAAGAGACGGCTCTGACCCAGCTAACTATCGACCAATAGCACTAACAAGCTGCATCTGCAAAACCATGGAAAGAATGATTAACAGTAGGCTGGTCTGGTACCTGGAAAGGAATAAATTGATCTCAAACTACCAGTGCGGATTCCGGCAGGGGCGGACAACAACTGACCACCTGGTAAGGCTGGAAGCTTATATTAGAAATGCATTACTCAGAAGAGAACATCTAGTAGCTGTATTCTTCGATATAGAAAAGGCCTATGACACAACCTGGAAACATGGCATTCTACATGACCTGGCGCTTATGGGGCTTAAGGGACACCTCCCCCGTTTTGTGGAGGAATTCCTGAAAGATCGAAAATTTCAGGTCCGAGTGGGCAACTCCGCTTCTGACACTCATGACCAGGAAATGGGTGTACCCCAGGGCAGCATTCTGTCAGTCACCCTGTTCAACATTAAAATAAATAGCATCATAAATGCGCTGTTTCCTGGCATAGAGTGCTCTTTGTATGTTGATGACTTTGTCATTCTTACTTATGGGAAAAACATGAACACCTTAGAAAGGAAATTACAGTTATGTTTAAACAAAATTCAGGGTTGGGCAAACTATAATGGTTTCAAATTCTCTGACTCCAAAACAGTTAGTATGCATTTTTGTAATCTAAGGGGGCTCCACCCAGACCCTGAACTATTTATACACAAAAAGAAGATCCCTGTCGTGAAAACTACAAAATTTTTAGGCCTCACCTTAGATTCCAAATTTAATTTTCTCCCCCACATTAAGGAACTTAAGAAGAAATGCCAAAAGTCATTAAACATACTAAGAGTACTCAGCCATACGGACTGGGGAGCTGACAGAGATACCTTGCTGCTGCTCTATCGGAGTCTAATTCGATCCAAGCTAGACTACGGATCCATAATATATGGAGCAGCAAGGAAGTCGTACCTAAAAATCCTGGAACCAATACAAAATGCTGCCCTGCGTCTCTGTCTCGGCGCGTTTCGTACATCACCTATCCCAAGTCTCCATGTGGAGGCTGGAGAACTCCCCATGGATATAAGAATGAAAAAGCTTGCAATGCAGTATATAGTCAAGCTAAAATCCAACCCCATGAACCCTGCTTTTGACTCCATATTTAACCCCACAGAGGTAGAATTATACAATCGAAGGCCTAACGTCATACAGCCGTTGGGCCTTCGAATGAGAGAACCCATCCAAAATTTAACCCCACCCATTGACCAAATCTCTAAAATAGAAACCCCTCAGAATCCTCCTTGGCTAATGAATAAACCTAAATTAAATTTATCCCTCCTTAATTTCAAAAAAGAAAATACAGACCCAAGCATACTACAAGTCCACTTTAGGGAACTGCAGGAGAGCTACGGAGATTGTGGCACCATCTACACAGACGGATCCAAAATGGAGGGAAAGGTCGCGTGTGCCTGCTCCTTTCGGAACAAAACAATCTCCCGTAGACTCCCCGATGGCTGCTCCATCTTTACGGCCGAATTGCACGCAATATTGCTTGCACTTATGGCCGTAAAAGCATCAGAAAGGAGTAAATTTATAATCTGCTCCGACTCCAAATCTGCATTGCAAGCTTTGGGGCGGATGAAGACTGACATCCCATTGGTACATAAGAGCCTGAAGCTGTTGGATCTAATAACAGCCGACCGTAGGGATGTCACCTTCATCTGGGTCCCCTCCCATGTTGGCATTGAGGGAAACGAAGCCGCAGACAGAGAAGCAAAGAGAGCCCTAAATCATGCGGTGTCAGGAACCCAAATTCCCTACTCGGACTTGAGACAAAGTATTGCCTCTGCCACCTATCGAGAGTGGCAGAACCGATGGGAGGCTGAGACTCACAGTAAACTCAGGCAGATTGTGGCGGATGTCAGGTGGCGGCCCACATCTAAGGGTCTGACAAGGCGTGGTAGCACAACCATGTCCAGACTTAGGATTGGCCACACCTACATCACACACTCTTTTGTACTGAAGAGAGAGGAGCCCCCACTTTGCGAGTACTGTGACTCTCGCCTCACCGTGGAACATATCCTCGTTGATTGCCCCAGATACCAGGATGTCAGGGCGAAACATTTTAGAGCCACTAATCTAAAAACACTATTTAATAATGTCGACCCTGGGAAGGTACTGGGCTTTATTCGGGAAGTGGGGCTATCTACGAAGATCTGATTTCTGAATTTGTGAACATGCACTATTTACATTAGATTTTTACCAAATATTTAAATTTTTACTACCTTTACTATTTTAACTGTGAATAGACCTTAATTTTAATTATATCACTGTATAGAATCTGGCCCTTGTTGTTTAGAGAGAGAGTAGTCCTTAAGGGACTGCAGGCACGACATGGCCTAAATTGTGCCGATGTGCCTCAAATCAACAAATCAAATCAAATCTTGGATTTCTGAGTTTACATCTTTATTTCTACTTTCATTGATTTGTATTTGTCCTACGCTTTGGAAAAACTTAATGAATTCATTAGCTGCTTCTTGGCCTTTCAGCGGTTTGTTGTCCTTTTCTATTACTATAGGAGTTGTTCTGTTTTCTTCCTGGTTGAGACATTTGGCTATACGCCAGAGTTTGTGGCCGTCTCTATCTACGTTTAGTTGTTCTGTTTTTTTCATGTCAACTTTTCCTCATAGCAGAAAGGTAATTTTTCCTGAAAACTGCATTAGCTGCTTTTAGATTTATGTTATTTTCTATACAAGGGATATTTTCTACTGTGTTTCTGGCTTCAATAGTGGCATTGTGGAGTTGTTGAAGGTGATCAGACCAGTTGGGGATATAATCTTTTCTTGCTCCTCTAGGAATTGATTCCTTAGCTGCTAGGAGGATTCACGGATTGCTTTGGAGAAAGCTGAGTATGACTTATTAACCTGATTAGATTTGCAGTTTATTGAAGTGGTATATAGGTCTGTGAGCTTTGAGAATAGGTGCCAGTTGGCTTTTTTTTGTAGTTCCATCTGGGGATGGTGGAGTTTTCTGATATTTTGAAGGAGGTATCGATACTGATCAATATGGGTCTGTGGTCACTGGTGGCTAGCTGCTACTTCTCTAGTGCACTTTTTGGATATGTTGTCAGTTGCAAAGGCTAGATCTGGAGTGGTTGATGTTAGCCAGGCTCTTGAGAAAAAGGTTGGTTTATCCTCAGGTTTATTAAACAAGATAAGACTGTTCTCTGCTTGCCATTCTTTAATTTCTTCTCCCCTGGCATTTAGGTCTGGGTATCCCCAGCTTTGAGAGTGACTATTCATATCTCCTAAGATTAGACAGTCTTCTTGGTCAGGTATTTGTATGTGGTCAATCTCTATTTCCTTGTCTGGTGGGAAGTAGCAGTTAAATAGATTAATATTTCCATCTGGGAGAATTAGCTTAGTTCCCATTATTTCTGATTCTGAGGAGTTGGGCAGAGTTATGTCTGTGGTAGGGATGTCATTTTTAATGAGGGTGAGGATTCCTCCTTTGGGACTGATTTCTCTATCTTGTCTGATGCTGGTGTAGCCTCTAATGGAGAAACGTAGATTACTGTTCAAATGAGTTTCTTGGATGCAAGCTACATCAATTTCTTTCTCATGCAGAAATATTTTTAGAGCTTCTTTTTTCTTTTGGATGCCCTCTGCGTTCCATTGTAAGATTTTTAGACTTTTGGTTTTGGAGTGTTGGCCAGTAGTATTTACTTTCTTGTCCCTGCTCCTGGCTCCACAGGCAGAGATAGAAGAATCACCAGCTCGCTTGTGTGAGCTCCTTCGAGGCGGAGAGTCCGGCCCCCTACCTGCGCTTGGGATTCCACGGGCAGGACGCCACATCTATTAGAATCTTTACTGAACTCCAACATAGATGAGGTTGCGTGTCAATGTGTTATGCGCCAGGAGGCCCATTGACTCCGACTTCAGCCTGCTTTTCTTTTTAGGTGTGCTCCCATAGCCTTTGATCATTCAAGATCATCTACAAGGCAGCAGGTGTTTATTTTCTGAGTTTTCTCTCCTAGATGAACTGCTATCCCTAGCTAACGAGTTTTATCTACCCGGGTTTAGAGCGCCCTATACTCGCTTTTTGCAATCATTTCCCTGGATTTCTGAGATGTTTTTAGTAAATATTCTAACCACTGGAATACTTACCTCATCCTCCATGACTGCAAACCAGTTGGTCCACGGCTGTTTATTTGCTATTCACAGCTAACCCTTATAACTAAGGGTCTTTCCCCTATCCGCCACCTGGGGACGCGCTTGGTAGAAGGTGGTAGCTCCCCCAAGTTTTTTTTTAAATAAATGTTTATTGCTTGTTAAAATTTGATGTAGGTGTGACCAACTTATTTTGTTACTATTTAATGCAGACATAGCCAATGTCAGTAGTGCGACTAGATTTAATTTTTTGAAATATTGTTTTGCTATTTAGGTAGGGGAAAAACTTGGTAAAATGGAGGTAGAGAAACGTCAAGCTGTTGAAAATGAAGACTATGATAAGGCAAGATTAAAGAAAGTACAGATGGATGAGTACAGGCTCCAGGTGTACAAAGATCTTAATCTAAATGATTTATTAGAACTTACAGGGGTACTAGCTTGTTTTTCTTTTTTTATATATACATTTTTTCCACTTTAGATAAATTGAAATGTTAAATATATATATATATATATATAATTATTAATTATTAATTATTATATATATTATATATATATATAATTATTAATTTCTTTTCAAAAAGAACTTTTTACTGAATATTTTCATTGATTCAATAAATAATTATATCAAGATAATCAATTTTCTAGCCTTAATATATATATGGAAGTTGCATTATACAAAAGCAATAATAATAGTAATAGTAATAATGTCCCAGAGCAACATTATTTAATATATAATGATTTTAATTTAAAATGTGACCTTCAATTAGTATCTACTGTTTCATGATATTTTAATATTACAAATGCTCATTTAATGTCTAGCATTACATCTTCCAATTTTATCTTTTGTTTTTTTTTAATCTTGAATTTATTTTTTTTTAGCATAGAAGTGTTTCAATATTAATTGTATTTTTTTGAACCACAGATAGGTAGTGATATAAGCACATTGTATATCTGTGTTTAAAATTTTTTTTAGAGTCGACACCCTCAACATATTGATCTTGAGCCTGTTCGGCACTATTCACCTCCAACTCCTCCTCCTCGATTAGAAGAACTGCCTCCTCCTACTATACGCACACCTCCACATTACGAAGAGTATCCGCTACCCAGAAGGTGAGTTATGTTTCAATGGCCTTTTTTTTTCATCTTTCTTGCATGACTATAACATAACCATTTTGACTTAGTATTAGAAATATAATGTAGCCTACCTTTTTTTACATCACATTAATCTTCTTAGTGCCTTTTTAGTTCATAGAGATAGACCTAAATTGATAATTTTAATATCATAAATTTGTTCTGGTTGATATTTTTTTTAGAAAAAAATTTATATATTTTATCAGGATTCTAGGTCCTTAAAAAATGCCAGACTTTCCAATGAAAAGAAAACTTATAATAAATTTTCAGAACTTAATAGGATTTATTCTTTAGATTATCATTGCTAGATAAATGAATATAAAAATATTGAAATGGAAATGCATAGTTTATGGTTTATAGAGTGATAACTTCTATGAAAACATTTTACCAATAATTTTACCAATTAATGATATGGCTGTTTAATTGAGAATGAATTTTTAAAATAAAAAAAAGTCATTTAGGCTGCTTTATTTCTGCAAGGGTTTTAAAATAAACTTAACAGCAAATTTTCAAACAAAGTGCTACAAGCTTTATTCTATACAATTTTGTAATTGAAGCGAATGTATGCAGCATGTAACAATATGCCATATTTACATATTATATTCATTGAATTGTTAGTGACTCTGTGTTGGAAGTAGTTAGTACCAAGACAATCCCTAGCTACTACCCTTTTGATGACATGCCATTACCAAACCAGAAGAGGTGATACCTATTTGTATTACTGTTTGACTGAATTGTTCTGGCATTGGAATTACACATCACCTTATTGTTTATCATTCTTAAAAAAATGTTCCAGGAAAGCCTTTACTGCTTTATGTAAATGTATTCTGTTCAGTGAAGATTGAACTTCTATGTTTATTTTATTTGTTTAATATGTTATTTTATTTGTTTAATATGTTTATTCCATAGATTTTTTTTTATTTAATAGAAAAATAGCAACAGTAATATGACAGTGAAATCTTATTTAGTTTTGAATACAATTTAGATAACATGCAGCCTAGCCTTGTAATTTTACAAACAGATTATGCATTGGTATCAACAATAAATTTTTGTTAGTTTAAGGCCAACAAATCAGTGTAAATGTAAATTGTAAATTATTCATTGTATAATTTTAGTATATTTTTCATATCTTAGGCTTATCTTTCATGATATTAATAGTTAAGGCAAGTTCAAATTGTAATCTCAAAAAACAATACTAATAATTAATTTTTATATTTTAACTGAAATGTATTAAGAATAGTAGCATGTTTATAACTCCAAATTTGTACTTGTTCTTAAATAATTACTGAATCATCATAAAATACAATTGTTCCAAAACATTCCATTGCACACGATTTTTACTTTAATTAGCTCAGGTTAGTTGATTTTGCCTTTTTCTTAATTAACCCTAACCCAATGGTCTTTAGCAAGTCTGTCATAGAACCTATAACAGTGCCAGCTGAAGAAACATCTAAGTCTCCTAGACCTCCTGAAACAAACAGGTCTAAAAATAACTCTCCTCGAACACCTCATGATTCAAGGCGACTGCCACCCCCAAAATTAAAGTGAGTCGAGGACCACAGTTTTTTTTTTGTCTGATTCACATTTTGTTCATTGTGCATTCACAACATTGTTATCTTCTAAAATGTTTCTTGCATGCAGTGCATTTTAACCTATTATGTTATAGTGTGACTTATTTATGTATATCTAATTTTAAAGTTTTGTTGTGTTCAATATTCTTTATATTTATTCGAAATGAAACAAATGATTGGTTTCCTTATAACATTTTAATGTGTCAGTCACTTGATAAAAGCATTCAAAAAGAAAGCATATGTCTGATTTTGATTATTTCAACATTTCTAATTACACACTTTAAAAAAAACTTAAAAAATAGAAAATGTTATAAAATTCACATAACTTACCTTCATCCTTTCCCAATGTTTGGCCACTGAAACTGGTGAAAATATTTTCATCTGCACCTCAAAATAATGGGTCCAAAAGGGAAACTTCATTCTATCAACTTTTCTAATTATTTTTCAATAAGTATTATTCACTATTTTCTGAGCTACTTTTTTTATTATATTTGTGCCAGTCTCTTTTAGAAAATTACTTCTTTTCTTTAGCACTCCATACCAATTAATCTAAACAAACATTTGGTTGTAAGTTGTAAATATGACTTTACTAGATCTATATTAATGTATAATATTATAATTTTAACTAATATTTGTATGTCACTTGAATGGTAGTTTATGATTATGACAATGAACTTACAGATTTCATTTCATAATAATTAGGCGCAACAAGAAAATTAAGGTTTCAAATGATTTGTTGAGTTACAAGAACCAAAAATAAACAGTAACAAAGACACATAGAAGTTTTATCTGATGCCAGTTAACACATTGTTTGCACTCATTCATAAAGTTCCCTAGTTTTAGGCAAAATACAAACTATTTTAAAGCAACTATTACTTTAACAATTTAATGGCAGATGCTCTGCAAATAAAAAATGTATTCTTATAGGATCCTTGACCTAAATTGTTTTGAATCTTTTGTGATTGATTATAATGCACCATACATTTTCTGTTTGCTTCCTTGATTATATACCACATAATATATATTTTACATTTGGTTGTGATTTTTTAAAAACATTTTGCATGACATTAAAGCAGCATACATTTTGTTTTCAGATCTATCAAAGAAGATGAAGAAAAGTGTGTAGTACTCTTTGAGTTTTGTTTATTAAAGTTCACCTTTGACATTCTTTTTCCCCATAAAGTTATGGATCATCCATTGCCCTTTGTTTTTTTTTAGTTTTTTTTTTAAATTTCATTTTATTTTCTAAAGATTTTATTTCTCTCTTGACATTCGTGATACAAAGTTCAACAAAAATTTATTTTGTCACAATAGCTCTGTATTGTTTTCAGAGACCCATTGCTCTTCTAGTTAGATTTATTACATTTTATTTATTGTTAAGCTTTTTTTTTTTTTCTCTATGCATTGAAATATTTTAAATTAATTTATTGCTTTAATTAAGTTTTTATTTTTGCTTTAATTTGTGTGAACCAACTTAACAATTCAATTTTTACTAATCAAAATGTTTTGATTTTCAATGTCATTGTTAAGTATGCAAAAGGTGTAGAAAAATATTACTTTTCTGAGTAGCATGTAGTCTGTAAAAAATGTAATTCAAAATGTTTCCATTCCAATGTTTTTTTAGTTTTTAGTTGTATCAATGGTAGGATTTAGTTTGTAGCTTTTTAAATGTATTTTCTTGTAAAAGAAATGTTTTTTAAATTTATGTCTTTGATTAATTATAGTAAAAGTGAAATGGTGTGTGTGTTTAAAAAAAAAAAAAAGCTTTGATATATTTCATATCCTAATATTTCAATGGTTTCATTTTTTTGTTATTTATGTAAATATAGAGCACTCACATTGGAAGAAGAGCTTCCACCTGAACCTGAAAATAACCAAGGTAAGCTGAATGTTCTTTTTATGTAGTTAGTCCCCTTGTGTTCAAGATAATCTTGGTCTTTGACATGTTCTGAAGTTCAACTAGGCATATTCTAGAATAAAGACATTTTATAATTTTTTGTTTAAAAATTCAAGTGCCCCAAACATTAGCAGAACACTGACCAGGGCATATAACTAGACCAGCTAGCTGTCCGTCTTTGACAGATTACTATTTCTTCCTATTTGAAACATCTCTTGGTGCTATTTATATAACTTGTTTTAAGAAGAACAACTTCTGATAAAAAACACTTAGTACATTAAAAATAATTGAATAATTACTATTTAAAAGCTAATTCAAATCTAAAGAAATTTCAATTTTATTTAAACATCTTTTTACATCAAGTAAAGCCTATATCTTTTTTTTTCTTTACAGAAGCTGAACCCATGTCTGAAGTTGACTTAAGAGAAGCTTCAACTGCGATTGATATTTTTGGCCTGTCGTTGGTATGATCAAAAGTTGTCTTAGAAGAATAAATTTAGTTAGATTGTGTTCTCCCACTAATCATTTATCTCATGGCAATGCTTTTAGTAGATTTCAAGTGCAAAATCTTTTGCACTCTAAATTTTTTGTTAGATAATTCAATTACTTTTCATGATTTCTTCTGGCATTGTGGAGTGCTTAATTAAATATTGTAGCTTAACACTCTGGCTCATTTTTTTTAAGTAAACATCTTGCTATGTACATTTCAGGTTTCAAAAGCCTACTCAAAGACCTGGTCTTATCGAGAGGATGCCCTGACTG
Organism: Biomphalaria glabrata; assembly: GCF_947242115.1. NCBI lineage: Eukaryota > Metazoa > Mollusca > Gastropoda > Planorbidae > Biomphalaria > Biomphalaria glabrata. Next base: position 18,402,660 of record NC_074723.1, on the reverse strand, counting down.
CCGTCCACCATCAGATGCAGCAAATGCCGACGGGTAATAAAGAGGAAGCTAAGTCAATGCTAAGAGCAGCCATATTTCTAGTGAAACGTGGTATTGATGATAAAGTGTATGCTGTAAGATTTTCTTTTATATTTTTTATACAATTCCTTTTTAGTCACCTTGAAATGGTATTATTTTCATTAGAATATTTTGAATATAATTTTTTTTTATTTAGACAAGCAGAGACGTTAATTATTACTTGTATTTGTTAGATATATCATGCTAATGTTTCACTTACCAGATATGGTGTGTACTTTAGTTATTTAGAGACAGGACAAAAGATTATTAAAAAGTAAATTAAAAATAATACAGACAAATTCAAGCAAAGCTGTAGCTCTTGCTCAAAACATGAGTAGATGTACAAGGAATGACTGGAAATATAATAAGAAAAAATATAGATGTTAGAGACATGACACATTAGGGAGCTGAAGTAAAGAGTCTGAACATTTTTGAGTTTAGAAATAATGGAAGACTGTGTAGAGAGATAGAAAAATATAATACAAAAAATAAGTGCAGTTAGAAGATAACCCTGACTGTGATCTTGAGACTTAACACTATTCTAGAGTAGAATGTAAGCACTTGTGAAATGAAATAATTAGGAAAAAATGCACATGTAAGACCAAACAAATTCAAAATAAATCTAATGGTTTGGCTGCTAGTAATAATAATCCTTTGTCCATCCATTCAACCATTTCTAAGAGTGTACACAATCAGATGGTCAAGGTACAAAGAAGGTTGAAGGCATAAAAAAAGTTGGATTGATGGAGTGAACTTTAAATTGGTTTCACACTTTATTGTGAAACACCTAGCTATAGAAAGCTGCACTCCTTGCAAGCGTTTCTCTGGTCAAATGGGAAGTAAAGTAGTTTTAACTTAACGAAACAGAAACATCTCAATAAAATACTCAGAAAGACACCAGGGTAAAAACACACTCTGTGTGAATGTAGTATAAAATAGTTTTAAAATTTTCTTGATTAATTTTTCAGGTTTTTCGAGCTGCTCTACATCTCTATAGAATGCTTTTAACAGAATTTGTTCCAAAACACAAGTATGAAAATAAATCCATATGACTTTAAATTGTTTTTTTTTTATCTTTAGCTCCTCACTTGCTAGCAATTGTATTTCATCTACTTTTTGATGTCACTAGTATTATAGTGTTTTTTAATTTAACATATATAATTTAAGATTAAGTTAGTAAAATTCTAAGCTATTTATTGATACTTATTAATTGTATTCCTTTTTTTGAAAGTTTAAAATAAAGATGCTTGTGACATTTTCTTCAGGTTAGGTAAGCCTGACATAACAAGTGCTGTAGAGAAAACATTGCCCAATCTGTTTCACAAAGCAGGGGACACTGCAGTCAGGAATCGGGATGATGCTAAAAGCTTCATTCAAGAAATGGCCAGTTTCCCTGAAGTCAAAGTGAGTATTAGCTGAACTAATATTTCAAACTTCAGTACTTTCTGTTTAGCAAAGGAAATTATTACTTGAAAATTTATTTCCTATTAGATTATATTACTTTTAGTATCATTCATTTTTTGCATTAGACATTATTTTGGGTAATGATTAACATGTTCTTTTAAAAAGATTTATACAGTTATATTTGCTTGTTAGCATAATCACACAAGAAATTCAACTAAAAAAAACACAACTAGCTTAATTCTTTGTGCCATGAAGTAGGGAATTCCTGATCTATTAAAGGACATTGTGCTATTGAGTTTATTCAGTGGCATTTTAAGTCTCAAGAGACGATCTTTTCCCTTTGCAACTTCTTGAGTGACTAAAGAGGCCAATCCTTGATACACAGCTGCGATCGCAGATTGGGCATATGTAATCACCAGGCGCAGTTGCATTTTCACCCTTCTTTCTGCTTCTGTTGTGTATGTCATTTGCAATCCGTGACCCTTCCTTTATGCTCTCTCTCCATGTGGATCTATCCAGTACCACCTCTTCCCAGTTGCTAGTGTCAATTTTGAAGAGCTTCATGTCGCATTTGCATACATCCCTATAGCATAAAAGTGGGCGACCAGCGGCTCTCCTGCCTCCTATTAGATCGCCATACAAAATGTCCTTTGGAAGTCAACCTACTGGCATTCTACAAACGTGGCCAAGCCAGCCAAGGCGTCTGCTGCTGATAACAGAGTGGATGTCCTGGCACCCTGCTCTTCGTAGCACTTCCTCATTGAGTTTATTATTCTTGATCTATTCGAGGATATTTTTCTTTAAGCATTAAAAGTAAACAGCTAAGAAAAGTCCAGAGAAAAAATATAAATATTAAAATTATGTTCTAAAAATATGTTAAATTTAAAAAAAATAGTCTTCATGTATTCATTCTACCTCTTTGTCACATATCAATTTAAAATAAACCAAAGTCTAGGTTAAATAATCTAACTAATTTATGATTTTCAACTATAGGAATTTCCTATGATGTAAGCAGACACCTGTCAATCTCTTGTATGTCATGTATGACACTTGACAAGAAATTATTTGATTGGTTGAAGAAAATGATTTCATTGGTTAAGCCAAGTGTCAAAAATGAGGCTAGAAAAGGCGCCATCAAGAACCTTTAGTCGTGTAGAGATTTTCATAGAGATAGGACGTATTTTAGTTTTGAGTTAGAATTTGTATAAAAAAAAGCCTTTTATTTTGTTAGATCTAGTAGTAATCTGAATATATATTATTATTGAGCTTTGAATGAAGTTATTCATCTGATACAGTTTTATTTCTGTACATATTATATATATTCTTGTGCTTCCAAGTTTCAAATTAAAGTTCTGTATTTGAATTAAAAGGATCTTCGTTTATTGAATCTCTAAGATAGCATTTGGATCTAGAGATATACATCTATAGAATCCTCGGCATCACAGTTACAAGATAATAGCGCCCCTGATGAATTTTGGCAAAGATCAACAATGAATTCAACTAACAAGAGAGAAACTTACAAACTGTAACTTCAGAATTTTTAACTGTGATACTCTTAAACTTAAAATATTTTTATGTCTCTTTTTTTAGGCCACACAGACACTAGCTCATGAATGTGTTAAACCTTTCAAGCTTACACTTGGGCCTCGACATGCTCAGAGTCGATGTGAGATAGTGGAGTCCCTGTATCAAAATTTTGGTTTGAAAGGGTAAAGAATGTTTTATTTTGTTTTGCATGTTTTGGATGTTTCTTCAGATTTGAAGATTATTACATCCTATCTCAAACCTACTGCAGGATGGTAGGGGAAGGTAGGGTTTGGGTTTGAACCTTGGAAGAACTAGACCATTAAATGACAGCCCAGAGGTCACACCACACGACAGGCAGCCGTCACAAATAGTTCAAGAAAAAACTGTTGCTAACAATGTAAAGTAGTTTCTTAACTCTTTTCTCCGTAATTATTTACCACATTCTGGTGGAATCAACGCTGGTATCGTCAATTAGGAGAGAAAGAGTTAAAATATAGTTAAATGTTTGGGAAAAGTGGTGAATGTTTTTTTTTAAGATATTGGTATTTTATAGCATTACATAAAAGCTTTATGAAGATATCTTGATTTTGAGAAAATCTTGTTTACTTGATCTAAGTACTTCATTTTATTTCAGAATCATTAAAAAATTGGGTCACAAATATTAACTGTTTAACTCTTGGTCTCTTTATGTTTTGTTCTATGTACTCCTAATTTATACATTATTTATAATATTAGATAATTTTAAATAAAGAATAATAATTACAAATAAATAGTATACTTAACAAATAGACACATTGTAAGCATAAAAAATAATGCTTTTTATTTATGTTCATATTTTATTTCTTCTCTTTTAGGGGCTTAACAATTGACAACATAATGAAGTTTAATGTGGAAGGCTTAAACCACAATGCTGGAGAAGTAAGAGATGTGATAGAAAGACTGATCAAAACTATGTACAAAAATCATGGAGCACCTATCAAGGATTATCTCCCTCCAGGTACTAATGTCTCTGTCTCTCTCTCTCTCTCTCCGTGTTTCACTATATATTTGTTCATTAAGTTACGCATAATGTGCATCTCCTTAAGTGATTGTGTCTCCTCCAATCAGGATGTTTTGAAATTGGCCAATATGTGCAGTATCTATGCTCTTTTGACACAGAAGACTTTGTTGGCTCGTACATGCCACTCAAACGCCGGATGGAAGAATTCCTAAAGACATCCTTTATGCTGAGCATGTGGTGGGAGTCAGACCCAAGGGCCAGAGATGTCTGCAAGCAAGACACAAAAACTCGAGGTGTCAATGAAAGTTTATGGGAGGAAATAGCCCAAGATTGGACAGCATGGAGACAGACTGTGCATGCTGATACGAACCTTTCAGAGAGCAAAAGAAATGAAGAAGCCTTAGTCAAGAGAAAGAAAAAGAAAGCTGCCCTATCAGTTTCCTAAAACAGATGCATACACACACACACGCTGTGTCAAACTTTGCCGCTTCAGAATTGACTTGATTACCCACACCAGATTCTGCCCCATTGTAAGAACAAAATAAAAGCAATGACTTATCTGTGTGCATCCTTTGTCTTCCAAAACAAAAGTTAAATATAATTCCAATAAGGAAAGATGAAATATTACTTAATGTCTTTTGACTTTACCTACCATGTAGTTATTTACTGCCTAAATATAAAACCAGCTATATTAAGTATAGAAACCTTGTACTGCAAAGATATGATAATTTGTTTATTGTATTCATTACCAGATGATGAAAAGACTAGAAAAAACACTCTTTGGCGACAACTTTTTGAATACTTTGACCAAGTTGATGGTAAACCTCCCAGAACTGATGCAAAAGTGAGGATTTTAGTTTTTATCAAATGTTTTGTCAACTGTCATGCCTAAATAACTTAAGAATATATTTATAAACCAGCTTACTTCCTTTTGGTTTTTGCATTATATTTTTTTAAATTTTATAATAAAGCAGTAAAATTTAACTTCTTTCTGTGTCATTAATCTTAGTATTGCATGGAAATTACCAAGTTAAAAAAAAAAATTAATTGTCCATAACACATGTTGAAATCACAGAAGCTTTTTTTTCTATTTTAAAGCCTTTTTTTTCTCTATTATACTCAATGAGGATATATGTTATAAAAATGCTAAAGAACTACTTTTACCCAAACTATTTTCAGGTAGTCACTGGAAAGTCTTTCAAACTGTTATTTCACCTAAGCTAAAACAATGTCATTATATATTTCTAACATAAACTTTTATTATTTTAAAATTGAAAAGAAACAAAAGGCTGAAGAGGAACAGAAAAAACAAGCAGAAATTGATGCCTTACAAAAACAGCTCCAGGCATTGAGAGATATGAATGCAGGCAAAGCAGTAAGTTAATGTTATCTTGTTTGAGCTCAGCTCATTCAGAAAATTAATGTTTCCTCTCTACTTATTTCTGATCTACTTAAATTGAAATAAGTGTTACCAATTCAAAGAAGGAGAGATTCCTAATGATAGTAAAATTGTAATAGACGCATTATAAATAATAACATCTTTCATGGTAATTTTCTATTAAAATCAATGTTATTAAATAATTTTATTTTTAAGGAAAAATGTGTTTACCTTTTTTTGCTTCTCACATTTCATTGTCACATACAGTGGAACCTTGAAAATCTTTATACTCAAAACCTTTATACTAACCCTAAGAGGTTGTTTTAATTGTCAGAGTGGTCTGTCTGTACAATGCTTTACATTACTTTATGAAGAGGTTTAATTTTGTGCCATGAGTCATATTAAGAATAACTGTTCAACAATAAGTATTTCATTACTAAAACAAATATATATTTTTACATGACATGGTTTTTTCATAAATTGTTTAAGCTTCGAAGTGACAGAAGCAATGGCGTAAGAATCTTGCTAGTAACATTTATAGATTCATTTTTGTTATTACTTACCTAGAATGATTACTTTGTAGAATTACTTTAACAGAAAAGTAACAAAATAGTTCACTTTTTAAATCCAATAAAATAATAATAATAATTCCATAGTATTTTTTTAAAAAAGCTGTTTATGATTTATTGATTAAAATATTTTAACAAAGGGAGTTTTGTCTGAACTGACTGTACTCTTCTAATCTCTTTATATATAAACATTTCAAAAATAGAAACAGACCCAATTATTTTTAATTAATACAAAAACCAATTTGGCTGGAACAAACAAAATTTATTATTTGTTTCAGATAGTCCAATATATGAATTTTCATTAAAATTAAATTTTTTAAATGTTGTTTTATATTTACTGAAAAGAAACAATTGTTAAATGCTAAATTTTTAGTCTGTTATATTTTGTTTTGTTTAGAAATTTTGTTTTCTTTTTTTCATCAAATATTGTTAAACTTACTTCATTTTAATCATTAGCATTATAATCATTAGCATTAGTTTACTAACAAATAAGAAGTAGAAAGTGAAAAAAACAATTCTTATTAATTTCTTGAATTGTTTCTAGTATTTATTTTTTATCCAGTTAGATGCTTGAATATATTCAATGTAAATTAATTGTCAATGAATAATTTAGTTAGGAGAACATTTTTTTTTACTATTTTTATGTATATAAATCTCTGACATCAGCGCTGACAGTAACAGTAATTTAAAATTATAAGTTAATGGCAAAGTTCAAATTAATTGATATAGAACTTTTGTGAGATATGACAGAGAATGTGTTTATCTGTCTCAATATGCTGGGTTGAATTTAATTTGTATACAGCAGTTATACTTTTAAATGAACCTATAAAAGTTAGGTCTTGTTAGTTAACATTTTAATAAATTATCAGAATGAAAGAATACCTGGATCTTTTTGCTTACTATATGGGATTCCGAAAAAAAAATTAAAATAAAAATCCTAAAATTTTAATATATTTAGAGATATTCTATATTAACAATATTATAATTAAATTGAAAATTCATGCTTCGTCATTCTCCCTTAGTATATTATTTAATTTAAATCTAATAATAATCTGTAACCATTACTTTATCCTTTAGCAGGACCTCATCAGAATTAGAAAACATTTATTATTTATGGAACTTAAATTAATTAAACCAAAACATAGACCTATCATAAACAAAATAATATTTAAAGAAAACAATATTACCGTTGTTGTTTTTATCCACTAATTACAGATTGAAATTAAGGTTGCATTAATTGCTAAAAAAAATAGATTTTATTTTGTTTGGTTTCTAACACTTTGCACTTGGCCACTAATTTTGCAGCCTATAGATGCTTCAGTTTTATCAAAGAATGATCCTTCCAAGAAAGCTGCACCACAGAAGGTAGTAACATATAGTTTGCACTGCGACATATAGCAAATTTGACTTGTTATGGTTAGTTAGAATTGTTTGCTTAGAGACCTTAATAGTTGGATGTACATGTTTTTAAATTTAAACTAATTTTAAAAAGATCTTTTCATTTCTTTATTATGCTATTTTAAACAAATCAGTTTTATTTTGAAATATTCAGCTATTTAAACTAAGCTAACGAAGTAAAATTAATGTATTTATCAATTTATTTTCGTTTTATTTTTTATTGGATGCTAGCTGAAATCTTGAGGCTAATTTGGAAATATTTTTATTTTCATTCAATGTTTACTACTTCTAATGAATATTTAGGTAGAAAATCTGACCACAATGAAATATCCTATTATTGGTTACTTGTGACATGGTTATGTTCAAAATATTTTAATATTACACACATAAAATCTCATTCTTTACCAGAACTCTTTTTGGGTATTTAAACCACAACAACAAAAAAAGAGATTTTCTACAGCCATTTTTTACAATACCTCTATTCAAGTTATACATTCAGAAAAGATGGGCAAAACCCAAAGCGTAAAACGCGTTTGGACAAGGTTCTTGAAAAAAGCTTAGCAATTTTCTAGAAATTTGACAGTAGATGTATATCGTTAGGAAAAGAATTACTAGTTCATTGGCCACACTAGTTTGACCATTATAACTTTTCAAAGTACAAACATTTTTTTTTTTTAATTTGGCTTGAGGACTAGAAAATCTATATCTTGATAAGATTGCATCTTTGGGTACTTTCTTATTAAAGAGTTCAATAAATTAAGTCTAGATCTCAAGGCCTATCATTAGAAAATTATAAAGTCTAGTAGATTTATATATTCATTAAACAAGGAGAATGAAGAGCAAAATAATCGCTTTATGTTGCATAAAGAAAGTATTGTCTTTTTTAAAAATTATTCTATATATTTTTCTTGTTAAGAATTGATGCTTGACTTTATTTCTCAAGTATAAAGAAATTAATATATCAACATATGTTATTGGGAATGATGTTGACTTTATTTCTCAAGTATAAAGAAATTAATATATCAACATATGTTATTGGGAATGATGTTACTGTATCTTTATGTTTATAAAAACAAAAACTGTTGCAATTATTCACAGAAAAAACCTGAAGCAGCTAAAGTAAAACCTAAAGGTAATAAACCAACAACAAAAGATGATGATGATGTCTCAATGTTTACTGTTGACAAGTAAGTAATGCTGATGATGTTTCATTGTTAACTGTTGATAAGTAAGTAACATACATTCTAGACAATCCAAGGTAGATATGATGTTAACATAAACATTGTGAGAGTTTGAGACTTACTTGTCTAGACACTGACTGATACAATCAAAGGTACTTATAATGTTAACATTAACATTTCAAGAGTTTGAGACTTGTCTAGACACTGACTGATACAAATTCGTTTTCCATTACAGCATTTGTATATTCTGTGGGGAAAGGAATGAAAGCTTCACAGAGGAAGGTCTGGACATACATTACTGGAAGAATTGTCCCATGCTGAAGCGGTGCACTAATTGCAAACAGGTATTTTACATTTTTTTAAAGAAAATTCTAATTGGATAGTGCAATTTTTATGCTTATAGCATGCAAAGTGAAATATGGTTTAATCTTTTTGTGAACATGTGGGAATCTGGGAAAAGTTTAGGTTTGAAATCAAGCCCCCTTGATAGGTAACCAAGCGGCTTTTGTCATTCAGCTTTATTTCACAACTATTTTTCAAATTAGGATTGGATACAATACTCATTTTAATTTTTTTCCCTTTACTTTAACATTTCTTTGAAGCTTTAATTAGTTGTATGATTTTTTTATGAATATTGTAACTTTATCGCTTAGTTTTAATTTATTAAAATAAGTATGAATTCAAGATTTGTAGTCCCTTATTAATACTGTTACCTAGGCATCCACAATATATGCCTACTTGTAGCTATTATAAGTAGTGGACAAGATAACAGGGTTTTTATACATTTAGGGAAGATACAGGGAAAGTTGTTAAGTGGATTAAGAAAACAGTCAGTTAAAAATTTTAAGGTCAGTATGACAATATAACTTTACTTTATAGTTCCAGGATTGAGTGGAAATCTGACTAAAGAATGCATAAATGTAATTGAACTATAATTTGTTCTTGTTTAATTGTGAGTTAATCCATTTTTTTCTGTTCAACAGGTTGTTGAGATAGCCACTTACACTGACCATGTGCTGACAGAATGTGAGGCCAAATCAAACTTTAGCAAATGTCCCAGGTGTTCTGAAGCTATCCCCAAGCCAGAATATGACCAGCATGTGGCTGATAAAGCTTGCAACCGTAAGATTTCTTAGCAAAATTTATGTTAGGGAATCACATTTCCTAATTTAATAACACACCCCATAAGTTATCATTGTAGGTTTAAATGATCTAATTTTTTTTTAATGGGGTCATGATTCAGGACAGAGAATTGTTGTGTTACAAGATGGTGACTTTATTTGCTTGTGAATTAGAACATTATTATTTATTTTTTTAATATGAAATCTTAATTTTTTTTTCTTTTGTCATATTCATCAGCTCACAAGACAGGTCAAAACCACTGTCCACTTTGTCATGAAAATATATCTTCTGGTGAAGATGGCTGGAAGGAACACTTGATGGGACGGACAGGGTGTAAACAAAACCCAAGAAGACTTTTGGCTCTTAACAAACCTGCAGGGGGAGCTGCAGGTAAAATATTTTCTCCAGATATTTGACATTAATTGGTTAAAAGAGTTTCCATTTCAAAAAAGTTGACAGAGTAACTTAAATCATTAGTTAGTAGACATAAAAGAAAACTTAAATTGAGTAATAAATATAGTATTGTACTGGTATAGGTTGTTATCATTGGAAATGGTAATGTTTTCAAGTACCTATAACATGCTTCCAATGGCATGCTTCTCACATAGCCGGGGACATCCAATCCTGGCCTTCAAGTGTGGCTCAGACATTGAGCCGGCGGAACTGTTGTGACTAATAGGAGAAGGAAATAAGGCAAGCATCTAGACCAGTAAGCTTAAGGCTGGAGGGGCTCGTTAGCCTTGACTTACCCACCTAGGAGAAGAAAAACTCTGAAAACCTCCGCTGACTTAACGGCTACACCCAGATATGGGAAAAAACTTCTAGAGACAGCCCTAGGGACATAGTGCTACATCCTGGCAAATCAATGCTACTGTTCCTAAACTGTACAAGATATATGCCACATCTGCTACTTTGGAGAGAGGAACTTAGTTCCTATCATATCTAATGCTCATACTCTAATCTTGTTACAAGACTAACCACAGCCATTCTATGACTGAAGGAGGCCAACAATAGTAAATACAATTTTTCCATTTGAGACCTAGACTTCTAGTGTTTTATGGGGTATAAGATATTGATTTGTTTTTGTGGTCATAACCAGGCCACCAGCTCCCCAAATTGGTAAAATTAATGTATTAATTATTGTGCTGACCCCATGACACCATCATAACTGTAAGTGATTTGTTCTGTCCTCCTGCTAAGTATCTAAAGATAATAGGGTGAAGAAATTTATTGAAATAAAGGTAAATTTGTCTGGTTTATTGTCTAATGAAAAAAAAAAAACTTGTAATATTCATACATTGCCTTCTTTACACCTGTTGTTGAAGTACATATGGAGGCTTATGTTAAGACTTTGGATCGGTCATGTGACTTATCCAAAAATTATATTTTGGGAATCTGAATGATCATATGAGAAATTAACTTGATCCCGGTGCTGCTGCAGTCAGAAATCTGTGAAACATGCCTTCATTTTTTCCATACTTTGTCACCATTATTTCCAATTAAATATTGTATTTTAGTTTTGTAATTATATTATGTGTTTATTCCATTATTCATTTGTTTCTACCTTACATTTGTTTTTATGAAATTGTATAAGTTTTTATTAATGAGGTTTTTGCAAATAGGCTAAGTTTAGGAAATTGTAACTATGATAGACAATATCTACTAAATAACATTCTTACTAAACTTTGTGTAGCCTGACATTTTATATTTTTAGACATCTCTGGATATTTACTGTCAGTAGCACAAGTTCCAAAGGAAAATCTTATGATCTAATATTTAATTATAAAAAAAAAAAAAAAAAAAAAGCAAATAAGCATTCAGTGTTAACTTTTGATACTACTTATTAACTTAGGCTCATATTTTGTCTTATGATAACTTAGACATATTTTTTTAACTTAAAATTATATCTAGCCATGTACCAGTACATATATATAGCTAGATACAAACTTTCTTACACAACAATTATTTCCTATTTGAAGAGGCTCCGTGGATCAGGAAATTTTTCTGTATTCTCTTCTCTTGTTTTACTCTACAGGTAATAAAACTACTGCAGCACGTGGAAGAGGAGGTAAGGCAGGCTCTGTACGTGGACGCAAATAATACAAACTAGTATACAACTATTGGTCAATTTTCATTTGTAGTAGAATGTTATTTAATTTATAATTTGTTTATTGTTTTTGTTTCTTTTGATTGGCTATTATTGAAACTTTTGTTAGTGTCTTCCTTTAAACACAGAATGTTATTTTTTTTTTGTTTCTCTGGTCAGTGATCAGTAATTTTATACAGTATAAATGTACAGAATATTTGTGCCATTTGTGAACTATGATTTTTGTCTTTTTTTTTTTTTCTTTTTTTTTTTACAAACCTATTCAGATCTAGATAGGCCTATAGTAGAATATTGAATTCACATGATATATTTACTTTCAATGTGCCTTTGGTAATGCTGGTTAAATAGAGTAACTTCAGTCCCCATGAATCAATAGTTGAGTCAAATTATTTCAACACCTGTCTAACAAAAATAGCAACCAATATTTAACAAGCATGTATTTATATTAATTACAGAAGTCTTTCTAAATTTAACAAAAATACTGTCAAGATACTTTAAATATTTATTACAGAAATATAATAATAAATTATACTGAACAGGAAAAATATATTAAACTTTGAGGCCCAAACAAAGTATTAGCTTCAAAGTTCATATCCTCTTTGTCTCCAAATTCACTTTGTCAGTTTTTTTTAAATGTCTTATAAGCTGGATAAATAATTTAACAATTTTAAGCATGACACTTCAATTCTTTCTTTCTATTAAAATAAGAATCCCAAAAAAAAAAGGGGGGGGGGGGATTTCATTATATGACCTGCATCTGTGTTAAAAATTGTTTTCTTTGCACATGTAAATATTTAATATAAAGTAGTTTTGCATATGCAACCCATATTCTATGTATTTTATTTGACACTTATATGACAAGGAAGAACTGCTTGTAAAATTGTACATTTAAATTTTTTTCTTTGTAAATTATATCATTTCATGTACAGATAAATAAAAAACACAAGTATGATCAATATCTTGGCTTTACAATTAGTGTTGGTCATTGGCATTGTTAAGTCTCTCATGTTGACTTCTTTAATTATATTCAATTGTATATCGTTTGAAATAGTTTTTTTCCTTTCCTGTTAATTTCTACTTCTTACTATTTGATAGTTTTTTTTTAAGTATCAAAATAAATTTGGTTAACTTGGCCATTTAGAAATGAACAACTGCCGCCTATTAAATTTCCAGCCTAATTTCATTATAATTTTGCAGCACCTATACTTTAGGCATAACATACATTTAATTTAGCATTTTCAACTAGAACTAATTTTTGGGGGGTTATAAAATATCTTCAGAAACATAAAATTCAATATTTGGCATGAATAATGTAAAATGTTACCAGTAGTAATATTTATGTTGATCTAGAACTTTTAAATTTAATATTTTTTTTTGTTAACACATTACACTTTCATTCAATGCATATGTTGTAAAACAAATTTTCTCAAGATAGTTGTTTTGTCTCTCAAATTACTAGACATATGCAAGTTTAGAAGTTCCTGTATGCAACTATTTAAACACACTTAAAGAAACACTGTGTTTAGAATATACTTTTCTATAAAACAGGCGATTCAATGCACATTGAAGCATGACATTATTAATTATTATTATAAAATGTAACAATTAATATTAATTCACATCTTAATATTCTTCTGAATCTGAAGAAACGGATATGTCTAAAGGATAGCAGTCCCACTGTGAGCATATTACTGGACAGTCATATGGACAAATAATTTTTTCTAAAGCAATTTTATCATAGAAGTCTTCTTTAATAAATTCCCTGAACATCATATAATCAATGAGAGGTGCTGGCAAAGGAAGTTCAACCAGCTTGACTGGTGCAAACCTCCCAATACATCTGAACACTTTTGACCGGCACAGCTCCTTTAAGCTAAACACCTGTGTTGAAAGTTCCAAGATATGTTGCCTTAAGGCTTCATCACAGTAAACTGCCACTGGCCATTGTTTTTTCTTTAACCACGTCTCTTGCAGGCACATGGGATTGAGCTCAACTAGAAAATGGACAACATTCCAGAGTTTCTCACTGACAGCCATGTAGAGATAAGAAGGTCTTGATTTTTTGCTCAGCTTACAACCCCAGAGGAGAAGTGTGATAGCACATTTATCGCTGTGTAATCTGATGGCTTGCTCTAAAGGTGTTTCACGCCAACTAGTTGGGAAAGAAAAAAAATCATAAAATGTTTATATACAACCTATAAAGACTTATTGGAGGTTTGCTAATGTTTATACATTGTTTTAAATATACAAAACCATCAAATTACATCACTGGAACTAATGATTGATAATAAAGGTGGACTAACAAACATTTAAAAGTAAACATTATATTTACTTGAATAAGAATATATCATGCTACACTATACTTGAATTAACAAAATTCAAAAGTATTTTTCACACTCATTTTCAATTTGTTTTACTGCTCTAAGCAAACATAAAGTATTCTAATGTAATTTGTTTTTTTATGAACACTAAGTGATAAAAATGAAATTCAAATAATACAAAAGTTCAAACCTGTATTGTCTGTCCATCTTGTAGCCATATTGCAGCAATAATCTCACCATGTATGGGTTATGCTGTTCTATTGCTATGGTCATTGCAGTCACTCCTGCTTTACTTTTGGCATTCACTTTGCTACCACTTTCTAATAACAGCTCACAAATCTCATATCGCCTGATGGCAGGGACAGGAATAATGCAACAGTTCAAAATTGAGAAATGTGTCTTAGTGATTACATATGCATTAACTTTTACTATGGATTAAATGAAAGCAATAAAGGATAATAATAACACCCAGACAAATGATGCAAAGTGAGGCTACATTAACATATTGAGATCTGTATCAAAAGATGGATGTCCACAGGCTTGGAGAGCTGTAATAAAAGATTCCACAAGCTGGGTCTTTAAAGTGTATTTAGCTACTCACAAAAATTAGTTTAAGACTCAAAATAATTGGGATGGCTTGCAATTTTATTTCTGATTGTTATATTTAGTCAGAATATACTTTTTGAAGTTTCACTAAACCACATGTACACATATGTCAGTAAAAGCAAAACTTATATGATTAATTGTATCCAGTCATGGAATAAAATAATAATAATGGGATTAAGCACAAGAAGAAAATTAACAACATTCTAGAGTTTCTCATTACAGTCATGTGACTTATTACTATTAAATATTTATTATTATTATTATTCATAGATTAATTGTTTTTTTTCAGAGGCATTAAAAAAATGAAAGAGTAACTTGGAAAACAAATGTCACAACATTCATAAGTCCGGTCATAAACTAGTAATTTATTTACATCTGAACATATAGCTGCCAAAATCTTATAACATGTCCACACCATACATTCATCTTCTTTTTTTTAAAGAATCATCTGTAATGTAAATTAAAGAATGAGAAAAAAAAAGATCTTTTTGTCAAGCTTTATTGAAGCTTATTCTTTCAAATTTGGTTGAAGCTGAATTCATTTGAGATTTTCTGGTTAAAACATCTTGCTTGGTCTTGACAAATAACAACATGACACCAATGTATATACAATTGATTTACCTTAAAAAAAATCTTTTAACAATGTTATGAATATATTATAAACATAAGAAGACAAAAATGGAAGCAAAATAAAACAAAAAACTCAGTTGCTACTTTTTTACCTTAAAACTACAGCAATGTGTAGAGCTGTGCATCCATTCTCTATCACAGCATGGAGATTGCATAAATTATTTATGAGCAACTGACAAATATCAAGATTGTTCATCTGAATAGCTCTGTAGAAACAATTACTTAAGATGCAGCAGTGGAAGACATTAGTCTTAGTAAGGCTCTGTCTTAAGGTGAAGAAATTAAATTGATAAAAGTAGTAAATACATTACAATATTGTAGGTCCCAGTTCTGAAATGATGATCTTATAGTACATAATGTTGCTTATTCTATATTTCTTTATATGTTTATTTATAAATTTTAAGTATATGTAATAGGTTAGCTTTTTGTAAAATCCAAAACAACACAGTTGAATTTGAAAATAAAAAACTTAAATAAACAAAATATGCAGTAAATTTCTGACTAAATGCATACTTTATGAGTGGAGTTACAGCCCCTGAGTCAAAGTGTAGCTTGGTATTGACATCTGCCCCTGCATGCAATAGTTCTTTCACAATAGCAGGGCTGTTGGACAAAATGGCTCTGTAGAGAAGTGTATACCCTGTGGATCAAAGTCAAAGATATATGTATTTATAATTTTCTAAAAATTGTATAATAAAACATACCATTGTAAACTAATAAGCCTGC
The DNA here is from genome assembly GCF_947242115.1 of Biomphalaria glabrata. Lineage (NCBI taxonomy): Eukaryota > Metazoa > Mollusca > Gastropoda > Planorbidae > Biomphalaria > Biomphalaria glabrata. The sequence goes on along the minus strand of NC_074723.1, from coordinate 18,386,634 downwards.
ATAAAGTGGATAATATGGAAGAGTAAAAGGTTAACAGTAAAAAGCTTATTATAGTTTATTTAACACCTTTTTTTTTATTACAATCCATAAGAAAAACATGCCAACCTGTCTCTTTTTCAGTGAAATTAACTTCACATTTATTGGTTGACAGCAACAATTTAGTTAGCTGAATATTTCCATGCTTCACTGCCCACCTGTTAAATCACTTTATTGATATAACAAATGATTGAAAATTAAAGCATTAGAATATACTTTAGTATAAATCTTCAGTATTTTGGAAGAGTAAAATGTAGTTCTAGATCTAGAATACAAATGATACATGGATAATATGCTCTTCTTTCATTACATAGCCTTTTCAGTTACTATCTACCTATCATTTCTAAATTAGCATTGATTCTAAGCCTTTCGGAAAGGGATATGTCAAATGAAGTATAATGTCAAGGTATATTGTTAGTTGGACAGTGGCGTAGCTAGGGTGGGGGGAGGAGGGGGAGAATTTGAAAATCCCCCCGGGCCCTCACTTGAGGGGGGGCCCCTAATGAGTGCTTTTTACATTAAAAATTAAATATTAAGCAAAATGCAGGGGCCCCCAAAGAGGTCAAGTCCCCCGGGCCCCCAAACGATGGAAAATTCCTAGCTTTGCCCCTGTAGTTGGAGTAAGATATAGTTCTATGTATAGGGTATTAATTTAGAACCAAATAGTAATATTTAGGACAGAAACTGATGACAACAGATTTAGGTTAGAATTAGGGAAAAAGAAGGTTGCTATTATATAGGCTAGACAACATATTTTCTCTGTATTAGGTAAATTTCATTAAGAACATTGAGAAGACTCAGTTGTAATGCTCAATTTTGTATAAATAAGTGTGATGAACACAGATTCCCTTTAAAACACAAAACATGTGACAAAGTCAAATGAACTTTGAGTATATAGTTAAATGCCTAACACTATTTACAAACAATGAACAATAAGCCAAACCTATTTCAACACAACATACCAGATGGCCCTGCATCCTGTAGTAGTTTCTGAATTTACATTTGGTGGTTTAGGTTTAGTCTTCAACAACAAATCAACCATGTCAAATAGTTCAAGTTGGCATGCAATAATCAGAGCTGTGGTATTGGTACATTCACTGGGATTTGTGTCATTGATGTCAACATCTTTTAATTTTAGCATTTTTCTGACCTAGCATAAATACAATGAAGGTACTGAAGAACTGTTAATGTATAGACAATATTCTAATTATAGGAAAAAAAAGGGGTGCTCGGTGGCTGAGTGGTTAAGCACCTGTCTTTCGAACCTGGGGGCCTTGGTTCAAATCTCAATGAGGACTGGGATTTTTAGGGCACATGTGAGTCCACCCAACTCTAATGGGTACCTGACTTTAGCTGGGAAAAATAAAGGTGGTTGGTTGTTGTGCTGGTCACATGACACCCTACTCATTAACCGTTGGTCATAGCAACAGATGACCTTATCATCTGCCCCATAGATCGCAACATCTGCAAGGGGAACTATAGGGAATAAAAAAAGAGAATTAGTTTCATACTAACCACACCAAAGAGTTATGACAAGTTAAGAACTGAGTTAAATTTCTATTTACAATATTTATAAATCTATATAAAGAAAAAGAAATATTGTTACAGGGGACTGTGAGATATCCTTGAAATAAATAGAAATGTTTATTTTAAAAATTTTAGTTAAATAAAATTATTAGATGAAAAATGTGTTTCACTCACTTTCCTGCAATTCCCAGCTTGAACTGCAGTAAAAAATTCAATTATCTTAGAAGGCTTTTCATTTGTGCTTTTGAGTTTCTTCTCCATCTTTTAAAATGTTAAGATTTGAATAGAATAGGACTGCAATAAGTTTAAAATCTAAAATTATTTTTTAAAGACCTACATATATCATATATATAAAACATTACAGTCTAGATGATACAAAAAGCTGATTGTTCAAATGAAGCATATCACACAAAAAACATAAAAATATATTTTTTTTTTAAACATGCATAGTTGTATCAATTAGTTTTCATAAGTCCTGTAATTAAATTTGTAATAGATCTAAACTAACAATAATAAATCTGTGTGATTACTAATAATTGTACCAATTATTTTTGTTTAGTGCAATTTCATTCTTTTATCTTTCTCAATACGTTATTATCCTATCACTTGTCTGAACCAGTTGCAATAGGGTGGGGGAGAGAGAAGGGGCTATATGGATGACTTTTTAAATGCATTTATGGAAAAAAAAAGGTGAATGACCTGAATTAAAACTCAGGGATAAAGCTTTCTTGAGCCAATACATTAACCACTGTGCCAGTGAAGTGCTTATCAAAATAGAATGTTTTATAGCTAGCTATTGTTAGTTTCAAACTTTTCTCTCTACAAAGTATAAAAGGACTAATTCAACTTATACCACCAAATCAGTCAGTACAATTTCTTTCCCTTGTTCAATAGCTAATTAAATGATAGGTTAATTTTTTAAAAATTATTCTTGTTTTGTCAGGTAAAAGAAATAATTTAGCAAAATTTCAGCTTGATCCCAGATTGGGTGTGGGTAAGGGAGAAATAATGTGTGCAAACATTTTTACCAAGCAGAGTTGATATAATATTAAACTTTGTAAAATTAGAGAAAATATAATTTCTTTAACTTTCACTTTAACTAGCTTTAAAAGTGCAATAACTGCTATCCGTTATTTAGTAAAAAAAAGTTTCCCTTTCAGACCTTGCGATCTATAGGGCAGATGATGTAAAGGTCATTTATCTCTATGGCCAATGGTTAACAAGGGTGCCATGTGCCCTGCACAATGACGAATTGCCTTTACTTTTCCCCAACTAATGTCACATACTTTTAGAACTGGGTAGACTCAGAGGCACTCTAAGGCCCCCAAAGAAAAATCCCAGTTTTCACCTTGATTTGCTTTGGATGCCAAGCACTTTACCACTCAACTACAGCGCCTCCCATTGAAGCTTATAAGTTGACTATATTATAATATTTCTTTCCTTTTCTTCTCTCAATAACATTTGTACCCCAGTGCTGCTATATATATATATATTATAATTATATATCTATATTGTATGCTATATGACGTGTCATGTTTTTATTCATAATTTTTTTCACACTTAAGCCTAGTAAAGCTTGAAACTCCTTTTATGTTTTTTGTACACTTAATTAAATATGTAGGCTATAGGATCATTAAAATTATCAATTCTTCTTATAATATAGTCTATATATAGATCTAGATCTATAACTAAACCTATAACTATAATATGGCTTACATTACACTGAGTCAGTGATTACACTCTTAAAAAATAAAGAAGATAAATCATAATGATGTCCTTATTATAATACTCAAATACTGTCCATAGCCTTAGGTTTAGGTTGATGTAGGAGTAATTGTAATAAATTTTTATCTCATATGAAGCTAGAATTGGGCAATAGATCTAGATCTAGTACTCTAATCAACTCTAATGATATAAACTGGTAGTGTTTGCAGTTTTGATGCGGAGACCATGGCAGTCTGTGAAGCCTTAAAAGTCATTGACTCTCAACTCGGCCAGGGACATTTGAGGGCAACACAGATTGTTGTGGTCACTGACTCAAAATCTGTACTACAGGCTTTGCAAAGCCCCGGACCATGCCCCCCCCCCTCTTGCAATGTTGACACTGTCATCATGGCTTCACACAACATAAAACAATGCTATGGCACCCCTGTAATAATGCAGTGGGTACAGAGTCACATAGGTGTTACTGGCAACACTATTACAGACTCCTTGGCCCACCAGGGAGGGCAAATTCCACCCACTGAACAGGCTGTAAGTTTTCATCATGCTCTGGCTATAATTTAAAAAAACAGAAATGGAAAAGTGGTTGAGTGCTGGGACAAGTCCCAAAAAGCCCATGGAGTCTGGGAGCACATGAGGCGCCCTGACCGCACTTTCCCGTGGTGGAGGCTGTCCAGGCCTGAGCAAGCTATTATAGCAAAGTGTAGGACAGGCTATAGTATTGTCCTGTTGACTCATATTTCTCACGGCTATGGCAAAATTTCGATTCACAGTGCCCCATTGCGGGGAAGAAGAGGAAATCGTAACTCATATTCTGTTTGACTGCCCCATACTTGCTGATCACCCTCTCGACAGATCTGGGAAACTAAAAATTCTCGACCTGTATGGCGACATTTATGCACTACGCAAGACAGCAGGGTTTCTGTCCAGGTCTTTTGCAAAAGAGGATTTGAGCCTCTCAAGCCCTCACTCAAATGGAGTTTGATGATGATGATGATAATGATATAAACACTCGCAGATAATGACTTACTAAACTTCAATGTACAGTTAGTATGTTAGTGGCTGAACAGAACAGTAGTTGCCATATAATTGATATAATGATAATAATCATAATCATCATAATGATATATTAAATATATATATAAATAACCTATAAATATATCAAATATAATCTAGATTATATATTAGATCTATATATATTATAATTATATCCATAAATTGGCATAAAGCTCTGGGCCAGATCTACAACAAACTGAAACTCAAGAATGGCAAGAAATAATATAAAAAAATAAAACTAAAAATGTTAGTCTACTCAATGTTTATCATAGATCTAGATCTACTAGATTCATCTAGACTCTATAACCAGGACCAGGACTTTAACTTAAAGTTTAAGTATAATGATAATCCAAGTGCCCAAGCGTCGCTAGTTACTGAAACAGGGGAAGAAACTCTCATTAATGCCTATGACAAACAACAAAATAATATTAAATTTCATTGGATAAAGTTTCAGTCAGAAAGGCGGGCTGAATTTGAGCTCGGGTCCAGCAGGTTACTGATTATCATCACATCAAACTAACTAGATCTATCTATAGGCTTACGGCGCGACTATTATTTTTATGAAATTTCTGTGAAAAGGAAATTAAGGCCTACGTAAAAAAATAAATGAAATATTGTGATAAAATAAACATGTAGGGCAAGATACAGCAGTGTTGTGTACACCATATGCAGAGGCTTATAGTTAAGGGGACTAGGGGAGCATCATGAACCAGTAGCAACTCTCAGAGGAGGGGTGCCAAAAGATTTATAGATTTATAGAATTTTTTTAAAAATTAAGTTATGTTAAATTTATCCTAAGCTGTAGACATTTTCACATAGGCTTCATCTGATTAATTATATCTGTCTTATAAAGTACTGTTATAGTGTAGCATATTTCCATAAATCCCATAAACAATAATTGTATTAAAACATTTTTGTTGGTAATATTGTATATCTTATCTTATAGATCACAGGCGTTTCTTCAAAAGTTATAAATAGTTATTCTTTTAATGTTGCTAATCAGTTGATTATCAGGTGTGGATCCCAGATGAGGAAATTTGAAGTTGTGTTAGATATGACTAGAAGTATTTGGCGTTTCCAAGATATTTATAACATGATTTAACAGTAAATTACCAGTTTAAGTAGCAGTAATGGGTCTTCAACATCTGTAGGCCTATCTATACATATCTTGATAAGCCTATAGGCTACATTTTTAGTGTCCACGTAGAGAGCGTAATGTAGAAGAAGATTTTGCATAATCATATAGGCCTACTTTTGGGGGGCTAATATTTGTTGCAATAGATTTCGCTACTTTAAAAAATCAATTTAAACACATATCTATTAAACGTGAATCTAGGCCTACATATTGAAGTTTAGAAGCAAAAATAGGCCTTATACTGCCAGAAATCGGGGAAAACAGCAATGGATAATTAAGCTAGCATATAGCCTGTAGGCCTATATTATATTAGCCTAATTAATGCCACAACTGACTCAATATATGTCTACTGATTCTTCCACGTGGTGTAGAAAAAAAAAAAAAGAAAGAAAATAAAGCGGTGGGAAGAAACATAAAAAATGGACGGGTCTCTCATTGAAAGAGATTCGGCTATCCAAGCCAACACATTGAGTGGAATAGGGAAACCACGGTCAGTAGACCAACGGTTCAATTGAACAGATTAACGAAGGGCTAGGTGAGGGTGATTAGGCATATTTAGCCTACCAAATAGATCTACGTGAAACTATATAGGCACTACTTTACATTTCGAAATGACCAGCTGTATTTCCTTAAACTATCTATTACAATTGTCGTTGAGTCATTGACCTTGAAACGTTTTTCCAAACGAAAGTTCCCTTATTGTGTCGGCCTAGTTCGTTGTGTTTTAGACTCACGTTTAACGGTTATGTTAAACGAAAGTTTTAAAAATTCAATCTATGTGAAGAAAGGTAATCTATTGCAACGAATATTAGCATGCACAAAGTAGGCCTAGCCTAGATCTACATGATTGTATGAATTGAGAAAGCTGAGTCATAGTACTTGAACCTCTTGTCTAGACCAACGAAAGCGCCTTGTGCCTGCCTATTTGAACATTTGTTCTGCCTTGGAGAAATCCAAGCAGATGATAACATCTCTATTTCCAGTTGCTCGAATCCCAAGACGCTTGGGACTAGATGCGAGGCCAAAGGCCAAGCACACCAGGAAATTCCCTCCATTTTCCTTCAATGTACTATAATATAGTGGTTGCTTGAGGAACAGCGTGTAACGTGAATCGTGAAACGTATACTATGAAAGTGTGTATATACACTACAGCGACAGCTAAAAAAAAATGCTCTGCAATATTATAGTACAATAGATTTTAGAATAGTTGCCCATATTGGAAATTATTTTAGTGATATGAATGGAATATTTTTTTTTCGTTATTATTTTTGTAAAATCTTTTTTTTTTCTGATGCAGTCAGTCATATCCCCATTATATCACATTATTAATTTCGATGAATAAGTGTTAATTAGTACATGTGTCCTTGAGCCAGAGTTTGTGGATAATCTGTTTATAAATTATTACACACACTCATACATATGTGTTATTATATATTTAATAGGCTAAATAAAATGCAATAAAAAATACAAGATTCATTTTTGCATAAATTTATATTAATTACAAAGCTCACTCTGTTTGTCTGCCAATAAAATGTTTTAATACACTTTTTCTCGCATTTCCAATTCTTGGATTTAGTTGTAACTTTGCATAATTATTTATTGTACCTGACAAGACATGAATCAGTAATAAAAAATAATAAACAATTGTTTAGTTGATTATTGGTGATTAATTATTTTATTTGATATCAAACTAAGGAGAATAACTGTCACTTAATGAGAAATGTGGATGTCTATATGAATTTAATGTACTTATACTAATTAATTAATAATATTTTAAATGACAGAAAGGGTGCTAAACCCTGCCATTTTCAGATAAAAAACTAGCACTTCTTTCCCTTAGATAAGCTTTGCTTTTTAATTTTTTTTTTCTTTTCCTTGTTTTTAATTTTTTAAAACTTGTTTCACTTCCTTTAAATTAAAATGAAAATAAAAATTGACTTTAAACACAAATATTATGGCATAAAATCAAAGTCTTTATTGTTGGAGCTTTGCACAAAATCAAGTAGTAAAACTGGTCCTGTGTATCAAACATCAAAGACAAAATAAAACAACTAGGAAGCATAAACTAAGTAGTTACTGAATATTCTTAACATGCCTATATCTACAGATGTTTGACTACTGTAAAACAGTGCAAATATATATATATTTCATCTAAAACAAAATACATGTAAGACATCTTCATTCACAAAATAAATGTTTAAAAAGTTACATTACTGCTATACTAATGGATACTGAAATATGTATCATATTTGACCAATAATATGATAGCAGTAATCTAGAACAAGAACTGTTCTTGGCATGCATAAGAATATAATGTGCATACATTATTTTATAGAATATAGATGAAGGTAATTCAAATAATACCACACAAAAGAATTTAAAGAAAGTGATAATTGATACTTTTCTTTACTTTTACTAAGATATTTTTTCTCACAGCCTACAAGACTTGTATTTTATATTTTAAGAAATAATCTTTTAAAATAGGAATTGTGTTTGTATGCATTTTGTTGCTTTAATTCTTTTATAATCAGATACAAAAAAGTAATTGTTGCAGTTTAAATAATTAACAGATTGTTTGGATCTATGGAAAGATCATAAAAACAATACAGGTACCTATAATAGGTGAAGAGTATAAAAATAAGTGTAGACATAATTGTAAGGACATAATGAACTTGTGTAACAAAATAAAAATTTTATTTTGGCTTTTAATCATGCCAGATATAAAAGACTTTTCACTCTTGTGCTTTTAAAACAAAATGCTTTTATTTTTTTTTTTGTTCTCACTATATATATAATAAAGCATACATAACTGTTTTTTTTAAAGGAGGTTTTATGCTACAATGAAGTGTGGTTTATATAAATATACATATACATTAAGGCTTTAGAACGTTGATAAAGCACAATGATTAACTTTTTTATGAAATTTAATTCTAGCATAAAAATTTAGGCCTACTTTACCATAAAGATAAGAAATGAAAAAAATAATTGTCATGATTGTTTATCTAATGAAACATTCTTGCACTTTTATTTTTAAGAAATATAAATTCAAGAAAATAACATATGTCATAATTTCTATGAAAATATTATGTAAATACCAAACCAGTGTGCAACAATCCATCATGTCAAAATCAAGCAACACCCATTAATTAAAATTAACATATTTATTACCCATAGACTTATATATACTACTCTAGACTGGACATGGAGATTTTTTAACACTTCAAAAAATGTGAAAATGTTTTAGAAAGTTGGATCAAGGCGTTGTTTTGTAAAGTAGTTAAAAGAAGTGAAGTCTTTTTCAACCCTAACCTACGTAACATATAATTTAATTTTTAGATCTAGATCAAGTAATTGAACATCAAAAATAGGAATACTTTCTTCTCATAATTAATATTTTGCAATTTTAGATACATAATCTAGAAAGATCTTGGTAATCAATCTATTTAAATGTCCATAAGATGATTTAAATCAACATGAATTATTTCGATCTAGGATTTTTGAAGCATTATCTCAATGGAAACAAACAGGAAATGGCTTTGTTTCATAAATTTGCGTGAATATCCAAGAAATGATTTTGCATTATTTCTAAACTTTGAAAACTAAAGATCATTACTTTTCTAAGACAGAAAAGATTGATTGGGGCGACTCCCCTTAGAGCTTAAAAAAGAGATTACGTACATAAAAATATATATATAGGTCTGTGAATCGATCAATCGCGGATAAGAATTTATTTCCAGTTTCCAGTCTAGTATAATATATATAAGTCATGTTATTACCCTTTTAGCCTTGGTACCTCTTGATGATGATGAAAAAAAAAAATAAAGCCTGTTAAGAATATTCAACTCAACTCAACTCTGATAAATAGTAAAGGCACAATATTTAAATGTTATCACTGAAACTTTTGATTTCACAATTGTAGTTGAACATTTTTTGGGGTTTTTAAGTACACATTTATTCCAACAATATTATATAATATTCAACAATTAAAATTTAAGTTCAAAATTTTTTTTAAGTATAAAGAACAAGAAATAAGATGCATGTTAGATTTTTAAGAAATTTTAAGAATTCAGTAGAATAATGTGATTTAAATTTCTTTGAAATCATAATTTGTTTTAAAGGATAAGAGTAAACACATTTACAGCTAATCTTAAATCATTGTGGCACTAGAGTGTCAGAATTAACTACCTAATAGCACTAAACAATGCAATGATCTTAAAAAATAAAAGATGAAGCCATTTTTATGTGGTATATTTTAGAAAACCTTAAGAAAATATAAGGCAGATTTAAGGTTCTATATTTTCTTCTATTGACTTTTGAATTGTTAGTTTTGCATGTCATTCAGTATTGAAGATTTTACATCCTAGCCTTAACCTCCTGCAGGACAGCATGAGATTGCAGCATGCAAGGTTCGAATTTGGGACTATCGAGATGACAGTTAAGAGCCCAAACCAGATGATGAGGTGCCACCATGTATGAATAACTTCAAATAAATCATTTATTTGTATTTCACAATATTTTTCAAAGCAACTCCCAGAAAAAAAAATAATATTCTTCCTCACTACTCTTATGTGGCCAAATGTCACAATTAAATATAAATTATAATTTGCATTTAAATTTATTCTTAAAGGAAGCTTTTAAGGAAAGGAAACAAGTTTCTAATTTTAGTATAACTAACGATTTTACAGATTTTCAGATTCTTTACCCAAAATTAGGTATGAGATTATAAGCACACATAAAGAAGTCAATGTAAATGCACATAAATATATGAATAGTGAAATAATATCAGTAATCATTGCATAGTTAGTTTGTTTAGACTGTGTTATCGTTTTGAACTTTTGCGCAATTTAAGCATTAAAAAAAGACATTTAAAAAAAAAAGAATTTTCAATAAAGAAAATGGCAGTATTAAGATTCCACATTGTGGAAAAACAAAAACATATTAGGATTGGTATATATATAAAACACATATTTAAGAACTAAAAAGTTTGATGACATTTAGGGTGACATTAAAGTTAAAGGGTTTTTCCATATAATTATCACAAAATTGGTTCTTAAGTAAACATTTCTTTTTAAAACAGCCTACATTTCTTCTTGTTTCAACAAAACTTTTGTCTGATTCTAACAAACAATTCATTAAAATATATCACCTTTTGAAAAAACATTTCTGTTCAGACTTCATTGTCATCGTGGCCGTGTTTAAAAATATGTTATGGATGAAATGCATAATAGTAATCTAATGGTATTTACAAATAAAATCTAAGGTGAAAGTCACAACCTTTCTAATAAACAAAATAAACATGATCAAATTCATAATGAATATATAAATTATATTTATATGTATATATATTAGTATTAGTCATGAAAAACAACATATTAATAAAACAAATCACTGGGGAATAAAGGAAGAAAACATCACATTAATCAACATTACATTTTTTTCTATAACATATTTTTTCCTAAAAAAAATATTATTTATGCTATTTAGAAAATGAATATAAAAATGGATGATTTATTTTTTTTAATTTTGATGCACAAACATTGAAATTTACATAACGAAGAGAAGATATACAAATTAAAATCATCCTTGACCAGTAATGGTATGCATTATGCCCAACATAAGGGTGTCTCACCATCGCTTTTGCTAGAGAGGATATGATCCTTTCCCCCCCTCACTCACAGCAAATTAGAAGATGATAAAATTTTTAATGAATCATCAAAAATTGTTTTAATTTAAAATCATGTAGGCCTACAGTCCATTTTTGAAATTATTATGGTTATCAACAAAAATGAATCATTCAAGCAATTATATTGAAATCTATGAAATGTGGACCCATACAAACTACAGTCAAAAGAGTCATCTGTAGGAAATTAATTTAGATCTTTTGGATATCAGCAATGATAAACACATTTTTAAGTGTTCATTTAATTGCCTTTTTAGTAAAGTATAATTAGTCTTTGAAAATACTTTAATAAAGCATTACACCTTTTGTAAACTTTATTTTAAAAACCAATCATCTTGAAAAAAAAAAGAACCATACTTATTAAGTTAATTATTATACTATTACACTAAGCAGGCAGAGGTAGAAAGCTAACTTTTTCGTTTGTGTTTCTTCTTCTTAGCACCAGATTTTTTTCTTCCACTTGCAGCTTTCATTGCTTCAAAAGTATGTCCTTGCACGGTGTCCAGCTGGTTCTGTAAAGCAAACACAAGTCTTAAAACTTTATAACTTCTTTCATTCAAATAAGTCTCAAATGTATTAAATGTACATGGTGAAAAAGAAATGTAGAACATTTTAAAACTTTTTTCAAATGCTGACACCCAAACATTTTATGCAAATTTTTAAAAAATATTTATTCGATAAAGAACATTAACACATTGTATTGCACAAATCAGTCATAGAATCACAGAGTATATCATCAAGATAGTTTAATTCACACTATTTACTACAACCAATAAAGAAATTTTGAAAGCCATATGAAATATTAATAAATTAAACCTTGTATGATTTAGACATTTTAATAAAATTGCACAGTCTTGAAAGGCAATTTCATGGGATCAACTGTTAAAAGATATAGCTCAATCTAAACAAAATTATAATAAGTATGTACTTGCCTGCAAAACTCTAATGTCAAGGTCAGTATTTTCTGCATCTCTCTCTAAGGCTGCTAACTCCTTTTCACAAACCAACCTTTCTTCATCACTCAACACTTTTTGTCTTTTCTCATGGACGGCCATCCTACAAAATTTTCAGAATAATTTCAACACATTTTGTGCATGATTAAAAAAGAAGAAGATTTAATTAATTAAATACATTAATACTATTCAAGTTAACTTAACATTTTAGAATACCGGGTACATAACAAATTTAATCATTAACAAGACTGACCAATATAAAATGTCACCAAAAATAATGTACTGGAAATAAGGGGCAAATGTTTTAGAACTAACTGATTATCTGGTATTCTTTGATATTCCAAGCAGAAGGTATTTGAATTTTTTTTATTAGCAAGCAACAAAAAAATAACATCAAATAAATGCTGTTATATATAATATAATTTCTTTGCTCCATAAGTGATGAGTTCCATGACTAAATCTGGTTGAGGATGTATATCTTGTATTACTGAGGTATGATGCACAGGTCAAAGGAAAATAATACATTCCAATTATTCTAGCACCTAGTCATTGACCTTATTTTATTAAACTTATGGAGTAAAAAAAGAAAGAGAAACTAAAAGAAATGAATGTAACCTTTTCTTCTTTAGCTTGGAAAGATTTAGCTTCAGCCTTTCTACTGCAGCTTTCAGATCTTCAGGTGTGGTAAATGGGTTATCAATGAGATCTGTTATGTTTTCTACCTTTGGAGTTAGGGGACTTTCACCTGTAAAGTGAGATACATTGCAAAATATTATATGTATATTTATATGTTAAAGATATTTAAATTTTTCTTAAAAACAAAACAAAAAATTGTACATTTACAGAAATAAAAGCTGAGCCAGATGATTGTACACCAAGAAAATTTAACAATTTCTACATATTAGGATAAAATTAAAAACTGATCTACTGTGTTGAATTACAAAATGTATTGAAACATTTTATGACATTTCAAATACTATTTGAAATAATAAAACATAATAAAAAAAAAAAAAATTTTATACATAAAACCTTTTTTTTGTGTCTAAAATGTGAAATATTTTCTTTATTAACTAGGATCAGAAAAGTTACCTTTAAAAGGTGAAAGCTCTGAATTAAGCCTGCTTGAGTTAGGACTTGGAATGGTAGTATTATTTTTCAATGCATCTAAAGAATCATTTTCCACAACTTTGATTGGAGAAACTCTGAGAATTTTTTTATCAGCAGGCTGAGAAGGAATTTTAGGTACTGCACCCTGATCCCACTGACTTGGCTTATGATGGATGTGAGTTGGTGCATTTAAGTTTGTGTTATTTGTAGTATCCTTTACTGGTGAAGAGTTTAAAGAATAAGAGGTAGGTCTATAACTTGGAATATTTACATTTAAGGGGATAGAATTTTCAAGATCTGAAACATTCCTCAAAGGCAAAACAGGTATATCCTCAACATCTGAAAATAGCCTTTCATTTATGTGTAGCTTTTTATCACTGTTTTGAGATTCTGAACACTGATGAGTATCATTTAGATTGCTGGCTATAGTGTTAGGTTCAGGTGATTTGGATTTGACAGATCTTTTAATGACGATAGAATATTCATCTCCATTAGGAGATAAAATAGTTGCAGTAGTGGCAATCATGCTGTTTTGTTCCATAATGGTCAAGTCTGAAGGAGGCTTGGATTTGGTATGTTGTTTATCCAAAAGGTTATAGCTGTCTCTAATTTTGGAAAGTTTTGAAGTTCGTTTGTTTGTAGATGTGGAATGCTTGATGGCAGTGGAAGATGATTGAACACAAAAACATTGATTCTCATTTGAAGGAGAAACATTTTCATTCTGGTTGATATCAACACATGGCAAAGACTCTTCTGTGAAGTCACTGATATTAGAAGCATTACATGAATGCTGCACACTTCTGCAGCTCAGAGAATCTAGTGCAGCATACCCACAGTCTATATCTTCCCCTTTTTGGGTACTATTTTCACTACCAGTTTCACTGTCTGAATTATTCCCCTTTACACTGTAGAACCCACTGTCTGTGGTGTGTTTAGTTTTGTTAGATGATGATGTGCTGTCAGAAACATCTGAAGAATGGGTGTCTCCATTAACCAGGACAAGTGCTTCTAGGTTTTTCCCAAGAGCACCCTCATCAGACGAGAGTTGTTTATCCTCTGAGGGACCAGCACATTGGTAAGAAGCATGGAACTGTTTTGCTGTAAGTGTTGTATCCAGAGGATCTTCATAATCATGAGATGATGTCATATCCTTGGAGGGAATCATGTCCTAATAGTAGAAACAAAATAAACAACGTTATAGAAATTAATTTTTAAAAATGCAACGATAATATTTAAAAGAGTGATTACTTCTTGAATATGCCAATACAGCATACTTGAGTATCTATTACATTGTCATACAGGGCAAAGACTCCTCATATTTAGGATGTCAGTTGCAATAATATAAAGGATTTCCTTTAGCTTACATTGATGATTTTTTTTTAAAGCACAATAAAATAACTTAGTAAGAAAAAATCATTATCAACATAAATGATAGGGAAATATGGACAGACATGCTTGGTGCAATGATGTCATGTCAAGATACAAAGAGTGAAAGAATCCTTATGAGCAGTTCTTATATCTGGGAAATTATTTAAAAGAACACTCTAAATGTCTATATAAGGAACTACTACTGTAGCTCAATGGATTTAAAGTTTAACCTTAGGTGGAAGTGTAGGATACTTGAATATCATGATCTCACCCCTTCCAAATAGAACATTGTTTTTTAATTAAGACACAGTGGGAAAAAAAGCAGACAATCTCACATTATTATAATCCGGCATCACACTTTTAACTCTTTCAGTGCAGCATTACTCCCAGGGAGTAACTTGGTGTATATTATTTATTTCACTATCTTTTTAATGTTTAACTTATTTCTCTTTATTTTTTTTTAAATTTCCAGATGTGAGAGTGATTGTCCTTTGTTTTGTTTGTATATTGGGAGAACAAATAATAAGTTTAAAAAAGATAACATTGTTTTAATGGTTACTCTTATTTAGTTTATTTCACAAGAACCAAAAGAAAATGTAAATGCTAACAATTTTTAGTGCACTTGTTCATCTTTTATGAAATTTGAAGATGAAATGTGTCTAGTTTTGTGATTTTTCAATATATATGGATTAAATGTAAAATTAAAGGGTAAATCTTTCACTATAACGATTTTTAAATGATTTTTTTTTCGTATTCAGTTTAAACTTAAAATAAAATAAAAATATTTTCCTAATAATTTATTTGATTTATTACAAGTTTGTAGCTAATTAATTTTCCTTTAAAATAAAATAAATGTGCGTTTCTTGTATTGGATATCCAATATATATATCCTATCCAATACAAGAAACGCACATTTATTTTATAGTTTCCAAAAAAAGAAGTGTTTAATTAGACTTTTTTTCCTTAACTTAATTAGTGCTGTCATAAAAGGTAATCTATAAAATGTCAAGAAATAAATATGCTTTAATAGAACAAACAAAATTTTAAGGGCATGAAAATCTATTGAGTAGTCTGCACAAAATTTTAAAAAATCGCAATCCTATCTAAAGATTGCATTTTATCTAAAACCTCTTAATGCTACGACCTATTTTTACGCAAGACAGTTTTTTTTTTTTTTTTTTTTTTTAACTTACCCACTTTAAAGGAGGGATCTTCTTATGCAAATATGCATTTTCTAAATAGGGTAAAAGAATTACTAACCCATTGTCTTAGCACTGTGAGACTCATTAAGCTTTGGCTATCACTATCCTTGACTTTGATGAAGTCTTCAAGACCCTGCGGCACATCTCCAGTGGATGTTTCTGATAACAAAACTTGTACCCAGGAACTCATTTCTTCTTTACTTATGGGCTAAGGAGAAGTAAACAAATTGAATGGTCTACAATTTAGCCAAACAAACAAATACAAATACAATACATTTGACTCTCTGTAGTCCAACATGCTCAGTTATTAGATGCAGCGATGAAGTTTGCATCAGCTACACACGCATATTGTGACATGCATCTTTTCATTTTATTTTGTTACTGTGTTAAATGGTGATACATTCCTATGTGTCTTCCTGTGATACTATACAACAGTTGACCTGCTCTATTCTTTAGTGTTCAAATTTTGTAATGTCTTAAATGAAGGCGAGAAAAATTGGCTAAGATAAGCATAAAACATAATCTCTTCTTAAAAATTGGGAAATTATTAAGAGGTATGTTCATGGTGAAACTCCCAATGCCATTTCTTGATTTATGACGTTGGTTGACCTACCGATTTGACATTATGAAAAATAAGGAGAAAATAGCACATTATTATTAAGAATCAGATTACATTTATGTAATTCAGCAAAATTATCTTATTGTTTTTTAAGGTCTCAAAGACTACACTATTAGTCTACAAATAGAAAGTTATGTTAAAATAATAGTAATAGTAATGTTTTCTAAGAATTACCTCAACAGTTATCTTTTCTTTCCCACTTTCTAATATCATGAGTCCAAGTTCACTATTGGTTTCCACTACAGCTCTACGTATAGTGCAGGGCCTGAGCAAGAAATTAAGTTCACATTGTCTGCTTTGTTGAGTACGGTAACACTCAAACATATTTTCTCGAACAAGACACCATCGCTTGCCCCATTTTCTTCTATTAAATGTACTGAATATAAACAAATAGCCTAACGAGAGAGAAAAAATACAACACATAGTTAGTTTAATGTAAGGTTATAAAATTAAAAAGTTTATAAATCAAACCAACCTGATGTGACAAAAAAAAATTAAAAAGATGAAATTAGCTTAAGGAAATGTTTTTCAATTAAAAACAATGCTTTATAAACTGCAATAGGCTCTAAACATTTACAGCTAGGTGGGTTTTTTTTGTATACAGGTTAATTTAATTGTTCTTTTTATACTAAAAAGAAAATATTAATAATATTTTTAGAATTATCTGTGTACTGCTATTTTGTTAAAAGGTAATTGTCTTGTAATTAGTGTCTAGTGTCAATAGAGTACACTGGGTAAAGCAAGGGCTCAAGCAGTAAATATATAAATAAAATCATTGAATTAAATAACAATTGTGAGCACAAGGTTCAAAATAATTTCATCATAAACATTATTTATATAAAAGTATGTTTTATATTTTAAAATTTTTCTTGTGAAAATATTATGAAAAAAGGTGCTCCTTTAAAAAGTAAGTTTAACATAAAAAATACTTTTTCATAAAATCTCACTTATATTAAGTAAATTGTAATGATTATTTTGAATCAATCATAACTGTATACAACTGCATAGGTTGTACTCTCCTGGTCTTGAGATTTTTAAGCCTCTGCTATCTAGCATGTTGACAAGGGTCCCATTTGCACTTTGGGGGGAGTGCACCATTCAATTGCTTCCAGATATCTCATTATTGCAAGGCTTATCTCCCATATCTCCCATTACCTTAGTACATTTTTCATATTTAAAAAATTAATTAATTACAACTGATTGATTAAATAATTGGTTTTAATTTTTGTTGATTTATGTGTTGTCATCGACAATGAATAATAGATAATTGTGCAAAGTTTCAACTTCATTCTAAAATGGGAAGTCAGAGACAAGAAAGTCAATAAGATTTTGGTAAAAAAAAAAAAAATCATAATGTTCTCTACTATGCTATTTGAAAATGATGCTTGTTTATTGTTCCATATTATTTGATTTGTTGCTTTCTTGAAAGGATATTTATTTTTAAGTAAACCATAAATATTGTTAATACTAAAGTAGGTTTTTTCTAAGAGAAGTGTACAAGACATTTTGTCTCCTAGACACCTGAAAAAATATAAATTAGATAAAAAAAAAAAAGAAAGATATGGTAAAATGGAAGGGGATAATAGTATGGAAAATATAGGACTTAAATTTATATATCAATTTTTATATCAAAATACCTTTGTGATCAACATTGGCCATAATTTCCTCTTGTGTTTCATCTAATCCTTTCCAAGAAATAGGAGTTCTATTGTCCATTGGAGTATTAGGTGCAGAAGAACTATCACTGAACACATTTGGAAGACTGAGGTCAGATGTTGGAGTTAAGCCTGAAGGTGAAGTATTTCCTACTGACGTGGAGGAGGAAACAGAAGACTCTTCAACTATGCCATTGTGAAGGTCACTGTAATCTCCAGAGGAAACTGAGGTCATGTTGCTAGTGCTTTTTCGTGGCTTTGTGGACTTTTTCCCAATGCTCTCAAAGAACTGAGTTGCTCTGAATGCAAATGACCCCATTCTCATCACCTTGTTGCCTTTATTTAAAAACAAAATGGTGGAAATTGAGTTGTTATTAAAGAACAGTTGACAAAATAGTACTTAGAGCTATTAGTGTTTATCAATAAAATATATAAATCATGAGTTAGTTTTAATTTTTAGCTCAATTTTAAAAATTACATTTAACAAGCCTAATATCCCTATTGGACTATTTTACATGTAGAACTAGCTGTTAAATGTTTGAAATGAGCATAGTAAGATTGGATATTATTTTAGTATTCTATTAATACTTTACCATGACTATAATTCATGTGTACCATTATTTATTGAAGAAATTATAACTTAAGAAAATGGATGTCAAAAACTTATAAATGTCTAAAAAAAATAAATTCTAATTACATAAAAGTATTTATTCTACTATGAAGACAGAGTATCATTAAAATTTTAGGGAGGAAATTGTTTAGTTATCATAGGCTAAGATAGCAGTGAAATATTGGGGTGAGGAGGGTACCCTTTTAAAAAAATAATAATCTTTAAATTGAAAGAAAGTATTTGTGCCATAAGGATGTTGTTTTTTTTCACAGATACAAGACTTGTAAGCAAACCTTATCAAATTGTTAACAAGTTTAAGCTGAACCTGATCTAAAAGAAAATAAGTAAGGGTGTCTGGATTTAATGAGGTAAAAGCTATCATAGAAACAAGATACCTCTGAGCCTTGCCTTTGAACTATCCTCAGAAGTTCCTTCACTTCCCGTTGAAAGGTTTGAATTAGAACTGGTTAGATCATTCTGTAATAAAATAATATCAAACATAGATTTAATATAAAATAAAATGCATGTATAATATGTCACATTGTATTATAGCATAAAAAAAAATAGATATCATTCACATAATTACTATGATCATATTTAGAATTTGCTTGAAGCAAATTTTTCAATATAAAATACTGCAGGCTTGAAATATTCAAAATTTATACAAAGATTTTATTTCATTAATTTACATTGTTAACGCTTACTTAATTTTTCTATACAATTATGTCATTGAAACAGAATTAATATAGTTGTAAGTTTATAAAGAAAAAAAAAAGAGAATTAAAATATACTGCCTCTATCTCAAAAGAAAACATAAAGAAATGAAGTATTTAAACAATGCAAGCAAATGTCGAACAAAGGATTCTAAAGATTGAATTGATAGTCATATTGTTTTAAATTTTGTTTCCATGCTTTAGATGAATGATTTAAAATCATCTGGGCTGGAAAATAAGAATCTAACATGCTTTGTAGAAAGTTTTACTGACAAAACTCATCTGTTTTTGCATCTTTCTTTGAAAGTGCAATGAAATAGAAAGAAATATGCTTCATGCATGTGCTGAGGATAGAAACTGTACAAACCTAAGCGATGTTAAAAGTC
Organism: Biomphalaria glabrata; assembly: GCF_947242115.1. NCBI lineage: Eukaryota > Metazoa > Mollusca > Gastropoda > Planorbidae > Biomphalaria > Biomphalaria glabrata. Next base: position 18,366,865 of record NC_074723.1, on the reverse strand, counting down.
TTATTATAAGGAATTATCTATTAGAATATATTTAGATTTCATTAATTTACATTATTAATCTCATTTTATTTTGTCTATGCAACTAGTTGAATTAAAACAGAATGAAGTTAACTGTATTTTTAAAAAGAAAAAAAAAAGAAGTGAAACTATCTTTTAAACATTGCCAGTTAGGCGCTTTATGTAAAAATAAGAATCTAGTTTTTTTACGTAATGTATATCTTATAAATCAATATTTCCTACACAACAAATGTTCAATTCAGTGTACAAATTATTATCAAACTATTTTAGAACCAGAACTAGTACCATAGGATTTGAAGCCAATGTTATAGACAATGCTTGAAAATCAGGCTAATAATATTTATTGATTTATTGTGGAAATGATATGCAGGGAAAGCTATTTGTCATATATCCATTTCACATTGCAGGGGATTCATCTTCCTGGAAAGGGTTACTGAGAAATTATCAGTATAGGAGAACATTCAGTACTGTCAGAATGATGAAGTGATGGTATCTTATTCCCTGCAGGATGTGTCTAGATGTTCCAAATGAGCATCATATCATTGTAGAACCTTTTTTTAGTCTGTACTTGAATTCTTACATTCATATTAAAATACTAATAAATAATAGATAGTCATCTTTAAAATATGATCACATTTTTTTGTGGGTACTTTTTTATTTAATTGAAATTAATTAACTGTCATTCCATCTTATCTTAATAATAAAAAAAAAATCATTCCAATGAGAAATTCATCCTCTGCCTGTATCCATGTGTTAGTCGTGCATATTAGTTAAAGAGCACTTGAATGATTTTGTCCTACCACATGGAATAAGAAATGTGCTATTATCTTTTTGTCTTTCTGAGTATTTTATTACAGCTATGCGTGAGTGACTTAGTTTGAGGTTCTTTCATAATTAAAATAGTGTATCTTTCTGACCAATCAAGATGAGTTTACAGAAAAGTGCATGAAGTATTAGTAGACACCAAAAAGTTTTTAGATTGAAACAGATTAAAAATAGGGTTCAGGCAAAGAAGGAAAACAATTTTACGACATATGCAAGAAAAAAACAACAACCAACAAACTAATATTTATAATCTAAACAACCTAAAAATTATCAATGACAAAAAAGTATTAGTTGACAAAAATAGTACAATGTTATTGAGATAGGCATTTTACAAATAATATGACCAACACATGTCAATTTATTGTTGTTGTTTTTTCACTAGTTTCATGCAAATTTTGATGAACAGACAACCAAGCAAGAAGTGAAGGAACTCAATGAATGTAATACAAGTTAATCAGTCCAAAAATTTGAGATGAAAAAAAGTGCCATGATGATAACACACAAATTCATGAAAGCCAGGCTGCAAACAAAACAACTCACTCCTCTGAAGGCTAGGATGATCTGATCAAGAGGTAAAGACCAATTATAAAAGACACTTTTCCAATCCCATCTTGCCAAAGTTAGAGGCGTTGATGACTGAAGAGTAGTGGACCTTGATTTCACCTGTGGGATGCCTGACTGGTCTTGTTGTGTATTTTGTCTGTTTTGAACACCAACCAAAACAGTTTGTGGAGCCACCTGTAGAGTTGGTTCTGGGAGTTGTGTCCCTTGTATCTGATACATGCCCTTTTGTCTTCTTCTTAAAATATCTTTCATGGTGGAACCAATAGATTTTTCTTTATAACTTCCTGTGTTAAAAGGACGTGCCCTTGAATCCAAAGTTTTGCTTTTGAACAAGGAAGATTTTTCACTACGAAAATGCCTTGAGAGTGTTTTTGTCCTCAAAGGCTGTTCTGAGGCAGTCTGACTTAGGATAGAGCTGTTACAAGTACTCTCTGAATCAGCTTCTTCATCTATGAATAAATCTTCCAAATCAGCTTCACATGGTCCAACTTCATCATAATCCATATCAAGATCTTCTATATTTTTACTAGTTTTGTTATCCTAGAAGGGCAAAGGTCAGTATAAATGGGTTTGCTTAAATAAAAATAATATAATTTTCTGCATAACAAGTGGTAGTCTAAATATTTGCATATATATATATATATATATATATAATTGTTTAATAATGGGGCAAAATATTTAGGACAGTATAAAATAACCATCATCTATTTGGGAAATTTGGTCATTTAGTAGTATAAATATTTAGCATTCAGAGCAAACCATTAGAAGACATAATAACCAGAACCACAGCTTAATGAAAAGAGTTACAAAATTTTAGAAATCAAGTTACTTCTCTTTCATCTGACCTTATTATTATTATTTAGTCAAAGAGAGCTACACTACTGTTTTGTGAAGTTTATTTATGATTAGAGTTAATGTAATTAAAGAGCTAAAAACAACACAATGATATATAAACAAATAAAGAGGAATAATACTGAGGTGCTACTACTGTGTGTGTTTAAAACAAGTATCAAATTTTAAATGTTTCCATTTTACCATACAGACATGTACATGGGAAGAGTGATTACAGAATATGATTTGTGTATTAGACAGAAATACATGTTACCTTGCTTCCCATGTGGCCAGTGGCACCATAATCTGAATTCCCAGTGAAGGCCCTAGCAAGGTGAGTTTCATATTTGGGTAGTGGCTGACCCTTGGAGACTCCATTGATATGCTAAGTAAAAAAAATAAACAAATTAATGTGAATTATAATTCGCTACCAATTTAAGTTACTTAAAAGTGTAGAAATAAAGTATTTTCCAGAGATAAAGAAATATGAATAATTCAGACAAATATTAAAATGAATGACCAATCAATGAAATGAACTAATAGAAGATAGAAGTAAGTATTATTTAAAAATAAAAAATTTCAAAAATGGAAGAAACAAAATAAATTGTAGTCTCCCCTCCCCCTTGAACATTCTTTTTAATGATTCCCTACAGTAACTATCCATACAATACCCTCTATATGTAATAAAGTAAAGTAAAGTTCCCCTTTCAGACCTTGTGGTCTATAGGGCAGATGATGTAAAGGTCATCTGTTTCTGTGGCCTATGGCTTATGAGGGTGTCATGTGGCCAGCACAATGACCAACAGCCTATATTTTTCCTCAACTAATGTCAGGTACCCATTAGAGCTGGGTGGACTCAGAGGCACCCAAAGATCCTGAAATAAAAATCCCAATCTTCATCAGGATTCAAACCAAGGACCCCCAGTTCAGAAGCCAAGCACTTACCGCTCAGCCACCGTGCCTTCACTATTATGAAATAGTGTTATGCAAAACTTTATTGTTTCTTTTGAATACCAAAAATAAGAAATATATCATATCTTTTTGTTATAATCACATAAAGTGTGAGCATAGAATAGTTACAGCAGGAAAAAAATGCTTGCTCACTTGGTTTACAGATAAAACAATATTGAAATATTAAAATCATGGTATACAAAATTGCAAGAATTTATAATAGCAGCAAAGTCTTTTTTTAAGACTAAAATTACAATCTAAACTTACATCTGCCCATAAATAAGCCCAGTCTCTGAAATCAACAGAAAAGGTGTAGGAATCCTGTGTGGGGTGTGCCATTTTGATTTCAAAGCCTCGACGCCCATCTCGCTCCTGAACCAATGCCTCATATCCACTGAGGGAAATCACCATAGAAGGTCTGGCATCCTTGTCTGGCTTATACATTGCCAGGCAACCATTGCTAATGGCTACAAGCCTTCTATTCCAGCTAAGCTTGCCCTTGTGGTAGAGCTCTCCTGAAAGCAAAATATTTTCCAACTTTCTGAAGGGGACACTGATTTCCCACTGTGAAGAAGATCTAGATTTACTGAGCTTTTTATTTTTTTTAAGCCCAGATTTCTTTTTTGGCCTCCTGAAAAATGAAATTTATATCAGCTTTAACTATTTATTTTCATATATTAATTCTATCATGCATTCTATTTATGTAAACAAATTTCAAGATATTGTGAAGCTTCCAAATATTTTATTATGAATGCAACTCAGATGTGTTAAAATAACAATTTAATTGCCCTACATTTATAAAAAAAAATAATAGTATAGAAACCAGTTGAAGGTTTTATTATTCAAATTATTCTGTTTATTTTAATATTATAAATATATACATAACAAGGTTACAAAGACAGTTTGTGTGAAACACAAACTCAAAATTGGCCCCCGAAGTGGTCCACCCAGGCAGGTTTCAATATTTTCAGAAAGAACATCAGAATGAAATTCTATCAAAGACAAATGACAGAGAAGAATGGAGTAAGAAGGTTGACTGATCTTGTGTGGTGCCCCAGCGGTCAAGCAGACCAAAGGATAGGTGAAAATGAATGTGAAGTTTGATGTGAACCTGGATTGATGTCTTATAATGAATATCTAATTGATCTAATTGTTTTGTAAAGGGTCAATCTCTTATTCAAAGCCTCAAGAAAAAAAAATTTGTTAAAAAAAATAATTTCCTAAAGTTAAGTGTTGGTAGCTGAGTATGCCCTCCGACTCTGCAGTTCACGCGCGATAATAGGAAAAACTACTTATTAATTCTTGTTTTAAATTATGTTCAACTTATATGCATACTAAATAGATTTTTTCTCTTCAAAAAAAGTAAACATTTTCTTTATGTAAATGTGGTAGATAGCATGACAGAACTTACTCAACTTAGCAATACAAATATAAAAAAAAAAATTTTTGACAAAAAATCTAAAACCATTACATAAATGTGTTAAAATATGGTTAATAACCAACTCCCCTACTTAAGAGCCATCTGTGTTTGTTACTATTAATAGTGAATATTTGTGAAAGTGGTGTATTTTTATGAAAAAAACTGCTTGCATAAGTGATTTAAAAAATTAGATTTCTCGCTTTCAAAAAAGAAAAAAGTAGAGTTGCATCAGAACTTTGAATGGTCTAAAATAGTATGATGTCGAATTTTCACTATCTTTTCTAGTTTACTAGATCTAAACGGGACGGACAAACAGACATTTCACAGAAAACTAATAGCGTCTTTTCCCCTTTCAAGGGCCGCTAAAAATCTTATCTAGTGCTGATGATGAAAAGTATTAGGGAAAAGTTAGGAAAATATTTTTAATGTGGTATAAATAAAAAAAAATGTGTTAAGTTTTAGAAAACCAAATATTTCAAATTTGTAAGGAAAAATATTTTCATGATTTTTCATTTAGAGTATACTTCAACTATTACTTAGAAGTTATTAAATTGTACAATTAGTATTGCCTATATAGGTCATTAATGAACTCACATTAGTGATAAGTTAAGACTTACTTGGGTAATTTTATGTTATTTTTGTTTCTAAACTCTTGATCTTGAGCATCAACTGTTTCATCAAAAGATTCATAGCTCGTGCTGTCTCCATCACCTTTGATCATTTTTAAATTAAATAACTGTATTACTTTATAAAATAGAAACTTTAAGGATAATATCTATATTTTTGAGGGTTTACATACAAAAGCATATATATATATATATCTATTAGCATTACACACAGGCTATACCCATTGATTTTTTTTTCAGGCTTTACAGCATTTATTATGGCTGGACCATCCCCTCCCCTATTTTTATTTTTGAGCTTCCAGTAATTAGGTTACACTTTAACAATCCCCTAAAAAACTTTTAGCCCCTAAATTATTGTATCTATTACAATCAAATGAAATGGCCCAATTAACAAGACAAGTGTTTATGAGGGAAGACTATCAGGAACTCTTTTTATTACTTAAGTGGTGTTGCACTGTTGTGCTAGTGTGCAAATGTACATAAATATCAATTCTTACAATTAGCTTTGCAATACATTTCAATGAAACAAATTATTGTGGAAGGGTTGATATCTAGTGTACAGGATTTGCACTTCAGACTAGAGAATCTGTTTAGTTGTTAATATTAAACTGTAAAAATCTTTTTTGAATAATAAACAAGAAAAACATTTTAAAAAATACTTTTAAAAAAACAAAGCTAATATTAAGTGTAATAGTTTCAATTAGTTTGGATCAGTTATTTAATTATATTTGCAGGTGACTTATACATAAACTGTGTGATTAGAAATATTTTAAACAAATTATTTTTGTTTAGCTTTTAGCTTTGTCAATATGCTATGATCCTATCACTTGCCTAGGCCAGTTTTTCAAGATACCAGAGAAAATAATTAATTACCAATACTTAATTAACTAATTGGCTATTTTTTAATTGATTCTTGTGTTGTCAGGTAAAAGAAATAATTGTGCAAAATTTCAGCTTGATCTGAGATTGAGTGTGGGAGAAATAACATTTTCAAATACAGAAATAAAAGGTGCTTTCAAATACAGGTAAAGAGAGAACGCCATTCCTAAGCTTTATTACATTTCGGTGTGACAAATATAATGGTGCGGTTTGGTCTGTATAAGCAGATGAAACAATGCATTCTTTCTTATCTTTGGACTTGAAACTGATACTGGTACCTTATTATTACCAAATGAGATTATTAATGATTTTAATTCATAGAAGATTTATATTGTAAATCTATAAAACTTTTGTATATCTTAAATAAGAAAAATAAGTAACTAAGTAAAAAAATTATAAAATGGGATTTAATTTTGCCAAAATGACCACTCTAAATTTTCATTAAAGTTGATAATTTTTGCCTTGGAATGAGTCAATAGATCTACAATTTACAAAGACGGTTTTTTTATCCAGTATAACAATTAATTATTTTTATAGAAAGACTTGAAAAGGTCAAAGAACAAACCTGATAAATCTCCATCTGATCTTTCTCCTGATCTGTCAGATTTCTCAGAGTGAGTTACATAAAGCTCATTGCGCTTGGCAAGAAGAGGACGAAATGGCAACTCAGGAGGCCTCTCTTCAGCATTCAAGGAATTTCTGCTTCCGAAATCAAAGAACTTTCCATCTTTTCTGGGTGGCAGAGGAGGTGGACTCAGAGGCAGTGGAGGTGCATTAGAATCTGTCATGTCCTCTGAAAAGTCTTCAATGCTGCCAATGGTAACTGCATTGCATCCATCCACACCACATGATATACTGTTTTCCTCAGAGGACAGCTGAAGTCTGGCCACTGGGATCTCATAGAGATCATTTTCATCATCATTATCACAATCTCCATCACTGCTGTTGGTTGGTTTGCTGACATTCTCTTCTTTTAAGCTTTTAGTGAGAGATAACAAAAAAGGATCTCAATGACTAATTGGCATTCATTTTAAACTTAAGTTGAAATTATTTAATTTGGACAACTGCCTAAAGCATGCAGGTAAAAGTGTATGTGGGTGTGTAGGCTATTAGCTAATTTGTTTAGGATAGAGGAAATTTTTTTTTTAACAATCAGATGAATATCAGATAAAAAAAATATTTTTACGAATGTAGAATATACTACTAGCATATCCTGCTGTGACTACTATTCATTTTTAAATATATTGTTTCTGATTAATTTAATGTACCTTATTTTGCTATGTTGCAATAAGCTTTTCTTTTTATGTTCTAGTAAACTTAAATTATGACTAAAGCTAGAACCACTTAAATAATTGATAAACAAGAAATAGAAACAAAACTTGTATAAAGGAAAGAACTGCTAATTACTGCCATTTATTAGAAAATTACATGATTTAGCTCCTTTTCTGCTATATAAAACAAAATTAATTTATTATTTCTAAATGATTTACTAATTGGTTAATTTTTGGATTGATTCATGTATTTGCCATCGACTATAAATAATTGTGCAAAATTTCAACTTGATTCGAGAATGGGAAGTGGGGGAAAAGAACCATCTCAAAATGTAATAAGGGCATTAAATCCATATATATATATACACATCTCTCATTAAGTAGCATTTATTCCCCTTAATTCAATATCAAATAATATTATTAATCACCAGCAATTAATTAAATAATCGTTTAATTTTTTTTTATTGATTCAAGTCTTGTCAGGCTCAATGAATGATTGTGCAAAGTGTTAACTTGATCCAAGAATGGGAAAAGGGAGAAAAAACATGTTCAAATTAACTTTTTACCAGATAGACAGACAGACAGAGTGAGTTGACATAAGCTTTGTAAAAAAAAGTGATAAAACATTGACCCATTTGTTTTCTAAATTTGGATTCAGACTTCAGAGTTATTCCTTCTACTGGGTGGGTAACCAGCTAAGGCTAATGAGCCCATCCTGCCCAAAAAATGATGGCTTACTATTCAAAAATAATTCTTTTATTTTCTACACATAGGAAATGTTTTAATTCCAATATAATTAAAATTATTTTTGTTATTTCATAACATTTATTTCTCAAAGGTAACTTGTCTACTGATGTTGGAGAATGTTCACCTTTATGCCTTGCATTAAAATGTTTTAACATTAAGTCTTATTTTTAAAAAAATGAGACTATTCAAAGTGTTGTAGATTTAGTTTGTGATTTTCTTCACATTTGTACAAAGCTCATATTAACTCATTCCGTCTGTCTATGGTCATTTTTTTAATTTTGTTTGACATAAAAGGGGGAAAAAATTGTACTGTATTGAGACATATGACTGTAAATGTGGAGTTATTTTCATTATATAAGCTTTATTATTTTTTTTTTTAAGTAATTTTTTATTGTTCTTGTTATCGTTCACTTCAAATGCAATACATATACAGAGAATGTTCCCACACTTTATTTATTTAAACTGAACTGATTAATAGAGCCTGTGATGGATTGTATGAGCTGACAAGCCATTAGCAGACTATAAACTTTATTACAGTTGTAGACCAGTACAAAAGAATTGTGGTGAAAGAACTAATTTATAACCCACAGCATTAAATGTAGTCTCTTTTTTTTTTTTTTACTTAAGTTTCAAGTTTATCACAGCGTTTAATATTGTCTCCTTACTTTCGACCTGCTAAAAAGTATAATAATCTAGACTGTCAAGGCAAAGTTTGCAATTGTTTTTATTTAACTTCAATTGTATTATTAGAATGAGAAGTCACTTTCCAGAAATCATCATGGTGGCAATAAATGTTATGTATATCATGATCTATTTCCTCCAAAGAAATATCATAATAAACAAGAAAACCAAAAAATACTTTTAAAAAAAAAAGCTTATTGCAGTGAAATTGTATCCATTAGTTTGGATGAGTCATGTACATAAATTTGTAATAGATCTAGACCAACAACAATAAACCTGTGTGATTACCTATGGTTTTTGTTTAGCACAATTCATGCTATTAGCTTTCTCAGTACACTATGATCCTATCACTCATCTCTGGACCGGGAGGGGGGGAGGGGGGAGAAAAGGATATATGGGTGAATTTTACTGTAATCATTTTTCAAAAGCATTTACAAAAAAAAAAGGGGGGGGGGGGGAATGATCTAAATTCAAACCCATGGCTGAAGCCTCTTCAAGCCAACATACTAACCACTCTGCTAGTGAGGTGATTATAACTTCAGAAGATTGTATAGTTATGTATTGTTTGTTTCAAACTTACTTTAAAGCAGCGACCGATAAAGGTGACTAATTTAGCTTATACCACCACTTCAGTCAAGTACAACTTCTTTCCATTTTTGAGATACCAAATAAAAAAATTAATTTACAATTAGCTAATTGGTTAATTTTTTAAAATTGATTCTTGTGTGGTCAGGTAAAAGAAATAGTTGTGCAAAATTTCATCTTCATCCATTCAGAGAAATAACAAGTACAAACATTTTACCAGACAGAGATTGAGTTGATATTAGCTTTGTAAAAAGATATGTTTGAAATATTACTCGTGGTGTGCTTCTGGGATGTCTGCCTATTGGTTTTTGCTGGTGAACAATCTTTGCTCCTTTGTTCTCTGACATTCTTTCGAGGTGACCTGCCTTAAGTAATTTATTCCTTTTTATTTCCCTTATTATCAAGGGTCTTCATTTAATATTTCTTGGTTGGTGCAAGTCATCCATCCAGTTTCCTCATGTATGGCACCATACATTTTTTCTGAGGATTTTCCTTTCCCAAGTATTTCAGCAGATTTCCTGTTGTTTTGTAAACATTCAGGTTTCACTTACATACATAACTACTGGTCTTTTGATTTTAATATTTTCCCAGCTACATTTATTTTCTAATTACAACTGATATCAAATGTATAGGAGCTATGTAAAGCTTGAAAATAGACAAATGTAAATCTTACTGCGGTCAGATTTATAGCAGGGTTTTTGTAGGGAGTTATATGGGCATTTATCAACCTCTTGTTTAAAGCTTTGACTTGGTTTTGTTAAAAATCCTCAGCCATCATTACATAAAATTTGGCAAACAAAAAATGTTAATACAATGTAATATCATGTGATGTAGGCTATCTAGTACTAAAAAATTGTCTAGTATGACCCATATTCATCAAGTTTGAGATTAAGCTTTGCTCATGTTTGTAGGATAGTCAATGATTGGTTGAAATTTATGTTGAATCAAATGGTGTGCAACAGTTCCAAACAACTGTTACAATGTCATTTGAGACAAATAGCAACATTTCTCAGTCTAACATATAACTCCTGATGACTTACCTGTCTGTCGGATCAATATCATCATAAACTTTTGTGCCCTGTCAGAAACAAAACAAAAAATCTTATTAACTAATTGTCAGCTGTGACCAGTAGAGTCAGATGTTTGACACCAAGTAACGACTGAACAGATACACTGTATAGCATTCAGACATCACTTCTGGAAAGTTTGGTGAAATAAATCTCTGCATCTATGAATAAAATCCAAGTTTACTAAAAACAACTCTATTATACGAGATTGGATGCAAATTGCCTTCACTTTTAAAAAACTTAAAATGCCATGACAATCCAACTAATAGCTAATACATACATAGATGATACATACAAGAGTAATACAGATGTTTTGGATGATCTAATCTTGCAACAGATGTCTGTGTTAGGTGTCTATCTTGTAAGGAGATTCGAATGTCCCAATATGTCTAAAAAAAAATAATTTTGGAGGGCAGAGACACTTCCTGCAAGCCTTTTGAAAATCAGATGAGATGTCAGATTTCTTATTTAATTTTCCTAAAAACTTTCATTCATAATTTCAAAGTTTGTTTTGTATACCTATTTGAATTACAAAAGGATCTCCTTTCAGAAAATTAAAAATAAGTGTAGCATTTATTTGGAGCACCACAAAATTGACAGTGAAAAAATGTTTTTAATAGCGCTGTTTATTTCTGTGGTTGAATATATTAGACTGACATATCAACATATTGCAGCTCTATCTCTTCAGACTGCTAAAAAAAAGAAAAACCTTGGCCTTTAACTACTTACCTTTTCTGAAGCATTATCTTCTTCATCTGTTGGATCATCCTGATATGGGTTAGTTACTGGGTCTGCTAAAGACCTAGAAATTTCTCTCTGGGCAGCAGCAAAATCTGATGTCTGCTCAACAGGAACACCGTTTACCTCTTCTGTGGCCTTGAGAATTTCAGGGGAAAGCTTGCGCCCTAGTTTGGAAACAAAAATGTGTTGGATTTATATTCAACATTTAATAACAATAAAACATTTTTGATCACTAATAAGAATACAACTTGCTCATTCTTCAATCTACATCTTTACTGGTTAAATGCTGCATGTGGTAGCTAATGACTTAGAGAACACCGAATAACATTTTGAATACTGGTACTACTATGACAAATAAGTAGGCCTAAATTTTATTGCCTCAACCAAAAATTTTATGATTAGTTTTGATTTTACATTTGATTGGCTGGCCTTACTTATTAAAATTATACAAGGTATTTTGTTAATAATATCTAGTAATAAAAAATTACAAGTAATTCTTCTCCTTCTTCAAGCCTTTGGTCTACGTTGTATTTGCCTTTTTTTTTTTAAAAACTAAAATTATATTAAAAAAACTACTTAATAAAAACTAGTGTCAGAAAATATATCTTTTTTTTTTAAATCCTGGCTTAACACAATATCTCTGTTGCGTCTGAGATATTTTGAGACAGATGTGAAATAAAACTTTACTTAGTATTTCAATAATGAGGAATAAAGTGGCATTGAAGTGATAATTCTATGCACAAAACTATGAAATGAAGTTATGTAAGTTATGATCAGGCAGATCGAAAGTAGACAAGTATATTAAATGAAATGACATTTGGCTTCATCTTCACACATAATTGCACTGGTGGGAACGTAATGTCAATAATATCAAAGAATGATCTTGAGCAAGTATACAGATCAAAGACTCACTTGGTAAAGTTATCAACTAAATCAGCCAGCAATAGGAAAGAGAGAATGAGAGGGGGAAGAAAGGAGAGTGTGCAAAGTTTATGTAGGTTAATTCCTAACAAAGTCATATAGATATTGATCAAAGTCATATAGATATTAATCAAATCTATCATTTGAAAAATATTACTCTAATAGTAAAAAGATCTAAAATCGGGGTAAGAATATATATATATACATATATATATATAGTTAGTGTAATGCATAAATTATAAAACAAATTTCCTTATGGATAATAAAGATTATTATTAATATTACCAAGTATTATTATCATTATTATGTTAGAAACTTATATTCATTCTCTGACACTACCAGGGTCAAGCTTCATTATGAAGAAATAAAAATTCATTTATCATTATTATTATAGTTCCTAACTGATAAAGGAATTTTCCACCCAAGAAGCTGGATCAACTGGTTGTTCCCCTTAGTGTGTGTTCTCCACATAGGGCCTCTACCATATAGCTGACGTGAGCTGAGAGAGAATGTCTATGTTTGGACTCATCTAATGTGAACAGAAACTTCGTTTACCCCAAGAGATAAGTGCATGCAGGCAAAGGTATTTGTTCCAAGGCTTAGATTTCTGAGCGATGCCAGAAGAAAGGAAGAAGATACCACGTAATAAACATTCTTTAATGCTGTCTTTTGTCTTCCCCCCCCCCCCCCCACACCCTAAAAAAAATGTAAATAACGTTTAACTTAAATATAAATACGTAGTTAAACGTAGGCCTACCTAAATATAGCTAGATTATTGCTAAACGTATATAATACTTGTAGGCCTAACTAAATATAGCTAGCTTATGTTAATTGTATACTTGTAGGCCTACCTAAATATAGCTAGATTATTGCTAAACGTATATAATACTTGTAGGCCTAACTAAATATAGCTAGCTTATGTTAATTGTATACTTGTAGGCCTACCTAAATATAGCTAGATTATTGCTAAACGTATATAATACTTGTAGGCCTAACTAATTATATAGCTAGCTTATAGTTAAACGTATACTTGTAGGCTACCTAAATATGCTAGCTTATAGTTAAACGTATACTTGTAGGCTACCTAAATATGCTAGCTTATAGTTAAACGTATACTTGTAGGCCTACCTAAATATAGCTAGCTTATAGTTAAACGTATACTTGTAGGCTACCTAAATATGCTAGCTTATAGTTAAACGTATACTTGTAGGCCTACCTAAATATAGTTGGCTTATTTCTATGGTTCCTCAATAACCACATTCGACCAAAAAGAAAAAGTTTTAGAACCAATTTTTTTCCTTCTGGATACTCGTATTTGAATATTTCGTTCTATTCTCTTTTCAACTACAAAAGTTACTTCAAGAAAGAAAAATGTAGGCCTATAATTGTGATGTATTTCAGTGAAGTCTAAGCTAGGACTGATAAAAGTGATATTGATTGAAGTTGAAATCCACTTCATTCTATTACAACGTTGGTCTTGGTTCAATCAGTTCATGTCCACTCTACACTCAAGTTGTTGTTTTTTTTTTTGGCCTTGTAGATTATTCTTCAAGAATCAATTTCATTTAGTCACAATTTTTTGTTTTCATTCCATCTGGCAGTAAAAACAAAACTGTATTTGTTTATACTATCTATAAAAACTAGGTCACTGGTCTGCATTTTACCTTCTCTAGGTGGCACAGTGGGTGGAAGTTTGATTATATCCAGGCATTCAATGAAAAACTGTCTCCTCTCCTCCGCAAAGGAAGATAAAGTCTCAGCGGCTAGAGTGCTGGTCAGGAACTCTTCAATTCCAGGCAGGAGTTCTGTGAAAAAACAATAGCAACAAATCAATGAAATAATATAAAGTTAGGGTAAATTTAAAATCGTGATTAAACACAATATATATTTCTGTTGTACAGTCTTGAAGTGTAATGAATGAAAAAAAAGAGAAGCCATAAAGACATAGTATATGTGATATATATGTGATATATGACATACATATCATGCTGACATACTACATAAGAGCCGGTGTTATATAAATAGGCCTATATAATAAACTTAACCACTACACCAGAAAGAGAAGAAAAGAGAGTCACCAAAATAATGTTCACGACATCACATGGGGCTCTGCATCATCATCCCAGAACAGCTTCCAGAAGCGGCCTTAGCAGTTTGAGGGGCCCTGATCGAGTGTTATTTAAAAAAAAAAAGGGGGGGGGGCGTAATTCTCACTCAATACCCAAATTATCATTATAAGAGCGTTCATGATAATAGGTTTAGATGCCGGAAAGGTTTTATAAATCTTGAGTTAAAAGAACTTGTTTAGGATAAACAATTACTGAAATAAATCCACTCCACTATATTTCAATCTTCAGTGTAGGCCTACTTGTACGATACAATAGAACGCCTGGTAGAGACCCAAAATATTTGTATTATGGGCTGATGGTCACAAGAGAATCTCGCAAGGCCTCTCAGGTATTTGCTCCTGTTCGCCACCCCCACAAGCCGCACTTGCAGCTCCGCCTCCTCTACAAGCAAACACCCGTGTGTCTGGAATTGTACTTTTGGTCGTGTTAAGTTCCAGACAGCTTTTCAATAACGGTCCAAATGGGATTTGTGCTGACACATATAAAACACAGAATAAAATAAGCGTAGCCTACTTAAGAGACAGCTTTCCTACCCCCCTTGTCCCTAAAAAAAATCACCCCTCTCCTTATAGCATCATTCACTCTGGTACAGCAGTACTTAAAAAAAATGGTGCGAATGTAAAGGTAGATAATTGGTGCTAGAAATAGGCCTACATTTCTTTTATCAAAAACTATCTAAAAAAGTAAAAAAAAGAAAGAAAAAAAAAAGATATCATCTCAGGTGCCTGAACATTTTAACTTTAAAAAAAAAATCGCACGATAAACAACGCTAAATGCCATGGATCTGAAGTCGCTGCAATGTTTTGATAAGCTACTGATTGGAGCCGGGCTCCTACAGATTGAGTGTTACAGAGATATGGCTCTCTGCCAAGAAAGAAAGGGGAGTAAACTCAATGGTAAACGATGTTCCTAAATAACTCGAAATCAAAGACTTAAAAAAAAAAAAAAAGGTTTAAAAAAAATCGTTTCAGCTGATAGCAATACATGTTAAAGTTAAAATATAAAAACTAAATCAAATTAAAGTCATGTAAAAGGTCAAAGTGCAGATGTGTAAATGTTTAGTCTGTTTGACCACAACAGAACTTATAATTGGTATTATCATAATGAACGAAATTTAAAACTTTTTCATATAAACAAATATGACTCGACACTTGTTCACAAGTAGAACATAATTTTATTTCCATGAAGCTCGAGCACGTTTGCATCTTATGCATGATATGCTTACAAATTTGTGTGCATTGCAGTGAGTACAACAGGCCCACAGGTGTTGCCACGAGTTTGTGCATGTAGCACGAACTCCATTTATTATCTTGTTTTAAATGTACATCCTTTAAAAAACGTCTAGTGTAAACAAAAAATTGCGTATGTCGTTAAATGTTAAATGAAACATTAGTTTACAAAATGATTGAAATACATGCATTTATAAATAGGTCCAGTCTATTGAAGACTGAAACAGCGGCTGTAAAAAATAAATATTTTACTTTCCAGGTAATGGAGGATTCTGACTGAAAATGCAGTCGGATAAAACATATTTTTTAAAAGCCATTAGACTAATACTTTTTTTTTTTCAGTTTTTTTTACAGAGCGTAAATTAGTCTGGAAATAAGGTAAATGAATACCAGGGGAGAGTATAGTTGTTGAACCACCTAGGACTGAAGCTGGATATCTCAGTTGTTTCACAAAATATAATCCTTATCGTTAATCATGTCAAACTACAAAGCTGTTTCTTTAAATATACTTTTGTATACAAAAAGAAATATAGAAAAAAAAAATGTCAAAGAAATATATATGGAAAGAGCTGGACATTTACAGCCATTTGACTCAATTCTGTAAGATTTATTTCCCCTTTTCTATATAAAACAAAATTAATTAATTACCACCAACTAATTAAAAAATTGGTTAATCTTTTTTTTCTTGCTTGATTCGTTTTCTTTTAGGGACAATGAATAATTGTGCAAAGTTTCAACTTGACCGGTGAATGGGAAGTGGGAGAAAAAACGTGTACAAAATTAGTACCAGACAGACAGAGTGAGTTGATATAAGCTTTGTACCAGACAGACAGAGTGAGTTGATATATGCTTTGTACCAGACAGACAGAGTGAGTTGATATATGCTTTGTACCAGACAGACAGAGTGAGTTGATATATGCTTTGTACCAGACAGACAGAGTAAGTTGATATATGCTTTGTACCAGACAGACAGAGTGAGTTGATATAAGCTTTGTACCAGACAGACAGAGTGAGTTGATATATGCTTTGTACCAGACAGGCAGAGTGAGTTGATATATGCTTTGTACCAGACAGGCAGAGTGAGTTGATATAAGCTTTGTACCAGACAGACAGAGTGAGTTGATATAAGCTTTGTACCAGACAGTCAGAGTGAGTTGATATAAGCTTTGTACCAGACAGTCAGAGTGAGTTGATATAAGCTTTGTACCAGACAGACAGAGTGAGTTGATATAAGCTTTGTACCAGACAGTCAGAGTGAGTTGATATAAGCTTTGTACCAGACAGTCAGAGTGAGTTGATATAAGCTTTGTACCAGACAGACAGAGTGAGTTGATATAAGCTTTGTACCAGACAGTCAGAGTGAGTTGATATAAGCTTTGTACCAGACAGTCAGAGTGAGTTGATATAAGCTTTGTACCAGACAGACAGAGTGAGTTGATATAAGCTTTGTACCAGACAGTCAGAGTGAGTTGATATAAGCTTTGTACCAGACAGTCAGAGTGAGTTGATATAAGCTTTGTACCAGACAGACAGAGTGAGTTGATATAAGCTTTGTACCAGACAGTCAGAGTGAGTTGATATAAGCTTTGTACCAGACAGACAGAGTGAGTTGATATATGCTTTGTACCAGACAGACAGAGTGAGTTGATATAAGCTTTGTACCAGACAGACAGAGTGAGTTGATATAAGCTTTGTACCAGACAGTCAGAGTGAGTTGATATAAGCTTTGTACCAGACAGACAGAGTGAGTTGATATATGCTTTGTACCAGACAGGCAGAGTGAGTTGATATATGCTTTGTACCAGACAGACAGAGTGAGTTGATATAAGCTTTGTACCAGACAGACAGAGTGAGTTGATATAAGCTTTGTACCAGACAGACAGAGTGAGTTGATATAAGCTTTGTACCAGACAGGCAGAGTGAGTTGATATAAGCTTTGTACCAGACAGACAGAGTGAGTTGATATATGCTTTGTACCAGACAGTCAGAGTGAGTTGATATATGCTTTGTACCAGACAGGCAGAGTGAGTTGATATATGCTTTGTACCAGACAGTCAGAGTGAGTTGATATAAGCTTTGTACCAGACAGACAGAGTGAGTTGATATAAGCTTTGTACCAGACAGGCAGAGTGAGTTGATATAAGCTTTGTACCAGACAGGCAGAGTGAGTTGATATAAGCTTTGTACCAGACAGACAGAGTGAGTTGATATAAGCTTTGTACCAGACAGACAGAGTGAGTTGATATATGCTTTGTACCAGACAGGCAGAGTGAGTTGATATATGCTTTGTACCAGACAGTCAGAGTGAGTTGATATAAGCTTTGTACCAGACAGACAGAGTGAGTTGATATAAGCTTTGTACCAGACAGGCAGAGTGAGTTGATATAAGCTTTGTACCAGACAGGCAGAGTGAGTTGATATAAGCTTTGTACCAGACAGACAGAGTGAGTTGATATAAGCTTTGTACCAGACAGTCAGAGTGAGTTGATATAAGCTTTGTACCAGACAGGCAGAGTGAGTTGATATATGCTTTGTACCAGACAGACAGAGTGAGTTGATATAAGCTTTGTACCAGACAGGCAGAGTGAGTTGATATATGCTTTGTACCAGACAGACAGAGTGAGTTGATATAAGCTTTGTACCAGACAGGCAGAGTGAGTTGATATAAGCTTTGTACCAGACAGGCAGAGTGAGTTGATATAAGCTTTGTACCAGACAGACAGAGTGAGTTGATATAAGCTTTGTACCAGACAGGCAGAGTGAGTTGATATAAGCTTTGTACCAGACAGACAGAGTGAGTTGATATAAGCTTTGTACCAGACAGGCAGAGTGAGTTGATATAAGCTTTGTACCAGACAGGCAGAGTGAGTTGAAATAAGCTTTGTACCAGACAGGCAGAGTGAGTTGATATAAGCTTTGTACCAGACAGACAGAGTGAGTTGATATAAGCTTTGTACCAGACAGGCAGAGTGAGTTGATATAAGCTTTGTACCAGACAGGCAGAGTGAGTTGATATAAGCTTTGTACCAGACAGGCAGAGTGAGTTGATATAAGCTTTGTAAAAATAGTGTGGTTGAGTGTTAGTGAACTGAAAGTGTTGGTTTTATTTTCTTATATAACAAACAGGCTTGAAACTGGATTAAAGGTGAATATCAACGAAGCCATGTACACGTTTTAAGATCTAGAAATCAAGATATTAGCACTGCTAAACTCTACAGCTGACTTGAAGTATTGATCACATTCCTTTAATACGAAATATCTTTTCAAGTCACCAACCCATAAAACGTAAGGCTAAAATTAAAGATTGTATATTGCATGCACAAATAAAGCTGAGCGAAGTGTAAGGTCTAATTACATTTATCTCTAGCTGGTCTGCAAGCTTAGCTTAACCACAAAAATAGAAACAGATTTAGACAGATTTATATCTTGCTTACACAAATCTCTGGTTGATATATATATATATATATATATATATATATATATATATATTAATGTGTTATATACAAGTATATTAATTAAACATAGATTTACAAAATGAAAGACGGCTTCGTTTATAGCATGATATCATGACAAGTGGTTTTACAGATGAAAAATAAATTATAAACTAACATGTTTCTTTTCAAGGTAAAAAGCGATTTGGTTGTTGGGAAAATGATCGCGTTATGGAAATGACAGAAAGACTGTGTTTGTGTAAAAAAAAAAGGCTGAGTTGTATTATGCTCTTTTAAGGAATGAAATGTTCAAAGAAAAAGAGAGAGAGGGGGGGGGGATAAGTATTAAGTTAATTTGTTTGTCTATCTGGATGTCACGATATTAAAAATAATGTCATTAATTTTTTCACTACTAATTTGAATGATCTACCTAAACTTTTATGAACCAATGTAATACACATTCGTTAAGACTTGCTCAGGCATTCCCATGTGTTACAGTAACTGAGAGAAGGAACAAGAAAAGGAGAAAAAGAAAAAGATGTCGAGGTAAAAGGGTGAACGCGCTGCATTCTGGGAGAAGGTCACACAAGGACAGAGAAAAGAAATACATGAGATAAACTGGTATGTAGAGGTTAATTAATCTACATTTAAATTTGTTTGAATGATTAGTTTCGGGCAATTCCTCAGAAATGACCATTACTTCGCCCTTGCCTTTATTTCCCGCATGACCAAAGGGATGACAGTAGATTCGAAATTAAGATCTTTAGGAAGACAGTCTGAAGAGCATATCACATGATCATGCAGTCCTTTCAGATTCGAGACATATCGGTTGTGTCCATCTGTGGTCGGGTGTACTATCAGGTTATAACCACAACCTAAACTAGCCATATTAAACACATAAAGAATAAATCCTAGAGAATGACGACAGATAACAAGCCATCAACAACAATCTAGTAAACTGATCACCCTGAACTTAATCAACAGGCCAAGTAGATAATCCCATTGTCTCATTGGATGGAATGTCGGGCAACAGTGCGTAGCTTCGGGTAACACGAATTAACAGACGTAAAACAACACCAGTTTCTGTACTTAGATTTCTGCGTTTGTACATTCTATTTAATCCTGATATAATGTCAGGAAGTAACAAGATAAAAATGAAATTCCTTAGAAGTGTAAACAAATACGATTTTTCCTCGCTTGACGAAATCTGAATATTGAAGTTTTCGATACATTTAGTTGTGTTTATTTTAATGTTACGATAACATTTCTTCGGTCAGTTCATTATTCTCGTTAGGTTTATAAAATCCAAAGATGGAGACATATGTTATAAAAGAAAATTGTTGGCTTAATCATTGGTAGGGTTATACATGACAATAAACTAGTATCAACTGTCAAATTTCTAGGAAAATCATTAGACCCGTTTTCGAGATCCGTGTCCACCTAGTGTCATATATAATAATACATATAATAAAATGAATTGGGGGTATGATGGCTGAGTGGTAAAACGCTTGGTTTCCAAACCGAGGGGTCTTGTGTTCTAATCCCGATGTAGAGTAGGATTTGAAAAATGCAGGATTTTTTTCGGGGGGGGGGGATTTGGGGGGTGGTGGTGGCTGAGCCTACCAAGGTCAAATAGGTACCTGATATTTGTTGTGGAAAGTAAAAGCGGTTGGCATAGTGATATCCACATGACACCCTCGTATACTGTTAGCCACAGAAAGAAATGACCTCTACGGTATATGATAATATCTACGTTAGGTCTGAAAGTGGAACTTTACTTATAAAATATAAAAAAGGCAAACACAAAATGAATACCTGTTTCCATATTCTTCATTAACTAAAGAAAAAGATTATAAAGATATATTTTTAAACAATTTCATAAGCGCCCCCTATTGGTGCGTTGTGTTGGTAAATAATGCAGGTAAAAATGTAAGTTTCGATGTTTTTCAGCTCGAATATCAGACGCTGAGAAAACTCAAAACTCTCTCCTTATGAAATGTACATTTAAAGCTAGAGTGCTTGCGATCATTCACACCCATCGCACAAAGTCCTGCTTGTCGCCTGACTACATTTGATGTCATTCTACACGTAGACAAAGAGATAAAAGAGTTGATGGCAACATCTGGAGTATGTTATCTTTTGCCACTCTCTTTTTGGCAGAAAAGGAGTTTGCTTTCAGAAAATAAAAAGTATCCGTTGCACCTGCAAGCTACAAAATTTGGTGAAATTGGATTTTAAAAAAAAAATTTTTCCTTGCTTTTAAATCTAAGCGGGGCAGACGAACAGACAGACTAAACAAAACTAATAGCGGCTTAACCCCATACGGATCCGCTCGAAATTAAAAATGTCTCTACCAGTTTTGTTTTTAATCTTAATTTTACATCAAAATTAAAAGCTTACGTGTCGAAATTGCAAAGAAATATGTAACCATTGAAAAGTTTCCTTTCAACTTGCCAAAAAGATAATAGGCCTAGTGCTGGAGATTTGTATATATCTATGGAGACAGCTTGTCGCGGGAGGATCTAAATACCATCCAGCTTACAAACCTGAGGCAGTTCAGGTTTCATATTTTTAAGTATGTTGTTTCGTTTCGTAGGAGTAATATCCAAATCATCATACACAACTTCATAGTTGTACACACATAAACAAACAGAAACACACGGAAACAAACATACACACACACATATACACATGCTGTGTACATACCATGCCAGAGCTTCCAATTCTTGGTGTCATCCTGACACTGGGCTAGAGTCTCCATTAGAATATCAAGATTACAGTCCAGGTATGAACTCCCTCGTGTTAAAAGTTATCACATTGTTCAAAGTTGTGACTATAAGGATTAGGCACATTCGTAGACTAACTAAATCATCCCATTCGTTACAGGATGAGTTGTAAACTATATTATAGAGAACATTTACACCACTTTAATAATTGTACATCTTATCACTAGGACCTCAAGATTATTTAAAACAAAAAAGAAACTAAAAGAATACTAAGAAAAACACACACAAATGGTCAAATGAATATGTATTCCTTTATCCTTGTCTGCACAGACTATTTAAGAGCTTTTTTTAATTTTTTAGAACAGTTTGCCATTTAAGCGGGCAATCAGTCGAAATCCTAATTTATTAGTAGGACATCAACTTAAATGTTATTAAAATTAATGGGGCCCCACGATGCTAACTACTGCCAAAAAACGCAAACTAAAACTTTATGGCCTTATCACAAGGTCCATAGATTTCGCAAAGACATTCCTACAGGGAACAGTAACAGGAAATGAGAAGAGAATGAGAAAGCGATAGGAAGCCAATTTAAAAGAATGGACGGGTCTAACAAGTCAAAAGACAGGAATGAGAAAAGAAAAAAAAGTCGGGTCAACAGATCATGTCTGGTGCCCCAACGATTCGACAGACTAAGGTC
This sequence comes from Biomphalaria glabrata, assembly GCF_947242115.1. Classification (NCBI taxonomy): domain Eukaryota; kingdom Metazoa; phylum Mollusca; class Gastropoda; family Planorbidae; genus Biomphalaria; species Biomphalaria glabrata. The sequence goes on along the minus strand of NC_074723.1, from coordinate 18,344,526 downwards.
AAACAAAACATGTCATTATCAGGATAAGATACAGTAAGATAAGGTAATTTTATTGGTCCAAATAAATGAATTTAGCAATATAAACGTTTAAGGTCTTTAGTTAATGTTCAATTTGAGCACATAATTACGCCAAACATGTTAGGACGGCGACCAAATGAAATTACTGTTAAAGTTGGCATTCTTTGTGTAGCTTTGTTTTCGTCAATGCAAGAGAGAGTTGTTATTTGAAACTTCTGTTTGGGGCTTCTATCCCTTTTTTAAAAAATGTAAATTTATTTCTAGACATTTTGTTTTCATGTTTAAACTCAAACAGTTGGAACATATTGCTTGCAAAATCTTGAAAACTCAAAAGGATTGTTGTTAAATCTAGCACCAACACCCAACTTTCTGTCTTAATGAGTTGTATTTCCCGAGGAAGGATTTTAGGCATCACATACAAAGATTATATTACAAATCTGAAACAGGAACAAGATTTGGCTCCTAATAAGCTTCTGACCACTGTTAAAAAACGCAAGTTGAGACTGTACGGCCACATAGTGAGACCCTAAGACTTTTCTGCAGGGAACAGTACCAGGTAAAAGAAGGAGAGGCAAACACAGTAAGTGATGTAAAGACAACATGAATAGGCGGGCCTGTCATTGGAAGAGACTCTAATCCTGACAAAAGACAGGAATGAATACAGTCGGTCGACATATCAAGTGTGATTGTGCCCTAACGGTCGAAAAGATTTGGTTGCAGGTTTTGTTTAATACAGAGACACCCATGTCCAAAAAAAAACAAAAGACTATCAAATAACAGGATGAAAAACAAACTTATACAATAGTCAGTGAGATGAATCGCTACAGAAGTACATTGTGACCTACTTAGGAAGTTATCTGATCCAGCAACAAATCAATAGGAGGGTGAGATAACAACACATGAGACTGGACATGTCTCTTTCTACTGAACACATGAGACTGGACATGTCTCTTTCTACTGAACACATGAGACTGGACATGTCTCTTTCTACTGAACACATGAGACTGGACATGTCTCTTTCTACTGAACACATGAGACTGGACATGTCTCTTTCTACTTAACGATGCTAGTTAACAACAAAAGGGGCACCATAACTCTATAACTGAGCACGTTGCTGTTTCGTACAGGAGCATGTCTGCCCACGTCTGTGGAGGACTTAGTAGCAAGGATGCCATCTCTAACAAGCAATAGAAAAAAAAAAAAGACTACTTTTTAAAACGAGCGCTGATCTAAGGAGAAAAATCGCTAATTACTGCCATTTATCTAAAAATTACTGGGTTTGGCTCCCTTTCTGTTATATGAAACAAAAATAATTGATTAGTGCTAAATGATTAACTAACTGGTTAATTTTTAGATTGATTCGTGTATTGTTATGGGAAGAAGGAGAAAAAACGTGTCAAAACGTAACAAGGGGACTAAATCCATATATATATATATATATATCAACATCTCTCATTAAGTAGCATTTATCTGCCCTATTTAGAAACAAAACAAAATAATTCATCACCAACGATTAGTGAACTACTTGTTTTTGATTTTTTTAATTGATTCATGTCAAATCATGTCTTGTCAGGTTCAATTAATAATTGTGAAAAGTTTTAAACTTGATCCGAGAATGGGAAACTGGAGAAATAACATATTCAAACTTTTTTACCAGACAATCAATTAGACAGACAGAGTGAGTTGATATACGCTTTGTACACATTTGGTAAGTGAAGATGAAAATTTGAATGTATCTAAGTCTCAGTGAGCTGTAGCCTAGATCTATTTGGGGTCATCCTCAGAAACGAGTTAATTGGTTGTATTTCAAGCTTTATTAGATACAACCATTATAAATGATTTTATAAATGATTGATACATAATTACAAAACAGGAGTAAATTTTGTAAAGAAAAGGTAATATGCAGAATCACTTTAGACACTGTTTCTATACATCTCCATTATATGAATTTTCATATTCTGTATGTTCACATCATAGTTTATATATGCAAGGGGACTTTAAGCGCTCAGCATACCATTAGCATTGAGTCAAGACTCAAGTTTCATACAAAATGAGTCCCTAGGGAATTGTACTTCGATTAGTTTGGATATCCTATAGAACATATCATGTTGTTCCCATTTCTATGTAGTTTTTTTTTCAGCCTTTAAATAGTAAAAAAAAATATATAAAAAATTCAGAAATGTTTATTTACACTAGTACTAGAGAGAAATATCAATGAAGCTCTAAGTATTTAGTACGAAAGAAAAAAACCCACAAAAAGTACATATTTGTACGGTAAGAACGACTTGTCACACTTATGTGTTATGTCAAGCGGAAAAAGTAAACAGGTAGATGAAATCCTACACGTCACTGACCTACTTTTCTGGTGACAGCTATTTATTAAACTCAGTATGTATATACATGTGTGTGTGTGTGTGTTTTTGCGCCTGTAAGTATCGGATTAAACTATTGTTTCACAGTGTCGAAACTAAGTCTCTGAAAGCTACTTGAGTTAGTTAAACCTCTCTTCATTGTTACTTTATTCTGTGAGGCCCTTTAGAGAAATTCGAACCGCAGACTTATCTATAATGCTCGATATATGTAGGCCTATGTAAACAGCAAAAAGGCTAAAAATATTTTCAATATATTCCTGAGTGTAACGTAACCTATCGATATAATTTAATTAATGTAGTTCCATTTTCGACCATTACAAAATTACATTGTAAATTACAGACTAATCGCTAAAATTAACTTTTATAGACTTTTCAATTACAACTAAAATAAAATAAAAAAAAACAACAACCTCAGTCATACTTGAGGAATCTGTTAAAAAAATACATGACATGTCTTTGTAGTTAGTAGGCCTAAAGTTCCACTTTCGGACCTTGCGATCTAATAGGGAAGATGATGTAAAGGTCATCTGTGGCCAACGGTTAACGAGGGTGTCATGTGTCCAGCTAAACGACCGCATTTACTTTTCCCAACCTAATGTCATTTACCCATTAGAGCTGGGTGGGCTCAGAGGCGCCCAAAGATCCCAGTCTTCACCAGGTTTCGAACCCGGAACCTCCGGTTCAGAAGCCAAGCGCTTAACCGCCACAGCACCTCGGTAGAAGTTTAAGTTCCAAAAATGTTTAAAAGGCTAAAATAAATAATTTTAAAAAAAACGATTTACTAAATGTATGCGTACAATTAAAAACATTCTATCCAAACAGTTGCAACAGACCATGCACAGGGTACACAATTCTTTCATGTTTTGTTTTTAATCTGAAGTGTTGTAAGTCTATAATAACTGAACGGAAGAACTGTAAAAATGTAACGAAGATCAACCGTTGGGCCATATATATTATTATACGATTGAAAAGGATTGATCATACCTAACAATGTCACAAAGACCCAGGCACAAATACAAAGAACTATTTTAAAGCAATGACTCCCTGGTCGGTGAAAGGTTTGATGGTAGTAACAGACATAAGAGAACAACGCTTACATTGAGTGAAGGGAGATTAACATTCGATTTCTGTAACCTAAATAAAATAAAACTCCTGATATATAATAAGATACATTGTTATTTGCATGATTTTTGTTGTATGTAGCTTTGCTATTAGCATACAAATTTTTTTTAACAACTTTTATCAACTCACTCTTTTTTTATATATTTAACTTATAGTTAAGTGTTTTATGTATTAGTAACACCTATGAATTATTACAACTGTGTTTCATAGGACTACGAGAAGAAGATTATATTCATTTTTACAACGATAAACAGCATAATTAATAAATGTTAGCAAATCGTGCCTTAACATATCAGACAGCTACTAGACAAGATATCTGCAAGTTTCTTTTTTTTCCACGAGTACTTTTCGAGGATACTTCTTTTAATAGAGTGGAAAAACACATACACACATACAATTAATGGCAACTACCAGAGATGAAACTAAATAGCTTGCAGAAGGAACATAAGTAAATCAAACAAAAGTCAAATACATGGACAAAATACTTATTGGTTTTGAGATACATTATCATATATTCTTTATGAGATACATTATCTTATCTTCTTATGTTATAAATAACCCACGCTCCATCAAAAGAGGAGATAATTACGTAATCTAGATAATCTAGTCGTGCATGTTAATTAGACTTAAGCTCTGTTAAGTCATTTGGTTTCCCTGGCTATTTCAAGCAATCCACTCCATGCTCCAATGGCACTAGAGTATAACGAATTAGTAATTAATAAGTAAGTGTATTCGATTAAAAAGGCGAACTTGTGCGCCATTTTGCCCTCGATTGCATAGAGGACAGTAGCTGGTAGCAGATGACCTCTGAAATAGTTGACGAGCTCTCACGAAGCTCGGGGGACACACATTTGAAGCCTAAGTAGAGCCCTTTGTAGAAAACAAGCGCAGAAGACGTAAAGAAAATTAAACAAGATTACAAAGAGAGTTTGTGTTATCACACAAACTCAGAGGCGGCTTCAATCGAAGTCACCAATTAACCAGGAATATTTAAGCCATAGTCTTGTTTTGATCGTTTAAATTAATAAAATTGCAAAAAGTCATTTGATCGGTGGACAACTGCTTAGTCTTCAACAGATGTGGGAAAAATAATGCATGTCGCAACTGGATTGCTTAGTCATGTAAAATACTGAAGTCATCCTTAATCTTCAAAATCGAAGACATTGTTATTGTTATTATAATGATCTGGAGCTGTTAAAGTTTGTGGTTCACTGTTAATATATTTTTTTACTTCAAATTAAATTGAAACTATTTAATCACTCCCAGAAGTGTTTATGAGTCATTATAATATATAATGATCTAGATGACAACTCTTCCATATGTTGAACTTATTTAATATTTCTGGTTCTCCTATACATTTTTATTGTTATAATACAGAGGCGGTGCCCGAGTTTAAAGACTGAAATTACAACACAGCTCTCATGACCTTGAAATGAGTTCCTGTCCCGAAAAAAAACAACCGACGAAACACCTGTAAAAATACTTCAAAAGGTCACATAACGAGCGTACAATCTAATTTTGTCAACCTTCAAAGTCCCGCCTCTAGTTCGACAGCATATAGGTCTATCAAAGGATCTAAAAAACAACGGCAGATTGTGTCGTGGTACTTATGCTTGACAAACTTATTTATCTACACCCAGTGTATAGTTTTCTTGGGCTGGGAACCACTTAGATCAAGAAGTTGTCTCTGGGTGTTTGGGTAAATGGTCCTTTGTTTGTTTCATGGACACTTAACAGTTCACAGTTCGAGGACTACTGGCCTACAATGATGTGCACACCAATATTATCACGATGGCTTTGAACCAGGTAAAAACGAAAGTGTTAAGATAAACACACACACACACACAAATGAAGATTAACGACGTGTCACAGTTTGATCTTGTGTGATGGACGCCAAGCACGACACTGCTAAATACAAAATAGACATACGCGCTATTCCTCTCTCCTTTATCTACCCCTCTCTCCTCCTTTACCTACCTACTACCCTCGCTCTCTCTGTTAACTACACCATCTCTCCCATTTCTCTTATTAGACAGCTGCATGAATATATAAAACTCTTATAACAATAATGCCTCATAAACACTACGGGAAGTGATTTAATAGTTTCAATTTAACTTGAAAGTAAAAAAAAAAATAAATTAAAAAAAATTAACATTAACAGCCACAGATCAATTGATTATAATGACGATATTATACAAGGGAATTATTTAATTACATTATTTTCTTAAGTTTTTAGACATTGAGCAAGAACACTCCTACGATTTTCAAATTATCCGAGGCTTTGCCTTTCCTCGCGTGCATATACAAGAACACCTTTCTCCTGGCATATTTACAGAAACACAATTGCGTGCTTATAGAGCAAAGGTCAGAATACAAATTGCTCCTTTCTCGGTCCTTAGTAAAACCCCTCTCTTGTTTTCTCTATCGGACCAGATTTTTGAAGTGGCAAGATCAAGTGCTAATCACTTGACTCAGATTTCCACCGCCGAATCAGAGGCCGTCATCTAAGAACAGCAGTATAAAGCGGACCAGTAAAAGATTCTCAGAAGATCCGCTATATGGTAGGTTGTAGACTTCTCCGATAAACGTAGTGTATATTTTGTTGTCAACTGCATTCAATATATGTATATGTAGTCATTATGTAATATTCAGAGTGTATGTTAAACAACTTCCTATATTTTTTTTTATTACGTTAATCTATGTATTATAATATCATGGGAGGTGCGGTGGCTGAGCGGTGAAGTGCTTGGCTTCTGAACCGGGATCCCCGGTTCGAATCCTGGTGATTACTTGGATTTTTAATTTCGAAATCATTGAGCGCGTCTGAGTCCACCCAGCTTTAATGGGTACCTGACATTAGTTGGGGAAAGTAAAGGCGGTTGGTCGTTGTGCTGGCCACATAACACCCTCGTTAACAGTAGGCCACAGAAGCAGATAATCTTTACATCATCTGCCCTATAGATCAAAAGGTCTGAAAGGGAAACTTTACTTTTATTTTAATATCATGATCAGTTATAGAAAGCAAGCATGAACTGTTTAAAAAGAAAAATAGAAACTATGATTTTAGTTAAACAACAAAATGTGACAAGTTTTTTTAACACCAGAATATGTTTGTTTGTAAAATGACATGTTTCGGATGTTCCTTCAGAGTTGAAGATAATTTACTTCCTAGTCCAAACTTCCCGCAGCACGACGGGGTGGGAGCGGGCTAGGTTTGAGCCCGGGACCATCGATAAGTCCGAACAACAGTCCAGCGAGCTAACCGCACGACCAGGCAGCCATGCTAGAAGTCCTTAGTGCCGCTTGTGAGAATGTAACTGGTTGTCATTAGTTGATAAACTCTAAATAAATATACAACCTTCTTCGCTGTTTTCGTCTTTTGAATTTAAAAGCACAAACCGAATCAATGAAATTACTAGTAAAGTCATATATACAGTTTACTACTCAAGTATGGTTGCCTGGTCGTGTGGTATAAGCTTCGGACTTTTGGATCCGAGTTAAAGCATCACTCGCGTCAAACCTTTGCATTAGATCTGGACTAGGACGCAATAACCTTCCTGTCTAAAGGAACCTCTGGAACTAGTCATTTTAGCTGTTGTGATTATGTTTGTAATGTCATCACAGCGCCTTGAGCCTACATCATGTTTGTAATGTTATCACAGCGCATTGAGCCTACATCATGTTTGTAATGTCATCACAGCGCATTGAGCCTACATCATGTTTGTAATGTTATCACAGCGCATTGAGCCTACATCATGTTTGTAATGTCATCACAGCGCATTGAGCCTACATCATGTTTGTAATGTTATCACAGCGCCTTGAGCCTACATCATGTTTGTAATGTCATCACAGCGCCTTGAGCCTACATCATGTTTGTAATGTTATCACAGCGCCTTGAGCCTACATCATGTTTGTAATGTCATCACAGCGCCTTGAGCCTACATCATGTTTGTAATGTTATCACAGCGCCTTGAGCCTGTATCATGTTTGCTAACAGCGCTCTATAAATTAAATTATTATTATTATTACTTACAAATCAAACAAAACGAATTAATTTTTTTCAAATAAAATGTTTTCGATCTCTTTATGAGTCACGATGGGAAATTGTGTTGGATTAGTTTTACAAAATGATTCTGTTAACTCTAACGAAACAAATATCGCACGTTAATTGGAGAAGTAATGCTTGTTTCTACCATGCAGGCCAAAATACTGTGCGTGTGCATCATGAGTCTAAATCTTTCTTATATAGGTCAGTGCCTTTCTTTTTTTTTTTATATTCCCCCAAATCTTTCCCACCCCCGTATTCAATCAAAGAGCAGATGCCAGCCAGAACAACAGTACAACTTTGTCAGACGCTGCAGAACTCCGCGTGAGTTACCCACAGTGTGAGAACTTTTACAAAACTCACTTTGTCGAAGGGAATAGAGCTAACAAAGGTGAATGAGACGTGGGGGAGTGGGCATCGGAGGAGTGAACCCCACCCAGTGACGCCACTAATAGCAACGCTCCTTGTTTCCCATAGATCTGGTTTCAGCTACGGTGATAAGAGATAGTGAGTTAATAGTGTGTACCTACTGTGTTGCATGCGTTTCACTCAAATAGTCCACGCAATGTTTATAAACAAATGTACGAAATAAACACACACCAGAAACTTGCTTTCCAAACAGTTCAAAAAGAAACACAAAACTCGTTTTGACCTCTACGATAGAGCCCATCCCGTGTAAGTCAAAATAACGAATCAGATTCTATTAAATGTCTATAGCATGAAAATACCAAATATAGAAAGCATTTGTACCTCCTTCTTCAATTTAACTCAAGAAATGGCCAGTAAGGTAATTATTCTGATCACTAAACATTTTCGCATTGAAAAAGCAGATACAAATCTTAGTCTAAAAAGTAACAAAAAGAAACCTATCACTAATAATTAATGCACCAATAAACCTATACCCTAAGAAACCTATTAACTAATAAATCAATTCACTAAGAAACTTATCACTTATAATCAATTCTGCGATAAACCTATACCCCAAGAAACCTATTGACTAATTATACATCAATTCAATAAATGAATTCACTATGAAACCTATTCACAAATAAATTTATTTCACTAATAAATCAATTCACTAGGAGACCTTGTCCCTATGTCAATATGTATAAGCGTTCTTACACTCTAAGAGATGGTTTAGCTAAAACAAGACAGAGCACAACTCTAAGACTAGTCGAAGTTTTATTCGAGTCTCAGAAATCGAGAAATGTTTTCCATTTTGAACGAGATGGGTCGATGTAATGAAGTAATAATGTAAGTAAAGAAGGCTAGGCCTGATTGCATATCTCAACAGTAAGTGTATTAAAGAATTGTGTGTGTGTGTGTGTGTGTCAACGTTTCTGAGAAAGTAGGTGAGACAAAGAATGTATCTGCCCCACTGGTCAAGTGCCAAGAACACTGTGGTGTCGATATGTTTTATGAATGAATCTCTCGGCATTCAGCCACCGTCATGGGAATTTACCACTACGTAAAGTTTATGCCAATAAATATTGTTATATTTTGTATTTACTATAGAACGCTTGATTTGTTTAAATTACAGAACAAATAAATAATTGTAAATTTAAAAAAAAATAAACTTTTACTTTAAAACTTTTTCTTTGTGTTCAAAATATATATGTAAATAAAATCTTGCGAAATATATATAAACTTTACATAAATTCAACACCAATGATTATGACCTTTGAAAAATTGCATAATTTCATATCCATAAATGTGAATTCTATATTTGTTAAACTCATTATATTATGACAAATACCAATCGAAACCAAAGTTATTCGTTTTTTTTTCTAATGCAAACGCCCATCAATAATCTATAAAATATGAAATCACTAATGAATGTCATAATTATGATTAAGCGGTAAATTTACAATAAGCCAAATTAGGCAAGGCATGTTGGTATAGTTTTCAAACCCTAAATTTTCCTTATCTTATAAAATAGGGACGTAATTTCCAAAAGCTGATGTAAAATAGCTTACACTTCTTTCACATGTTTACCAAATAAACTTCGATGAACAATTGAAACTTGTACTAACATAAAATATGGATGAAACGCTACTACACTAGATCTACATTTTAATAGCACCTAGAACAAACAAAAAGGTACACACGTTATCATAGCAAATATTAAATCTGAGGATGACTTGTTTAAAACACTACACTACTAATACTTCACAATCCTATTTAGCAAAACATGGAGTTGAACTATGAGATATATGCTCCAGAAGAAATAATGTGACGCAATGTAAGCACAGCAGCTTTGATAAACACAAGAGGAAACGATGAATACAAAAATATCTTCGAGTGAGCAAACTTCAAAAATAAAATACCACAAACATGTGAGTCGAAACGTTGAGTACAGAGCACGCGCTACGACGTCAGGGCTGCAGAAATAGAAGGGATGGAACTCTAGGGGTTAGGGTGAGGGCAGGGGGTGTTTGGAGAGAGAGAGGAAGTTTATTTTCGGCAGGAGATCAGAATGGCAGGTAAATTGTACAGAGGAAACCACTGAGACAGACAAGTACGTGGGTATGGAGGGAGAAGAAAAGTAGAAACATGGCATCCGATGGACCTTCTAGGAGAACAACAAACGCTATCTTACTCACAAAAAGGTCAGTGGTTGACATTCAGCCTTCAAGTAGGTCATAACTTTAATTATGTCTACTGATGAAAAGAATGCCAAGTCTTAGAAATAACACCATATGAAAAAAAAAAAAACTACTGAGCTATTCATAATATTAATTTCTTATTTTTTATTCTCTTTTTGTGTCTTTTTTTTTAATTCTGACTGTCTACTGCACACTTCTGGCAGACTGTTTCCCATTTGAAAGGATCTCGTGTTTCCGTAAAGTCATTAGCATTCCATTCCTAGAGTTTCTTGTTAAGATTTTCAATATAGAAAACAATGTAATTTTCTAAAACTAGTATTTGGCTTCCAGATTAAAAGCTAAGAATAACTTGATTGCAGTCATTAAAGAGAACACCGAATCATTTTAATGAGCTGTAGAACTCCTTTTAGTTATGCAGAATGGGTACATAGTTTAATTAATGTGTCTAGTTTAGTATGGACAATAAAAATGTTCCTCGGTAATATTTGTACAAAGCTTATATCAACTCACTCAGCCTGTCTGTGTAGGACAATTCTTGTCCACGTTTTGTTATACACTTCCCATTCTCGAATCATGTTGAAACATTGCACAATTATTCACTATCGATGACAACACATAAATCAATAAAGAAAATAATCCAATTAATTAATTAGTTAGTGGCAAATAATTAATTTTCATTTATATAGAAAAAAGGGAGATAATGATTGCAGTATTAAGCGGTATTACAGAGATTGTGCGGTTCTTTCTTTTATTAATTAGTTAGTGGCAAATAATTAATTTTCATTTATATAGAAAAAAGGGAGATAATGATTGCAGTATTAAGCGGTATTACGAGATTGTGCGGTTCTTTCTTTTATATAAGCTTTGTTTGTTTGTTTGTTTTTGTTTGTTTGTTTGTTTTTTTGATGTTATAATATTCAATTGAACTTTTTACAATTCAGCTACCGAATTGAAACATAAAGTATAGCATTATGATAATTATGTCACACAAGAAGAGATTAACGTTGCAGACAAGTTGTTACTAAGTTAACAGATATATTACAAATCTATGTATTATCATTAATATTGAGACAATAGCGTGTTGTAAGTCAAAGAGAATGTGACATGTTAGCTAGTGACATACAAATGTGTCAAGTAGGTGAAAGTATTGTACAAGTGGTCAGTCAGAGACTTTAGTGACGATCCACGAATGCCTGGAAGAATGGAAGAAACATGTCGTCGGTGAATACTTCTAAAATATAAAAAAAAAAGTAAATGGCTACATAGTTTAACATAGACTGAAAGAAATGTTAACTTCGTTAGAGCTCAGTGGAAAACTCCACTTCTGTCGTACAAAACAGCAAAGATATATTTACTAAATGGACTTCTGTAACAAATGTTTAATTTTAGGTATCTATGTAGTTTCTATTTCTTTATTTTTGCATTTCTCTTCGCTCTATCTCCCTCTCTGTCTTTCCATCTCCCTCCCCCTCTCTCCCATCTCTTTTACCTCTTTCCTTCTCCCTCACTCTTCCCCACCCACCACCTCTCTTTAAGTCCTCTTTCCCTCCAGAACATTCACAAGAGAGATTCTTTGTTCCTTTTTGACCGGCTGAACCTGAATCGGTAAGAATAATAAGAGATGCAGAAATTCTTGTGATATCAAAAGTAATGGAATATTTATCATGTACAATGCCAGCTACCAAAGAAAGTTGTTTTTTTTTAAAGCTGGCTGCTTATCCGGCCATCTGCCGAGATGTTGCTCTAACGTTGCCAGATTTTAGCAGTACGTTTATAAACATCTGGCGCCTGTGATCAGACAAGCCCCATTGTTCTGAAATGGTTTTCAAACTAATGCAGTTAGCATACACAACTAATGGTTTCTTGTTAGATCTACATTCTTACACATTGACTTCAGGTTTCAGACGTTAGTTCAGTAATGAAGATTACGTCCTAGCAGGACCTTTTGCAGGACGGCAGGGAGGACAGTGAGCAGGTTTCAAGTTGGGGGCCATCGCGAGGACAGTGTGTAGTACATTCGACCACGACCCTTCTGAAATAAAATTATGTAAAGTTCCCCTTTCAGATCTTGCGATCTATAAGGCAAATGATGTAAAGGTCATTTGTTTCTGTTTGTTTCTGTGGCCCACGGTTAGCGAGGGTTTCATGTAGCCAGCACAACGACCAACCACCCCAATGTCCGGTACCCATTAGAGCTGGGTGGACTCTGAGGCGCCCTAAGGATCCCGAAAAAAAAACACGAGTTTTCACCAGGATTCGGACCCGGGACCTTCGGTTTGGAAGCCAAGCGCTTTACCACTCAGGTGCCGCGCCTCCACGAGCTAATGTTTTAATTAAGCAAGCTCGTGTGTTGTTGTTTTTAATTAGGCATGTAGAGAATAGATCTAAATATTACTTTTTTTTTAATTAGGCATGTAGAGAATAGATCTAAATATAACTTTTTTTTTAAATTAGGCATGTAGAGAATAGATCTAAATATTACTTTTTTTTTAAATTAGGCATGTAGAGAATAGATCTAAATATTACTTTTTTTTTAATTAGGCATGTAGAGAATAGATCTAAATATTACTTTTGTTTTAAATTAGGCATGTAGAGAATAGATCTAAATATAACTTTTTTTTTAAATTAGGCATGTAGAGAATAGATCTAAATATTACTTTTTTTTTAATTAGGCATGTAGAGAATTGATCTAAATATAACTTTTTTTTAAAAGCTTAAATGAAATTCTGGTAGTATCAAACTAAGCATAGAGTTGCATTGTGACGTTTTGTCTTCTGAACTGGGTATTTGAACACCATTCACGTATTTGAACACCATTCACGTTCGGATGTGGAGGAAAAGACGAAGGCAAACAATTAAATCCCACTCTAGAGTTGTATAGCGTTATTTTAATATGCAACTGTATTACGTTATTATTCTCATGTTTCGCGTTGGTGTGTTCCTGTCTACAAGTGCAGTTAGTTGCTTAGATAACCATGTCACTGTTTGTGAATTGTGTAATCTCAAAGTTGTAGTAGCGTTGTTTATTATATATAATTATTATCATTATTATATCATTATTATTATTATTATGTGAAAAAAGTACTAATATTCATTCTCTGGTACTACCAGGGTCATTAGAGAGAAACAACATTCATTGTAGTTTCATCAACAGTGTTCACTGAGACATTTTCCTGGTGATATGGCAGGTCTGCAGCAGTACCGCTTTTGTAGGGATGTTAAGGGCCTTTAAGGTATTGTCTGTAGATTATTATCCCCTCAGTTGACATGACAACAAGATTCCATAACTACTTTATCTCCTAGCTTATTATTATTATTATTATTATTTATAATTTTATTAGCGCTTAGATTTATATTTCTTCTATAGTCCCATTATAATCTTGAGTATGTTGAATTATTTGTATCTTATTATTCGTAACTTTGTGATTTGTCCCTGGGCGCTATCTATTAGATCTACGAAGTAGTTGGCTTACAAACGAATGACAATTAACATTTAAAGTGCTAAGAAAAGTTGTTGTGTTTTTTTAATTAGTTACAATTTATCGAGATGTAGTCGTTCTAACCCGTTGTGACCTTTAACCCGTCCGCCTTTGTTTTCCTGACCGAAGCAATGACCTTAACTATCCATAACAAAACAAAACAAAAAAAACATACATACTTTCTTCGGCACTCTATGGCGCCAAATCTTATTTTTGTAAAAAGATTTTTTTTGTAACAAAAGACAAATTTGCATCATATATATATATATATATATATATATATATATATTGTGATGTTGCTAGTTCAGGCTGTCTTGAAGTCAACCAATTACTCTGCAATCGTTTGGGTGTAATTGTTCGGGTGTATTACGTGTAGTTGACCAACAACACAAACAAGAACTGGCACATCGATTGTAACAGGTGAAGAGATGTAGTCAACGATGATGAACAAGTTAATATATATTTATTATGATAAAAGGCCACAGTAGAAGTCTCTGTCACTAAACACGTCGTTACCCTGGAATGTTCTATCGCTAACTGATTTTCCGGTCTCTAACCCAACATATCCCAAACGTCACTAGTCCCGTTCAATATGCGTCTACCATGGTGCGTCGCTAAATAACTAAAATAACTAACCTATATAAATAAGGTGTCTAACAGATTCCTCCCCCCCTTGAAAAAAAATATGTCAATATTTTTCCACTACTGTCAAGTCTTACAAGGGCATTTTCAATTTAAGGGGAAGACCACAAACATAAAATCTTGACATCTTCTTCTTGACATCTTCATCTTGACTTGACAGTTCCTCATATACATGTCAATGTTCATAACAGTTCATAACATTCCAGAATCATCTTCATTGGTACACAGTTCATCATGGCGGAAAATGTGGCATCTTATGGGCATGTCCTACACATCTCAAATGTTCTTCACTGGCAGTAATCTGATAAAATACAATATTTCAAAAAACAATTACAGACTTTATTTACACATTCAATACATTTTTTCTTACCACCCTTTTATACGCTTTTGTCCATTTTTCTTTTATACTCACCCTTTTCCATAGAACTAACTTTCGTCAATGATATATGAAATGATTCACACAAAAAAAAAAATATCCATACTTACTTTTAAATGCTTAACATCAAATTTACTTATCTCCCTTTTCCATAACATATAAATGATGTCAATATATTAATATATAGTACATAATCAATATAATCATAGTTTATTTACAAAATTATTTCACTTCAATGTCATTCTAGACAATAGATCAGCTACAATATTCACAGATCCACTAATAGCTTTCACTTCAAATTTATATTCCTGTAGTGCTAAGAACCATCTATAAACACGACTGTTTTTCATGCTCTTTTGCTGTATATATTGAATAGGTTTATGATCAGTTAATAATATGAATTTCCTTCCTATTAAATAGCTCTCTAGCTTAGTAATTACCCATATTACAGCTAAGGCTTCTCTTTCAATGACACTATATTTTTTCTCTGCCTCTGATAATTTTCTGCTTACATATAATATAGGATGTAAGTTATCATAGTTCTGCATTAAACAACCACCAATAGCATTACCAGATGCATCAGTTGTGACATAAAATATTTTGTCTTTATCAGGTAGTCTTAATATTAGTTCATGACTAAAAACATCTTTAATTCTGTCAATAGCTTTCACACATTCCTCATTACAAACTACTTTTTGGGGTTTTCCTTTTTTAAGTAAGTCATTTAATGGATTCACTATTTCTGCTAAGTTCTTTATAAACTTTCTGTAATAATTTACTATTCCCAATATGCTTTTAATTTGTCTTTTTGTTGTAGGTATTTCAATATTAAGTACTTTCTTTATGTTATCTTCAATAGGGCTAATCATGTTGTTATTTACTTTATGTCCTAAGAAAATTATTTCCTCCAATCCTATTTCTACTTTTTCTGCTTGAATTGTAAGTCCACTTTCTTTTATTATTTTGAATACTTCTTTTACATCTACCAAATGTTCCTCCCAACTATTATTAAAAATACATATGTCATCCAAATAGCAAATAACATTTTCTTTGTTTCCAATTATCATGTTCATCATTCTATTAAATGTGGCAGGTGCATTTACTAATCCAAAACTCATATAATTCCATTGAAAAATACCATATGGTGTTACAAATGCTGTGTAAGGTTTTGCATTTTCTGTTAAAGGTATTTGCCAATAACCTTTAGTTAAATCCAATTTAGTAAAAAATTTTGCTCCATTTAATTTATGTAAAATATCCTCTATATTTGGCATTGGATATGGGTCAAATTCTGTGATGTTGTTAAGTTTCCTATAATCAATACATAACCTTATATCTCCATTCTTCTTTTTGGCTATCACAATTGGTGAAGCATAAGGAGATGTTGATGGCTCAATTATACCTGATTCTAGTAAATTGTCTATTTCTTTCTTTACTTTGTCTTGTAAATGTAGCGGTATTCTATATGGCTTAAGCTTGATAGGTTTTGAGTCTGTTACTTTAATGTCATGTTTAATAATATTAGTTTTTCCTGGTATACTGGAAAAAATTTCTTTGTATTCCTGTATTATTTTAGTTATATCTTTTGACTTTTCCTTAGTTAGATTATTAAGATTAATCTTTTGCCAAGTTTGATTTTCTTTTGTTTCTATTACAGGTATTTCCTTAATATCATTTTCATTATGATTTTCATTTGTTATTATCATCAAGCATTCTTCTCTTTCTGAAAATGTATTTTCTATTTCCTCCTGAATGTTTTGTATTAATTCATCTTCTCTATCATGATACAGTTTCAAATTATTTATGTGATATGTTTTAGTTTTCCCATTTATTTCAATTTGATAATTCACATTACTAATTTGTTTTATCACTTTAAATGGACCTTTCCATTGTTTACCAATTTTATTTTTCAGGTCATTTATCAATATTAATACATTGTTTCCTACTTCTAGTGTTTTCAATTGTCTTTTCTTATTTATATTCTCATGAGCACTTTGTTTGTACTTCTTGTTGTTGTTATATGCTTGAGTCCATATTTCTTTCAATTCTGTTGTGATTGTTGTTTCACTGTCATTATTTAATTTATTCTCATTATCTATTAGATTTTCTTTAAAAACATCTAATTCATCTCTGGGTTTTCTTCCATGTATTATTTCATATGGTGAGAATTGTGTTGCTTCATGGATGTTGTTTCTATGAGCAAATAGTACATAGTTAATGTAATGATCCCACTTGTTCTGATTATTCTGAATTATCTTTGTTAGTGATCTTTTTAATGATCCACCATATCGTTCACATAAACCGTTACTCTCCGGGTGGTAAACCGAAGAGTATATGTGTTGTATATTGTATTGTTTAGTCCATTTCTTAAATTGTTCTGACTTAAACTGAGATCCCTGATCACTCAATATAATTTTAGGTATACCATGTCTTGTAATTACTTTTTGAGTTATGGCATTAATGATATTTTCTGCACTTGTATTTGATAATGGAATTGCCTCTGGGTATCTACTAAACATGTCTATTACTGTTAAAATGTATTTGTTATTATTTTCAGTTTGAATTAAAGGACCTATTAAATCAATAGATACTTTCTGAAATGGTGCTGTAGGTTCATCCATTTCTTGAATAGGTGCTTTATTCACTAGGCTTTTGTTAGATCTCTTTTGACATATGTCACATGAGTTTATGTATTTGTTGATTGTTGCTTTCATTTTGGGCCAAAATACTTGTTTTGACAAATTCCTATAACATTTCTTTACTCCCCTATGTGCTGCTAAATTATTATCATGTGTCATGATTAAAACATCTTTCCAATATTTCTGTGGTAAGACAAGTTGTTTTATTTTCTTGTTATCATTACTTGTTTGTCTAAATAATATTTTATTCTCTATACAAAATTTCTCCATTGGATTATTATTGTTTTTATCTAATATCCTTGAATAAATTTTCCCAATAATATTGTCATTCATTTGTTCTAATGCAAATGTGGGTGTTGTTTCTTTTTCACTTTGAGATATTTGTGTTTCCAGACTATTTTGTGTTTCATTTTCTATCTCTCTTTCCTTAACATTTGTATTTTCTATTTGTATTACATTACTGGTTTCTTCTTCTTTATCATTACTTATTACATTTATTGTATTTTCCTGTTTCTCATCTTGTTTATTCATTGATCTTGTTATTACCATACTTGTTATATTTTGTGTTTCTATGTTTTCATGATTTTGTCTTATGTTTTTGTATTTGTTTTGCCAGTCTTCTAATTCTTTTCTTGAACATTCTTTAACTCCTTTTATGTTTCCTACTAACATATCATATCTCATTTCTGGTATTGCAATGCCATCACAATAGCCAGTGAAAAATGGGGTTTCAATGTATACCCTTATAGCTTTAAATTCCCTTACAGTGCCATCTGCTAATTCTACTTTCCTAGTAAACCCTTTATACCAATGAGGTTTGACAAATTTAGTTTTTACTGCCAAAGTGTTACAACTTGAATCCCTGATTAATTCCACCGGAATTCTATCTACAAACCCTGGGTACACTGCAAAATTGTTCCTATTTCCTTCCATGAAATATATCCTATCTGTACCTTTATTTTTGTATTCCCTACTGTAACTCCTATTTCTATAATTTCCCCTGTCATTCCTATCTCTACTCCTATATCTACTGTTATTTTGTTCATTGTATCTATTTCTACTTCCAGACCTACTATTCCCTCTTCTACAGTTAGCTGCTATATGACCTTTTCCTTGACATTTAAAACAGGTTATTTCACTATATTTTCTATTTCCACTATTTGATCTGTTTCTATTTCTACTTCTATCAACATTTTCTTTGGTGTATCCTATTAAATCTACTTTGCTCTTATCTCTATCAGAAAATGGTTTATTTGGATAGGCATTTTTGTATACTCTCATTATCTCTGTTATTTCATCTATAGTTTTGGGGTTTCTTTCTCTAATAAAAGATTGTAATTGAGGATCACATTTATTTACAAAGTTGTCCACTAGAATAAAATTTTTTAATCCCTCATAAGAGTTATTCACTTTTTCTAATTTTACCCACTTATTGAAAAAATCCTTTTCCATATTAATGGTAGTTTGGGGTTCTATTCCTAATGATGGTATATTGTCAAAATATTTCTTTCTAAAAGTTGTAGCATTATGACCATAGGCATTCAATAACTCTCTTTTTAAAACCTGATAGCTATCATCAATATGATGGTCATGATTTTGGCATATTGTTAGAGCTTGACCATGAACAAAGTCTATCAGTATTTCAGACCATTCTTCTTCAGGCATATTAAATGTAGACATTTTTGCCTCATATCTTTTCAGAAAATCACCAATGTCATCCTTCTGTTCATCAAAACTTTGTATCTTTCTCTTTAGCCATGTCTGCGAATTAGGGTTGTCTCTTTGAGTGGTATAATTATTTGAGTTATTTGTGTTATTTCCTTGTTCAGTTTGAGCTCTGACTTGTGCTGCATCCAATCTCATCTTCTCCATTTTAGCTTCATGTTCTCTAATTTTTTCTCTCTCTTTGTCTTGCCTTTCTTCTTGTCTTTCTATCTCTTGTCTTTGACGTTCCGTTTCTTCCTTCACAACTTGCTGTACATAAGCTGCTAAGTCTTTTCCTTTTAACTCCATGGCCTTTCCATCCTGCATAGCTGTTTCCTTAACCTCCTTAAGGTCCACATATGATGATGTAGCCATTTTGTTTTATATTTTATATATATTTTTACTTAGCCTATATTAGTTATGGCTATACTTTAAACTTATTTTATATTTAAATTTTTCCACACTTTTATACAAATTTTAAATGGTATGTCTCTATCTATAGATTTAGTAAATGAGTAAGTCTAGTCTGAGTTATTATGGTTATATTCAAATCTGTATATTAGGTCCAGTATTACACACAAATTTAAATCTAGTATATTATAGTATGTATAATAATACTATTTAGATCTAGTTATCAAGAGCACTATGACTATTAGATCTAGTATGAATAACTATGATCAATTTTAAAATCCGGTATGACTGAAGTCACAGTGAAGTGTCTAGAGTAAATTCAAGGACTGTCTAGAGTCTAGATCTAGAGTAGATTATGGTTCTATTTCACCATACGAAACAAATATGTGTATACAGTGTCAAATATATCTTCAACAAGATATATATATCTAGAATGTACTACCTTCATTCATCTTCAACTTAATAATATTTCAAAGTAGAGTCTAGATAATTAAATTGTACCAAAGAGATGTACAATAATTTGCAGATCTAAATTTAGCCAGACGATAGTGTTTGACTACATAGCCAGTTTCGGCATTATTCTCATGGCAAAATCATATTTGATTTTAACCGCTCAAACTAAAATTATTTTAGTCTGATTCACAGTAAAAGAATCCTACCCGCACTTTCTATCATTAAGTGAAAAAAAAATACAGATCTAATTAAATTAATAAAAATAAATAATTTAAAATAATATAAACAAATGAAATAATTAAATGAGACTATCACTATGGGTTGGGATGTGACAATATGGTACACAATGATAACGTCACGAAGTAACCAGGCAACAACGGATATGACGTTTACACAAACAAAACAAATTACAATCCTAAATATATAATATAGCTTTTCATCTAAATTACGTCTTCTACCCCGACGGGTTTTAAGGCGCACCACCTGATTTTACTCAGGCTAACGTACCAAATTTAGACAAAATCTATTTCTAAGGGCAATCTAAACATATACTAATAAGAAAAATGGCACTTAGCTTTTGATAAGAAAGATCCCTTTGTTCGGACTCCCGAATATGTTAGATCACAACAAATTCCACTGCCTCTCTTCCAGTTCTGACTCTGTTCTCCGGTGCTACCAGTATCCCACGTAATGCCACAGATGTCCTGATATGCCACAGCAAAATGTTCCAGTTTCTTCGACGACTGTTGATGACCGTATGTGTAGTTCCGACGACTTTGTGTACACAGTTACTGACGAATAGGTTAACGGTTCTTCTGGCGATGACTTGACCTGTGTAGACGACTACTGACAAATAACAGTCTCTTGACGGCAACTTGATCTGGACGACTGACGAATAACGAATTTCTTGACGATGACTTGATCTGGGCTGACGAATAACGACTTTCTTGACGATGACTTGATCTGGGCTGACGAATAACGACTTTCTTGACGATGACTTGATCTGGGCTGACGAATAACGGCTTTCTAAAATAGTTCACTGCTTCTGCTGCTACTCTGGTAGTACGACGAAGTTTGCTGTTGTACTCTGCTTCACTAGACCAACTGTCCAATGTAGACTAGGTGAAACCAAGGTCACCTCCGACGACGTTCCGTTAGACGATTAACGGTTTTCAACGAAATTAAGTGGATGTAGCTGTTTCCACAACTTCACTGCTAACAAGTCTAGATATGGTCTAGACCGACGAATACTAGATATGTCAATGTTCAGTACTGATAAAGATTACTTCACTAACCTTCCAAAGGTTAAACACAGTGACCGTTATAAACGTGGCAAGCAACCGGTTCAATGAGCAAACTGCTCCACAAGAATCTCTCCAAGGGTAAGACGACAGAGCGATTTCGATTTAGTTAGCTACCAAACTTGTAGTACTCACAATACTTCTGACAGCGGGCAAACTGTCCTTCTCGAAACTGACGAGGTAAAACTTGATACTCGATGTGGCTCCTATGACGAAGAAAAAAATATGTCCAACAGGTTCACTAACGATCTCTCACCCGTTATGAATGAACGGTTTCTCTGGTTGTAGGTCGATTCAGCATATGAAGATCAGGCTTTGATAATATACTGGTTAAGTAGACCAGACGTTGCGATGATTACGGTCCTGACGAAGGTCACCCTGAGTTAACGGCTCGTTGAACGTGCGATCAAACAGGCGACGACTGCTTGTAGATCTAGAACAAAGTCACTCTGCGATACTGCTGTGTTCAGCCGTACTCCGATGAAATCTTATATCTTCGAGTGCACGACCCTCACCTGAGTAAACGTTCTGCTTCGAGGTCCGGTTCGATGTTCGGCTTCAACAGGGGTCCGGCTTCGAGGTTCGGGGTCGCCACTGTGATGTTGCTAGTTCAGGCTGTCTTGAAGTCAACCAATTACTCTGCAATCGTTTGGGTGTAATTGTTCGGGTGTATTACGTGTAGTTGACCAACAACACAAACAAGAACTGGCACATCGATTGTAACAGGTGAAGAGATGTAGTCAACGATGATGAACAAGTTAATATATATTTATTATGATAAAAGGCCACAGTAGAAGTCTCTGTCACTAAACACGTCGTTACCCTGGAATGTTCTATCGCTAACTGATTTTCCGGTCTCTAACCCAACATATCCCAAACGTCACTAGTCCCGTTCAATATGCGTCTACCATGGTGCGTCGCTAAATAACTAAAATAACTAACCTATATAAATAAGGTGTCTAACAATATATATATATATATATATATATATATATATATATATATATATATATATATATATATTTATTTATTTATTTATTTATTCTAGATCATGCTGACATACTACCAAAGAGCCAGTGTTATATGCATAGGGCTCTAGAGAGAACGCTAAGCACCTTTGACTGAAGAACTATTCATCATTCAAAATTATGTCTTACAGGTTGTAGATATCTAGAGATATTCGAGAATTCGGTTAGTGAAGTAACTGATCTTATTATGGAGGTTCCTACCCTCCTCAAACTTTAAAAGCACTTGAAAGCATTAGTACATGTAACAAAAAGCATGCCATATTTATGAACAGTGGAGGTTCCTACCCTCTTCAAACTTTAAAAGCACTTGAAAGCATTAGTACATGTAAAAACAAGCATGCCATATTTATGAACAGTGGATTCTCCTACCCTCTTCAAACTTTAAAAGCATTTGAAAGCATTAGTACATGTAAAAATAAGCATGCCATATTTATGAACAGAGTTCTTAGTCGTCAAGTTCTTTGCTGTGTTTTTATTTGTGTGCCAACTAATACATCTAGCCAGAAAATTCAGAAATACGTAACAACTGGTGTCAGAAGTGGGATCTTTCTGGCTAGAATGTATTCCACCAAACTTCTTAATGAACTTGACATGAAAGAACTTAGACAAGAGCTTAAAGAAAGAGGTCTACAGCTTAACGGAAATAAGGAAACGCTAACAGCACGTCTCAGACAAGCCCTGTTGGAGGAAGATGAGAATCCAGACACTTGCCAATTTGAAATCAAACCTAATACGATGGAGCTCCTGATAACTTTGCAATACAAAATCAACTCGGTGGAAGAGAGCATTAAGGAGATATTTAACCAGTTGACCAAAGCCATGAATGAAAATGAACAAATAGCTACCACGCCCAACAAGACAGAAGAACAAATAAAAGATCAAACGAGAATCATGATTAATGAGCTGCTGAACACTAAGCAGTATCAGATTGAGTCGACAGATGAAAGAGCTACACCATTGATGAACAGCGAACAATTGTCCAACCAAGAATGTGGCGATCCAGACAATTACGATAAAGATGCTGGTGATGGCTGTGCTGTCTGTGACTGTGATAGCAAACCAAACGAATGTGGCCAACAAGAAATGAAAAGAGACGGTAGCTGTTTCTGTTTCAACGAAAAGCAGAATGAGACCGTTGAAGAAACAATAGAAGAGACCTATAGTTTGACCGAAGCTTTAGCTACAGATAAATCTGATATGAGTACCTCAACCAGCCAAACAGATCAAGACAACGTTGGGTCTGCGTCCAAGCCTGTTGCTGTGGGCCTTAAAGACTTCTGTCTATCTGCCAGTGTCTACGAGAGGAACCCGAAGATTGATTACTGCACTGATGCGTTTGAAAAGAACTGTACGTACGTAGCTATGCAAGAAGACTGTGAGTGCCAAGAAATACACCAACAAGCTCTAGACTTAACAGAAGCTTGTACAGCTATCAAGGTAGGCGCGAGAAGCCCTGGTGATAGTCAAGGAATTACAATAGAAACTGATGCTGAACTTGATGGACCTTTGCACGTTGAATGTTATCAATCTGCCCCACTGTCGAGTCCTCCAGACTCGGATGAAGGTGATGACGTGTTTGACACCTTGCCTTCAAGTGGACTTGCAGCTCATTCGCAAAGCACCCATCGAAGAATAATGCTGAAGCAACTTGTTAGATCAACAGTCTTGATGACTACAGCTATGAAATGCCATACCTTCCTCTGTGCTAAGAGGCTGCCATCATCATTGATCGACAAGAAAGCAAGACAACGACAACGACATCAACGCAACCAAAGAAATATCAAATGGAGGAGGCGGAGAAAGCGACACATGCAGAGTGCAACGTGGATGGCTCCAACAAGATCAAGATACAAACCCACCTCTTCTCCCACTGATAGACCCCCACCTGCATTTATGAAACTCCATAGCCCATGTTGTTAGAAAACAAGCTCCACCACTTCTCCCGTTGATAGACCCCCACCTACACTAATGAAACTCCATAGCCCATGTTGTTAGAAAGATTCTGTCCGGAACCATCAGACCAAAGACGAACGCCTTACTATCAGTTGAAAGTGTGAAGCCATTAAAGAATAATTTAAGAACATTCCTCATAGAACATTCCTCATGAGAATAGGTTGATGAAGTATAACAAAGGTTTTAGAAGAACGCTAATTAAGTCAGAAGCAAGGAGGACAGAAAAGAAGTAGTTTAAGAAGCCAGAACTGTGAAGTGAGTAACCATCTGAGATAGAACTGTACAAACAGAACTGTACAAGAAGATCAACCCAACAGACATTGTACAAACCCAAGTCAGTTGCTGTTGTTTAAAAGAAGATCATGTGAGTATTGCTGTACTGTAATGAACCTGGTCATCTCTGAAGAAGCTCTGGAAAAAGATGCTTGAAAATGTAAAACTCAGCCAGTGAAGCACGAACTCGTTAGAATGCTGATGAATTTCTCGACAAGAGTGCCCAATGTCGTCATCTGAAGGTCAATGTTTCCATACCAAGATTGTTGAAAAAAGTTGGACAACTGCCAGATTGAAAGAACATCTCTGAGAAGGGGGCAACCACCAAAGCTTCCTTCTTGAAAACGTCGATCGGTTTCTTCAGTATCGTGGTGAAATGGAATCTGTTCGGGACGAACAGATCTAAGAAGGGGGCAGTGTTACAAATGACCAGTGACAGGAAGAGGTTAACGTGTGACCCCGACGAGATAACACATCAGCGGGTGTTTCCTGGAATGTACATGTATAAACAGAGACAGGATGTGACGTGTCCTTACATGTTATTCCAAAAGGTACTAGCAATGTCCAGTGACAGATAGAGGTCACAACTTGTGACCCCGGCAAGATGACACTGCAGCCGATGTTTTCTGGAATCTACATTTATAAACAAAGACAGGATGTGACGTTTCCCCACGTGTTATTCCAGAGGATACTAGCCGTGTTTGTGCAACTTTGGACAAGCGATTAGGGACTCTATATAAGCCAGAGAGTTAATGTGAAAGTCAGTCGTATGGAGTCGTGAGTGAGCCGTTACAGTCGATACAGACTATGTAAGACGTGTGCGGCTCTGTGGAAGAGAAATGTGTACGACTCGATGCAAGTTAACTAGGGTAGAGTTAACTGGAGTGGACTACTGTCGTTAAAGTCTATACAGCGAACTACAGTGGACTTGAGCCGTTACAGTCGATACAGTCGATGTAAGACGTGTGCGGCTTTGATTCGGTAGACTTGAGTACGACTTGGTTCAGCTTTGGGAGACCTGGAGCGACACTGGGAAGTGTGTTGTTGGTCTGTTCTGTGGAATACGGCTCGAGGAAAGTTGAGAAGAGATGAATTACAACGAAGTGAAGAGATGAATTGCAACGAAGTATAGCTAACTGTAAACTGACAGATATTGTACAGTCTTCTACGCTACATGTTACAGTAACGAATTGTTAGAGTTAATAGTCATTAAAGTTATATGAAACTGAAAGTTTAGTCGTCAAGTTCTTTGCTGTGTTTTTATTTGTGTGCCAACTAATACATCTAGCCAGAAAATTCAGAAATACGTAACAATAATATAATGACCTTCGTCATCCATCAATCGACTATGGATAAGCCGATATATATATATATATATATATATATATATATATATATATATATATATATATATATATATATATATATATATATGTACAATTATTATTTTACAAGGTTTCATTAGCCACATGTCAGCGAAGGTGGTGAGTGACCATCCTGATGATCAGTGTATATAAGCTCCCTTAAAGACAAATCACCAACCTATTTTAAGCTGGGCGTTAAAAAAAAATCTGGAATGAAAATGTTCACGTTTAGAGTTATATTTGATCTCGAGCCTCATGGTTTAACAACAAACGCTTCAACACCACAGCCCATCATCTTTTACAAAGTCACTAAAACTCAATATTTTATCAACATTATATTTTGCCACTACTGTGATGGTATTGTTTTTCACTGCAATTGGTAAAAAGACGTCAAGAGACTCCATTGAAAGAAGTGGTCAAGGACTTAAAGCATAAAAAAAAAAAAAGAAAAGAAAAAATGCTCTTGCTAACCCCACATATCCAGATAGAATATGCCAGATCAGATCCGTCCCATAATCCCCCCTTCCCGCAACATACCGCTGGGTAAATGCCTTCAGGTACACCTGTTAATATTGTGACAAACAAGAATTCCAAAAGGTCAGTGATTCGCAGGGCGAAGGTCAAGCCCTTTGAGAGACACTTCGTCTTGCCTAATATTCTATGTTTTCAGATTACACTTTGTCTACCCCGCCCCGCTATGTCTCCTGTTGGATTCATGTTTTTTTATTTCTTTATTTAAAAAAAAAGTTTGTTTCATTTCCAAATGACAACATTCTTTACTCTGTATTAAAAGCAAGGGGTGCCGCTGTGAGATACACTAGTAACAAATTCCTTAAGCTTTGTCCCTTCTTTCGTGCAAAACAATAACACCAGGTTCCGCAACCGAGTTTTTGTATACCTTACCTCTCCCACCCACAGTTTTATTTTTTACCACTGGTAAATAGAACGAAAGGCATTCCTGGTCTAGACTGTGTTCACCATAGACTTCTGACAACTGCTAGGGCTCAAGTATATTTCTTAATTGGGACATGAAGTCATCTCTAGGTATACGTATGTATCTCTCTATAATAGTCTATAAGATCTACGTAGTGTCTAGCACTTAAGTTTATTGTTTTCCTGTAAACACAAACCTAGATATTTCAATATACACATTTTTACCCAGGCATTTCAATCTGCAAATCTTACACCCAGACAAAGTGATGCATTGACTTCTCTAGATCTTCCAACATTTTGATACCAGTAGAGAAGATTGGACCCAGGTTATTTCTAAATACCCAGACAAAGTGATGCATTGACTTCCCTAGATCCTCCAACATTTTGATACCAGTAGAGAAGATTGGACTCATGTTATTTCAAAAATATCTCAGATCTATAATATTTCCTACAGCATTAACTTTTTTAAAAATCATAAATTACCAGAGTAGATGTTTTGTATTCGCACCAAATAGTAGAGGCGTAGTTAGGGGGGAGCACGATGCCCCGGGGGCGCCACACGCAGAGAGACGCAAAAAAAATCATTGTAGATATTTTAGTTAGGTACATTCTATGGTTATTTGTATTATATTATTATTAATTATTATTTATTTATAAGCCTTTATTTCTATGTGATGATCATGGGAAAATGGGGGGGGGGGGAAATTAAAGTTTCTTGCCCCGAGCGAACGTTTTGCTAACTACGCCTCTGCCTAATAGTTGTGACGTACGTATGATACAAGACAGTAAATTAGACTTGCAACGACAATAAAACGCAAATAGAATAATTGGTAGTACTGGCCTATGTTTTTCTATCTTATCAAAAATCATAATGCAACTAGAATGCATTGTTTAATCTCACATTCTTGTGTAGTTCTTGTGACAAAGATTATATCAGGCTTTGTCTGTCTGGGTAGATTCTTATACTCGTTTTTTTTTCCTCCCGATTCCCATCCTCGAATGAAGTTCAAATATCGCACAAATGGTCATAATGGAAGACAATAGTGAATCAATTATGGTAATTAATTAACGTTGTTTTATAAAGAAATAGGGGAGCTAACACTTTCTGTATTAAGAAATAAGGCAGTGATTGTGCGGTGCTTTTCCTTACATAAGCCCTTTTTTTGGGGTTAAGTATTTAATTATTTTTTGTTTTATTTTAAGTTAAGAACAAGAACAAAAAAAAAAGGAAGCCTTAGCAAAATAAATTTAGAATCATTGATAGCGTGACGAGCCATGGAAGGAAAACAATAGCCATATTGTGTTTATATTAAGCGTGTCGATGGACAACGTTATTGTTCTCTTTTGTAATGAGACAACTGTAAAGCACAGATTACAAGTTACCTCAAGTATCACAGGTAAAAGTACAGGTAAAAGTAACAGCGGTAACTTCAGTTGATTGGGACTTTAAGGACAAAAACAGTTCATTTTGATGCCCTACACAATCAATTAGATCTACATATAGACAAGACTGAAGTCTTACAAGTTTAGACGTTGAAACTTAAGGCGGTAAGCATATGCCCACTAATTAACAACCTGGGCACTAAATGCATCTTGGGAAGGACTATGTGAATGTTGGGAACCGCTCTGAGAGTATTTAGTAGAACATGTACGTGCCACCAGTTTCGGGTAAATCCATTTTTCTAGTCGTCACGTGAATGACGTAATGCTAATTTATCTTCTACGAGAATACAGGTGTTGTCTGTTTATAGTACCCCGCATAGAAACACCAAGAAAAGACATGTCCCATTCTCCAGACACTGTTTGTATTATCAAATCACCAAGATACAATTTACACGTGGTAATATTGAATTGTATTATTTCTTACTTGGGGCACCTAGAATTACAATAACAATAGTTGTTTTTTTTTTTGATGATATTAGAGATCTTCCCGATAAACTAGCAAAAGTCATGGAAGCTTAAATTGAACTTCACTGTTGCCAATTTAAAAAAAAAAGAAAAGAAATGAGCTGTAATTTTAACGATATCTCAATACGTAGCACTTGATCTTCGTATTAATTCTTATTACTGTACATAGTTATCCATTTGTTTTTAGTAAGTATTAAATCATACAGTGAGAGTCTCTGAGTAATGTGCATATGAAAATTTGTGCTTCAAACGGTAGAGCTTAGACAATTTGAATCTGAAATGCTAAAAAAGTAAAAAAAAAATACATCATAGTGCCCATACCTTTAAAAAAACAACAACATAGGTATCGACACCTCCTTTATTTTGTGCGGCGGATACAAAACTTTAGCTGTTAATAGTTTTTCGGGCATAAATGAAAATTTCTGACAATCAGTGTAACTGTTTTGACTTCGGGTAAGACTTAGACGACATTTTGGTAAGTTTTGTAAAATGTCTCACATGTTTCGCACGATTCTTTAGAGTTGAAGATAATCTACATTCCTAGCTCAGATCCTACAGCAGGACGACCGGAGATGGGCAGCGAGCAGTGTATGAACGCCGGACAATCGAGACGACCGGAAGAAAGCCCATCGCGCATACCGCACGGCCAAGCAGCCATCCAAATCCATGTTATGACTGTTCAACCATTAATAGGTCAAAGGTCAAGTTATTTCAAAGTTTAGTTGTTTTTGTTTCTTTAACCTCTTATGAAGACTATAGTAACGCCTTCAGTTATAGATCCACTTTATCACGGAAACAAGCAAAATACAAAAAGAAATCCTTTTTTTTTAATATCAAATCTATCTGAGGTGAAGAACTCTGCACTATATCTCTCAATAATGTAGAACTTATTTCCCTTATTCGATACCAAACAAAATAATTAATTGATTGATTGGTTAATTTTTAATTAATTCTTTTTTTGTTACATACAATAAATAATTGTTTAAGGTTTCAACTTGATCCGAGAACGGATGTGGGAGAAATAACGTGTTCAATTATCTAAGGGGACGAAACTCTACATATTTAACCATATATATATGAATACTGAAGAATTAATTTATTTCTCAAGTTGGTATCAAACAAAATAATTAATTACCAGTAATAAATTCACTAATTGGTTAATTAGTTTTATTGATTCATGTCTCGTCGAAACCAATGAGTAAGTGTGCAAAGTTTCAACTTGATCCAAAAAAGGGTGTGGGAGATAAAACGTGTACGAACATTTTACCAGACAGACAGACAGATAGGGTGAGTGGATATAAACTTTATAAAAAAAGCTAAGAATGCACTATAAATTTAAATCAAACAGTAGAGATACAAATTTTCATCGCTGGCCGCAGAAGATTAGTGACTGCCTTCCAGATTGACATATGTTACATGTTTCAAAACTTAAGATGTCCCTAAAGTCGAAGAAAAGTTGGTGAACACTAAATTGCATAAAATAAAAACAAAACTAAGCAACTAGATAATTGTGATGACCTGCATCATAAATAAAACTAGAGGAACAGCAAAGCGCCTGTGTCAAGCTATCTGACAGATTCATCTAATCACTTTTTAATCCCAGACAATTTAGTGGGTTTTTTTTTCTCCTCTCTGCTTGGTTGAAGGGAAGAGGGGCGATGGCTGATAGACGAAATAGGGATTCGGGAGTGAAGGGGTTGGGGGCTAAGGGGGTCGGACCAGCCATAAGAGTTATTCTACTCGCCTCCCATCAAAGGTCGTAATTTAGATAAACTCTAATTGTCAGATAATGTAGTCTGAGTCATCACTGCCATCTAACAGATTTATGTCCCCTGTTAAAAAAAAAAGCTGTTTCCGTCAAACCGAAACACAAAATATACACTCCATTCGCAATATGTTTTTTTATTCTATAGAAATTATTCCTTGAAATTCTAGCTTCTCGATTCCAAGAAATAGAAAAGAGAAAAAGTAATAATCATGGAAAAAATAAAAAGACCAGAAAAGTATCTTCTCAATGTTGGGCAAAAATAATTGCATTTTTTTTTAATTAGAAAGACATATTCATCGATGAACAATAGAAAGTAAAGGTGTCTGGTCGTTGTATTAGCCACTTAACTCCCTCGTTAACCGTCGGCCATATAAACAGATGAGCTTTGCAACATCTGCCCTATTGATCGCAATTTCTAAAAGTTGTTAGATGAGGTGTTGGACTTCTATAAATTTAAAGTTGGCATTCAATTATTCAAATGCGCCCTAGAGAAATCGATCATGTCGTTGACAGAGGAAAGACATCTGTTATTCATCAATTATTTAAAAAAACTGATAGACATTGGAACTGTCTACCTAAGGTTCAGAGACCACAGTCAGTTGACTGCTATTAGATATTTGTTCCGGCTACTAAAAGCTGACTACAGTTATGAAAATTAGAAGCTCTGAATCTGAGCATCACAGGGAAACGATCCAATTATTGTAGGTACTCCGAGAGTGAGTCATAGCAGACAGTGTAGACAGGCACCAAACAGCAAAACGTCTGCGCTCACGTGAGTGGCTGTATGGGAGCACATCCGGAAACAGGAATAGCCATGCATTCAATACATATACACACATACAAACAGACACAATTAGCGAGTGCATCTGAATATCTCACAGCAAATGAAATACTTAATGAGGTCTAATGAATACCACCAACGGCACACATCGCCACAATGTAAAAGAAATGCAGGTTTGTTTCCTTTTTTTAATCTTTTGCTTAAAAACTAAAACTTTTCAGGTTAACGAAAACACAATTACGTTACACAAACTCGCTTGGTGGGCCCTGCGGGTTAATCGCACTTACACATAACATCATATTATTTTTATTCACAATAGTGAACCAATAGCAGACCATTTGCACTGGTCCGCAAAAAGAGAATCGGTCACTGCGCACTAAGCATGCTATGCATGAAAGATGCGGTATATAAAAGCAATGATATATATATAAATGTGTGTATGTATAAACTATAACAAAAAAAGAACTTGTCGAGCTTGTTAATCAAGTGACTGACTGATTCAGGCAACCTGTTGTATGCTCTAATGGCACTATGGCAGAACATATGGAATAAGAAATGTGCCCTTATCTTTGGGTCATTCTGTGTATTTTATTAAATTGTGTGTTTGTTTTTGTTTTTTAATGTCTTTGTAAATTATGGTTCAGTGCTTCATGTATTTTACTTTTAAGCCACCTGTTCTGAAGTGTCTTTAATTGAGTGATTCTACATAATGGTGTTGATCTAGACAAAGGCAAAAAAATATTAAGATAAGATAATTTTATTGATGCAATCAAATGGAAATTCAGTTTGACTACAATGGACAATATCAGCGTAACTACTGTACAATAACAGTATAGATGAAAAATTCGAACAACATTCACACACAGTTGATTTATGATTTTTGCGTCTGTTCTACATGTGAATAAATAGCTTCCGAGTTGCTTGATATTTTTTTGTGAAATGTATTTCCACGTGGTTAAAGAGGTGGGGGATGCTTGATATTTTATATGAAATGTATTTCCACGTGGTTGAAGAGGGGAAGAACCCAACACGGAGGATTATTAGTGTTTCTTTCTACGTTCTTAATTTTCATGTCGGAGGGTTCAGATCAGTAATCCTATATCTGAGATGAACCGCGCTGTGGTTTCCAGATCAGGCAGTACTCCGTATAGTTCTTCGTATTTGTGTGAAAAGGAACATTTTCTGTATCTGAAGTCTTGATTTTATAACAAAAAAATATTCTGTCGTACTTTTACGAAGAAACCACACAATTCGTGTGAGGCAACAGAAAAACATCGCCACCACTCGTCACGCTCCGGCGACTTTAAAATTAATAAACACCCAACATTACGCAAAAGTGGCGTGTGCTTTTTTTTTTTTAAATTGCAACACGTGTGTTAGGGCAGCACACTGACATCGTCTGCAGTTCTTCTCTTTTCACTGAAAATCTGGTTTGTTCCGGAATGAAGACTCTTAACTCCTGTTTTTCGACTGCGCGTTTTGGAAAAGGAGAAAAGAAAAAAAAAGGGGGGGGGGTGTCCATAAGCTCTATATTAAGTTGCTCCCAACAATTGCACTGAATTATAAGTCAATCATGCTTGCTGAAACATTCACGGTCGACCTACTTCGTGACAAACAAGAATGGAACGAGACCAAATCGTACTATCCAGGCCTTTGGTTCAGTGACTGTACACGCTGTGTGTGCAATCAAACTAGGGTGTTAATCTTTGGAGTTCTGGGGCCTTTGACTTCAAAATGTGAGACTTGAATTTCCTCAAACAGCTCGGCCGGGAGCAAACATAAAAACAACACTTTTTTTCACTAAGTTTATATTTATAGCCAGAAGTTTTATAGAAGTTGATCTAAGAATGGGAAATCATTTCAACAGAAAAACTAATGTATATTTAAAAAGCCCCTCTTTTCACGACACACAACATCGCTAATTTCTCTCGATTTTATGACCGCTGCCAGATTTCATAATGGCAACATAAACAAGTGGAGTTGAAGCCCATGGTTATTCCATTACATCCTTTGCTATCCCCGAATCAATGCTATCACTATGAGACATTTCAGCAAAGAAGACTAATCTAATAAGTAAAGTAGAAATAATGCATAAAAAAGTACTTTACAAATACAAATTGTCACCAATAGCAAAGACAAAAAGACAAACACTCTTTTGTTCCCCTGGCAATCAAATCACTAAATAGAAACAATCTGATAAAACTTTTCACATGTAAATTATGAGTGAGTCTGGTGTGAATGTACATTTTGTTTTTTTATAGTTATAATGTTTTGTTTGGTGTAATGCACAAATTGTAAGACAAATTTCCTTACGTACAATAAAGATTATTATTATTATTATTAAATACATAACGTAATAAAATACACAAAGATAAAGACATTCTTTCTTATTCCATATGCTAGGAACTATTCCTACAAGTAGTCCTTCTTCCCTAGTGCCATAAGAACCTGGAATCGCCTAAATAAAAAAAACAACAACAATGACTTGGCAGAATTGAATTCTCTAATTAGTATGGACAACTAGATTAACAAGCGTAGCATTAAATTATCTTCTGATAATAAGGAACGTCCGTAATTTAGAAGGTAATATAGGACCAACGCTATCACTAAACAAGAATCAATGCTATCACTATCTTACCAATGTTCTCGCAAAGAACTTATGCAATCCGGGGTAGCAATATCAATGCGCAGACATCATGTAGAAAGGCCATCAATTCTTGTCAGTCCTCTGGCATGAGGGGATGACAGATACGCATGGGTTAAAACAATAATGAAGAAGGGAAGAGACACCAAATCTAAGTTCTTTATTTTCTCACAAGCACAGTTAATTAGATCATGTGACTTGGTTGCAGGAGTGGAATCATAGTCAAATGGACCACAGCGTTAATTTATTACAAAACTTTCTCTGTCTGGTAAAAAGTTTGTACACGTTATTTCTCCCACACCCGATCCCGGATCAAGTTAAAATTTTGCAAAATTATTTCAAGTATCTGACAAAACAAGAATCAATAAAAAGAAATTAAACAGTTAGTTAATTAGCTATTGGTAATTAAATATTTTGTTTGCTGTCTAACAAGGGAAAGAATGTGATAGGTGTGGTGGTATAAGTTGAATTAGTCCCCTTGAGGAGGCTTGAGCCCTGAGTTTGAATTCAGGTCGTACAACCTTTTTAAAAATGCATTTAAAAAGTGAAGTCCGTAATGTCCACAAAGATAGCCCCTTCTCCCCCCATCCCAAACTGGTCCAGACAACTGATAAGATCATAGCGCACAGAGAAAGCTAAAAGCATGCAATTGAGCTAAACAAAAACTTATAATCGCATATATTTATTATTGTTAAACTAGATCTATTACAACTTTAACAATATGGTTGATCCAAACTAATTGATATTATTACACTTTATATCTTACTATCAGCTTTGTTTGATTGTTTTCTTTTTAAGTATTTCGTTTTGTGTATGTTTTTCTTATTTTACTTCTTTTAACAAATTTTTAGGTTACAAATAAAAAAAAAGGGAGCCGCCGAATCACAATTGTTTTCAATAAGTCTTCATACTTTCAGAAGTAATATTTTCATACTTTCAGAAGTTCAGTCTGACGACTTAATGACCAAGTGTATTGCATGAGATTCCTGTATTAGTAAAGAAACAACAGAACTCCTTTTTTTTTTTCGAAATATAATTTAATCTTCCAAGTTGAAATCATAACAGAAGAACTCACACTCTGTACTGCATGTAACAACACATACACTAGAATTTAATTTTAATGATGACTTCACAGTAGTTGATTTAACATGAAGCTTTAACATTTTAGATTTGATGAACCAGATTTCGGACCCTAAAACAAGTTTCTCTCTTCTTTTAACAGTTTTCCCAAACTCAGAAATCGAAACTTCAGAGACCGGTAACAAATGTTTTTTTTTCATTTTTAATAAATATCTCTCCGACGTTGTTTATTCTTTAGTGTAGAAAATTTAGCTCTTTCTCTCCTAACTGACGATACCAGCGTTGATTCCACCAGAATGTGGTAAAAAATTACGAAGAGAAAGAGTTAAAGCTATCAAGAAACTAGTAGAGATGACTGTATTCAATCAGATTTCTACGCTCTAGAAGGAATGATACTGTACAACTCTATTGTCAATTCAATTGTTCACAATGTTAGATCTTAATTTATATTTGTTAAGTAAAAATTACTAAACAACTGTTCAAAGATTTTTAAATGCAATATATAGATTTTTTTTTATTTTTGTATTCAGGATCTCAACTAGATCAAGTGCACCGTAAGAGATTTGATGTATTCATATTGTAATCAGGGTAGGAAACTCTTTTGTTCAATTGTTAAATACACGTGAACATAAGAAAGAACAAGATTTGCCTCACAGGGAATTATAATGTTAGCTGAGAGTAATGAATATTTATATGTTAGTGAAGTCTTCAGACAATCTTACTGCATTCACAGGAGTGTATCAAGTCCTACAATGTCCTGAGAGTGAGAGACGGATTGATAGACAGAGAGAGAGAGAAAGAGAGAGAGAGATTGAAAGAGATTAAGAAAGAAGAGAGAAAATAATATACAGAGAAAGACCATGGGGAACAAGAGAGAGAGGCAGATTGAGAAAGAGAAATTGAGAGAGAGAGAGAGAGAGCCAGAAAGAGAGAGAGAGAGGGGGAGAGGGATTGAGGACAGATGGAGTTATAGAGAGTTTGAGGGAGAGGGGGATTGGGAGACAGAAAGAGAGGGATTGAGAAACAGAGAAAGACAGACAGATTGAGAGAGAGAGAGAGATAAAGAAGCGCGCGATGGGTAGTCTTAAAAAGGCGTGGTAAAGTTGATCTCACTAATCGAGGGCGTTATTCTGTTCTAGCTCATAAAGTCAGTCGATATATAGTCCACTGCTGTAAATACATGCACTTATAGAAACTCAAGATACAGGCTGGTATGAAACTTAAAGAAATACCCAATTGAACCTAACTTCTACACGTCTTACTCTTGAGTCATTACAATATTGAAAAAAAAAAAGTAGTTTATAAATCAGCCGTAATTTATTAATTTTATTTTCTATAAAAAAAAAAGGGGGGGGGGGGTAGATACTCTATTCTAAGTGGAGATAGGGTGCAGTTGTTGATAGTTTGTAGTTCCTAGATTCTGTTATTCTTTCTGAAAATATTGAAACCTGCCTTTTTATCTGCCTGAGTGGATCACTCCGGGGCCGATTGTGAGTTTGTGTTTCCACACAAACTGTTTTGTAACCCTTTTTTTTTTAAATCATTTTACTTGCTTAATGATTGGGTCTAACCTAATTAACCAAAATACAATCGCTACAGACCGTTACATTTTTTTTTAGCCCTTTTAAACAATTTCAGCTCCGTGGTTAATTGACTGAAGTCTATGCTATTTTTTTGAAGCAATAGACTTTGAAAGGAAACTTCATTGTATCGCTATTTAGAAGAAAAAAAAATACAGCTTTCATGGTTGTAATACACCCTTAATTTTATGTCCGCCTCACGAACTACTAACTTTATCGGTCGTTTCTAAGGGCCTGCCTTACGTCCTGTCTCCCTTCTCTACTGTCAAGAAACCAATCTCTAAATCTATACATTTCATCAGCTCATTCAGTCCACATGTCAACCACATAGAATGTCATATAGATCCCATGAGTTTGTCATTACGTTACTTTAGTGGTCAGTCCAAACCAGCACATTACAGTCCAATCAGATGGACAACAGTGTCTGTACATCTAATGACACACGCCGAAAGACTTATTACGAAGCCAAGTTGCTTGTTAGTTCACGAGCAACAAATCCCTTTAGTGATTTATACCGACCAACGGGCCGTCCGGAAGTGACAGGCCGACAGGCGAGTCGACCGATATGACCGACGAACTGAAACCGATTATCGTGTGTCGGTCAGTTAAGTGTATTCCGCATTAACGGGACGACACGAATTCCGGATTTGACACCGACTGATCTCCCTTTATTAACCGTGTCGCTAGACGCCGGACATGCAAACGGGTGGTCGGAAAGGGCGATTGGTGTTCCGACAGGTGGACAAAGGGGGAGATAATAACCATTACCCAAAGAGCTGGAGCTGACGTTTCGGCCTTAGTTGAAACATGTTAGGTAGACGTATAGCATTGAGGTAAAACGTGATGCTTGTATAAATATTTCATCGCTACTTAATGCTTTCTGAAAACTGCATTACAAAAAAAAGACATAACTGATTTTAAAACAAAAAAGTTAAGCTATAAAGATCACTTTATTCCACACCTTATAACTGCATGCTACAGAAGAATCCTGTGTTTCACACTGTAAGACCAAAAGATTAGAGACAGGGTTACTGCAGTGATTGGACCCCATGATGACCTGCTATCGTAAAAGAACGCAAGCTTAAAATCTATGGCCATATTACAAGATCCTCGGGGCTCGCAAAGACCTTCCTTCAGGGAACAGTACCAGGAAAAAGAAGAAGAGGCAGACATAGAAAGCGATGGGAGAACAACATAAAAGAATGGACGGGCCTGACTCTGAAAGAGGTTCTAAATAGGGCAAAGGACAGAGAGGAATGGAGAAAGACGGTGGACGAGTCTTGCATGGTGCCCCAACGGTCAAATAGACTAATGGATAGGTTAAGGTAAAGTAAAAAAGATTGCATGATAATTCGCATAATTGCATAACATTATAAAATTACATAAATGTTTGTATTTTTTATTGACAAGACTTTGTGATGAAAACGGCATTTCAAAGTGAATGTAAGAAAGGATCCATCCAATTATACCTACTAGTACATTAAAATAGAATGATTACAAAAGAACTTTGCCAGTCGTTGGAGTGATTGTGCTGAAGAAGACGAAGACTCCGTGCTTGCATTGACAACTTCGTTCCTTCGAAAGAGGATAATTGGGTCAAGTTTTTATTACGATTCATGAATATCCAGTATCCACTTATCCAGATACCCAAGTTATAGCGCTCTTTTAATAATAAATAGAATCTATACCATAGGCCTAATCAATAGTGAGAATATGTGTGTGTCACTGAACTAGGTAACATTGTCTGTTTATAGGCGGACTAAACTAGGTTAGAAGAGTGCTTATTGAACATGAGTACGCACAACACAGGCGTGACGTCATCCCGTGTCTGGGATTTCCCCTCGAAATCTATATGCTCACTGTTTGTCTACACAACCAATGGAAACTTTTATCTCGATCTAGTCACATGTCGTACATTGATAAAAAAAAAGAAAGAAAACGCAACCTAGTGGCTCACCCCATCGCCAGGGACAGATAATTTTGAAAATAATTTTTTGACTATTACTATTTTTCTTGACAACATAATTTTTTACGTATTTTATATTTTAAAAAAATCGATAAAATGATGTAAGCATATTAGTGAGGGCATGAGGGGAACAAACGTGTATTTCCACTTAAAAAATTAAGCCTTGTATACAACGAAAAGACTTAAGGATACATGTGACCAATTATAAGACTATATCAAGAGTATATAAATATTTAAATAAAAAAAAAAAACAATAAAGAAAAATTAGAAATCTACATTTCTTATGTATAGAACAAAATAAAAGCCTATAAAATCCTCACACTACTTGAGAATGTTACTTTGAGCCAGTGTTACCAATTTAAGTTCCCCTTTTTTTAAAAACCATTTCAAAAAATACACTAGCGATTATAATTACACAATGACCATTGCTTCATGGAACACTAACAGGAAAAAGTAGAAGAGATAGACAGAGAAAGCGATGGGAGGACAACATAAAAGAATGGATGGGCCTGCCATTGAAAGAGGCTCTAAGGCAAAAGACAAAGAGGAATGGAGAAAGACGTTCGACGAATCCTGCATGGTGCCCCAACGGTCCAATAGACTAAGGGTTAGTTTAAGGTTAAAAAAAAAAAAAGAAAGGACACACGAGAGATAACAAGGTGCATAGATTTTCCTTTAAAATCCCTGGCCTCGAACTCGAGCTCCCCCTCAGGTGGCCAAGTAGACCATGCCACTCAGCCACAAATGAACATTTCAATAACCAGGAGAATAGAATTAGGGAGATACACCCACTAACACATACACACAGTCACACACACACAAACATACACACTAGATCTATTATACATTTGCAAAAAATATTGAACAAGGCTTCATGTGTGGTCTTTCACTAAAATGCTTACCCGATATTTTGTATTGTCCGTTCAGGTCAACCTTTCACTAAGCTTGAAAAGAATAATGAAGCGGCATTAGAGAGAGAGAGAGGGGGGGGGGGTGAAGGTGTGGGAGATAAGGAGAGAGCGAAAAGAGAGAATGGGAGAAAACGAGAGAGAGAGAGGAAGAGTGAAAAGAAAAAAGGAGAGAGAGTGAGTAAGAAAGGAAAGAGTGAACAAAAGAGAGAAAAAGATGATCTGCATGAAAATAGTGATAAAATCTTATTAGTTTGGCCATTAGACTTTAAAGAGAGGGAAAGAATAGGTTCAACTACTAGTGCCACTAATATAAACCTGTTCACATTCTCGTATTGACATTTTTTTGCTTGTATTATCATTGAAAAAATGAAACTTTTTTACTTTAATTTCTAACATTTTTTTTTATTCTATAACAGTTTTGGTCACCCATTGAGTTTTTTTTTTGTTTTTTTTTTCAAATGTATAGACTTTGAACTCTTTAACATAGGTTTCCATTTTAAAGAAGACTACAAACAATTGATGTATATATGTTACATTAAAGATGAATATGATGACAGCATTGGGGGCACAGTTTCAAAGAAAATGTTGAAAATAAAAAGAAATTCCTATTAATGCATGAGTCAAATGGACCAGCAACTATTTAGCACATGTTGAAATTTAAAAGGGTATCCAATTTGCCACCCGTTACAAAGAGGAGTGGCTCAACCAATGGGCAACAGGAAACACTGGCAGAGCCATGTACAAAGAAATGACTATGCCTAACAAACTGGACAGTATTAACTTCCTCCCCCGCAAAGAACAGTCTACAATTTTCCAACTAAGAACAGGACACACACCTCTGTTAAATTGCCATCTGAACAAAATAAACTCCACACAACACCCCCTTTGCAGACACTGCGCCCACACTTATGAAACCGTATCCTCTTTGAATGCCCCTTCCTAATCCACCTTATTCAGACCCTACTTCCACTACAGCCCAACATAACCAACACCCTGTACGGCAGTACTGAACAACTGAAGAAAACAGCACACTTTTTTTTCTGCAAAAGAGCTCACAGCTCAGCAGCAAGAAAGCTGGCTAGAAGAAGAAGTAACCCGTTACAAAATCTTACAGGTTGTAGATATCTAGAGATATTCGAGAATTCGGTTAGTGAAGTAACTGATCTTATTATGGAGGTTCCTACCCTCCTCAAACTTTAAAAGCACTTGAAAGCATTAGTACATGTAACAAAAAGCATGCCATATTTATGAACAGTGGAGGTTCCTACCCTCTTCAAACTTTAAAAACACTTGAAAGCATTAGTACATGTAAAAAGAAGCATGCCATATTTATGAACAGTGGATTCTCCTACCCTCTTCAAACTTTAAAAGCATTTGAAAGCATTAGCACATGTAAAAATAAGCATGCCATATTTATGAACAGAGTTCTTGACACTTTAATAGCATTTCTCTCATTTTCTTTGCATTAATATATATATATATATATATATATATATATATATATATATATATATATATATATATATATATATATATATATATAGTCGACCGGCGGCGTAGCCTGCCCCGCTATTTTGCAGGGCCGGCCTTAGGACACCGCAAGCTATGCGACCGCAGTGGACCCCGCACTGTCATAGGCCCCACACTAATCCTAGATGTAAATTATTAAATTAAACCATTTTATAACTTATAACAGATTTTCCGCGGCCTCCTGATTTACCAGGAGCTCCTGGAAATCTCCTGAAATTACAAAATATACGAAGAAGTCCTGGAAATCCCCGGAAATTATTAAAATCTTTTGAGAACTCATACAAATCTTCTGAAATATATAGACAAAAATTGTCATTTTGAGGTGTCATTCAAGATGGAAAACGCGAATCCTCAGCGCGATAAAAAAAAACGCATTATGCAATACCCGTGATCTATGTAAGAAACAGAATTCTAATGATATACTCTCTACACGCAAGGCTCATAAAGTAATTTTGTACGTAGTAAAGAATGAAAAAAATACAAAGACGAATTTATTTTCTAATAAAAACTCTTAATTTTCACTTATTATCCGTATCCCTACTCAAACGTGGCCCCCGAGAAATCCGTTTCGCATAGGGCCCCAGAATGGTTAAGTCCGGGCCTGCTATTTAGCAAAGGATGAATACAGAGTAGATTACTTGTTCACTCCCCCTCTCTCTTTTTTTAGCCGCTAAAGTTACGTGGGGTAGAAATAAATTAAAATTAAAAGAGTGATCGTTTCATGACTTCTTAGTCACAATGGTTAAATCCGGTACTATTTAGT
Organism: Biomphalaria glabrata; assembly: GCF_947242115.1. NCBI lineage: Eukaryota > Metazoa > Mollusca > Gastropoda > Planorbidae > Biomphalaria > Biomphalaria glabrata. Next base: position 18,302,876 of record NC_074723.1, on the reverse strand, counting down.
GACAGATGAAGACTACTTGTTCTGCCCCCCCCCCCTCTTTTTTTTTTCGAGGGGCAACTCTAGTCCGACTTGCAGAAATAAAAGAGTGATCTTTCCTTTACTTCTTGGTGTCCAAACTGTTGAGCCATGAAGAGAATCATTTATATATAGATAGATTATTAAACGTTTTATTTTTTAAATGGGAGCGCGCCCGCCAAGGGCAAGTGCCCCCCCCCCCCCATGTGCGGGTTTACAGTCTTGGACAGTGGTAAATCCGGTCCTGGATCTAGTAGGATCCTAAAAGTATGATGGGAAACATCTCAGAGTAATAAATTAGTGTCTACAACATGAAAACACAGATACTGTAACTCTAATAAGAGATATGCTCTATCGTTTTATGCTGCACACGTATTGAGCACACAGACACACACACAAACACGCCAATTTGTCCACAATTGTATGTAGCAATCATTACCAATCTTATTATCCAGCACGTTGTCCAGGTAACTAGACAAGACCCTTCCCACCATTCCCTCCTACCTTCTGCCATTTTGCTCCTTCCGCTAAACCCTTTGAGCACTGCTCCACCCCGGTCAATACATGCATGAATAATAAAAGAAGGTAAGCTTTAGGGAGGAGGGGGGATGAGGGACCAATTTAATGAGACCTGACTGATGGACGGGCATGTTGAACACGTAGCTAACGAGCAAATGTAGACAAGGTGTAGACTGGGGTCAACAAAGGTCACGGCAAAATCGCTTCCCCTTCCTCCTATATTTGTGTTTTCTCAGCACGTAGATGAAAGTAAAACCCCAGTTTCAACCCTTGCAAGAATGCCATTCGGTTCTAATTAAAAACTCTTTAGTATATTTCGGTTGTGTCGTGGGCGCAGTGAAATATTGCTCTACTTATTGTACTGCTAATTTTTCCAATTTGTATTCGTATAGTGAATGCATGCTAACTTTGGATACATGTTGCTGTGATGGCCGTCTGTAGTCGTTCGTAGAACGACTATAGTTCATTTTAAAGAAGGTCGGAACGATGTCGCCCACACAGCAGTTCCCCTACTCCACACAGCAGTTCCCCTACTCCACACAGCAGTTCCCCTACTCCACACAGCAGTTCCCCTACTACACACTGCCGAAACGGGAAATTCCCGATACAGTTTGATATCATCGGCATCGCAGGTTCTGCCAGGCTGTAGCACTGTATACTGCAAAAAGCCTAAGAACCACCTGCTCTTGACTCCCAAAGGCTTTCTCAGGATTGGGCAGGGCAGCAGAGGTTGGAATTCAGTTTTCCTTCTTCTATGGGGTAGCCAGCCAACGCTAGGGTGCTCCTCCTGACCAAAGCGTACTGGTTTACAAGTCAATTATTTCCCTTGCCCGTCTTCTGTCAGTGATTACAGTTCCACCAGAACCGATATCTGAGCAATTCGTGTTAGCCGTTTTGGACAGGTTGTCAGAAGCTATTTGAGATGCATGCTATTAGATGAATTTTATAGGTAGTGGAATGCTTATATCCATTACCACTTCCGGCAAAAGCAACCTAACTTATAATACTCCATATTGTAATATATTACTAAGACAATATGTGTGTTTATAATTTTTCCATACGAATGAAATGTTCACATTTATTCTTCGATGTATCATCAGAGTTATTAACAAAACTAGTCCTACCTCTAAGATAAATTGTGTCATTAGAGTGGACAACAAAACTAGTCCTACCTCTAAGATAAATTGTGTCATTAGAGTGGACAACAAAACTAGTACTACCTGTAAGATGAATTGTGTCATTAGAGTGGACAACAAGACTAGTCCTACCTCTGAGATGAATTGTGTCATTAGAGTGGACAACAAAACTAGTCCTAAATTTTTTATGGATGTCTGAAAGTGGTCAACAAAACTAGTCTTACATATAAAATAAGCTATAACAATGTGGGTCCAAATAATTAGTTCCGTGTAGATGACCTGAACCATAGGAGAGGTAAACAAAAAAAGTTCTAGATCTTTATTGGGAATAACTATAAAAAAATAGACTAACTTCCACCAGTCTTATGTAATAGAATTTAGGCCGCTTTATTCAGACGAATTCTAACTGGCTACTAGAATCTATTTAAACATATTAGCAAGAATCCAGGTGATTCCAACTGTATTCAAATCTATGAGCTTTCTTCCCTAAGGGTTTGTTCACACCTGATTGGAAACCGCTCTGATAATCTCTAAAGCATGATCTAGTTAAAAAGATATCCGATAGATGTTAATTTCAATGAACTTCAATCAGATAGCACTGCCCGATGGTAAGAGAAGATATATGAACTAGTAGGTCACCCGCATTATCAACAAACCTTCAAGCTACAAGTTCAAACAAAAGACAATATTTTTTGAGTATTAAAAAACATGGGAATGACCTAAAATTGTGTTCTAGGTTTTAACTTTAATTTGTATTGAGAACACCACTGTTTAAAGATACCAACATCTCCTCACTTCAGGTTTTATTCTTAGAGCTATATCTAACGCAAATTTTACTAAGTCTATGAACTTTTGTTTAATATGGAGTTTGAAGGAACACCTTTTCCATGCATAGAAATACCCCTAAAAAAAGGCCTAATATTTTTTCTCAAGAGTGGAAATACAGACCCCCCCCCCTTTTTTTTTCTTTGTTACACCGTTTAAATACCAATTTTAGTCTGAGTTAGCTTACATTATAAAAGAATCTCCTGCACGTGGAGTTTATAGATGACTTAACATTAAGTGACTGCAGTAGAAAAGGCTTACTGTATATTTGTATGAAATAGATTACAATTTTAGAGAAAGAAGATTACCTTCTCTGGCATTGTAAACACGACTGACCAACTGCTAAACCGCCTCTCCCCTTTTGCAATGCTCCACAGATTTAGCATGCAATTAGCAGTTTGTCTAGAGCACTTGACGAGTGTTAGTGACCTGGGAGAGCGGCTGATACTTTGGGTCAAAACATGGGTCAAAACATGTGCAAAAAACGCAGTGTGTGAGTCTAATTCGTGACAAAAGTGGTTTCTTTGGGTCACTTTGACATACAGGCACTGTTTACTCTTAGGAAGAAATGAACCATAGGTCTCATCGTACTGGTTAATACTACATACTATTTTACCTGTTCTTAAGTCGTTAAATAATAGACGAGAGACAGACAGACAGAAAGGCAGACAGACAGACAGACAGACAGACAGGTAGATAGATAGATAGATAGATAGATAGATAGATAGATAGATAGATAGATAGATAGATAGATAGATAGATAGATAGATAGATAGATAGATAGATAGATAGATAGATAGATAGATAGATAGATAGATAGATAGATAGATAGATAGATAGATAGATAGATAGATAGATAGATAGATAGATAGATAGATAGATAGATAGATAGATAGATAGATAGATAGATAGATAGATAGATAGATAGATAGATAGATAGATAGATAGATAGATAGATAGATAGATAGATAGATAGATAGATAGATAGATAGATAGATAGATAGATAGATAGATAGATAGATAGATAGATAGATAGATAGATAGATAGATAGATAGATAGATAGATAGATAGATAGATAGATAGATAGATAGATAGATAGATAGATAGATAGATAGATAGATAGATAGATAGATAGATAGATAGATAGATAGATAGATAGATAGATAGATAGATAGATAGATAGATAGATAGATAGATAGATAGATAGATAGATAGATAGATAGATAGATAGATAGATAGATAGATAGATAGATAGATAGATAGATAGATAGATAGATAGATAGATAGATAGATAGATAGATAGATAGATAGATAGATAGATAGATAGATAGATAGATAGATAGATAGATAGATAGATAGATAGATAGATATAAATATCACATTTCTGTATATATCAGTTTTAAATGACTACGATTGTTGAATGAATCTACATCATTTTTAATGTTATTTTGTTGACTAAGTATTGTTGACTAAGTATTGTTGACTAAGTATTGTTGAATAGTTGAAAACGTACTGTTGTAAAACGATTCCCTTCAGCATAAAGGAAGATAATGTTAATAATAATAGTGCCCAATCAGAATAGTTCATTAAAACGCCAGTGTTCAATAGTCTCTCCCCCCCCCCCTCCTCCCTTCCCCGAAATATATTGTTCAATCCAGTTCAGTTCAGAATGATATTTACAGTACAAGTTGAGAGGAACAAGAGTTCTATACTGACACATCACTACCAGCAGGCAGAGAAGAAGAAATGTGAAACATTAGAACGCAACTTCAAAACAAACTTTTATTGCGTGACTCACGTTCCTATTACCTCTAGTGTCATTACGTTAGTTGAAGCAATGAAGGCGTGCGCTAGATGAATGCTTGTCAGTATTGAAGTAATAAACTCTGGTCTCTTTCCATTACAACACCCCTCGTGTATAGATCTAGATCAGTGTATGCAGACAATTCTTAGTTTTGTACCTATGGGGTATGCCCGGGCAGAGCAGTGCGCGGGGTCCTGGGTGTCTGTCATATCAGGGGCACGAATATTTACATGATGGGTTGATGATGACAAAAGATTCTCTTTATAGCTGGGCCCCCCTTAAGGCGCAAGGTCTAGAGCGGTTGCCTGGCCACACGCTAAAGACGCCTCTGAGTATGACAACGTTTGCAGTACATTGAAAACGTAAAGTCAATCATCTAGATCTATATATAATAGTATAGATCTATATATAAAGTTCTATATAGTGTGAAGAATAAAGAGAAACCAAATGTGAACATTATCCATTCCAAAACTCAACAGCTCGTATCGATTTATATCTAGATAGCTCTAGAAATATATAGAGAGAGTCAATAATAGATCTAGATCTAGATATGAGTCTAGAATCTAGAATAAATTTTGAAATAGTCCACCTGTGAGCTAATCGGTGCATTGAATTTAGGGCGGGGAAAAACAAAGAAAACACCTGGTCGATGTAGGCTACAGACCAAGATCATAGATCTACACATCTGACTACTCCTATCGTTTTGTGAATAAATTATTTACACTTTTATTCGTAAAAAAAAAACGCAATAGAAATAGCTTGGTAACTTGTTACTTATATACTTACTGTATAGTTGTGTGTACATCTAGTATTTTAATATCTAACTAGAGACTAGAGATCTAGATCTTATCTAAGTCGTCTAAGAATTATAAGATATAGAATATAGATCTATGTCTATGTAGATCTATGAGTATGATGTTATCATAATGTTACATGTATCATTGTATGTGTTGTCAATAATAAGATTGATCCATAAAGATTAGTTATTAAAGAACTCTAAAACTCACTTACCATCCAATGTATCCATATTAAATAGTGAAATTAGGAAGTCGACACATTCTCAATGCACACCATGAAACACGGAGGTAAGCCAAGCTCAATTCATTTGTAAACATTGCCTGTAATTTTTCTCCCCCTTAAATCCTCCAAACGAAACGTAGGGTTAATGGATCTCTGTACCAGTTATTCCCGTAACTCTTTCGCCCTCTCTTCTCACAGTCGGTTACTCTCCCCCTTTCTATCCTCGCTTCTCCCCCCTAGCAAGTCCGAATGTTCCGTCACACACTCGCTCGTTGACTGTCATTGCCTGCGTGTTTTTACAATTAGCCAATCGTCTTGCCTAGTTATGCGGGTGAGATAAAACACCGGAGGTCTTTTTCAAGTTCGTATGGTAAGGGCAGCTACTCGGGAATTATCTCATTTATGAAAGCACACAGGAGTTAGAATCCTTTTAATGTCGTGACAACAAGAAGGCGCCTGTCTACGAAGGAAACTTTAAGGACTGAGATTGCACTTGAAAATTCAGCAACAATTATTTGTATTACAAGACACCTTGCTCTCCCCTCCATAGCTCACAATGGCCATGGTTCTGTTTGTTATATTATCAATAAGGATGTCAAACAACACTGCTGTTTCAATTACAACTCCATTTTCATTGACATGACAAGAAAGTAAAAAAAAACTAACAGGAGACTACAATACACACTAATAACATACTTGAGACAAACATGCGAGCACGTGAACATACTGAACAGTAGAACAAGGGAGACAACAAGTAAACTAACACACACACACACACAACATACATACACAAATACACATAAATGTAACACTGTTTATAGTCTTCGTTTCCCACAGTATATTCCTAATGTCCTTTCTCTAGTCATCAATTTAGTACGTAAATTATTAATGCAGACTCGAGGAAGTCAAATTCAAATTGCTTTATTGTCTCAATACACTACCGTTTTGTGATCGAATGTTGATTTAAGTCTCCTGTTAGGCTTGGCAAGTTGAAGACGCACATGTATGTATGGCCGATTAGGGAAAAAGAAATTAAGCGCTCGCAAGGCGGACAAAGAAAACGCTTCAGGGACACCCTCAAAGCTTCTCTGAAGAGAACAGCGCTGGCAGAAGAAAAGCGCTAGAGAAGAAAAGCCAGGCCAATTCAATTGAAATAACCTGCCCAGTGTGCACCCGAACATTCCGCGCTCACATAGGTCTCACCAGCCCCCTGGATGACAAAAGTGGTCATCAATGATTCACGATGGACGAAATATATATATATATATATATATATACATGTATTTAGGAAAAAGTTGAAGGTTTCTGCTTTTTCATGGATATGAAATACGTATCCATTATAACGGGAAATTTGTTTCTAATTTATAAGCTCAGCCTCTGGTCATGGATTCAACTGAGTAGATTGTAAATCGCAAGTAGCATGGTAGGCCTATATGCATGGGCGGACTGGCTATATGGGTGTTCGGGCAAATGCCCAGTGGGCCGGTACCCAAATGGGCCGGTATTACCACAACAATAATCTTTTTGTTTTAAATTACGTCTGTATTTTATAAGACCTGATGTCTCTAAGGCACGTATTAAATTAATGTATGCATGTGTACAGCTATCGATACATTATTTAAATAAATAGAATCATTTTGAGGACAGGTAGACCTAGAATTGTGTGTCCATCGTATAAGATACAATTTGTGGGCTGGATGGTATAGAAATACCTGGGCCGATCTTGACACCCAGTCCGCCCCTGCCTATATGGATATAGGTCTTGGTGAGTCCATTATTACGAGAGTATGTGTATAATATTACACAGTAAATTCTGTAATAATCTGTACAGTTATTTTTTTAAAGGTACAAGAATGCCAATCACAGTTAAGGCACTAGCGGATCCAGAACTTTGGAGTGGGGGGGGCGATTTTTTTCCAAACCCTAACCCTAACGCCCAGTAAACCCTAACCCTACGCATAAACGTGCATACAGCGCGTGCGCGCGCGCGCACACGCACACACACACACATATATATGTATATATATATATATATATATATATATATATATATATATATATATATATATATATATATATATATATATATATATATATATATATATATAAATATGAGAATAAAAAAATCAGCATTTCTCAACCTTCGGCGAAAACCAAAACAACTGGGGCAGCGCTTTAAGGTTCTCTGGTGAAGTTCGGGGCGAAGCCCCGACGCCAAAAGCGTTTTCTTGCTTTTTTTCACTGCAGAAACGCATTCTCCTGACAAGTACAGCTCATTATTCATCAATGGAGTTCGGGGCGAAGCCCCGACGCCAAAAGCGTTTTCTTGCATTCTTCATTGCAGAAACGCATTCTCCTGACATCTACAACTCATTACCCATAAATGAAGTTCGGGGCGAAGCCCCGACGCCAAAAGCGTTTTCTTGCATTGTTCTCTGCAGAAACGTATTCTCCTGACATCTACAACTCATTACTCATAAATGGAGTTCGGGGCGAAGCCCCGACGCCAAAAGCGTTTTCTTGCATTCTTCACCGCAGAATCGCATTCTCCTGACCTGAAGCTCATTATTCATACTATTAAAAAACTACCTTTCGAATAATGTTGTACTTGAAAAATATTCTAATTTGAATTTATAGACCCATAATACATTGCAAATAAAACCGATTTGTTCCTTGAAAAGATAGGATACCCCACGTATTTAGATTTTTGCTTTGAGGATCGCCGCCGAAAAAAAACTTATTCGATAAATAGTATTCACGAAAACTCTAGCATAAATTGTGAGTTATAGTCCCAAATTTATTTAGCTAGAAAAATATCAGATTGAGTATGAAAACGTTATTTGAGTTTAGAACTCATCTCAATCATGACTCTTATACTGAAAAATTTCGTTTGAATTCTAACTTTTCCAATGCAAAGTCTTTCTTAAAATACTTATGATAACTTCATGTGAAATATAAAAAAGGAGAAAAATCTGACCCAGGAAACTACAGACCAGTATCACTTACCAGCATCACATGTAAAATCCTAGAACACATAATATGTAGCAACATCATAAACCACTTAGACAAACATAATGTCCTCACACCATACCAACATGGCTTTAGGAAATATAGATCATGTGAAACAACTAATAGGACTAATTGATGATTTTTCAAAAGGTTTAGATAATAGCGAACAAATAGATGCTATCTTACTAGATTTTTCTAAGGCTTTTGACAAAGTTCACCACCATAGTTTGCTTAAAAAATTAAAATATTTCGGCATTAATGGTCCACTGCATCAGTGGATTAAAGACTTTCTGATAGGGAGAGAACAAACTGTAATAATAAATGGCTCTAAATCAACACCGATAACAGTAAACTCAGGTGTACCTCAAGGAACAGTCTTGGGTCCACTACTATTTTTAATTTACATAAATGATTTACCAAATTGCATTACTTCAGGAACAAAAGTCAGATTATTTGCAGACGATTGCATAATATATAGAACAATAAAAACAACACAAGACACAGATATTTTACAAAGAGAATTAGATGAATTACAGAAATGGGAATCAAATTGGAGCATGTCTTTCCACCCAGAAAAATGTCAGTTGTTAAGAGTAACAAAAAAAACTAAAACAAATTAATTCCACTTATCTTATCCATGGCAAACCAGTAACACAGACTAAAAATGCAAAATACCTAGGTGTTATAATAAATGAAAAACTGTCATGGAATCCACATATTGATGAAACTACAAAAAAATCAAACAAAGCATTAGGATTTATTAAAAGAAATTTCTATAAATCAAATAAGAACATAAAACTAAAATGTTATTTAACCTTGGTTAGGCCAATAATAGAATATGCATCCTCTGTTTGGGACCCCTCAACTCAAGAAAACATTAAGAAACTAGAACAGACACAAAATAGAGCAGTGCGATTCATAACAAACGAATATTCACATTTGACTAGAGTAACACCTTTAGTAAAATCACTAAATTTAGAAAGCCTTCAGGACAGAAGGCTCAAAAGTAAAGTAGCAATAATACATAAAACACTGAACCATAATCTTCAAATACAAAAACAAAATTTAATAAAATACTTTGAAAGACACAAAAATAAAGGCACATTCCTCGTCCCATATGCTAGGACAAATTTGTACAAATACTCCTTCTTCCCTAGTGCTATTAGAGCATGGAATGGGTTGCCTGAGCTAGCCAGTAAAACCAGTGACTTGGCAGAATTTAAGTCATTGGTTAATATGCATGACTAAATGCATGACGCGTAGGACGTAATCATCTTCTTTTTTGAAGTAACGTCTGTATTATATAAGATAAGATAATTACAAAAACTCTGTCTGGAAATGGGAATGGCGGTAGAGTGAAAACGATTAATCCTCGCTCCTTTACTAATTTCTGCTAAAGATTGCATTTGGCATTAAAGAATAGGTATGGGGCGACTCGATATAAGAATTTAATTTATAGTATATATAAATTATATTAGTGACAGATTTTTTTAATTTTGTAATTTCTTAACTATAATACAAAAAGAAAAAGTATTGATTTGTCCGATGGGGGAAATGCGATTGCATGTATCGCCCTTCCCACCTGGTACAACCCTTTTTCATTTAAATTTTCTAATGATACAATTTGAGATTAGAGTGTGGTAAGACATATTTACAATGGGTCACATATCAATACGTAGTTTATATTATATAGATATTCAACTAATTTTATTCACAAACTATGATTCTCCACAAAAATAGGACCGCCCCCCCCCCAGCACTCAGAGGACTAGAGTGGGGAGGGCAGTACATGCAATCGCCCCCCCCCCCCCCCCTCACCCCACCGAATCGGCCAAAATACCAGAAAGGGAGCGACATAATATAAAATTTATATATTAATTCAACTAATTTTGTTCACAAACTATGATTTCTCAATAAAAACGGACCGCCCCCCCCCCCCCACTTAAAGGGTTTAGTTGGGAAGGGCAGAAGAGGTATTCGTCCCCTCCTACCACCAATCGGCAAACAGGGAACAACATAATATAAAGTTCGGTTAAAATATCAATAACAAGTTACAAGGATATAGATATTTAATTGATTTTGTTAGCAGGCTGTGATTTCTACCAATAAATTGGACCGCCCCCCCCCCCCACTCGAAAGTTAAGGGGGGGGGATTGATACCATCGCCCCCCACCGACCCCACCAAATCGGCCAACATACTAGAGGGGAGGGGGGCGAAATAATCTAAAAATAGGTTGAAATATAAATAATTAGTATATATTTTTAACATAAGTAATAAATTCGTATACAAATTGTGTGAATCCTATACTAAAGTTCGTCCGCCCCCCCCCCTTCGGGGGGGGGGGCGGCCGAGTGGGGGGGGCGATCGCCCCTACCGCCCCCCCCCTGGATCCGCCAGTGAGTTAAGGTACATATAGAACCTGTAGGCCACTAGCATTTGTTCATTGTGTAGACCTATGTTGTTTCTTGCTTATGTTCTGTAATCATCAGCTTGGCGTTTGAGTAGGTGCTTACGCAAGTAGCTTGTGAAAGACGTTTTGGCAATTTAAAATGTTTAAGAACAGTCTGAAAAGCATCTAGACTATCTATCTATCTATCTCTCTGTCTGTCTGTCTGTCTATCTATCTATCTATCTATCTATCTATCTATCTATCTATCTATCTATCTATCTATCTATCTATCTATCTATCTATCTATTTATCTATCTTTATGATCAAGACAATGATAATGATAAAAACAAATGTATAACTAATTCTACATTTCCCAATAACAATTCTACTCAAGAAATGTCCACTCAGCAAGGATGGGATGTGCATGTTTATTCAATTCATTAAGAATCAAACATACAAGTACACAACCGAACAAATATAAACATAGAAAAATAGAATCACGTGATAATTAAATAACAGTTTTAATTGGATGATTTTAAAAAAAAAAGCTTTAATTATATTCATGACGTGTAGAAACCTAGACAAACGGCTGAAGTCTTGCTACTCCAATACAACAACAAAACCTAACCAACAGAAACTTCAGTGAAGACAGCTTGTAAACAGCTTGACTGAAGAGGACACAAATACATTTTTCTTGTAATGAGAACTGAAGATTGAACGTTTTGAATATATGTTAGACACATACTATATTTAAAAACCGAACATGTAAATGATCTATACGACAATGTACATAGATAATGAACCTGCACATACATGTTTTGAGTGTCTGTATACATTATAAATAGTCTAAAGCATTTTTTAACATGTTGATAGTTTGTAGATATTAATATATTTTTTTTTTACATACGAAAGTACAAGAAAATTTCTTTTCATTATCTATCAAGAAAGAAATGCTCAAAATTTATTCGAATGAGACTATATTTATATTATTATGAAAAGACTATCATAATTTAGCATCACGTTGTTACACTGAATAACTTTCTACAGCATACTAGAATTGGATCCATCTGTATTATCATGTCCATATACCAGAGTTGTAATTTCTGTAAAGACAACTAAATTGAAATGACATGTTATAAGTATGTTTCACATTCTAGAAATTTTTATGCTGGCGTAAATCAGCCAAATTTCTTGCAGATTAAGAATATTTGATTATTTCCCATGTAGGACTACTAAATTATGGCCGTCCTAAGGTGAACAGTCTAGGTTACAGGTATTCAATTATTACAATGTATTAATGACTGAGAACACAGAAAGTCCATGATTACTGACAAATATTGACAGGGTTGAAAAAAAAGACAAATTTACATATAGCAGTGCACGGTACACATATTTATGAAATTATTAGCAATTAAAAATGAAACATTGAAAAAAAAAGGGGGGAGAGGGGAAAATCGAATATCTAGAAACCGTTAGTCTTCAACACGCACACAAAACAAACATTTGATTGGAGCAATACACATCATGTGATCCCCCAACGTGACTACAATACAATGTCTTTAGAAAATACAAAATATAAAAATGTAAGTGGGAAGAGAAACGCACACATCAATACATTGTCGTTGATATATATATATTTTTAAATCAAATGTTTGATTGTCATTATTTGTGTTCTCTTGGAAGATGTAAAACTTCTGCGTCAAGTCTGAACCTTGAGTTCAATCCGAGGATATAGTTATACGTTTCTATCCTCGGAGTTCACTGTTAGGAAGGGCATTGTTACTAGTACGTAGTGAGACGGGAAAGTTGAGCAATAAGTAGCAGAAAGAAAGAAATACGGAGTTAGCGAATAAGGAACCTATAAAAGTATGATTATCAGGCCTAGTAGGTCGCTATGATTGTGTAAAGGATGCTTTACATCAGGCCCTGGTTAAGCAATTAGGCGAGGGTACGTTTGGTGAACGTGTATTCTGAGTGGACAGCACCGGCGGATCCAAGGGATGAAGCAGTGAGGTGATCGCCACATCCCCGCGTCAACCCACATACTCTAACCCTAAAAGGAACGCAGATTTAGATTTGTGTACTTCATTAGTACACGAGGTAGATACCAATTATAGATCCAATACTAGATAAACTTAAGAATAGTTTTTTAAAATATTTTTATATAACTGGACATCTGAAAGTCCCCACCCTTTTACCAGCCTAGCGCGAAGAGTACATCTACACAGTGGAGAAATATAGAAACAATTTAAAGTGGTCTACATCTTTTTGATCGTTTCCAGTCGACAACTCAGTCCTTTACCTCTACCTATCTTCTAACAACCAAAATACTTCAATGACAGTACAGATTTCGTGTGAGGAGCCTTGGGCATGGCTAGACATCTTTAAAAACCAACACTATAGCACAATTAAGCACCACTTGTGATGTGTGTGTGTGTATGTAGTTTGTGTGTGTAAAATTTCTAGATTATTTAATTTTTTTAATGGTGTGTACTTTAAGTCATAACTATCAGTAGCTGAGTGATAAAGTGCTTGGGTTCGAATCTCGGTGAAGACAGGGATTTTGAATTTCAGGATCTTAAGGGCGCCTCTTACTCCACTTGCTCTATTGAGTACCTGACAATAGTGTGGGACAAGTAAAGGCGGTTGGTCGTTAGGCTGGCCACAAGACATCCTTACTAAACGTGGGCCTCAGAAACAGATGACCTTTACATCATCTGCCCTATAGATCGCCAGATATGAAAGGGGAAATTTTTATCACATGAAAGACATTTAGTTTTATAATTTGGAACTCAAATTCAATAAATTTTGAATTGAAAAAAATGAGAATTTGAAATTTAACGCAAATTTTTTTTTATGCGAGCCTTTTGAAATTCTTGTTCATTATTAGATTTTTTAAACATTAAATGTTTAGATATCACATAAAAAAATTTATAAAAACCCTTTTTTTAACTGCTTAAACTACAATTATTTAAGCATAAATCTGTGGACAAAATGTTCTATCAGCGAAAAAATAGTCTACAATTAATTAGTTCAATAAAGATATATAACGCCCACTTCTGTTTGATACACCCATGCACATATAATGAACTAAAAAAACGTGAGTTTATTTTTGTCTACACATATTGCTTATATTTTGATTTAAAAATAAGGAACTATAGAATGAGTAATCAAAATATGTCCTTTTTTTCCCTAAGAGTTTCTAGCTTTGTAAATTAGGGTTCACAAATAAAACAAAGATATAAAAACATTTATGTCACTTGTCATTGTCGATTCGAGCACTTATGGAGAAAAAGAAATGGTAAAAATGAATATTATAATTCTGATATCGATCACAACTTTCAACCAATCACAGTAAGAATATTAAAGTTTAGACCTTTTTCTAAAAAAAAAATAAAATATTTTAACCAGTAACAGAGATAATTTTTTTTAAAAAACGTACACGTTTAAAAAAAAAGTAGGTCAACCAATCACAATGGCAATAACAAAGTGTACATGTTTAAATATATTCCAACCAATCACCAAACGGAACATTTTTTCACAGGGTTCATTTTGGAGCCTAAAGTACAGTTGAAGGCTTTTGCAAACTCTTTAGAATTAGATAATGGGCCGTACACTCGAATGGGGCCCAAACTGTGAGCCGAGATTCGAATCTTCCTGAGGGCTTCCTCGTCTCTCATCTTACCACACCAGATCTGAAAAACAACAAGAAAAATATTTTAAACAAGGTTACAAAAGACAGTTTGTGTGGAAACACAATGGCTGCCTGGTCGTGCGGTTTGCGCGCTGGACTGTCGTTCAGCTTTATCGATGGTCCAGGGTTCAAACCCTTCCCGCTCCCATTCCCCGTCGTCCTGCGGGAGGTTTGGACTAGGAAATAATTATCTTCAACTTTGAAGGAACATCCGAAACATGTAAAACATTTTACAAACAACAAACATTTTTTTACACAAACTTAAAATCGGCCCCGAAGTAAAATGTTTTACATAATTCGGATAATCCTTCAGAGTTGAAGATAGTTTACTTCCTAGTCCAAACCTCCCGCAGGACGACGGGGGATGGGAGCAGGCAGGGTATGAACCTTCGACCGTCGATAAATCCGAACAACAGTCCAGCGCGCAAACCGCACGACGAGTGGTCCACCCAGGTAGGCTTCAATATTTTCAGAAAGAACATCCGAATGAAATTATATCAAAGACAAATGAGAGATAAGAATGGAGAAAGAATGTTAACAGATCTTGTGTAGTGACTCAACCGTCCCGCAGATCAAAGGATAGGTGAAAGTGAATGTAAAGTTAGATGTGAACCTGGCCTAACTAGTTTGTGGTCCACCCAGGTAGGCTTCAATATTTTCAGAAAGAACATCCGAATGAAATTATATCAAAGACAAATGAGAGATAAGAATGTAGAAAGAATGTTAACAGATCTTGTGTAGTGCCCCAACCGTCCCGCAGATCAAAGGATAGGTGAAAGTGAATGTAAAGTTAGATGTGAACCTGGCCTAACTAGTTTGTGGTCTATATGGCAGATGATGTAAAGTTCATCTGTTTTTGTGGCCTACGGTTAACGAGGGTGTCATGTAGCCAGCACAACGACCAACCGCCTTTACTTTTCCCCAACTAATGTCAGGTACAAATTAGAGCTGGTTAGACTCAGAGGCTGAAAATCCCAGTCTTCACCAGGATTCGAACCCGGGACCCTCGGTTCTGAATAAATAAGATAATTGTTTTGAAAAGGCTCAATCTCATATTCCAATCCTCAATATATAAAAATAAAAAATTCCACTATAAATAAAAAAAAATGTTCACGAAAATAAAGTTTATAAGATTACTATTCGTTTTAAATTAACTCTAACATATAATGCATACTAATTAGCTTTTTCTCTTTAAAAAACTGCTTGCATAATTGATTTTAAAATTAGAATTTTCGCTTCAGGAAAAAAAAGTAGCCGTTGCATCAGAACTTTGAATGGTCTAAAATAATGTGAAGTCGGATTTTCAATATCTTTTCTAGTTTACGAGATCTAAACGGGACGGACGGACGGACAGACATTTCGCACAAAACTAATAGCGTCTTTTCCCCTTTCGGGGGCCGCTAAAAATACTTAAACAAAAAACAAAGATTATATTAAACGCAATTGTATCAATTGGTTTGGATCAGTCATGTAATTAAATTTGTAATAGATCTAGACTAGCATCAATAAATCTGTGCGATTAAAATATTTTAACGTACTGTTTTTGTTTAGCGCAGTTTCATGCTTTTAGCTTTCTCAATACGCTATGATCCTATCATTTGTCTGGACCAGTTGGAAAGAGGTTGGGGGAGAAAGAAAGGGGGGGGGAATGGATCACTTTAAAAATGTATTTGTAAAAAAAATATTTAAAAAAAATGGGAACGACCTGAATTCGAGCTCAGTGCTTAAATCTCCCCAAGCCGACACTCTACCACTGTGCTAGTGAAGTGCTTATGGAAGTGGAAGGTTTTACAGTTATCTATTGTTAGCGTCGACCTCTAGAGGCAAATTCACCTTATACCATCACACCAGTCAAGTACGATTTCTTCCCCTTGTTCGAGACATCAAAAATTTTTTTAACAATTTATTTACAAATTTGTTAATATTTTCTTTGTTGATTCTTGTCTTTTTAGGTAAAAGAAATAATTGTGCGAAATTTCAGCTTAATTTGAGGATGGATGTCAGAGGAATAACGTGAACAAACATTTTACCTGACATACAGACAGACACACAGACAGACAAAGTAAGTCGAAATAAGCTTTGTAAAAAAGGTAGTTAATCTAAAAGTATGCCAAATTCAGTACAATTTTAGTTCAAATACAATGGTTTTGTTAGTTGAGTCTTTTTAATTGTGTTTGTCTGTGTACATTTTTTTTTAAAATAACGAACTTAAAGATGTCTGTGGAGTTAATATGGACTTTGAAAAGCAAATTACGTCTAATGACATTTTTTATTTAGCTGTTAGCTATCCTCTTTGATAAAAACAAGTTGTTGTTTTTTTTCTACAATTGCCAAGAAAAAAAAAAGGCTATAGAGAAATCTTGATACAAAAATATTCCTTTCGACAGAGTAAAACACAAGCTTTAACGGAATCTTGCTATAAAAAATTATTCCTTTCGAAAGTTTTGGCTTTTCTCAAAGACAGTTTGGACGCTTCTTCTAGACAGTAGAAGAGATTCACAAATACCGTGGCGACATGAAGTACAAATATGGTAACCTCTTTTTTTCCCCTAAGGAGTGAAAGGAGAGGTCAAATGTTAAAGCAGTATATGCTCATTAGCAAATATTTCTTGCACCCTGCTTTTAACATTGACAGTGGAAGATTAGAAATTGAGGAGGAGAATTGGTGTTCAAAAAGAAATCTAACTGACCCCGTACCGAAACGAGACAAATCATGCCATTCGTTATAGGAGGCCTGAACACTGAACTTCAACGCCATAACCTGTGGGCAGTTTAAACCAATAGCTCGTTTCCAAGTCTCAGGTCTGAACGACGTGGAAACGAGCTATTGGTCTAGACTGCCCACAGGTTGTGACGTTGAAGTTCAGTGTTCAGGCCTTCAATAATGAATGATCTCGACAGAAATCTTCTCGTTTACAACATACAGCAGGACTCAACTCTGGACTATTTCATTGTTTCATATGTTCATCTCTATATTCAACTAACTAGTCATGTGCTATCTTCAAACAAAATAAAAAAAACACCGTTCATAAAATGTCTGTGTCTTACCTGAGCGTAGTTCAAGAAGAAGAGCTGATGGTGGTTGAGACCTATTCCAGGTAATGCTGGCTCCTCGCCGTTCTTCTCAATCCATTTCATGTAGGCCTGGCACAAACAATAATATCAATACTATCAGTCATTCTATCTTTGTATTGAATATTGTATAGCACATGATACTTAATACAGAGTTCTCACACACAATATCTGTCTGTCTCTAATACTTTTACAGTGGTAACAAACAATTTTCTCATATAAAAAAAAAATTGAATTGGAACTAACTCTGTATGACTGTTTTAAACCACCATTATCAGCGATATTCTCCCCTTGTGTGATACGTCCATTCATCTGAAATAAAATTTAAAAAAAAATATAAATTAAAAATTTATTTTCAAAATAAAAGATATTCATAGATGTATATAAACATTAAAACAAAATTACTATTTAAATATCTAAATAAAGAAATATTATAAAATCTTTCTCGTTATTTTCGGAACTACAATTTAGTATCATTGAAAATTCCAAAGACCTCTTATACCGATCTAAAATATTGAGTATCAGGAAGATACCACTTCAACAGTTGGGAAGATACACAGCAGCAATTCGTAAGTTATAAAGTTTGACCCTCCCTCTCCACGAAGTGGTTCGCGACGTGGTGATAAGGTCAAAATAAAAAAGGAGGTGTCACGGTGGTCTTTTTTTTTTTTTTTAAGGATCTTTAAGAATTGAATTAGCATTGTTAGAATTGGCTTAGCCAAATGTACATCTTTAACAGAAGGCTATAAAAAAATTAATTAACAAAATTCTTTGAACTTTTACAATAGGACTTAGCAACATGATATTCTCAAATTACTTTCACAGAAAACATTTGAATACTTCTCCGCCAAAGTGATTCTACCTGTCTTTCTCAGAGCAAATCTGTCGAATGATTCCAGAACGCTGCCGACGTCTTCCCCCATAGTTAACAAAAAATGATTTTACGACGTTCCAGCTTTTTATATTCTTCTTCTTAAAATTTACAGACGTTACTTCAAAAGAAATACGTCTTACGCATTTCATTTGTCAATGTAACTATGAAAGCTAATCAGTGACTTAAACTCTGTTTAGTTGTTGTTGTTTCTGGCAATAAATACAAAAGCAAAACCTAATAAAATACTTATAAAGATAAATATGTTAGAACGGTGACCGGTCACTTCATCCCCCGGTCACTTCATCCCCGGTCATTTCATCCCCCAGTCACTTCATCCCCGGTCATTTCATCCCCCGGTCACTTCATCCCCCGGTCACTTCATCCCCTGGTCACTTCATCCCCCGGTCACTTCATCCCCGGTCATTTCATCCCAAATTAAATATTTTATATATAACTATGATTATGTAGAATGCTTTTTGACATTTTATGACTTGTTACTAATGCGTTTATAGTGTTTCCTCTTCCATTTGGTTTTCTTAATGAGAAATCTTATAATATATTGTAAATCTGGGTGTGTACTTAGCTATAGCGCTTCTATTGGATGTGGGGGTTATAATATCATAATATTATCCGGATCGAAGGCCAAGGTTTGGTGGAAGTAGTAAAAAATCATTTGAGAGATAGAAGTGCGATTACAATAATAATGATCATGCCACTGATAACTTATCATCAAAGGCCAAGGTGTGGTGCAAGTAGTGGGAATCTTTTGAGAGATAGAAGTGCGATTACAATAATTATGACCGTTCCGCTGATAACTTATCATCAAAGGCCAAGGTGTGGTGCAAGTAGTGGGAATCTTTTGAGAGATAGAAGTGCGATTACAATAATTATGACCGTGCCGCTGATAACTTATCATCAAAGGCCAAGGTGTGGTGCAAGTAGTGGGAATCTTTTGAGAGATAGAAGTGCGATTACAATAATTATGACCGTTCCGCTGATAACTTATCATCAAAGGCCAAGGTGTGGTGCAAGTAGTGGGAATCTTTTGAGAGATAGAAGTGCGATTACAATAATTATGACCGTTCCGCTGATAACTTATCATCAAAGGCCAAGGTGTGGTGCAAGTAGTGGGAATCTTTTGAGAGATAGAAGTGCGATTACAATAATTATGACCGTGCCGCTGATAACTTATCATCAAAGGCCAAGGTGTGGTGCAAGTAGTGGGAATCTTTTGAGAGATAGAAGTGCGATTACAATAATTATGACCGTGCCGCTGATAACTTATCATCAGAGGCCAAGGTGTGGTGGAAGTAGTGGAAATCTTTTGAGAGATAGAAGTGCGATTACAATAATTATGACCGTGCCGCTGATAACTTATCATCAAATACCAAGCTGTGGTGAAAGTACGACCATGTTTCACTTTATTTTATTTTTCAATCGCTCTTTCTGGAAAATGGGCGCGTCTTTTCTAGCCTTGAAATAAGGTTTTATTTTTTTCTAATAAAGGTGGGGTTCACCCATCCTCGGGATATCATGTCGCCTGTATAAGTTTTGCTTTAATTCCTTTTAAACATTAACGTGTTACAATTTTGTCATTTAAAAAGAAAAATGAATACATTAAATATTGCTCATTTCATGATTTTTAAAATTACAATTTGTTAGATAAAAATGATCAGATGATGAAAATATCAGGGGATGAAATGACCGGGGATGAAGTGACCAGGGGATGAAATGACCGGGGATGAAGTGACCGGGGGATGAAGTGACCAGGGGATGAAGTGACCGGGGATGAAGTGACCGGGGATGAAATGACCGGGGATGAAGTGACCAGGGGATGAAATGACCGGGGATGAAGTGAACGGGGGATGAAGTGACCAGGGGATGAAGTGAACAGGGGATGAAATGACCGGGGATGAAGTGACCGGGGATGAAATGACCGGGAACCTGTTAGAACAAACTTGTACAAGTGCTACTTTCTTTCTAGTGCTATTAGAGCATGGAATGGGTTGTCTGGATAATTTAATTCTTTGAAGGCAAATTTTTACATCTGCAGGTGGACAGCATGTAAGCGCCAACAACAACTTGACAGACATCTGTACACAATCATGTACATAATCGTTGTCAAGCTATGTACATAATCATCGTCAAGTTATGTACATAATCATCGTCAAGCTATGTACATAATCATCGTCAAGCTATGCACATAATCATCGTCAAGCTATGCATATAATCATCGTCAAGCTATGCACATAATCAGCGGCAAGAATTTCATCTTGTACTTTACGCCAGAGACTTTGTCCAAGATGACATAACACAACCAACACGTCTGATCGCAGGAAATACTGTGCTAAATGCATTTTGACTTGCCTTCTCAAAATGTAACATCACACTCTGTGGAGCAAGAGTTGGTCTCAGCTCCAGCAGTTTCTTGAAGAGTCGAACATAGTTTCCTGCTTAGATGGCAGTAGTGCATATAATAGAGGTACTGTACAATGATCAATGAGTGCATGTACTGTGAAGACCTGCATGAATAACTCAAGCGCAACCTTAAATGTACCGTCAATGAACCAGTGTGGATAAAAAAGGTCGAGGCCTCAATTTGAACTTCACTTACTAAAATCCATTACTTATTATACATTTTTTTTTATAGATTATTTCGCGCTATTTTGTCTTGCGCTATTTTTGGGGAAATTTAAAGCTATTTTGTCGGTGCTTTTTTTTTGTCCGCGCTATTTTATGCTTGATATTTTGTCGGGAAATGGTTTAATTTATATGATTTAACAGTAGAAATTTACAATTTTTAGCTGTTGTCTTAAAAATATTAAAAATATTTGTTGAAACGAGAGTAAACCTTGGCTTCCGAAGCACTGGAGGGGGGGGGGGGGGAGGGAGTAAAGTCGGTTGGTCGTTGTGCTGGCCACATGACACCCTCTTTAACCGTCTGCCATAGAAACATATTACCTTTTCAACATCTGCCCTATAGATTGCAAGGTCTGTTAGGGGTACTTTACTTTTACATGCATTATTATCTCAGAAGGCTAAATTTTAATTGTAAGAAAAAAATGCTTGGATTTTACATATAAACCTAGATTTAGTGGAAAATATCTAGCGCTTAAAGAACTTACATATTCATTGACCTGCTCCAGCTTATAGTTAGAGTACTGGTCAATGACACACTGGGCTCTCTGCCTAAAAGCCTCTATGGTCTTCTCATCCCACCATTGTTTGATGTTCCCTTCCTTGTCATATTGCCGCCCTGTTCACAAAGAGGAAATAGAAACAGAATTATTTGGACACCTTTGATATTGGCATGAAGAATTTGTTTGGTTGTTGAAGAATATTACAGACTAATACATCAGAAAAAATTTGACTACTGATTAATTTATCAATTGAAACCAAAATTATCGAAATTATGTAACTGACAAGAAACCTTTGAAATAAAGAAAGTAATTATTTGAAGACTCACTTTCTATTATTGTCTGTAAACTTAATCGAAATCTAGCTTACAAAAAACTTATGTTTATACAAATCACACACAAATTTAAAAAAAATGTATAAAACTTAAAATAATCTAGTAGTTTTAGTTCTAGGACGATGACAACAGAACAGAGGAAACTGAAATCTAAGGAATAATCTAACATGTCACGTGATTTGTAACAAGAAATAATATAATAAATAAATTATATAATAACAGAATATAAATCAAAGTATAACGACTGAATATGTGAAAGAATAAGTAGTGGATTTTCAGGACTGTATGACGTGGCAACGAGCTATTGCTATAAACTGACCACAGGTTGTGACGTTGCTGGTCAGTGTTCAGGCCTTCTCTAACGATTGGTCTTGATTGAACCAACAAGCAGCAACACTTTTTGTTTCTTCTCGCTAGCACTGCAATGTTAATGAACTACGCCTGCTTGGACAATTAAACGTGCTTTTACGAGCAAGGCCCTTAATTGTTTCGTATCATCATCTAAATATTTTTAAATGTTGGCTAAGTGTTGCAGTGCTCCTGAACTAAGCCTTTTCAAACAATGAAATGTATTTTACATTTTTCTTCCGACCCAATCAACAAATTCTACGATTATTTTAATCAAGAATCGATTGGGCAAAGTGTGTGCGTTTAAATTATAGGGCAGTTAAATGATTTCTCATCTTCCATCTAACGATTTCCTAGATGGCAACCAGAAAAGATAATTGTGAAAACAGACTTAAGTAGACTTAATCTGTAAATGCGTAATTGGAAAATAGAAAGGGAGTACGCATTATGTCGCTAGGTCACATGATCCTTAAGTGAAACAAATACATTAAATTTAGAGAAGACTTTCTCTTTTTAGCAGTTGTAACAGACTAGTTTGTAAAATGTTTTTATATGTTTCGGATGTTCCTTCAGAGTTAGAGATAGCTTACTTCCTAGTCCAAACCTAAAACAGGACGACGGAAGTTGACAAAGGGCAGGGTATGAACCCAGGACCATCGAGAAGTCCGATCGACAGTCCAGCGCTCATACCGCACGACCAGGCACCCAACATAATGAGGCCCATAAAAAATAAAGCGTACTAATTTGGCATAGCAAACTATCCAGGAAACGTACCAATAGATCTTGTTAAAATAAAAGAGTCAGATATGTCACTCACTTTCATTTAGACCTACTCAATCATATGGACATAATCACATACATTACTTATTTTGAATGTGATAAAGGCTTATTCGTATA
The DNA here is from genome assembly GCF_947242115.1 of Biomphalaria glabrata. Lineage (NCBI taxonomy): Eukaryota > Metazoa > Mollusca > Gastropoda > Planorbidae > Biomphalaria > Biomphalaria glabrata. The sequence goes on along the minus strand of NC_074723.1, from coordinate 18,279,800 downwards.
CTTTTATGGTCACAAGAATCGATACTAACCTTTATCATCGAATCCATGTGTAATCTCATGACCAATGACAACACCAATTCCTCCGTAATTTAGAGACCTGTTGGCATGGATTATCAGTCACAAATAAGATACAGTATCATTACTCTTCCTGGAACTGTTCAAGCCCCCAACCACTATTCCTTCCCAGAATTCTCCCCACAAAAAGTATATTTTGCCCGTCATAAATGGTCATAGAATATTTGAAAGCTAATATGAGATGGGGCTAATGTGGTAGCAAAAAAGAAACGCTTAAATTGTATGTACCTGATATCTGAAATGATATAGTTTTATTTTAATATTTTAATTACTCCAGCTTATTGTTCGTATTCGACTAATTTATGACTAATCACCCACTTTAGCACTAGCAGTATTACGTGTAAAGTGTATGGGAGGATGAGGGTGATGAAAAAAAGACCATCAAATTAGGTGCAGACTTTTTTTCCATATTGATAGCATTCTAACAATTAGTAGACATTTTTAGAATACCCCTATTCAAATCACTCCTGCATGGAAACTGGATGATCTCAAAAATGGTTCTAACGATAATCCTACAAATTTAACACTCGCTGAGAAAAGAATTACTAGCTCGTTGGCTTCAAAGGGAAAACTCTAGTTTGACCGTTATAATTTTTCAAAGTAAACAATAAATAAATGTAAATTTGGCTAGAGACTAAATCTAGATCCAACATCGGTTTTGAAAGGACTATTGCGTTCGGGAATACCCGAATGTTAGGGATTTTTAATTCAATTAATTTCCAAGAAATATGTATGCTTCGTCTTGTAAGTATTATCTTAAATAATACAGACGTTACTTAAAAAAAAAAAGATGATTACGTTCTACCCTTTATGCATTTAGTAATGCATATTAACCAATGACCTAAACTCCGTCAAGTCACTGGTTTTCCTGGCCAGCTCTGGCAATCCATTGCATGCTCTAATAGCGCTAGGGAAGAAGGAGCTTTTGTACTAATTTGTCCTAGATTAAAAGGCCTAGATCTATATCATTGGAAATACTCAATAAAACCCCCAGTTGTTTATTAAATTCAAAGCTGCATTAAGTTTATTGATAGATCATCTTAGCGTTTCTCATTATTTTTTTACGTAGGCCTAAATCTGATATAAATTACTTCTCGATTCTAGATCTTCTTATCTTATATATTATAGACGTTACTTCAAAATAAAAGATAATTACGTCCTACGCATTTCATGTCTCAATCTAGCCATACGTGTTAATCAATGATTTAAGCTCTGCCAAGTCTTTGGTTTTCCTGGCTGATTCAGTCAACCCATTACATTCTAGATCTTTAAATGTAGAACTATATCTAGACTGGATGTTAAAAGTTCTACGTGTAATAAACGTACCAATAAATAATAGATATCTTATACAAGGCCCGCTAGCCTAAATTGTAGAATCATTCGATCAAAAAGCTGACGGTTTCAACATCACGATTTTGTTACCCAATTTGAGCTTAAAGATTTTAATGAATATTCTATTTTATTTTAACATGTATAATGGAGCCCATGGGCGTAGCGAGGATTTTTTATGTTTTTATTGTTTGTTTAATTTGTACTAGATTAGCCCATTTATTTTAAAATGTCCACATAGGCCACAAAGAACCATGTACTCACTTTCACAAAGAAACCATGTACTCACTTTGGAAAAGTTGAGCTGTAAAATGATGGTTGCAAGATGCCGGCTGGGAAAACTGAAAAAAAAAGTCAATTTTTTACATCGCTTTGTTATAAAATGCAAAGAATTTATTTAGTAAATATTGATTTTATTTTCAAAGATAACATTCTGCACTGTATGAGAAAAAAAAAATAAAACTAAAACTAACAAGCATGCCTTAACACTTCTTACTATCAAATTTAGAGGTGTACAACATGTCAAGTCCAAGTCTACCGTTTTTTTTAAGTCTTAGCCAGAACATCATATGGCAACTGCAGTATTCCATTCATTAATCCCCACCTTCACCAGTTTTACCTTTCCTTTAGTCTGTTGAACCGTTTGGGCACCACAAAAGATCTGTTGATCGTCTTTCTCCATTCCTCTCTGTCTTGCCTCAGAATTTCTTTCACTGACAGGCCATTCATTTAAGTTGTCTTTCCATCGATTTCTCTGTCCGTCCCTGTGTCTTCATGTGTGATGTGGTCTTAGTAAAAGTTAGCTAGGAACTTCTTGTAGCATCTCAGTTCCATGGCTAGGATACTTCTCTGGAGATCTGCAGTCAGCCTTCAAGATTCGCAAGTTTTAAGAATGTGTTGTAATCAGAGGGCACATCAGTCTGATTTTAGTGTCGAGGGCTACGCCTTTGTCTTTCCATATTGTTTTTAGTATTGCGATTGTGCTGTGGACTTTGCAATTCTGTGCAGTGGTTCAAATGTGTTGACCTCATCTGAAACGATATCTCTGAGGTATTTACAACTACTGACACTTGTCAGCTTTTCGCCTCCAATTTTAATATTACTTTTAAATTATTGATTTTTTTTTCTGCCTTGATTTGCATACCAAATGCTGCGGATTTCTTGTGTATACGCATCACCAAGTCAACTAATTCTTCTTCTGTCAGACCATCTATATCGTCCACAAAACGCAAATTAGTAATTTTTCTTCCTCCAGGGCTTACAGAACATTGTAACCCTCGATATCATTTTCCATTATTCTTTGAAGGAAGATATGGAATAGAGTTGGTGAGAGTAAGTAGCCTTGTCTTACTCCAACTGTGATTTTAAACCAATGTTGTTGCTGAAGTTTACACTGCACTGGTGGCCTGTTTATAGAGGTTCTGGATAACTTTTATTATGTTTTGATTTACATTATACTTTTCCATTGTCGCCCAGAGTGCCCCACGCCATACTCTGCTGGCCAATAAATGTTTTCAAATCGAAATTAAAAGATTCAGTTTACTCCAAAAAAAAAAAATGATATTCATTTTTTTTTAAAGAAAAAAGCTTAAAATGCTATTACAGTGGAATAATCTCAAAAAAATAAATAAATAAAGATATTACAGAAACAAAAAAAAAATAGGAATAAAGTATTTTAATAACGGTAGGTTGCATATACAAAATCAAACCATTAAAACTATTGTGTATATAATGTAGGAAAATACCCAAAAATCTAGATACATTTCACATTTTCATCGTAGTTTAGATTTTAATTTGTTTTTTTTTTCCTTGGGTCGCTATTTTAGTTTTTTAGGATTAGGCTTAGGATTAGGATTATGGTTAGGATTATTACGTCTGGACATCAAGGCTCGACATTTAGATCCAGTTACACATTGATGAAAACAGACTTAACAAGAACCCAAATAAAAAAAAAAGTTAGACATTGATGAAAAAGACTTACAAGAACTGAAAAAAAAAGTACACATGTTGATCAAACCGTATCTAAAATTAATCAACGCAGACAATTGATTAAGAACAAGGACACGTTTACGATCTATAAATAGATAAGGATTAAAAAAAAAGGACTTTGTAGACGGCGATAAATTGCTCAAACAGAAACAAAGTACACAAAAAGTACACCACTGGAGACCACTGTTGTTAATCACAAATGACAAACTGAGATCAAAAGTACACCTCAGTCTTACCTATGTCGTTAGCATTAGGATTGTAAAAAGCATTGACAATGACAGGCTCTTGTTCCCAGCTGTGAAATAACAAAGTAGCATTTAAACAACAACAGCAAAACAAAAAAAAACTGAATGGAAAATAAAAAAAATAAATTAAATTCTCTAAAATCTTTTACTTTAAAAATCGCTGAATTTGTACATTATTACCATACTTTTAAAATTATTTGACGTTTTCAAAGCTAAGTTAGGACACTCTCCTTCTTTGTCGATGTTTTCATTTGATAATCATATTATAACTGGAAATAACTTAAAATATAATATTAATATATAATAAATAATATTAAGCTCATTTTCAAGGTGTGCGCATCAATACATTGTAGAACTCCTATGGTGCACGTTAGAAATAAAAGACTGTTAGCAGAGCACTGCATCACAGCTCTAGCCTTTAAACTGCATCTGTCACAACTCTAGCCTTTAAACTGCATCTTGTCACAGCTCTAATCATGCACTGCATCTTGTCACAGCTCTAATCATGCACTGCATCTTGTCACAGTTCTAATCATGCACTGCATCTTGTCACAGCTCTAATCATACACTGCATCTTGTCACAGCTCTAATCATGCACTGCATCTTGTCACAGCTCTAATCATGCACTGCATCTTGTCACAGTTCCAGCCGTCTCGCGAGGAAAACCTCCCGAGAAAGATTCAAGTCACATTTTAGCACGAAAAGGTGAAACTCGTAGACGACGTAGCTTTTAAACCAAGTCATAGAGCAAGCCGTGACCTACACAACTGAAGGCTATTTTAAAAAGTCGCAGTAAAAGTGTGACCTACACGGTGACCGATCCGTTCATCCCCGGTCACTTCATCCCCGGTCACTTCATCCCCGGTCATTTCATCCCCTGGTCATTTCATCATCTGGTCACTTCATCCCCCGGTCATTTCATCCCCTGGTCAGTTCATCGCCCAGTCATTTCATCCCCTGATATTTTCATCATCTAATCATTTTATCTAACAAATTGTAATTTTAAAAAGCATTAAATGAGCAATATTTAATGTATTCCTTTTTTATTTAAATGACAAAATTGTAACACTTTAGATTAGAATAAAATTAAAATTAAATGCCATTAAAAACTATAAAAACTTAGCATGTAAAAATAAAGAGGTAATGTAAAAAAAGTGTTTTTGTTTCAGTAAGATAGATAAGCTATCGATTGTAAGTACAGAAGACGATCCATCGATTCATATTGCTGAACAATGTTTGTTATTCTCTTAGCCAGTGTTGCATATTTCTTCCTTGGGCGTTCTACAGTGCCGGCGCTAGCCTGTAAAACTGATGCCTTGTGCAACTGACTATCCTTTCGTAGACCATCTAGAAATGCCATGTATTTGTTCCATGTACTTGGAGGGAATAAAGATGAAACATAGTTATCTCCTCTGCCACGCTGTCTGCGACCACGTACATCGGTATGCTCGAAGTTCCGGCATCCGATCGTGTTGTGGCATGGATTCGGCGAGTAATTCAAAGGAAACACTAATGTGTTCTTCACGTACACAGGACAAAGCCGAAAGACCTCTTACCATGCCATGTAACTCATTACAACCGTCATAGTCACTTTTCATGCCCAATTCATTTGCTTTACGTAATACAGCTTGACTGAGGTGAAAATAACATCCCGTTACTCTGCATGTCTGAAGCTTCTCTTGTAAAGCTGTCATGGCGGCTTTCTCAAAGTCTGTAACAATAATTTCTGGTGTTACATTTGGTACAAGTTCTTTCATTGCTTCCAGCAATCTATCATACGTAAATCTGGTTTTGTCCTGAAGCAAGCAGTACAACACTGGAGGAATCAGTGAAACATGGTCGTACTTTCACCACTACCATTTCCACTACTTGCACCACACCTAGGCCCTTGATGATAAGTTATTAGTGGCACGGTCATAATTATTCTAATCGCACTTCTATCTCTCAAAAGATTCCCACTACTTGCACCACACCTTGGCCTTTGATGATAAGTTATCAGCAGAATGGTCATAATTATTCTAATCGCACTTGTATCTCTCAAAAGATTCCCACTACTTGCACCACACCTTGGCCTTTGATGATTAGTTATCAGCAGAATGGTCATAATTATTCTAATCGCACTTGTATCTCTCAAAAGATTCCCACTACTTGCACCACACCGTGGCCTTTGATGATTAGTTATCAGCAGAATGGTCATAATTATTCTAATCGCACTTGTATCTCTCAAAAGATTCCCACTACTTGCACCACACCTTGGCCTTTGATGATTAGTTATCAGCAGCATGGTCATAATTATTCTAATCGCATTTCTATCTCTCAAAAGATTCCCACTATTTGCACCACACCTTGGCCTTTGATCATTACGCTATAGATAAGTACACACCCAGATTTACCATATAATATTAGATTTCTCATTAAGAATACAAAGTGGAAACACCATAAACGCATTAGTAATATGTCATATAATATCAAAAAGAAAGCATTCTACATTATCTTGTTTATATATAAAATATTTAATTGGGGTTAAAATGACCGGAGGATGAAGTGACCAGGGGATGAAGTGACCGGGGATGAAATGACCGGGGATGAAATGACCGGGGATGAAGTGACCGGGGATGAAATGACTGGGGATGAAGTGACCGGGGATGAAGTGACCGGGGATGAAGTGACCAGGAACCGACCTACACAACTGAAGGTTATCTTAAAGTCTTAGTGAAAGACACGACCAACACAATATTAAAGTCTCAGACATCAGTACAAGAACGGGATTTAAACCAATTATATATGAAAAACTGTTATTAGTTATTAAAAATTTTGAAAGCCTAACAAAAACCTAAAAACAATATAGTGCATCTAAACTAAGTATCAAAAAAAAAAGGTCTTGAAAATAATTGTTTTCAAATTTCATGTCCGAATTGTTACGTTGTCAAAATCAATAGTCCAGAAAATTGTAAAAAGAATATATAATAAATAAATAACGATAATAAATAGAAATTTGAAAAATCTCAGTCAAAATAAAAATTCCATAAAAAGGTCTCTCTAGCACATTTCTGAAGCTCCTATCAGCTGTTCATTAGATAATGGGATTAGCAGGGCAACAATCACAAACGTTGGAAGTCAAAAGATGTAACTTTCGAGGATCTACTTCGATCAATTAGGTTTCAGCTATAAATATTGCGCAGAGTAATGTTACCATTTCAAAACTCTGAATCAATTATGTATAAGAGCTTACTATTTCTTCACAACTGTAAGAACCGCTGCTTTAACTCGTAGAAAAAAATTTAAAAACACTACAAGCAGCCCTACAAATGTACAACCTTTTACAACAAGAAATAACAAATTGAGACAGAAAAAAAAATGAAACAGGTTTTTTTTTTATTTACAACCAACAAAAAAAAAATTACCAGAAGCCACAGCGCGACGTCTTCAGCCGGAAGCTACGTAAGATCTAAGGAGCACGTGTTTTTTTTTTTTTTTTTTTTGGTCAAGTAATAATCGAGGACAAACAACTCGACAAGTTGTAGAATAAAGTTTCAAGTCTTCACTCAAAAAAATCTCTTGTTTCATGACCTTATTTATTTTTCGAAAAAAAAACAAAAAAACAAAACACTTGGAATGTGTGTGTGTGTTCCGTTTTTTTTTTAATTTTTTTTTTACATTTCAAGCAGACTTTGAGCATAAGGAAAAATCCTATGCAGGAATGTAGAAACTTGAACATATATTGTGATATATTGAATTCGTTTTAAAGGGAAACAGAAATATATGTAACAAAGTACTAAACAATATCTTGATATGATGAAAACATGATTTCAAAGTTTCAAGAATGTGATATTTTATGATGATATGTAAACAATCGGATGACTGACAGGTCGTGTGCTATGCGTTCCGGACTGTATAATCATGATGGTCCCTGGGTTCAAACCCTACCCACTCTTTCGTTCCCCTGAAGATTTTAGCTTTTAATGATCAACTTCATTTCAAAAGGTAAGTCCGAAAACGTTTAAAAAGTCAAAGAAAATAATTTGTTGAATAATAGATCGTACACCATTCGGCCTTTTTTTAAATGAATATATATATATATATATTGTCCTGGCTAAGATCTTGTGTTGTGCAAATCCAACAATACTTCATCAACCAGTCTAAACTAGCCAAGGAACATTACAATTAACAATGACATAGCCTACGTACATCAAGACTTCTGAAGACTTCAACTGATGTATTAATTTACAAATGGGATGCTCGTCTTGTTTCACTATCCGTCGTTGTCTGATCAGTCTCTATTCACTATTCAACCTTCTCTAAGCTCTAGCCATCTTGTTTTTCCTGTACCCGCATTCTGCCACGTCATTCGTATGTCTGACTACGTCACTACTTTTACCGTCGATAAAAACATTGCACAATATATTTATTTACAAACCTAACGTAATCTCTAAACTAAACTAAACTTGAGATCTAACATCGTAGACACACATTGTTTTGAAACGTGGATATAACATTGTGTCCTGCAAGATGGTCGCCAAAGAGTGATGGTCTAATAACCATGCGCTTTTCATCATTTAATGTTCCGCAAGGTGCCAATAGAAATGACTTTCTGTTTTCCATATGCGAAAGAACGCAAAGCATCAAAAGGGGGGTGGGGGTATAAATAAATTGGATATTATGAACTGCTTATTGTTAAGTTTAAAAGTTTGAGCGCAATTAAAAGTCAGTCAAAAATGTTGGAGTCTCAGCGGCAAAATCTTTAAAAGTCTACGCGTCAACAGCTGAATGTTTTATATGAAGTAAATCATTTTACAAATAACTCAGCTTGGAAATTGAGGCCTGATCATGAAGTGTTTCACCATTGTCTTCAATACAGAAGTTAACAGGCCTTTAACTCTTTCTCTCCGTAATTATTTGCCACATTCTGGTGGAATCAACGCTGGTATCGTCAGTTTGGAGAGAAAGAGTTAAAAATGAAAGACAACTATTGTATCATTTAGGCATATTACATTGGCCATACCATGATATTTCTTACTTGACCAGTTTGTTCAGCAGGATGGGGATTATTAAAAGTTAGGATTGATACAAATTTGCAAAAGAAATGAAATACGAAGCAGGTTGGATACACAGGTATATTTTGGCAAAGTTTAACAGTTCTAAAATAAAAGTGTGTCTTTTTCAATGTACGCAATATTAATTTATGCAACTAGAAAATAATAAAATAAAAAATGTGTTTGTTACTGTAAGAAACTTTGACAAACAAAAGTAGCTTTTCAATTGAATACTTTTTGAAAAGAAACAACACCGAGGGACAAAGAAAGAGAGCCTGGAGAAGACGATTGCATTGTTTGTTACTTCACAAAACTTGTTATTGAGATCAAAGAGTTGGAACAAGAACAAAGCGATACGTCTTCTGTACTGTATTGGTTCACTAATAATGCGAAAGTTAATGAAGACTACAACGGGGGTCACGGTAATTAGGGAAACAATGACACGCCCTAACCTTTCCCCTAGATGTTCGCCCCTGGATACAATTACGTACAATTCAAACATTTCTTTCATTTTTTTTTAAATGTCTGACAACATTTTTTTTTAAGTTCTCAAGTTGTTTTTTTAAATGGGGGAGGGGGAAGCATCGAACAAAAAAAAAATCAAATGAAAACATAGAAATCTGTCTCAGAAAATGAATTTTTGTTGTAGGAATAACAGAAACTTTGTATATTTGATATTCTTTGTCTTCCCGTAGGGACATTGCACACACTCTAGCCCTCATTGCACCAACGGTACTTTAGTTGAATGGAATAGAAACACATACAAACAGTTACATACACACAGACACACACACTCCAGTTAACCTCAAGACCTGTAACACTCGTTCCCACAGCCTAAAGTCTAGGCGTCGTACAATAACATTCACAAACACCCATACTCATAAACAGCAAACACATACACTTAATTGTCACCATTTCTTCAAACCTAATGCCACTCGTCCAATTTGTTCGCTCGTTTTTTGTTGTTTTTTCAATATCAAAACTGTCAAGGTCATTTGTAAGACGAAACAATACAAGCAGACGTGAATGTAAAGAAAAAAGAAAACATGACTAATCCAAACCAAACAACAAACATCACAGCCTCGCCTTAAGCTTCATTTTATTTCCCTTGTAACCAGCACAAAAAAAAAAACACAAAAAAACTTGTTAAAGAGAAAAAAAAATGTCCTTATAATGAGAAGGTCTACACGGGGAATGTTCTTTCCTCAGATTTCACACAAACCAAAATAAAAAAAAAATGCTAATGATGAATTATGTCTACAAGGGTTGACGATGAAAACATTAATTAAGAACAGATGTTAGAATGATTTGTCCTTGTAGATTCCTCTAAGCGTTTTGCTTTTTATATGATCATAAATTCCTTATAATAAGTCAGTGTTAGTGTCTTTTGTGTTTGTTTGGTAATAAACATTATGAGAACAGAACAATCAAAGAAATGTCAAACTTAATCACGTTATTGGGCAAGTTCTGAAGTGTTCGGTTAGCGAACCGAGGGTCTCAAATTAAAATCACAGGAATAATCTAACATTTTGAGCTTGGTATTTTAGGACGCAAGGTAACCGAGTGATAAAACAATACAATTGAAGCATGGTGACCATTGTACATGCGGCGAAGACGGTTAACCCCCACGATGGCGGTATTGGACCAAAGTGTAAGGATATCCAATGGAGATCATTCGTTATAGAAAGTTCATCACTGACCTGCGACGTCACAACCTGTGGGCTGTGAAGACCAATAGCTCGTTGCCACATGGTACAGACTTGTGATGTGGTAACTAGCTTATGGTCCTCACTGTCCTGCAGGATGTGACGTTGCAGGTCAGCGTGCAGGCCTTCTATAACGAAGGGTCTAGGCTCAATGTCCGGCACATGACGATGCAAAGTAGCACGTGACCAATCATGTGGAGAGAGATTTGCCGCCTTATGAGACAAACAGCGAGGGAGGACCTGAGTTGGTAAAGCACATGAACTCTGGAACAAGGGATCTCGAGGTCGAATCCAGAAAAAGAATGAATGTTTGCCTGTTCGAGATTTTTAGGACTCTCCTGAGCTCTCCTGAGCTCACCCAATTCTAATAGGTTCCTGACATACGCTAAGAAATTAAAGGCAACTGTCGTTCGTTAAGGTCTAAACCAAATGTAAAGAATTCTGGCATTAAATTTCCTACATTAAGGAGACTAATCACAATCTTACGAGATTTACATCGTCTGCCCATCGTCTGCCCAATAGACTAAATATAAGGCTTGTCTTCTAGTCCCGGGGTCGGCAACATGCTCGCGAGCCACATGCAGCCTATATTCGACGCATGGAATAGTCTTCCAGAATGCTTGAGTGAGGTGAAGTTGTCATTTGAAGTACTGAATATCTTCGGATCGACATATTCGTGCGAGCAAGTGTTATATTCATATATAAAGAAAAGTACAGTAAGAAGTCAACTAACAAATGAAAATTTAGAGTCGTGTTCGAAACTAAAAACAAGTTATGAGCCTAATGTATCCAAACTTTCTAAAACCACGCAAACCCAACCTCCCATTGAATTTTCTCAATTGTATTGAAGTACAAGTTAGTGTTGTTAGTAAATGTTTAACTGCTTTAGTTGTTATCGAAAGAAAAAATAATTATCTAATAAAACCATAAATATTTTATCTAATTTGGTGTGAAAAACACGTATATATGAATTAATTAATTCATTTTTTTTAATCAAAAAATTAATTGTACGAATACTATTTATTGTTGGCAAGAAAAAAAATTGTGGCTCTTTAAAAACTTTTAAATTTGGTAAATTGAAATTTTTGGCTCTTTCGACTCAAAAGGTTGCCGAACCCTGTTCTAGTCCGAAGATTAATGAGGAATACAGTATTTCCTGTGGATTCGCAGCCCCAGCTGTGACCTACATATTTTGCCACTACCAGGGCAGTCATAACCAATGTCGGCCGGTGGTCGATTAAGGTTTTCTTTCCGCCGTCTGCTACTAAGTTTACATACGTGTTTTTATTTAATGTCCAATCTTGAAGTGAAATTTACTTTAAAATCATTTGATATTTCATTTTTACACACTGACAGCGTCGATGGCTGTAGTTTAAAGAGATATCCCATACATTGCTAAAATATGAATCGAGAATTTCAAAAGACTATAAATAGAAGTATAGACTATAAATAAATATGCTAATATACCGTAGTTCCGTTTGGAAGCATTTCGCTGCTATGTATTAACATAAGATTGGGAGGTTGTTAGCTGTTGAAATGTCTTTTTAGCTCTTTGCATTTCAACTAAAGCTCAACAGAAAACGCATTTATTACATTAGTTCGCTTTACTCGGAGAACCTATTGATCATGCTTATATTCCACATAGTGTTCAGACATTACATAGAATTTATAATTATTTGAATGGTCTTTTAATAATTGAATGTGATACCTCTTTAAATGGGCAAGGGCTCCGGTTGCCAGATTTATTCCACTTGAAACGACTCATGCCAAAATAACATTATACATTGCATACTATTAAAGGTGTTGGCCACTACAAAATATTACATCAAAGTAGACTAGGATAAGCTTGCTACTTAATACATGAACTAAACAATTAGTGTTTTCTAATGTGCTAGACTCTACTTACTTTTCTCTATCTACTGGCTGTCGTAATTTGCTGAATATTTTCCTAGATTGAAACGCCAAAATCTTGAGATTATTATCCAGAAAATCATCACTGAGAACTAACTGAAAGAAAAAGTTATTATTGTCATACATTAAATGTAAATAGGAGTCTAGCAGCAATAGCAAGGCAGGATTAGATGAAGTGATTCGTAAGCCCTCCTCCGTTTACACAAGTACAATGATTCATACATTGTTATTCATACATGTTGTTAAGTTTATGTGCTAAACGTGAGCAAGATTTAAGTGTATAGACCAGTGATGTGCAAATTATATCTCTATCTCTATCTATCTATCTATCTATCTATCTATCTATCTATCTATCTATCTATCTATCTATCTATCTATCTATCTCTATATATACAATTTAAAAAGTCATATATTCTTTTGATGTGGCCTGCTTCTCCAGATCCCATGTTCAATTCCCTATGTACAAGTTACGCACGCCCTACATCCCACTACATCCCATGGTAATATTCTACTACATATGCATATAAAAAAAGCTCACATCATTCCAACGTTTACCTTGAATTCTTTGAAACCCACTTACCGTATCAAACTTGGCATCCAGCTGTACTGGGTCAGTAATAAAATCAGGATAACCGATTCGCTCCACCATAGCGTTGGCCTACATAAGGAAAGAAAAAAAAAATGCATTAATGTATTTTAAAAACAGACGGTAAAAAAAAAAGAGCATTCAACGCTAAGACTTTTTTGAATGACCTTTTCCTTGGCGAACTGTCGTGTCTTTTCGTCCATCCATTCATTCTCTTCCAAGAGTTCATTGAAGGCTTCTCGGATGTCGTGGATCATGGCCAACGCCTGTGGACAAACGCCATTCTATTTAACATTAACATCAAGCAGTCTTCGTATTTCAGTTTAATAGCGTCCATAGATTAAGTAAGCTGAGTTTATGAAGAGACGGTCGTTAAGCTACTGGCTTTTTTTTTTTTAAAGTTTAAAGACAAGATTCTTGTTGGTTTAAGAAACGTTGCAGGCCTTCAGTTTTTTCTTAGGATTTCTTTTATATGGTTTACATTCTTTGAATCATTAATAGTGTATTATGGAGGCGCGGTGGCTGAGTGGTAAAGCGCTTGGCTTTCGAACCGGGGGATCCAGGGTTTAAATCATGGTGAAGACTGAGATTTATTATTTTGGGATGTTAAGGGCGCCCCAGTCCCAATGGGTACTTGACATTAGTTGGGGAGAAGTAAAGGTGGTTGGTCATTGTGCTGACAACTTGACACCCTCGTGGACCACAGAAACGGATGTCCTTTATATCATGGTCTGAAAGGGAAACTTTACCTTAATTTTTTAAATTAATTGCATTATATCTTTTTTTCTTTTTTTTTCCTATTTCTTTTATTCTACAAAATTTTTTTTTAAAAATCTAATGGATTTAATTTTTGTCGTTTATAACTAAAAAAAAAATTACATATGTTTTGGATGGGTTTTGGATGAAGTTATATTTTTAAAAATATTTGTCAAATTGTTAATTTTAATTTCACAATTGTTAATTAGTTTTTTTTTTTTTTTAATTTTAATTAAAATTTTTGTTATCGATGTATAATCATAAACCTTAATCTCGCTAAAATCCCACAACCACACTAGAGTGAACATGTTTCCTTACCACTTACCACCTGCCGCTTACCGCTTATCATTGGTTGGTTACCACTTACCGTGTCTTTACTTTCTTTCTTGAAGTTGTCTTTTATAAACATGGCTCCCACAGCCATCCCCATTCTGAAGTTGACATACTCTACACATTTGATCCACCGGATCTCATTCTTGTTGACTCCCTAATGCAATCAAAGAGGAAACCTTTTAGTATCACATAAGTCGAATGTCACACTAACTTCTGAGATCACTTATTTTGAGATACAAACCTAGTTTGTAAGAGAAAGAAGCATGTTTCGTCAAGTTGTTTAATAATCAGTGATTTTAGTTGAAAACGTAAGGAACCCCCGGATTGCGACAATCTCTGCACATGTAAAACTACATAACTATATGACAACTGAATTAAAGAGTAATAGACTATCTATACCATCATGAAATGACTATCTATACCATCATGAAATGACTATCTATACCATCATGAAATGACTATCTATACCATCGTGAAATGACTATCTATACCATCGTGAAATGACTATCTATACCATCGTGAAATGACTATACCACCATGAAAAGACTATGCCATCATGAAATGACTATCTTTACCATCAGGAAATGACTGTTTATACTCTATACCATCATGAGATGATACCAAAATACAAGAACGATAGACTGAAGTAAAAACAGAGGGTAAAACATAAACATACATGAATCAGAAAGATAGGATTCAATGGAAAGAAAACACTTATGCAAATTTCTATTAGTGCTGAGTTTTCTTTAGAGAATGTTCTACCGCGGTAACAAAAGCGTGAGCTGTTGATGTAGTGTACATATGTCTGGCACACGAATCCCCTCTCTAGTTGGTTTTGAACTTTATACATTGTCTTATTGATTTCTAAATTTAAAATTATTTAATATTTGGAAAAGTTTCCATAAACCAGAGTGACACTTTCCTTATGCCTAGTAGAATTATAATTCACACCTGAAACTTTTGTTAAACTGTTTAATGTTACCTGTATTGCCAACTTAAACTGGCTTTGGGCATCCACGAACGGATCTGAAAATTCTGGTATTAAGTCTCTAATTAGACGCCAAACTATGTAGTTTGCGACAGTTCTGAAAGAATAAAATTATATTTAATTCATTAATATTGCAGTGTTAAAGACCCAGAAACTCTAATCATTGGTGCCAGTCTACTGCCCAGGGACCATATCTTAAAACAAATATAGAATATTAATTGTCAGTCAATTATATACTTATATAGTTTTTAAAGTTTTATGCTTTATAGCAATATTTATTTTTACCTATTATCTGCCTCATAGATAATTTTGACCACATCCTTGACATACTGTGTGGCGAACAAAACGATAGGCTCATCTTCTGTGATTTCATCGAGTACAAACTCACGTAAATATTTCAAGACGTTAAACTGAATAAAACAACAAGATATTTTGTTATATGCATATTATGATTTAAATATTATGAAATATCACTCCGTTCTATAAATTTGAATGAGAGATGTACTTCTATGTAAAGTGTCTTTTACCTTGGGTATCATTGCTTGCAGTTCTCTGACTGTCATCTTGTGATACAAGGCACCAGTGTCGTGTCTCTGTTCTGATGGACTTGTTGCCTGGAAAGTCACATCGGTGCTAGTTTAGTCGTTGACATTAAAACAACAGTTTCTTACAGTTATCATTTATGTCTTTTTTAAAGACTTTAAACAAAATGTTTTCTGTGAACATGGAAACGGCCACTGCCGTCACACCTAGTCACCAAATCTTCCGTTTTTCTGACACATCCAGTCTCATTTGTATTTCAAGTTTCTAACAAGGGACATGTCATTAAAAAAAAAACGGAAGTTTAGGAACAAAACTCTCAAAGCTATAACTTCCATTCTAGATCGTTCCAGTATTACTATTTTTTTTATAACAAAATAAGCACCTTAAATATAAGAAAAAAAGTACTTTTTTAATAGATAAAATGAATATATACTGAAGCTTGAAAAGGATAGGGTCCTCCACAAAAATGCCGCCATTGACTAAACTCAAACTATTACTTACGTTGGCTATCAACGTCTCTAAATGTATGACGTCATCTATCTGTTTTTGCACATCTGGTCCTTCGGCGCCCAGGATCTCAGCAATGTCAGCGATAAGTCGTCTGCAAGGAAAGGAGAAATAGGTTAAGAGACATGGACACTTAAAGAGATGGGTCTACGTTAAAGTAAAGCCACGCGTAGGCGACAAAGCCCTTGTTGATTCCCAGCCACAAATATTGAGAGACACAGACAGACAGAAAGACAGATCTAGTCCTGTGTATATGGAACAACAAATATATCAAACAAGTGAATCAGTCGGTTGAGGTTGAAAATCGCACATAAAAAAAAAACAATAACAAGGTTACAAAAGACAGTTTGTGTGGAAACACAAACTCAAAATCGGCCCCCGAAGTGGTCCACCCAGGCAGGCTTCAATATTTTCAGAAAGAACATCCGAATGAAATTATATCAAAGACAAATGAGAGATAAGAATGGAGAAGGAAGGTTAACAGATCCTGTGTAGTGCCCCAACGGTCCAGCAGATCAAAGGATAGGTGAAGGTAAATGTAAGGTTAGATGTGAACCTGGCCTAGCTGGTTCTCCTTTCAGACCTTGTGGTCTGTGGGGCATATGATGTGAAGTTCATCTGTTTTTGTGGCCTACGGTTAACGAGGGTGTCATGTAGCCAGCACAACAACCAACCGCCTTTGCTTTTCCCCAACTAATGTCAGGTACCCATTTGAGCTGCTGGATTCAGAGGCGCCCAAGGATTCCAAAGTTAAAAATTCCAGTCTTCACCAGGATTCGAACCCAGGACCCCCGGTTCGGAAGCCAAGCACTTTGCCACTCAGCCACCGCGCTTTTCCTGCGTTAGCCAGTGTCTTTATAATCAATCTATTATATTTATATGATTACTATTCGTTTTAAATTAGGTCTAACTTATAATGCATATAATTAACTTTTTCGCTTTAAAAAAATACTTGCATAACTGATTTTAAAAATTAGATTTTTCGCTTTTAGAAAAAAAAAGTAGCCGTTGCATCAGAACTTTAAATGGTCTAAAATATTGTGATGTCCGATTTTCAATATCTTTTCTAGTTTACGAGATCTAAACAGGACGGACAGACGGACGGACATTTCACACAAAACTAATAGCATCTTTTCCCCTTTCGGGGGCCGCTAAAAATACCTCGAGTTTTAAGAATAGCTTGTTATCACTATCACAGCGATAATTTTGTCTACCAAATGGTTTAGAGTTTTAGTCACCAAATAAAAATACCGAATCATATATCTGTCCAGTGATACTTCGAAGTGATTCAAGGCAGGGAAAGCCAAGATGCCTATAGAGTCCAATCCTCGCTTTAAAAGCCGCCAGCACACATGGCATGTTGTAATGAAGACCGAACTAAGCACACATATATACACACAAACAATGACATGAATCTTCACCTATAACACCATAACACTACCCCACACATACTCTTAGCCCGTGAATTCTAGTATCGCTAATGCTCATGCTTCTCTTCGCCATATATTGTTTAGTTTGGGTTTATTAGACTATCAAGAACTAAATGTAACCTACGCATAAGCTGCCTTCTGATGAACATGTTCTTTTAAATAGTAATATTCTCTGCTGGGCATACCAAGAGAAGCCTGGTCTAGCTAAAAAAAAAAAGAACAATTTATAAAATTAGTTGGCTAATGTACAACAGAATGTACAACAAAAGCAAATTTGTGATAATGTAGCAACAAAATCAACATTAGTTGTAGAAATAAATAAAAATTATGTACTCTTGTGGTGGTATCTAACGCATGATTTTCTTAATCATCCATATTCATGGTCAGTGTTATGTTTATGGTTTCCATATATGTGCATATCTAATAAAGATTTAATCAACATACATGATATGTATGATACATGTAATCGCTTTCCTTTTGCACTATTAACATTTTAGATCTTCAAACAATTCCAAAGTCAAATTGGTTAAGAGCAAAACAAAATGAAAGTAAAGTAATGGATAATATCTATAGTTTAGTTCATTCTTAAAACAAATATGTTCTTATTTGATTTGAACAAGCATGAAGTAATGTAAGTGTATATGCGTTGATGTAGTTTGATGATACTGAAAGTAAAAAAAAAACATTATGAAGTTCTTCCAATTAGCATTAATACTATGTAGGCTACAAATCTTGAAATAAACAAATATTTCATCCACCATAGCTGATCCCCGATTCCTTAAGCCTAGCGGTTTACCAGTCAGCCCCCCCCTCGACTTCATGTTTCATTAGGTACTATAAATAATTGTTTAAACTTTAAAGTATCAATTTTATCAAGGAATAGATGTGGGAAAAATATCGTTAACAATTATTTAAGGAAACTAAACCCTACAAATTTAGCCATATTTGTGTATAAGAGAACTAGTGTTTCTTGTTGGTATCAAACAAAATAATTAATTACCAGTAATTAATCGACACATTTTTTAAAAATATTGATTCATGTCTTGTCTACACCAACGAATAACTGTGAAAAGTTTCAACTTGATCCTATAATGGGCATGGGAGAAATAATGTGTCTGCACTTTTTGCCCCCCCCCCCCCCCCTGAAAAATGTGAAAACATGCTTGGGGCAGTTGCGCAGCCATTTTTTTGAAATAGCTGCGCCACTGCCCCCAGCATGAGACACCATGACTAACGTACCTGTAAGATATGTACGCTCGAGTTCTTGTCGTCTGCACCAACAAAACAGCTGAACAGGTAACTGTTGGTAGCACCATTGTAGTTGGCCCTGATCTTGCCTAGCACGTGTTCTAGCTCAAACTTCTCTGCTGGCCAGTTAGGGTCCAGTAGGGGCCACCCTCCTACATCCTGAATGACCTCCAACAGTGGATCTTTACCCTTTGATTCGATTTGAGCTAGGAGAGCATTAGTTTAAAAAGGGAGGTAACACATTTTATTCTCATCCACACAGTGTTGTAAAACATACATCACACTCATTTAAAACATTTTTTTCTGTTTAGTTACGACATAGATATAAGGTAGGTGATGAATAAAGCTCTGAAAAAAAGGCTGCAAAAGATCCACCGTGTTCACATGTTATCTGATGTTCAGATGTAGATTTTTCACAAGAAACGAATAGTTGTTGTTTTTCAAAATGTAGGATACAATTTTAGAACTTCCAAACATCATGATACCAATTATTTGAAAACTATTTTTGAGATGAAATTGACAAAGTAAGAGTCTTGCTCATTCACCAAGTAATCAAGCACATGGCAATCAATCTCTATTGCAAAATGTATGCAATTGTTGGTTGACTTCATGAGGAATAATAGATTTCGGTTCGAAAAAAAAAATTCACAAATTTGTGTTTACTTAAATGAATGGCTTATCTTCTAGCCTTGGGATTTCTACTTATTTTTAAACGTAGCCCAACTCTCTTTTTTTTTCAATTTACTGATGTAGAGCTTCGTATAATCTGGTTAACCTCAAGGAGACATAACTATATTGCACAACTAATCCACTTACATGTGTTAACACACGATTTGTACAGCAGTTTGGCTTTCATGACGGCTTCACCTTCTTCCTTTTTGATTGGTTCTTCAAGGAGAGCTAGAGATGAGAGAGTCACATTGGATGTGAACACAAACACATTCTCAATTAGGACACACAAGGCAAAAGTAAACCAATCAATAGTGGTCTAATTAGTAGGACAGGAGTCTAGTAGAAAGATCTAGAACAAAAATATATGCTGATGAAAAATTAAGGAAGAAGATGACATTTTTAACTACTTGTGGGATTAAATTTCGAACAATAAAATGAAAGTTATGATTCAGAGCTTGCAGTGGATGGAGCAGACATTGTTCAACTCTTTAAGCTTAATAACCGAAGATTAATCAATCTTTCTATTTTCATGTGGCCATCCCATCGACCAACTGATTTCATGTTCCCAGCCGTCGGATAACCATAAAAGTATGGTGAATTCAGGAAAGTTTCAATATTCCTTGCTTTAAAGGAAAAACTCATGACCCTTCCATTAGAAAGTGAATCGACTTACTTCTCGGCCACCACGCTATTTCACCGTTAAAATAACATGTTTGGAAAAAAAAAGATAGATGAACTGATGGATACGTACATATTTTCTCAGTATTGTATGAAATAAAAAATAAATAAATAAACTAGCGAATCGTTACTGAATGTTTCTCAACACACTAAAACCAGGAGATTACATCATTTTGAGATATCTAGGTTAGGACATCATTGGGTAGCTGTACATCATACTCTCACCTCGCATAATGATTTGATTCTCATCATGTAATTTATCAAATTGATTGTAGGTCGCCTTCTCTTCAGGGATGACGTGCTTCCTGTTCCACTGACCGCAGGCGTACTGGAAGAAGTCGTTGCAAGGGTCGGCGGTAAAGTCCATGCCAGCCATTATTTGGGCCGCTAGAGAGTATTGGGATAGAGAGACAAACAGAAATAAATGTAGTGTCAATTTAATCCTATTTAAAGGCCTTTATGAACGCACATATATTTCTCAGCGTTCAAATTAAATTATCTTAGTCTCAAGTTCTCTTGCTTTTTATGCTTTAAGATCGAAGGGACAGGACGTTGGTTCTCCAGAAATAAAATATTTACATGTAACATCAAATATAATTTCATGAAATACTTAATCGCATACATTGGTGGCATTAGATGGATTAGATGGATTAGATGGATTAGTTAAGCTAGAGACATTAGTAAGTAAGAGTGCAGCGTTTCTCAAATTGACGTCCTCCCAAGGAAGGGGGGGGGGGGTGGAGGGTCCTAAAAAACTGTATTTTCATTGTAGTTATCAATCCATGTTTATATGTTAACAAAATGAAATGACAATATTGCCAATGTTTCAAACAATTTAATAACTCTAATATGGACTTTTAAAATGTTTTTCTTTTCACGTCTGCAACAAACATTTTTGAAGAAGACATTTCCAAAGGTCTTAGCTTCTTCTTGTGTCAAAAGTATTGGAATTTTTTGTCCCCCGATCGTTGTACATCGTTATGTTGCAATCTTTCGTGTGAACACAAAAAGGTCAGCGGCAATACGTCTTATTTAAATTGAAGATGTTCTTACGATGACCACGGCCATTACAGACGTACGTGCGCTATATGCAAGTAACATTGGCTAATGCTGCCTTCTTTTTTTGTGTAAACTTTGGTTGATATGAGTTGTTGTTGTTTTTTACTAGGATGAATAATGCGCTATAGACTCCTGGAGAATGCATTCTCAGTTTTACTTGCAAGAAAACAGTTCAATTCCGCTCGCACTAACCCTTTATATATCCACTTTTTTAAAAACAAACGTTCTTCCATTTATACGAGAAGAAAGTGTTGAAGAGGCCAGGAGAAAGAAAGTCTGAAGAGTTCAACGCAGGAAAACGCTTTGCGTTGGGTCCAAAAAAGTCACGGACTCCGTTGGAAAACCCTTAATTTATTTGGGGGGGGGGGGGGTTATCTACGGTCTGTCCATTATTGCCTTCAGAATTAACTTTGCTGGTGTACAAAACAATTTGCAATTTATTAAATTCTAAATCGAACTCCGTTAATGAACATAAATAGATGAACATTTTAAATATATTTACAAAATAAAACTGGGAAATTGTGTTATCATTATATGCCTTGAATATTTGTTTCTTTTTCATCCCATTTTTTAAACCCTTCAGAACTCTACAGCTCTAAGCTGGTTTGGAGGGGGGGGGGGAAGGGGGGGCCAGCCAAATTCTTTTTCGTTTAGGTGAATCCAACGGTAAAAGTTTGAGGACCACTGTGTTGGAGGCTTGAGTTACATTTCCTTTTTGCTTTTTTTTTTCAATTTCAGTTTAGAGTAATATATACATAGCATATTGAAAGTAGTTAAAATAGAATTAGTATCGTCTACTAATTAGCTCAGAGTACCCAAATAGTTTTTTGTTCTAGGTCTCCAGGCAAGCTGAGTATTTTGAACATTTGTATACATCCATGTCAATGTCATATTGAAGTAACATTTTATAAGCAAACCTATTGAGTCATGTACTATTGATACACCCGTTTCAAACCTATTGAGTCATGTACTATTGATACACCCGTTTCAAACCTATTGAGTCATGTACTATTGATACACCCGTTTCAAACCTATTGAGTCATGTACTATTGATACACCCGTTTCAAACCTATTGAGTCATGTACTATTGATACACCCGTTTCAAACCTATTGAGTCATGTACTATTGATACACCCGTTTCAAACCTATTGAGTCATGTACTATTGATACACCCGTTTCAAACCTATTGAGTCATGTACTATTGATACACCCGTTTCAAAATTATTGAGTATTGAAATACGTGATAATATTTTTTTTCTACTAGCTATCTGCAAGAAGAAGATATATATACACACATAAATGTGGCTTTTGACTAAAACAAAACAATAACAACAACAAAAAACAACTGTTTCTTAAAAATTATGTAAAAAAAAATAATTTGCTTGATAATTTGCCTCATCTAAAAAGTTGACTAATAGATAGCAATATACAATTTATAATTATAATAATAAAGATTGTTTTCGAGTCCGAAGATAAATGAGGAATGCAGTATTTCTCGTGGCCACGCAGCCCCTTCTGTGACCTACATATTTTGCCACAACTAACGCAGGCATAACTAATGTCCAACGGTGGTCGATTTAGATTTTCTTTTCGCTGTCTACAATACACATTTAACATCAACAACAATATAGATTTATTCAGCCCCTACAAAATAACATGATTTAGATGGAAATACCATCATCTTTTAATATCTAACTTGTGCAGTAACATTAAGACGTGACATTTACTTTCAAAAGTACATGATCCACTAATACGTGGACCATTCTCTCCATTCATTGTGTGACGAACGTAATTACCTTTAATGCATCTTTTAAATTGACTAAAAGCTCTCGCAGACGTAGAAACAAATAAGCTTACTCACCTGTTGATACGCAGGACTTGGTCGTACACAGTTTGTTGGAGGTAGCCACTGAAACGGAACATATCTTACAAAATAAATTCTGAAATCGATGTTTTTAGTGAATAGCTTTCATTTAGCAAAACTTGAAGTGAATGTGACTAAGATGGTATCGAATTGTACAGGCGTACAGTTTTTGTAACACAAACTCAGAATCGGCCCCCGAAGCGATTCATTCAGGCAGGTAAAAAAGCCTTTTTCAATATTTGTTAGCAAGAATATCAGATGCTATAAATTAATAACTATCAACCATGACTTTGTCTCCGTCAATACAACAAGAAGATAGGTGTAGGTATGGAAAGTTGTAACGGTATTATTGTATTGTTAGACTGACTGAAGACATGATACCACATAATACAGAGATACGAGCGTATATCAATCTTATTATTGTCACATTGTTAATATTTATATTTATTCATGGTTCCATTTGAACCTGGCTTATCTGATGTTATTAAAAGGATAATCTAGTTTATCGTTTTTTAAAGGGCTAATCAGTCATTCAATGCCTCAACGAAGAAACTTCTCTATTGGGTTAAATCTCTACAGTGTTGGAATATAAATTGTGAGAGTGCAGAATATGAGACACTGCTCATGAAATAATGGTTTAAATTAAGCTCGACTTACCTTATTTACGTAATAAACATAAATGTTCACTAAAACCAAAGTCAACATTTTATTTCACATTTAACTAGCTTATATAACGTATACATTGTTCAGGGCCCGTTCACTTTTAAAAAATATTTTACAAAATAACAATATTAAAAAAAAAAAGAATAAACATGAAAATGGCCTCCTCTACATCTGTAGACTAAGTCAAGTACAGAATTGTTTCCCTTTCAGACCTTGCGATCTAAGGGGGAGATGATGTTAAGGTTGCCATTGCATCAGAACTTTAAAAGGTCTAAAATACCTTGATGTCAGATTTTAAAAATTTCTTTTCTAGTTTTCGTGATCTAAATGGGAGGGTGGGGGACGGACGGACAGGCCACACAAAACTGATAGCGGCTATTCCCCTTTTCAGTGTCCGCTAAGATTGTTCTTATTTAATGATTCGATTGCCAGGGGAACAAAAGAGTGTTTGTGTCTGTTTGTCTTTGCTATCGGTGTCTTGTATCTCTTTTGTGATGGTAAATCTATATATACATATATATCTATATTTTGTTTATAATCAGAATTTAACATATGAAAATAATATAAGAAAAAGTAACAAACACTTAGCCTATTAACAACATCTTTGTAGTAAGCCAAAGTGTTGCACGGAGGAAGCCCCAGGGTGTAAAACTATGCTTACGTGTGATTTGATCCCGATAGTGAAGGTCTCGGGTGAAGGCAACAATAACAACAACTATACAAAGTAAGAACAGACAACTGCACAACAGAAGAAGACATTTCTCGGTCCTTGTCCACCTCTTGAACCAGTTTCTCGCTGACCTCCTGCTCTCGGACTTCGGGAAAAACTTGACCTACATTAAATGAGAAACAAGCTTGCTGGATGATCACTTGAAAATAAAAATGTGATATGATTTTCTTTTTATAATACATCGCCCGAACCAGTATTTCTCAAATTTCTTTTATTGTCCTGCTCTTAACTCTTTACCAGAGGCCATTAAGTAAACAAGTTATGTTCTAATTTAGTTATATTTCTTTGTCTTTTTAGTTTATAGAAGCTATAAACGATAAACATAATTTATTTTTGGTTGTTTTTATTGATAGTTAGTATGCCTACTAAAAGTACTAATTGATTTTTGTTATATACATTTTCCCAATGTTTTCCATCGTAGCTTCAGCTACCTGAAGATCATCCCCCCCCCCCTGCTTTTTATTTCCCTACCATCCTTTCTCTGGATGTAACGTGCTTCAAAAATTTCTATTTGTAAGGGAACACTATCGCGTGAATGAAAAGAATATCAACAAGTAGAGCATCAAGAACGTTGTTGTTGTTTATAAGACAATACTTCCTTGCTACAACTTAGAGAGCTATTAGTTTTCTCTCAATAACTTATGAATGTTAGATTTTAAAAAACAATGAACATTTTTACCCCTCCCCCTTTCTCCCCCATCCTACCCCCCCCCCCCCAGGATAGAATCCTCGTAAAGCAAATGTATAGACTTTATAATAGTCCACTAATGGCCTTCAGATCTTGACTTAGAAGATGCTCAAAATACTCCTGAGCATTAACCCATTACACTTTCTGACAGTTGCAGAAATAGCCGAAGACTTTCTACTTGTCAAGAAGTTAGTTCTCTAAATTTATAAATTAACTTTTTTATACTTTGAAAAAGTATAACTTTCAAACTACAGTTTTCCCAGTGTGGCCAACGAGCTAGTAATTATTATACCAACGATATACATTGTCAAAGTTCTAGGAAAAACGTTAGAGCTGTTTTCGAGAACCATGTTATTCTATAAAAAGTGTCAATGGCAGAATAAAGTAAACAGCTACACTTTAGTGAAATATAGTGTTCTTTGTGTATTCTACGTATTCTTGCCTACTATTACAGTTATATTTTTACAGTTTCTTATTCCATATGCTAGGAAAAATGTGTACTAGTGCTTCTTCTTCCCAAGTGCTATTAGAGTATGGAACGAGTTGTTTTAATCAGTTCGGAATATTTATGATTTCGCAGAGTTGGAGAGATTGTACACTTTACCCTTGAAATAACCGCACAAATAAAATCGTAAGCCAATAGACCCTGGCCTCTTCTATTTTGGCCACGCTTTATATAGGCATAAATACGGTAAAGACCCTAGGTAATCGCTACTAAGCCATTTACTATTCTTCCTTATTGGGTTAAGAAACACTTGTCTCTTAAAAAATTGCTCAATGTAATCCAGATCTCTTTATTTTTAAACATGTTATATATATATATAATTAAGATCTTACAAGCAGACAAATATTTAAAAAAAAATGAAACCTTGAAATTAATCTTTGATAAGTCTAAGCTTGTCATGATTTGGAAGCTTCATTTTTTATCCCAGACCTTTAAAATTGACTAACCTGAGCAGGGTCTGACGGGGTCTCCGGGTCATCAAGGCTTGATGCGGTGGTAATGTTGGTGGCTGTGGAGCCCTTGTGAGATGGCGCCATTTTGTGGGCTGCGACATGATGGACACCTCCGTTCATGACGAACGTGTCCTGCTGTCTCTGTGATGGTAAATACTTGGCCAGGAGATTACCTGGCATTGTTCGAACCCCTTCTTTCAAGAAAGAGGCAATCAGCTCTTTGCAAGTATCCTACTTTATGGAGTTTTTGTTTTTTTTTACAAATAAATGGAAACTTGCGAACTCTTGCACATGCGCACTCAGCTGGTGGAGAGCCTTTGAAGTATCACCGAATCACGTGATAATGTGGGTGGAAACATGGCCATTTTGTGGAAGTCATAGTGCGCCACGTCTGCTTTGATTGATCACATTGGATGAAGCAAGGTTTCCTCTAAAAGTTTTGATTGATCACATTGGATGAAGCAAGGTCTCCTCTAAAAGTTTTGATTGATCACATTGGATGAAGGAAGGTTTCCTCTAGAAGTTAGTAATATCTCTCCAGACAGTGAAAGCACCATTGAAAAGCAAATTTCAGCTGTTAAAACCAATGCTGGTCGAGAATTGAGACTTGGGCGACAAAGGTTATCTCATTCTAAAGGTTAAAGTTTAATTGCTGAACTTGGAGCTGAAAATACCCGAGAAATGCAAAGTGTGAATTAAAACGAAGGAAAATTTAAGTTTAACATTATTTTTTTCTATTTATCTATCTATCTATCTATCTATCTATCTATCCATCCGTCTATCTATTTATCATTTGTCAATCTATCTAATTGTGCTTCTTTCTTTTCTTTTTTTTCTGTTATCAATAATCATCAACGATCTCTTTTTTTATATTTATTAATTTTTTTTTTTTACTTTTCTTTTGGCTGTGATAGTAGTTTTAAAATTATTACTTTTTATAATTTTTTTTTCGATTATCGCACTTTACTACTCACAATCCAAACAGGAAGATTCGAATGCTGTTTACACAACTGAATGAAATGATTATCGAAAAAATAAAACCCCCTGTCTTAGCCTACTTAAAGAAAATTAATTTTTTAACACACAAAATGTCTGTTCTATAACATACACACACACACACACACATCCACACACACGTTCACACATATTGCACTTTTTATTTCAATTCCTCTCTGATGCGATGTGCTTTTGTTCTTTAATCACGTGTTAATAAAAAAACAACTTCAACACGCACACATTCTCGCGCAGGCATACACACATATCCAATAGATGTATGTTTATGTCTGTTTGACAAGCTATGAAATAACCAGCAAGCTAAACAAGCAAAGATTATTTATGTTTCAATTGTTTCGTGTATTATTGTTTATTGGAATATATTTTGAAAGCTAGATTTTATATAGTTCAAAGAGTCTCGAGTAAGTCTAGCTGTGCATTGTTACAGCAACAGGGCCGGCCTTAGGCATAGGTAAACTGGACAGCCGCCTAGGGCCTCCGATTGGTGGGGGCTCGCACAGGACTCAAAACAATTTTTAGAAAAGAAATGACGTAACTTGTCCCTAATGTTATTGTTGCTGTACTCTAGGTTTGATAAAAAACGAACTTTTTTTTTTCGGCGCTTATTTATTTATTTTTATTTATTTATCTGTCTTTTGACTTGGATAGAACCTCTTTCAATGGCATGCCCGTCCATTCTTTTATGTTATCTACCCATCGCTTTCTCTGTCTGACCTGACAGCATGTTGTAAAATGTAGTAAATTCCCCTTTCAGACCTTGTGAACTATAGGGCAGATGATGTAAAGGTCATCTGTTTCTGTGGCCGCGGTTAACGAGGGTGTAATGGGCAGCACAACGACCAACCGCTTTTATTGTCCCCAAATATGTGAGGTACCCATTAGAGCTGGTTGGAATCATAGGCGCCCAAAGATCCCGAAATTAAAAATCCCAGTCTTCACCAGGATTCGAACCCGGAAGTTAATAGGCATTTAATATTGGGACAAGAAGATTAATTCGTAGATTGTTAAACGCCGAAAACACGGTCATTTTTTTTTTTGTCATTTAGGAAGAAGATTATGAGATGACTGTCATTAAAAGAAACATTACGAAGTGACTTTAAAGATGATTCTAAAGAGCGAGGTTAAATCTAGAAACAGTTTGAAATGGTGACACAATATAGGAGACGATTCATCATTAGCATTTCAATATTTGATTAAAAAATACCTCTTACTTCATTATCTTATCTTATCTTATATAATACAGACGTTACTTCAAAAAAAAGAAGATGATTACGTCCTACGCGTCATGCATTTAGTCATGCATATTAACCATTAATCGAAAAAAAATAATGATAAAAATATGATAAATAGATAGACGGACGGACAGACAGACAGAAAATAGATGGATAGATAGATAGATAGCATTTAAATATTTGATTCAAAAATACATTTTACTTCATTGTGTGTAATAAAAAATGTAACAAGCAAAAATAAAAAAAATTCTGAAAAAAAAAAGCTTATTTTAAATGTAATTGTATCAATTAGTTTGGATCAGTCATGGTCTTTGTTTAGCGCAATGCTTTTAGCTTTCTCATTGCGTTTTGATCCTATCACTTGTCTGAACCAGTTTGGAAAAGAGGGGGGGGGGGAAGAGATGGGGAAGAAACGGGTATCTCTGTGAATGTTGCCGTGATTGCTTTTTAAATGCATAAAAAAAATAGTGACTTAATCAATAGTTTAATTTTAAAAAATTGATTATTGTTTTATCAAGGACAAGAAATAATTGTTTGTGCAAAACTTGATCCGAGATTGTGTATGGGAGAAATAACGTGAACAAACTATTGACCAGAAGACGAATTGAGTTGATATAAGATTTAAAAAAATAGCAATGCGTTGATTTAACATTAGAATATCCAAGTAAATACTTGTCTATATGTGTTTTAAGTCAGAGTAAAGGAGAGAGAGAGAGAGAGAGAGAGAGAGAGAGACTAAGGGAGAGCAACGACAGAAAGAGACAGAATGAGAAAGAATGAGAATAAGAGAATAATTGATGGAGAGAGAGAGAGTGATAGAGAATGTCAGATTTCGATAGAGAAAGATGAACAGTGGGAGAAGGAGAGAGAAATAGAGAGAGAACGTGAGATAGAGTGATTAGGAGAGAGTGAGAGCCACAACAAAGAAGTAAAAGTAACCAATAAGATAAAGATCATTATGGTTGCATCATGCATGTGATGTACGATATCAAATGGTAAATATATTAAACAAATAAATACTATGTTAATACTGAATACATTTTAAGAGTGTTTATGTGCATAAGTGTCTGTGTGTGTGAGAGAGAGACCGAGAGGGAGAGAGAGCGACTTATTGTTTGACGTTTATACCAAAATTAAAATGTCTCATATTTGCAAGACTGCGTTTGACGACAATATACTTTGACATGGAAACCATCCAGGTGAAAATATAACAAGCAAACATCACTGGCTTTGTTCTCCTCCTCTGACACCATTAATATTCTGCTGGATCTGCACTTACCTAAAACAAATATAAGCCTACCATTGAGGAAATAATACCCCAACGTATAAAAGAAATTTTATAAATTAACATAATAGCGGCCAGCAAAAGGGGGAGGGGGAACCGCTTTTAGTTTTTAAAAGTCTGTTTGTCCGTCCGACAGACCGTCTGTTAATTTAAAACTAAAAGTGCAATCGAAAATCAGATTTAACCATATGATAGAACAGGTATGGAAAAAAAACACAAAAGTCAATTGGAGTCATAATGACAATATATAGATCGACAGAATCCGTATCTAAGCCGCTATGATTGATTTGTAATACTAACTTTTATCTTGATGTAAAAAAAAAAAAAAACACATTCTAAATAAAGACAGTCAATTAAGGTACTCTTTATACCGAATTTCTCTTCTTTTGGGACGACTATAGCTCAACCGAGACCAAGCGTTATAGAAGGCCTAAACACTGACAAGCAATGTCACATTCTGTAGGCAGTTTAAACCAGTAGTTTATTGCCACGTCACAAGTCTGTACGACGTGTCAACGAGCTATTGATTTATATGATTATGCCTTTTGACATGGTTCAATTTACTCTGGGGGGTTCTAGAGCAAATCATTGTATGACGTCATAATTATTATTTTCTTAAGTCGTATCCAGCTCCCGAGTATGTTAGGTAACTTGCCATGGTTTGTGATACTAGTCGGTTGGTAACAACTGACCTTCTAAAAATCTTCTTCAAGAGCCTGAATACAACTATCAGAAGGAGGTACTGTTGCGGACCTGCTTCATTGTTAGAAAATTTCTCAGTGGACACTTTTAAGGAAACCCATTGAATATTTTGCCCTTACAATGCTGACAACGCCAGAGAAAGACAAAACTATTAGGCCTTAAGTAAATAGTATGCTAATACTTATACTACTTCCATTATTATTAATAATAAGAAGAAGGAGAAAAAGAAAAAGAAGAATTGTAAATCTTAACTACATTTTTGTTTCACAATTTCTAGAAATAACTGTAATTTTTGTAAAGAGGGTATAAATGAAAGAGAGGACGACAATAAAGTAATTAAATAAATAAAATTAAAAAAAAACCAATTAAATGGTTTCCTATTAGTGTTAATTTCATTTGAAAGTAAATCATTTTGAAGCCTTAAGTTATTCTTATGACAAGGAAAATCATATCGTCCACGTGTGAAATGCCTCTAAAGTTAGCGAGTGTAGTGTTCGAACCCATAGCTAATGTTGCTACAGTTTTAAGGGAGTAACAAGTCTACATGCACAGACATTAACTTCATCTTGGACTAGAAACAATGTACGGGCAACATAGGCCAAAAGCCTCAACGAGATTGTGGTTACTAGCAAACAAAGCTAAGTTCTACAGTCCAAATTAGAAACCACACATTGGCTTGAGACAAAACTTGCTGACAAAAGTTAATATCGACAAAAAAAAAACATGACATGAAAATATAGGGTATAAAGTACTGAGACGATGGTCACGCGTGTTACACCAGTGGAAGTAGGGGCACTCACAATGACGGCGGAGTGGACATAAAGAGGGGAGGGGGTGAGAGCACTCAGCATCAAGAGGGTGCTGGGGGAGAGGAACCTATGGGTACTGACCAGAACAGAAGTCATCTCGCCTGTGGTCAAGACTTTCTCATAAATCAATAATCATTATAACTGGTCGACTGGGAAGAAAGGAAGACGATGTATCGACTAACGTTTTAAGAACAGCCCCTGGCTAGGGGATGGGGGCCAGCTTGGCGAAGAACAATCTTTTGATAAATCAAAGCCTTTCATTCGTAACTATAATCGCCTGTGTTTTAAAATAAAGAGTTTTTAGGTTATTTAGAGAAAGTTCCAACAGGCAAAGGATAGTTTACTTTATATAATATTACATTGCCTCGTCCTTCCCAGCTATACAGAAGTCCGATGTACAATACCAATTTTTAGAAAGCGCAGGCCCTGGGCAGGATTTACTTGGAGACACCCACGCTCTTTAAGCTTGAATATAAATGCACTAAATGTCATATTTATAAAGAAAGAAATAGCGTCTTTATAAATTAACGTAGTTTACTTTATTTTCTTATATTTAATATACATATTTCGTTAAAAATAGTATATTTTTTAGATGTGGAGGCCCCTTTGAAAGATGATGCCCTTGGCGGATGCACAGTCGTGCACTAAATCCAGCCCTGCTCCTGTATATAGACTAAAGCCGTATCTACTGTGTACTGCCCTGTACAGTACCCTAACTATCTGCCTTGTCTACTTGTTTGCATCCATATGTATGTCTACAAGGTCTGTCTATCGCCCTGAATAATACGTCATACTGCCTACTGCGAATCCAAAGAAGCCAGTATTTGTTGACCGTAAATATAGTGTTGTTAGTGAGTACTATTATAGAAAGAGATGTGGGCGGGTTCTGGCAGGGGCGAATAATCGTTTTTAAAAACGAAATAATAACGCGAGACCGGATAACAATACTGACTGGAAAGGGAAGTTTAGACCAATAGCTCGTTGCCACGTCGTACAGACCTGTGTCGAGGCTGTTAGTCTAAACTGCCCACAGGTTGTGACGTTGCATGCCAGTGATCAGGCCTTCTATAACATTGGTCTCGGATGGCCTAAGTAAATGCTATGCCATTTATGTAAATGACTGGCAACTGGTCGCTGCTAGGTGATGGGGCCGGTTCATGCTTCGAGCCCTCCATCGAGCTTATATGTTTTGCCATATTTTCTTTGCCCTCTTCTCTCAATCAACTTGGTACCTTGGTACTGCTGTTACTATATTTTACATTCCATGTTTAATATC
The DNA here is from genome assembly GCF_947242115.1 of Biomphalaria glabrata. Lineage (NCBI taxonomy): Eukaryota > Metazoa > Mollusca > Gastropoda > Planorbidae > Biomphalaria > Biomphalaria glabrata. Next base: position 18,247,492 of record NC_074723.1, on the reverse strand, counting down.
TAATCGATACTTAAAAGCTTCCCTCTAAACACAGTAATCCAGACATTCTTTTGGTTTGTGCAGTACAAATTACGTCCATGTTCGGTGCTCTCCTGTTCCGTGAAACTTGTGCCCTACAGTACATGAGGACCACTGGCGGATCCAGGGGGGGGGCGGTAGGGGCGATCGCCCCCCCCACTCAGCCGACCCCCCCCCCCCCGAAGGGGGGGGGCGGACGAATTTTAGTATAGAAGTCACACAATTTGTATACGAATTTATTACTTATGTTAATAATATATACTAATTATTTATATTTCAAACTATTTTTAGATTATTTCGCCCCCCCCCCTCTAGTATGTTGGCCGATTTGGTGGGGTCGGGAGGGGGCGATAGCATCAATCCGCCCCCCCCCCCAACCATAAACTTTTGAGTGGGGGGGGCGGTCCAATTTATTTGTAGAAATCACAGCTTGCTAAAAGAATCAGTTAAATATCTATATGATTAAAACTTGTTATTGATATTTTAACCGATCTTTATATTATGTCGTTCCCCTGTTGTCCGATTGGTGTGGGGGGGGGGGGGGCGAAACCTCTACTGCCCTTCCCACCTAAACCCTTTGAGTGGGGGGGCGGTCCTACTTTTATGGAGAAATCATAGTTTGTGAACAAGATTAGTTGAATTGATATATAAATTTGATATTATTTCGCTCCCCTTCTGGTATCTTGGCCGATTCGGTGGGGTAAGGGGGGGGGGGGCGATTGCATGTACTGCCCTCCCCGCTCTAGCCCTCTGAGTGGGGAGTGGTCCTATTTGTATGGAGGAATCATAGTTTGTGAACAAAAATAGTTGAATATCTATATAATTGATATGTGAAACCATTTGTATATTATGTCGCACCACACTCTAATCTCAAATTTTATGATTAGTAAACATAAAAGGAAAAAGGTGGGAGGGACGATACATGCCATCTTCTTTCCCTCATCGGACAAAGCAATAATTTTTTTTTGTATTATAGTTAAGAAATTACAAAATGTAAAAAAAATCAGCCACTAATATAATTTATATATGCTATAAATTAAATTCTTATATCGAGTCGCCCCACCCTTATTCTTTAATGCCAAATGCAATCATTAGCAGAAATTATAAAAAGGAGCGAGGATAAATCGTTTTCATTCTACCGCCCCTCCCATTTCCAGACAGAGTTTATGTTATTTCACATGAATTTATCATAATTATTTTAAGAAAGACTTTGCTTTGGAAAAGTTAGAATTCAAACAAAAATTTTCAGTATGAGTCACGATTGAGATGAGTACCCTTTTTTCCAACCTTTACTCAATCTAATATTTTTCTAGTTAAATTTGGGACTGTAACTCACAATTTATGCTTGAATTTTATTGAATATTATTTATCGCATTTTTTTTTTCGGAGGCGATCCTCAAAGCCTTAATCTAAATATGTGGGGTATCTGATCTTTTCAAGGAACAAATCGGTTTTATTTGCAATGTATTAAGGGCGTATACATTCAAATTAGAATATTTTTCAAGTACAATATTATTCAAAAAGTCCTTTTTTAATAGAATGAATAATGAGCTTTAGATAAGGAGAATGCGTTTCTTCAGTGAAGAATGCTAGAAAACGCTTTTAGCGTCGGGGCTACGCCCCGAACTCCACTGATGGATAAAGAGCTGTAGATGTCAGGAGAATGCGTTTCTACAGTGAAGAATGCATGAAAACGCTTTTAGCGTCGGGGCTACGCCCCGAACTCCACTGATGGATAAAGAGCTGTAGATGTCAGGAGAATGCGTTTCTGCAGTGAAGAATGCATGAAAACGCTTTTAGCGTCGGGGCGTAGCCCCGAACTCCACTGATGGATAAAGAGCTGTAGATGTCAGGAGAATGCGTTTCTGCAGTGAAGAATGCATTAAAACGGTTTTAGCATCGGGGCTTCGCCCCGAATCTCACTGATGAATAGTGAGCTGTAGATGTCAGGAGCAGGCGTTTCTGCAGTGAAAAATGCAAGAAAACGCTTTTTGGCGTCGGGGCTTCGCCCCGAACTCCACTGATGGATAAAGAGCTTTAGATGTCAGGAAAATGCGTTTCTGCAGTGAAGAATGCAAGAAAATATTGAGAAATACTGCTTATTTATTCTTATATACACACACACACACACACATATATATATATATATATATATATATATATATATATATATATATATATATATATATGCTTTACGCACGTTTATGCATAGGGTTAGGGTTTACTGGGCGTTAGGGTTAGGGTTTGGAAAAAAATCGCCCCTCCCACTCCAAAGTTCTGGATCCGCTAGTGATGAGGACCACATATCTAAGACAAGAAAGGGAAGTAGTACCTACAATATTGCATAGGCCCTTGACACGCGTTTCGAAATCCCTGGTAAAAAAAAAAGTTTGTACCTCGCCGTGTAATAACATGCCATGTCTACTTGTCTACGGGTGGTATCCCAAAACAAACAAAGCATGCATAATTGGATAAGTTCACTAGCCTATACAAATCAACTCCAAAACAGGAATATTGTATAAAAAAAAAAGATTTAGAACCATTGCTAAGGAGGAGCTAGACAAGGCTTGGACTGTGGCTGAGGGCATGAGGTCAGTCAACTGAGTTGGCAGCGTCACAAGTCTCCTGGGTAACTCGAGTTATTGTTAGGACGGCAAGGATATTTGTCTTATTAATAACTGTCTGCTGGTGTTTCCCTTGCATGCTTGTGTGTTTATGGTACTATGTGTGTATGTGCGTGAACGGGATCTTTCAGTGTAGAAGAGTTAGTCACGATCTGAGTAAAATCTGATAGAATCTTTTTTTTTCTTTTTTTTCTATTTCATGGACATCTGAATGTCCTTATTAAGAAAACGTGCTTTCGTCCCTTTATTAAAAAAGACACGAAATAATAATTAAATATATATATATATATAAATAACATGGGAACATTTGCTAGTATCATACTACCTCTTAAAAGAATAAGAATAGAAAGACATCTTTTAAAATAAAAAGCCAAGAGATGAGATGGTTGGAAATGGAAAGAATCATTGATCTCCCTTCTCATGAACTTCATTATACTCTCCCCCCAAAAACAACCTCTTGAACATTGAGTTAAAAAAAGAACAAAAAAACACGCAATGTATTTTTACTGTTTCAGTGACGCACATTCATAAAAACATTAATTAAAAATATTAGATAAGATAGGGAGTTTGTGATACACATAAACTGGTGAAAGCCCCTGCGGTTCATTAGTACTTATGGTAATGTTCCAGTGGTGTATGATGCCCTCTCACGGATAGAGGCGTTGCATTATAGGTAGACGCAGTAACTCCTCTAGATAGCTAGATAGATAGATAGATAGATAGATAGATAGATAGATAGATAGGTAAATAGATAGATAGATAGGTAAATAGATAGCTAGATAGCTAAGGGAACCAAATTTGATGATTTGTCATCTAAACACAAGCCATTTCATCCTTCTCATTGCTCCAAATCAATGTTAATTATAATAAAACTTACATCTATTTGATTTATCATTTATTATTATTTAGTGCATGTAAGCCTACCACAAAAAAAAAAAAAACGTTTCTAGTTATTAAAATAAATCCATTGGGGGGGGGGGGTACTCATGTGTTACGAAAATTCTAGAAGGGGTACAAATATGTCAAAAGTTTGGGAAACACTGCTCTATGCCATCAAACAACCAAAGTAGCCAGTTCGCACTTAAATCGAATTTATTGCATAAACGAAAAAGTGTAAATGTTTGTGTCAACTGTGTGTGTGTGTTTAGTATGCGAAGAGGCCCACAAACTTCCTCGAAGTGAGAATGAGTCGAAGGCAATAAACACTATTCGCCGAGGTGCCGGTTCGATAAACTGAAAACACTTATCATTAGTTAGAAATTAATTATTTTTTTTTCCTCTCGTAGTTTGTAATGAGTTTCTTTTGTTTCTTTTTAAACCAGGACAACGTTGTCAGTTTTTATCATCTTTCAAAGACGGCATCAAGGGTTTCATTCGGCCCTGATTAATTATATATTATATCTATATCATTCGTAAGTAAACTTCCCTGTCAGAGAAATGTTTCAGCTAGGGGAGTTTACCGTAGTTGGATGTAAACGGTTAACTAGAGTACCAGCAGCCACACAGTGTTCGTCTATTTGTTTGTTAAGAAGTTTGAGACGTTCCTTCAGAAGTGAAGATTGTTACGTCTTAGCTTGAAGATGATACATGACCGGAGAGGGTGGGAGAAGGTTTCTGTACTGCCTTTTCACACATAAATGTGTTTTTTTAATATATCGACTCTGAAATTCGAACTCAGTCTCCGGGGTGGATCAACGACATGTTTGCCATCTAGCTGTTCAAGAAATCATAAAAGTAGATGGTTTTATAGTCTATTGTTAGATAAAAGGTTTAAGCGAATGGCCTAATTCTCTACATAAGGCTTATCTCTCCTTAGCTTAGTACATTTTCTCTCTCTCTCTCTCTCTCTCTCTCTCTCTCTATATATATATATATATATATATATATATATATATATATATATATATATATATATATATATATATATAATTGTCACTGATTGATAACCTATTGGTTACTTTTTTTAAAAATTAATTCATGTATTGTCATCTACAATGACTAACTGTGCAAAGTTTCAACTTAATCCGAGAAGAGGGAGAAATAACGTGTACAGATTGCACCCCAACAGACAGATAGACAAATTAAGTTAAAATAAACTTTATTTAAAACAAATGCACACACGCTGAGACATACTTGCATGAGGACACATACAAGTGTGTGCAAAGAAATATGTGTCTGCACGATGTTTATAAATATGGATTTAGCTTTTAATATTATACGTTTGTAGCTTTTAATACAGTTTTAGCCTCGTGTAATTCTTATTTCGATATAGCAAACTTGTTCGAGCAGATTTCACTAATTCACATAAATCCTAATGCACACCAACATGTGGGTAGCATTTATTAAGTCTGCTATGTAGACCGGCGTTTGTATCTTTAAAAAAGAAATATCTTTTGCTTGAACTAAAAAATAGATAAAGAAGCTCCATAAACCAATACAATATTTACACTTCTATTCTGTACTGAAACAAATATTATCACTTCTTTGAATATTCCAGTATTCAACTACATATGTAGGTATTATGGTCTTGTCATCATTGGTTATTCGTCCACTTGATGTCCACAGGTTCCAAAGATGTCCAGCCGGTAGTTGTCAAACTTTTTTATAAGTTGGGCCAGTTTTCCGCATTGGTTCAGGACTCTTACTTTTGATGTACCAATTAGGGTCAGTTTCTTTGCATTGAAGGGCTTGCTATGTATCGGGCATTAGACGTCTTGTTGGTTTTGGTCCAACACCGTCATCGGGCGTTGACCGCCCTCGCCGCATGTAAAATGATGTTTAAAGTTTGCCGCTTCTGTATTAATTGAGGTTTTATAGGATGGGATCGCTAACCCCACGTGAAACCCTCTTCCTTTCTCACCGGGGCTTGGGACCGACTGAGTTCAATCAATAGGCTCTAAAGAGATAGATAGACAGACAGACTGACAGATAGACAGGCAGGCAGACAAATAAACACATAGATATCATAAGCTGAATTTACTTTTTTTGTATGAAAACACGTGTTGATCTTTTTTATTATACTTCATTATTATTATATGTTCATTTGACAGAATAGCTAAATCTAAAATACATTTACAATTAGTATTCAAAGCATATACTACGAGAATCTCAATATTTTCACCACATTAACTATAAAAACAAAATACATTTGTGAAAGCAATGGAGAAAACAGAAAAAAAAGAACTCTTTCCAAACAAACGTTCTGGTCAGCCTGTAGAATTGAGATCATGTTTCCTACGGAATGTTTCCAATTTCCTTTATTATTACGTCTGCTCCGAGTTCTGCCCTCTTGCTGAGAATTTCATTGGTTGCAAGGACAGATCGCAGCGTGCCAGGGACATTATCCAGTTGGTAATCTCGTTGAAATTACCTGTTAGGCATTTTTTCCCCCACATTAGTTAGGCGCACGGTATGACAAGAGTGACGACACATATAGCGGAGAAACACGTCTGCTGAAGTGATGAAATGACTTCCTTTGCTCTAGTTTTTTAGTTAGAGTCACGTGATAACCCAGAATGATAAGAATAACATGGATTCAATATTAACTGGTTTTCATACAGTTAGGTTGAAAAAGCTAGTCTTTGCAGAGTTACATATTATTGTTGAATTAAATGCACCGCTGTACTTGATTGTGTCCGAGATATCATTATGAATCAGTCAAAGAAAGGTTTACATAATTATAAATACTATTATTTTTTTTATGTTAATGCCCCGCACAGTATTAATCTATCATAACCCTTTCAGACTTTCCCATCTATAGGGCAGATGATGTTAAGGTCATCTGTTTCATTTGGCCAACGGTTAACGAGCAGGGAGCCATGTGGCCAACACAACGACAAACCGCCTTTACTTTCCCTTACTAAAGCTAGTTGAGCCGACTCCGGGATGCCTTAAAAATCTATACATATCCACATCGATAATGTATGTATATAATTCTCTTCATGGCTCAAGAGTTTGGACAAGACGTAAAGAAAAAATCACTCTTTTATTTCTGCACGTCGGACTAGAGTTACCCTACGAAAAAGAAAGGGGGGGGGGCAGAACAAGTAGTATTCACCCGTCATAAAATAGCAGGACCGACTTAACCGTTGTGACCAAGAAGTCATGGAAAGATAACTCTTTTTTTATTTCTACCCAAAGTAGTTTTAGCTGCGAAAAAAGGAGGAGGAAGGGAGGAGAACAAGTAATCTACTCTGAATTCACCCGTCACTAAATAGCAGGGCCGGACTCAACCGTTATGGGGCTCTATGCGAAACGGATTTGGCGGGGTCAAGTTTGGGTAGGGATACGGATATTAAGTGAAAATGAAGAATTTGTTTTAGAAAATATATTCGTCTTTGCATTTTATTCATTCTTTACAACCTACAGAATTACTTTACGAGCCTTGCGTGTAGCAAATCCATACAGTATATTTTAAAAATTCTGTTTCCTACATAGATCACGCTCAATAGCAAGAATTACCAAAGGTTTCAATCTACGAGAATTATTGACCTCAATTAATTCTTCCTTAGTTTGAGGCATGAAAGGCTTATTTCACCAGATTCCAAAATTACAGGATAATGCCGTTTTTCTATCGCGCGTAAAATTGGCGGTTTCCATATTGAATAACACCCCAAAATGACAATTTTTGTCTATATTTTTCAGGAGATTTGTATGAGTTTACAGAAGATTTTAATAATTTCCGGATATTTCCAGGACTTTTTCGTATATTTTGCAATTTCAGGAGATTTCCAGGAGCTCCTAATAAATAAACAGGAGGCCGCCGGAAATATGTCATAAGTTATAAAATGGTTTAATTTAATAATGTATACACCTAGAATTAGCGTGGGCCCTATGAAAGTGCGGTTGCATAGGTTGCAGTGGCCTAAGGCCTGCCCTGCAAAATAGCAGCGTATGCTACGTCGCCTGTCGACTAGTTATATATAAAATGGTATTGTATATACCTAGATATTGTAATTCTCTGAAAGTGCAGTTAAGTTTGTTGAAAAAAAAAAAACATTTTTAATTTTTATTCCTTTTTGTAAGAAAACGCTACTATAAAGCAGACAATATTTATTCGACACTCCCAAACAAGATACAGGACGAATCTCTGGAAGACAAACCTTCTGGGGAGCTTCCTGATTTAGTAGCCAGTGCGTATAGTTCATCTCATTTGTAAGAATTGAATCTGAATCCTTCTTAGAGAGAATGAGAACGGCCAAGAAGATGGACAGGAAGTAGAACAAGGGGTCATGCTCTGGGTTTTTTTTTCTTCAGGGACAATTATTCCATTATTAGCTTTCTTGATTAACGAAATAAGGTAATGCAATAATTAAATGCAGGCTTGCAAAGTATTTTTAAAGAATAAGATTTATTTTGAAAAACACATTTCTGATACCACGATTTCTTGTATTGGATTCAATTCTTACAAATGAGATGAACTATACTTGTATTGGATGATGAATTGGGTTCGAAATACTAAATGTTGCTTGTGGCTGAAGACTAAAGAAAGCTAAAAGAGAAAGCAGGAGAGAACGAGATAGAGAAAGAGAGAACAAAGTGGAAAGAGAGAGAGAGAGAGAGAGAGAAAGAGAAAGAAATGGAGTGTGGATTTGTGGTGAGAAAGGGTAAAAATCTGGCCAAACAGATCACTTTATGATCCATACGCCGTAGATTTCATTAAATTAACACGTCTGCCAGGCCTGTGATTAGATTGAGATTTGCCAGGAAGAGCGACCGGCTTAGAATTCTGGCGGGAAAGATAGAAGAGCAGAAGAGATGGAAGAAGCTTTTCAATGAAGGGCAAACATTGGGAAGATACAGGAGAGTGTATGAGGTATGAGTATAAGGAGGAAGAACAGAGGATAGAGAAAAGAGGGGAAAAAGGAAAAAAACAAAGAGAGGCGAAGCAAACCGTCTGCAAGAAATTGAATATGCAAGAAGCAGACGATGACAATGGCACATCAAAACGTAGAAGATGGCGGGAGAATGGGCCGTGTCTGGGCATAGAGAAGATTTCATTATGTGATTGATTGCAAAGAGAGAGGCAGAAGAAATAAAAAAAAAGAGGGCTCAGAAAAAAAAAATTACACTATCTTATAGTAAAAAAAAACAAGAAAGTAGAAAAACCAGATCTGTAGAAAGCAAAACGTCGGATTTGTCGGCTAAATACAACAACAAACAGAGACATGATGCTGGGCAACCGGGACATAGACACATTTTACGATAACAGATTGAGAGAAGGAAGAGAGAGAGAGACAGAGACAGAGAGAGAAAATGAGAACCTGGGAGAAAGAAAGAGAGAGAGAGAGTCAGGAGACTGTCACCTTTTGGTAAAAACTGGCGACATAACGAAAGGAAAAAAAGCACCGTAAAATGATTTTACTGACCTTAACAGTGAAAAGTGAAGGGAGTCGGGGGGGGGGGAGGAATGAAGTTGGGAAGAGAGAGAAGTAGAGAGAGAGAGGAAAATTCGAGAAGAAGAAGATGGAAAGCAGGAGGAAAAGGAAAACGGAACGAATGCAAGGAGAGAAGAAGACAGAGAGTGTGAGAGAGAGAGAGAGTGAGAGAGAGAGAGACCTTAACATTGAAAAGAGAGGTGAGCAATGAGCAAAAAACGATGGAAATAAGAGAGAGGAGGGGGAGACTGAATAAGGAAGATAGGAGGTTAGGGATAGAGAGACTGGAATGTTGTTTGTTAGTAAAATGTTTTACATGTTTCGGATGTTCCTTCAGAGATGAAGATAATTACTTCCTAGTACAAACCTCCCGCAGGACGACGGGGGATGGGAGCAGGCAGGGTTTGAACCCTCGACCATCGATAAATCTGAACGACAATCCAGCGCGCAAACCGTACGACCAGGCAGAGTTAATGAAGGAGGAGTAGACATTGAGAAAGAGGGAGGGGGCAAGGAGGAAGAAATGGATGAAACAAGGAAGGAGGAAGAAAAAAAGGCAAGAGTGAGAGTGACGGAAGCAAGGAAAGAGGAAGAAAGAGAAATGGAAAGAGTGTTTGATCGAAGGAGAGAGAGAGAGAGAGAGAGAGATGAAGAAGAAGAATATTACGTATAACACTCCGAAAAAACAATTTTTGAAAACCACGTCTTAAGCACAGTTGTGTAAAAGCAAGATGAGACACACTTTAATTGTTCCGGAAAGGTTATGTGTGAACAGTGAGAGGTGTGAACAACATCTTACATTTAAGCAATTTGTTACACAAAATAATAAAGTACTTTAGCTCATGTCGGACAGGATTTAATTGCAACTGATGGTAATAGACTAGACTGCAGCCTAAGGCCACTGGGGAGGGTGCCTGGGGTGGGAGGGGCGATCTGCAAGATCCCAAAGGGGAAAGGACCGGGCGAATCTATATGTAGAGATTACAATTTTTGTGTAATACTTAGTTAATAATGGCAATGTCTTCGATTCCAAAGATTAAGGATGAGTGCAGTGTTTCACATAACTACTCAAACTCAGTAGCGAGTCTAGCGACCTACATGTTTTTCCAAAATTAGATACCATTCTTGCAAAAACCGAAAAGAAGCTTCAACTTTACGGAGGTAATGCTTCAGAAGTCCTCAATCGGAACTAATTAGGTTAATCAGAAGTAAGCTTACTTAAGTTACTCGTCTTTCCATTGTTCCTCACAATTTAATATCAGCCAGCGCCTTCCTCACTATACTTAACTTTTAATTTAACTTAAAATAAAGTTTGGACGAATAATGAGCCATAGTCCCTTGGAGAGTGCATTTCAACAGCTCAGAATGACAACATAAAAAGCTTACGGGGCTCCTTCAGTCCCACTAGATGTTGCAAGCTAGCGTTTCAACACCACTGATGTAAAGTTTAATAGCGGCCAGTTTTCTTGCTGTGTTGATGTATAATTTTATAGGGTCTGGATTTAATGCGGTTAGAGTTGCACAAAGAAAAATCATTCCCCCCCCCCCATTCCGAATCTCTGAATTTGCAAGAGCTCAAGGCACAACGCTCTAGGGGCTCCATGTTGGTGTTTTGTTAGTATTTAATACAAAAGGGCCTTTGTCTAGGTTGTAACACATTTTTTCGGATTAGGTTCGTGTCTTTATGCTAAGTTAGGTGAGTGTGTTGTTGTTTTTTTAAATGTGTGTGTATGTGTTTGTACAGGCTAGTAATTGTTTGTTTAATGAGTGTATGCGCCTTAGCTTTTTTGAGTATGTTTATTGTAGGTATATTTGTTGATCTCAGTGTGTTTGTTGAGTGAGTGTGTGCGTTTATTTAGTTGGGTGTGTACATGTTTGTTTTAATGTGAGTATTTGATAACTTATGTGAGTGTGTGTGTGTTTGTTGAGGTTGATGTGTATGTTTGTTTAAGTGATATAGCAATGTGGGTGCACGTCTTTATGTGAACTTGTGTATTTTTATTTGTGAAAATAGAAGCCTGAATTCTCAATAAGTGTGTTCGTTTGCTAAGCCAGTTTGTATGTGTTTGTTTTAAGTAAGTGAGTTTATGCTTATTTTGAATGTGCGAGTATGTTCGTGTTTGTTTACATGTGTATGTGTGTGTTTGGGTGAGCGTGTGTCTGAAGCTTCTTTATTGGAATCTATTAACACATTCTACTATCATCTCCCCGCCCCAGAACGACTTCCTTTTACTTGATGTTAAAGTGTAGAGCTCTTACCACTGTGAAGTCACATAAGGTTAATCAAATCAGTCCGTGCACTCTACAAGCATTAGTGTACATTCATTTGAATTGCACGCGCTATTTATATCTCCCACTCAGAGATAAAAGAAGGCGATTTTGGTAGGAAACCCTCAAAGACAAACTAAATCTAGTTCATGCTTTTCTTTTTTCATCATATTTAATCTTTCTCCTAGCTTACATTTTTTTTACAAAATCTGCGTATATGTTGGCATTAGATCTACCTTTATCTGTATGTATGTATACCTTCAGTATACTATCTACCTTGCTTTTTTTATGTTAAATGTATGTAACACCTTTGTCTGATTAACTGTACAAATTAATTAATTGCGGATTACTTTTTATTTAGGAGGAACTTTCATAAAATATGAGAGGAAAAAAAGTCTCTAGTATTTCCAGTTTACGCTTTTTTTTTTTCTCAAAATATTTTCTAACTGTAAATCACACACACACACAAATATAATATTTTTAAGAATGAAAAGAATTCAGAATTTTTTGTGATTTCAAATATCCTATCAGTCCTCAGATTTATAAATAGGGCCTTCTTGTATTGTAAAGTAAAATTAAGCTAACTATCCATGGGCGGATATGGGCATTCGGGCAAAATGAGGTATGGCAGGCATCAAGAGGGACGGTGGGCCCGCCGCCTTTATGTGTGCTTTGAATGATAGTACAAAACAAACGAAGAATAATACAAGGTTGTAAAATGGGTTCCGTCGTGATATATTTATACAATACCTCTAACTGACTGACTGACTGACTGACTGACTGATTGATCAACAGATCTCTTAAACTAGCACATACATTCGCATGAGATTTCTTACACAGGTTCCTTTAAACACTTAGGTGCTTACTACGACGCGGTTTTGTAAGCTTCGAAACTTACGCACCGCAATTCGCGAAAAAACTTAAATTTTCTATTCAACCTTTTGTACCTTACTTTTGATAGTTCCCCAAAATCCGCATTCTATATATAAAGCATAAAGGTAAATAGGAGAGCAACTAGGAGAACAAATAGAAGAACAAATAGGAGAACAAATAGGAGAACAAATAGGAGAACAAATAGGAGAACAAATAGGAGAACAAATAGAAGAACAAATAGGAGATCTAATAGGAGAATTAATAGGAGAACTAATAGAAGAACAAATAGGAGAACAAATAGAAGAACAAATTGGAGAACAAATAGAAGAACAGATAGGAGAACTAATAGGAGAACAAATAGGAGAACAAATAGGAGAACTAATAGGAGAACTAATAGGAGAACTAATATGACTTCTTATATTTTTATAGCACGTTTTCTTCTTCTGAAAATCTTTTTTTTTTTATTCTTTGACGTCCTATTGTATTTTTCTTTCTGTGTTACCTTTTAGACACAGTGGAATCAAAGTAGAGACTAGTAGTTAGAATCAAAAGATTTTTTTTTAAGACAGCATAGATCTATTTCTTATTTTTTATTATAGACAGCAAAGGCTATTATAATTTCGCGTGTGTGCGTGCGTTACGGCGTGTAGATGATACTAGTGCTGTCTTTTTTTCTAGACATAGATCTAGGATTGTGAACTCACAGAATTGTCAGAAAAAATGTGAAGGATTGCTCCCAAACCTGTTGGGTTATCAAATGTGTGTTCAGGGACGGGACGGTGTTATCTTACATATTCACGTGTTCTATAATGTACATATTATAGTGAAAGTCATCAAGGAATTTCATAACAAAATTGTAATGTAGTGGTTTAAAGGAAAGTAACTGAAATGTCTATATTTTAATAATTAACGATAAAAATTGATGATTGATATTAACACGTTTTGGCTATTTAATTTAACTTCACATAATGTATTATATTTCAAAATAAATGTTTAATTTTAATTATTAATATTCATTAACTTTTTAAAATACATTTTCTTTACAATATTTTATTGTATTAAACTTTATCATATTTACTTTTAGATGAAAAATAAATATTGAAACTGTATCATTTTGTTAATGTTAATAGTAGAAAGTTTGATTTTTTTTAAATTATATGAAAGCCTTTCCTTTTAAGGGCCGCTTAAGAATATATCTCTCGATCTCATGATAACAGCAGCATTTCATTATCTGTAGGACTAGGGTGCCAAACATAACCTTAAAGGGGGCGCGGTGTCCTGACAAAAAGAGGGCTGGGCATACGATCAAACCTTGACATATGTTGATAGTTTGAAATTGATGCTCATCATCAAGTACACAATTAGTAGCCTCCCCCCCATTTGAATACCAAAGCCGATTTTGAATGTCTACCCTTTTCGAGCCTTGCGATCTATGGGGCATATGATGTTAAACTCACATCTTTTCTATGGCCAACGGTTAGATAACGTGTCACGTGGCCATCATAACGACCAATAAGGCTTTACTTGCTACAACTAATGTCGCGGAACCAAAATTTAAAATCACAGTCTTCACCTGGAATCAAACCCGTGACTCCCGGTTCGGAAGCCAAGCGATTTATCACTCAGTTACCACGCCACCTAATAAATAATAAGGCTTGTGTTTGAGTATTTTCAGTGGCTGCCCCAGCTGCGACCTACATATTGTTAATATTCTCTATAACCCTTTGACAAAACAATGTGGCTAAGTCAAGAACCAGACAACTTGGGCTCTGATATAACGAGACACTTTAATGAATGTAATAAATAATGAAGAGAAAACAAATACTTTACAAATAGGCAGAAGTCAATGTCTGAATAGAACAGCTATACATAACTTGTTCTTCTCTCAGTCCGCCAGACTTGACCCAACCTTGTTTTTTATGAAACAACACATAGTTCATAGTCAGATAACCACAAACACCGTTGACCTACACGTAGAATGTTTACATCCGTCCCTTTTTAAGTACACAGGCCTGTGTCGCATGAGTCGGTTGATTACACAGAGGCTACACTGACCAGCATCACAGTCCAGTTACAACAATATTTTGCCACATCTAGCGCAGGCATAACTATTATCCGCCGGTGGTCGAATTAGATTTTCTTTTCGCCGTCTACAACTGTCATCGGCAGCAGATATTCTTTTGGTCTCAAATGTGTATCTCGCGGCCTTTGTGCGTTACCTCCAGCTATCTCGTTCTGAAGCCGCCTGCAATCAGGTGCTCTCTTCTATGTCAATTAAAGCAGGTTGAGCCTAAGCTGGTCTAAGCGTTTCCGTAGGGTACCTCTGTTACGTCGACCACCTTTCAGCTTACCAATATATATATATACGTTATTTAAGGACACCGAATACACTTTATGATGCTCAGACAAATCTAAGATTGACCGAGAAAATAGTAAAAGATGGATATCCTTATATCTAAATACGAAATTCTTATCCTAGATTGTTGACATTTTTATCCATAAAACACAATGATAAAACGCAACGCTCTGTTTCCTTTATAATTTAATACGCACTATAAGTATATTGCTGTCCCTGCAAAAAAATATATTTTTTTTGTAGACTTTCTTTGTGCGTGGGTGTACCAAAATCGAACATTTATTGTAGCTTAAAAATAATTTAAAGCAAAAAAAAAAAAGAACATTGATTTTTTTTTCTACATGGTTTATTTTTACCCTGTTCAAACGTAGCGTGTGGAAGTATTATCTGATTGCGTCTCAAGAATTCGCTGAGAGAAATCAATTTGAAAGTTAACACCATCGCATACACCTCCAGTCTGTAGACAAGGTAATTATCTACTGCACCATGCCTCCACACGTCCCACACACTCCCCCTCACACACTTCAGTCAACTGCTCACCCCCACAAATCACACTCACACTCCCACGCAATCTTTTGATCGTGAGGTGTAGGAGGCGAAAGAAAAAAATGTTTTTGAAAAATTTGAAGATTTGTATCGAGAGGGGAAACAAATTCTACCATTGAAGAAAGGAGAGAGATAAAACAACGAAAAATTGAAATTACTCCCAGCAGACAGCGGCTTTATCTGCATCAGCTTTAGCACAATATATATGTTACGTACAGGTCTCTCAAACAATCTGAAGTACTTTGTGTCTTTAAACTCGAAAGGAAAGTTTTATATAAAACTAGCCGGATATAACCCGTGGAGTGCGGGCTCAGTTTTGGTTTTACTGAAACTACTGGCTTGAATTTAGATCTATGTTAAACATGGAGAATGTCCCCTGCACATTTAGTTTTTATTTTCCCACGAAAATAAAATAGAGAGTGATAATGGATTTACCCTTGCAGCCGACATATTTATATCAAATATACAAGGTTACAAAGCCAGATTGTGTGGAAACACAAACTGAAAATCGGCCCCCGAAGTGGTCCACCCAGGCAGGTAAAAAGACAGGTTTCAATATTATCAGAATGAAATTCTATCAAAGACAAATGACAGAAAAAAATGGAGAAAAAAGGTTTACAGATCTCGTGTGGTGCCCCAGTGGTCCAGCAGACCAAAGGATAGGTGAAAGTGAATGTGAAGTTAAATGTGAACCTGGCCTAACTGATGTCTTATAATGAATGTCTAATTGTTTTGTAAAGGACCAATCTCTTATTCCTCAAAAATAAAACAATTCCATAAAAAAATATTTTATACAATACCGGGGTCTGTTTTCAATGGCTCACTAGATAATAATAAAAACTAATTGTTGTTTTAAATTATGTCAGACTTAAATGTATACTTAATAGATTTTAATACTTAATAGATTTTTTCACTTTTAAAATAATAAAACAAATTTGTGTGTAAATATTATACTTTGTATAACAGAACTTACATAACTTAACAATACAAATATAAAATACAATTTTTGACAAAAAATCCACTACAGTTGCATAAATGTGTTATAAATATGATCAATATTCGCCTCCCTTAATAAAGAGCCTCATGTGTTTGTTACTATTCATAGTGAATAGTTGTAAAAGTTGTGTATTTTTATGAAAAAACTGCTTGCATAAGTGATTAAAAAAATTAGATTTTTCGCTTTCAGAAAAGAAAAAAGTAGCCGTTGCATCAGAACTTTGAATGATCTAAAATATTTGGATGTCGGATTTTCACTATTTTTCTAGTTTACGAGTTCTAAACTGGACGAACGGACGGACGGACAGACGGACGGACAGACAGGCCACACAAAACTAATAGCGTCTTTTCCCCTTTCGGGGGCCGCTAAAAATAATGTGAAAACGGGTTTACCCGATTTGTTACAAAAGTTTCGTTCTTTAATTGAGATACAATTAGATACTTATTTTTTATATCTAGGACCCTCCGATTGTGTCAGGGATATGAAACATACACTACGCCTGGTCTCCTTCATGATCTAAGGAACATTTCTGTCAAGTTTTATCAAGGTTAGTCAAACGGTTTTGATTTTTATCCGGGACATACATACATACATATATACATACATACATACATACATACTCCTTACAATGTGCTTTATATTAAAGAAAATGATAGAAGCAATTTAGAGAAAAACAAGGACATTAGAAGATACAAAATTGGATCCGATAAGAAGGAGGAAGTGGAAAAACGCTTCTCCCCTACTTTCAAAAATTCTACCTCTGGAGACAATTTTAACCTTTTGACATCTCATTGGTTAAAACAATTGTAACAGAAAAAAGAATAGTGTATTGGAAAGAAAATGCTCCATTCACTTTGTTATCCTTAAGTGTCTTATCTTATCTTACAGACGTTACTTCAAAAAAGAAGATGATCACGTCCTACGCGTCATGTATCTAGTCATGCATGTCAAACAATACCTTAAATTTGAAACGTCATTGATTTTCCTGGCTGGCTCAGGCAACCCATTCCATGCTCTAATAGCACTAGGGAAGAAGGAGCATTTGTACACATTTGTCCTAGCATATATTTGTCATACTTATGTGATCGCGAATGAGTAGTCTTATGTGTTGAGGTGTTAAGCTAAATATGTGCTTGCTTATGTAGGTTATATATATATATATATTTATATTAAAATGTTTAGGCTGTATGTGCCTATGAGGCATGTGTATGTGTCACGAATCTAGGCTACGCTTGTTGCTAATGACAACGGAAGTTGTTCCGCGTCATGAACATTGGAGATATCAATAGATTATTCCAGAGAGCTCCATAGCTCAGTGGAGACAACTAAAAATACAAGTTTTATTTTACTTCCATTGTAATGTTGAAATATTTCTAAATCTAAGCATAGATTGAAAGATATTTTAAGGGGAAACAAGAGAATTCGCAGATCAATCTACATTAATGCTTTATTTCAAAAACTGTATTCATTCATTTATTTAAATTGTATCATTATATCTGACAAATTATACATTCCCGGTTACGCGATCTATGGGGCAGATGATGTTAAAGTCATATATTTCTGTGACCCACGGCTAATGAGCAATCATCCTCAATCTTTTAAAACTAATGTCAGGTATCCATAAGAGCTAGGTGGACTCAGAGGTGCCCTAAAGATTCCGAAGTTAGAATCCCTAGTCTTCACCAGGATTCGAGCCTGGGACACTCCGGTTTGGAAGCGAAGCGTTTTACCACTCACCCACCGCGCCTCCATTTCTATTTTGTGCTTTTAAATTACTCCATAACTAAATTGGGTTTGTCTTCTGTGAATTATAATAAAAAGTCAGGGTAACTAATTATACATCTATGATCACAACAAAAGTGATAAACATTTTCACCAGAGAGTAACAAGTGGGAATAAATGACCATGCATCTGTATAGACTTATTCAAAGTGCATTTGTCAAACCAGTGTTTTGTTTGCAATGAATAAGTCTGCGTGCGCGATACACGAGGCTAATAGGAGAGTCCAAAACTATAGCGATATGCTCGTCACAAAAGCTTCCCTCACAAAAAACAACGACTTAGTAATATCTTAAGAATAGAGCCATCAGACTCGAGTATATCGACATTTTGGTCTAATTGTCTGAGCATAGCGTCAAGTCTAGAAGGACTAGATCTAGATCTATATCTCTAATCTCTGCGTCAATACTCAACCAAGAACATAACAGCTCCGTAGTTATCACACCTTGACGGCGTTCTTGAAGCTTGATTGGTCAAGTGTTTAGGATTCAAATCAACTCATCTAGGTTCAAGTCCAGGTTTGAAAAGTTAGGAATCTTGAGGAAGTCTACTGGTTTAAACCCACTTTTTAAAGAAAATGATTATTATCACTTAGAGCATGTAAATGCACTTTAACCATCGATAAACACACCTTAGGGGTACTTCTAGTAGTTCTATTTGGATTAGAATACAAGAAATAATCGAAACTAATTTGACTGCACGAACGTGTGATCAATACATAGAAGTGCTCTAGCTTCCCGAGTGCAATAAGAACATGGGACAGGATGTCTGAACCAGCCACAGGGAAAGCGATGACTTAGCGATTGTAAGTCAGAGAAAATGACATGAAAACAAGAAAAACAACATCAAAAAGGATCTTCTAAAAAAAAAAAGCTTATACTAAGTGTTGTTGTATCAATTAGTTTGGATCAGTCATATAATTAAATGTTTAATAGATCTAGATTCTAGACCAACAAACGTAAATCTGTGTGATTAGAAATATTTTGCCAATTGTTTTTCTTTATCGCCATTTCATGTTTTTATGCAGTTTTAGCTTTCTCAATGCGCTATAACCCTATCACTTATCTGGACCAGTTTGTAACATGGAGTGGGGGAACAGAAAGAGAGATCTGGGTGGAGTATGCTGTAATTGGTCTTTAACAGCATTTGCAAAAAAAAAAGAAAAAAAAAGGGGGTAGGGGAGGGGTAACGACCTGAATTTAAACTGGTGGCTCACGCTTACTCGGGCCGACGTGCTAACCACTCTGCATGTGATGTACACTTGACTATTGAAGATTGTATTTTTATATATTGTTTGTTTCAATTTAGAGCGGCGACCTATAAAGAAGAATAATTCAGCTTATACCACCACCTCTGAGCAGTACAATTTCTTTCGATTCTAACAAATTACCAAACAAATTAATTAATTGAAAATTGTTAATTAACTAATTGGTTAAATTTTTATTGATTCATGTGTTGTCAAACAAATTAAACACGTGAAAAAAATTCAACTTGATCATAGATTGGGGTGTCGGAGAAATAGCCTGAGCAAAATTTTACCAGACAGACAGAGTGAGATGATATAAGCTTTGTAAAAATCCTTTCCTTTTTTTAAGACAACGCTTATCTAAGGCTCCGCACTTACAACTAAATCTCTCAATAACGTAGAAGTTATTTTCCGTTTTCCGTATCAAACAAAATAATTAATTACCAACAATTAATTGACTAATTGGTTAATTAATTCATGTTTTGACGGAATTAGACGAAACGCCCTCAGTAAAGGAGCTGAGCATTGCCATTGACATGCTTGCACATGGGAAAACACCCGGAGGAGATTGCATTCCTGCTGAAGTAATTCAGGCTGGAAAACATGCCCTAATCAAACCACTCCATGAACTGCTAAGCTTGTGCTGGGAACAAGGAATGGTCCCCCAGGAATTGAAAGACTCCAACATTGTTACAATTTATAAAAATAAAGGTGACCGCTCTGATTGTAACAATTACAGAGGCATCTCACTGCTTAGCATAGTCGGAAAGGCTTTTGCTAGAGTATTACTAAAGCGATTACAGATCCTGGCAGATCGTGTTTATCCAGAGTCGCAGTGTGGCTTTAGGGCAGGTAGATCTACAACAGATATGATTTTCTCTCTTCGGCAGCTACAGGAGAAGAGCAGAGAACAAAAGCAGCCCCTCTTCATAGCATTTATTGATTTGACCAAGGCCTTTGACCTTGTTAGCAGAAGCGGTCTGTTTGCTGTACTAGAGAGAATTGGCTGCCCAAATAAGTTAAGAAAACTAGTGTCAGCTTTTCACGAAAATATGCAGGGCACCGTTCAGTTTGAAAGTTCTTCCTCCAGGCCATTCTCCATTAAGAGCGGTGTAAAACAAGGATGTGTACTGGCCCCTACACTATTTGGCATCTTCTTCTCAGTCGTACTATCCAGTGCTTTTAAATCCCTGGAAGACGGAATATACATCCATAGCAGATCCGATGGAAGGCTCTTTAACCTGGCACGTCTTAAAGCCAAAACGAAAAGGCGTCGTATCTTGGTAAGGGAGCTGCTGTTTGCCGATGACGCGGCGCTCGTATCTCACTCACAAGGAGGTCTACAGAAGCTAGTGAACGCCTTAGCAGCTGCTTGTCAAGAGTTTAGCCTTACCATAAGTCTCCCCAAGACCGAAATCCTGGCACAAGACGTCGCAGAAATACCTATAATACAAATTGGGAACCACACCCTTTCATTGGTGCAGGAATTTACCTACTTGGGTTCAACAATTGTCAGTAACCTAGACTTAGACATCGAGCTGACAAAAAGGATAGGAAAAGCTACCACAGCATTGGCAAAACTCTCCAAGCGCGTCTGGGAAATGGTAAATTGACCACAGCGACCAAAATCCTAGTCTACAACGCCTGTGTTGTGAGCACTCTCCTTTATGGCAGTGAAAGCTGGTCAACATACATGTACCAAGAGCACAGATTGAATAGTTTCCACTTGCGCTGCCTGAGACGCATAATGGACATCTCTTGGAGGGACCATGTCTCCAATCAGGAAGTTTTAAGATTGGCCTATATGAACAGCATGTATGCTCTCCTGACACAAAGAAGATTACGCTGGCTCGGACATGTCACCCGCATGCCAGATGGTAGAATCCCGAAAGATATCTTGTATGCTGAGCTTGTGGAAGGAGTCAGACCCAAGGGCCGCCCAAGACTAACATATAGAGATGTCTGCAAGCGAGACATGAGAGCCTCAGGCATCAGCGAAAGTATGTGGGAAAACATAGCCAAAGACCGGAGTGCATGGAGACAGACTGTACGTGCTGGGACAACCCTTGCTGAGAACAAAAGAATTGAAGCGGCTTTAATCAAGAGGGATAAAAAGAAAGCTGCCCTGTCCTCTAGCCTTAAATCAGAGGCATACACATGTACGAATTGTGGCAAAGTTTGCCGTTCTAGAATTGGCTTGATTAGCCACACCAGATTCTGCCCCGTCTCAAGATTAAGCCAAAACCAGTGACTCATTTGGGCGCATCCATTGCCTTTCGAGACAAAAGGAGCCATATATATAGATACAATAAATACTTTCTTTTAAATTTTCAACATAATCTGAAAATGGGTGTGGGGACGAAACCCCTCATAATTACCGTATCTATGAATACAGAAGGATTAATATCCCTTATTGGTATTTGACAAAGTAATAAATTCCCAATAATTAATTGAGTAATGGGTTTAATTATTGTATATTGATTTACGTCTTGTCTATGACGATGAATAATTGTGCAAAGTTTCAGCTTGATCGAGAATGGGACAATACACGAATCAATCCAAAAATTAAGCAATTGGTAAATTATTTAGATCTATTCAATTAATTTTGCCTTATATAGCATACATGGAGCCAAACCCTGTTATGTTCAGATCAATGCTAGTAATATAGTTGTTCTTTCCCTTAGATAAGCTTTGTTTTTCAAAAAAAGTATTTTTTTTTCTATTCCTTGTTATAATTTGTAACGCATGCAAACAATAACATGTAACAGAATTAGTTCTTGAATGTTCCATAGATGCCACGTCCGGAGAATAATTCTTGAAAACTTCGTCAGCATAGAAAGTGTTGATGAGAACTCTTACAATGTATAGTAGTAGTAGTAGTGGTGGTGGCTTCAACATGACGACAATGAACAGGCATTGAACACAAGCTGACAACCTGCTGATCTGATTTCATTAGTGTATTTGTTAGTAGTACGTTAGTCGTTCTGAAAACTTGCCAGATGACAAAAGAGAAAGTTGGTTAGAGGTTGGAAGTTTAGCGTTATCTCGTCACAAATGTATTTCTTTCTTCTTGACTCAATACTCTAGATTTAAGTGCTAATGTTTATGGTTGAATAAATTGATTCTCTTTGTCTTCTTTCTTTCTTGCGAAACTCTTTCTCTCTTTCTCTCTCTCTCTTTCTCTCTCTCTCTCTCTTTCTCTCTCCCTCTCTTTTTCTCGCTTTCACCATTTTTTCTATCTTTCTCTTTCTTTCTCTATTTTTTTTTCATTCTCTCTCTTTCTAATTTTTCTTTTTTCTCTCTATTTTTTATTTCTTATCCATTTATCTCTTTCTTCTCTCTTTCTCTTTTTTTCTCTCTCACTTTTTCACTCTCTTTTTCATTCTCACTCTCCTCTTTTTCTCTTTTTTTTTTCTTTATCTCGTCTATCACTCACTCCACTTGCCCCCTTCTTTTCCCTAAAATAAAAATATGGCTGTGGTAAGAAATGTTTCTATGAATCTCGAAACAAAGTTTTCTTATATAAGTTCACCTCTGCCCTCAAACACGCAAACACAAGCCCTGACAGAAATCACACGCAGATTTAAAGGTCGTTAAACTGGTTTGAACAATTCTTCATTGTGTTCGCTGTTAGGCCAATGTGTCTCGACACTTTATGGAATGTATGCATATAATTTGTTGATACCATTGAATATATCCACATGCTTCACTACTAAAATGCTACAAGAGCATTGAATTTAAAGATTTTAAAAACTATTGGGTAAATACATTATTACGACGCTTCTATAAACTCACTCTGTTTCGTTCTTTTATGTTACTGTATTTCTTGTATGTTTCGATTTTTGCAATCAATTATTTGACCACTTATAGTTATCCAATCGTCAACTAATTTTGCATACAAGTTCAAACTCCATGACAACACATGAATCAATAAAACAAGGTTACAAAGAAAGTTTGTGTGGAAACACAAACTCAGAATCAGCCCCGAAGTAGTCCACCGAGAGTCTTCACCAGGATTGGAACACGGGACTTCCGGTTCCAAGTGCTTTACCCCTCAGCCACAGCATCTCCATATATTTATTTAGCGTACACTTATATTTGTTTAAATAATAATTATTAACCTTATTCATACATTCAAAATTAATAACATGTTACATATAATAAAGAGCAACTAAAAAAGATTTATTCTTCTAAGAAAATTAGATATACCGGCAAGATGAAAAAAAATAATTCTTGACCTACTTTAAGCTACAATTGTGTACAAATGACAAGACTTTCTCCTCGCAAATAAAAATGTATATCTCCATTGTCCTTTGTCTAACAAACTAGACATAGATTTAGCTAGATCTATACCTAGTTTTAGATCTTAATCTAGATTCAAGATCTAAGTCTAGATCTAGATTTTCTAGATTAAAATCTAAGTCTAGATCTAGAAATAGATCTAAGTCTAGAAGTAGAGTGAGATCTAAGTCTATATCTAGATCTAAGTCTAGATCTATATAGATTTAGAACTAGATATAGAATCTTGATATATAATCTACTATGTCTAGACTAGAACTTGTAAGAATTTACGTTTAATCTGAAAATTAGTAGACCTAGGCCAATGTTATGATCAAGAATAGTAGGTCCTTTGTTACCGGGTAATGGTGTACTATGCTGTCCGTATCCGATTCATTTCTTAATGTGATACTATTGGTTACATAATAAATAAATCTGCAAACCCTAAGAACAGAGCGATGACACTGAATCCTCGTTATAGTGAGATACCATTTTCACCATCTGTTCGTTATTCAAATATGCGGGGCTTCTGTTACTTGTTCTAGATAAAGAACTAGTATCATCACTAAACTATAATATGATTAAATTTTGTTTAGACTACTACTACATTCGTAATATATATATATATATATATATTTGGGACGAATCTCACTATCCAGGCTCTCTGCAAACTGCACCATACACCACCAACTTAAAGAACTTGACAACTCAGGGCTCCAAAGTAACGTAACACTTTAATAGTTGAATAAATAACAGCCAATACTGTACAATTGGCAACACGTACACTGTACAAATATCTCTCCGATAACACCGTTCCGCAGTATCAACTCTTGCACTGGCCTCTCCGTCTCGTTCCGGGCTTGCACTTGGTTCAACAGTTCAGGACTGACTTCACACACTAGGCTCGTTGTGTCGGACTCGATCGCAGACCAAGATCAAGACGCCAGCCGTCTCAACTGTACTTGACAGTACTCCGCACTGAACCGTCGTAATGCTCCGTACAGAACCACACCGCTGAACTGTGCTGTAGTCGACCGGACTGTAGTGAACCGGGCTCTGAACCCCTGCCGTGAACCGTCTTGACTGCGACACCTCCGCTCTTATATAGTGTCCCTACTGGCCTTCTCGAACCGGACAGAACGCCGCTCGACGTTTCTAGGTGGTCAGATGACTACAACTCTCGTGACGCTCCTGAGCTCTGTTCACGACGTCGATCCTTCCCGGACCGCCGTCGATCCTTCCCGAACCGCCGTGTTGACACTCGTCTCGGCTGACCGTCGTAACTCGTCACGGTTGACGGCTCGTCTAGCGCTGGCCTGGGGCGATTTGCATCGGCTGACTACACTCACACCACTACCCCCATCTGTGCCACCACCACGTTTATAACAATATATATATATTTATCTGGGCTCTATTTAGTCTTATTGAGACTGTCACGTTTAGGTCCCTATACTGAGGATATGTCAAAACTGCGCGCTATAAAAGTAGTTCATTATTTTTTAAACCTATAACTAAAACGAAGTTCGTATCAAAATTATTTTTTAAAAACATTTGAATCAGTATTGTGTTCAATGAGTTAGTTAATACATTGAAAATATATTTTATAATGATCCATTGACACTTCTACCAATGTGACCATAGATGCAAATGTTTTGTACCAATGCGCGAATCGATGAATGAAGCTTGATTTATTAATGAAGAAGTCCATGACCTTTCTTTAAAAAGTTACTTCCCCTGAAGTTTTCATTGAAAAGTGGTGTAATTTTTTGAAAACTCTGCTTGCATATATAATTTTAAAAATTCGATGGTTCACTTTCGGAAAAGAACAAAGTAGCCGTTGCATCAGAACTTTGAATGATCTAAAATATCATGATGTCCGATTTTCATTTTCTCTATTAGTTTCTGAGATCTAAACGGGATGGACGGACGAACGGATTGACAGACAGGCCACACAAAACTGATAGCGTCTTTTCCCCTTTCGGGGGCCGCAAAAAAAAACAACAACAATGAATTCATCAATAGTTGGTAATTTATTACTTTTGTTTTTATAGAGAAAATGTACCAAGCCAAGGGAAGATAAGCCTTGTGTAGAGAATTAGAAGATTAGAGTTAAAAGATAGCCAGAGCAAAATAAAATAATTAAATGTAAATGTAAAGATGATATCAAAGAAAGGTTTGTAAAAGATTCATTAATTAATTACCATTTTCACAAATGATGTTTACTTCTATAATGAGTAATAGTGTTAATTCGAGAAATGCTTGTTGGTTTCTATTTATAGACGAGGATATGGGGTGATTCTACAGGAATAATTCCCAGACCGTGTTCCGAGGAACCCTACTGTTAGGCGAGGCCTGAAAAGGAGCTCCACGAACTACTGGAAGAATTAACTAGGAGTCCATCACGAGAATTAACTAGGAGTCCATCACGAGAATTAACTAGGAGTCCATCACGAGAATTAACTAGGAGTCCATCACGAGAATTAACTAGGAGTCCATCACGAGAATTAACTAGGAGTCCATCACGAGAATTAACTAGGAGTCCATCACGAGAATTAACTAGGAGTCCATCACGAGAATTAACTAGGAGTCCATCACGAGAATTAACTAGGAGTCCATCACGAGAATTAACCTCCCTAAAAAATAAGTAAAGTGTTCCGCTAAATACTCAGAATGTGCGAAGTGTTCCGTTGAGGAAAAAGTTTGGGAAACACTGATCTAAAGTGTTATACACATACACATACAAATTGTTGCCTTGCGAACTGGCTGCGAACAGAGCGATGACATTAAATCCTCGTAATGATAAGATACCATTTTCACTATCTGTTCGTTATTCAAATATGCGGGGCTTCTGTTACTTGTTCTAGATCAAGAACGTGTCATCACTAAACTATAACACTAAAGATCTTCAACTGGTAACACTAGGTAAAAAAAACACGTTTTCATCGGCGTAGTCAATCTATTAATAGAGTTAAAATGGGGGGGGGGAAGAAATAGATTGGTATGAGGAAGCACATGTCTATCATTACTACCATATAGAGAGAAATGTACTAATTAGTTAATATTAAGCAATTATTATGTTGTCAAATGTCTATATTCTACTTGTTGTCAAATGTTTCTTCGATTGATTCTTATTGACAAAACACAAGAAAGAGAAAAATCTATATTTGCTATATGTCACGTACACCATGCCGTGGTATTGGTGTCATTTTAAATCAGGCTGAGCTTTTCATATACATTCATTTACAGCAGCATTTTTCAGACTGTGTGGTTGGGGGGGGGGGTTTCTGACAAGAAAAGGAAAGGGGGGGGGGACGAAGCTGGTCAATTAATTTTTGAAGGGGAAAAATAGTTTCTTTTTTTTATTATAGTTATCAGACTCTATTCAATGATAACCAAATCGAATAAAATTATTATTAAAATGTTTCAAAAGTGAAAATAGTTTAAGGACCTATTGAGTGTAGGCCTTTTACATTGACTTCAAAATGTCTACTCTTAATTGATTTTTCTAGAATTTTTTGTGTCAGAATGGTCGAAATTCTTTGGTACAATTGTACCTAGCTCTGTTGGCGACGTTTTTTACCTTTACCTTTACGTAAAAATCTATGGCCATATTACAAGATCCCCAGGGCTCGCAAAGACCTTCCTTCAGGACCAGGAAAAAGAAGAAGAGGCAGACAGAGAAAGCGATGGGAAGACAATATAATAATGGCCATTGAATGAGGTTCTAACTAAGGCAAAAGACAAAGAGGAATGGAGAAAGACGGTCGACGAATCTTGCATGGTGCCCCAACGGTCCAACGGACTAAAGGGAAAGGTAAAGGCAAATGCTGACTACGTTAATGTGACAAAAAAATATTTGAGGCAAGATGTCTTACTTATCACGATAAGACATCTTATTTAATATGACAAGACATATTATTTAACACGACAAGACGTTTTACTTAACACGACAAGAAGTCTTAAAATTAATAAATATATGGGGTCATGAAGGATGAAGCAGGAATCTGTGGTAATCAGGAAGAATTATCAACCAATCTTCAATACAGCTGTCAATGTAAGGCAGTGTGAAATACTTACTTTTTACAGGGAACTTGTATTAAAAAATTGTAATAGCAGCACGAACTCTCCCCAGTAAGGTTTCCATCTAACGCAAAATATGAGTGCGCTGGTGTGCAAGACATACACACACACACAGAGGGGGGACAGGCAGATAGACAGAGGGAGACAGAAAGACATTGATGTTAGTGGTACCCCCCATCCAGACGATGCTTTCTGCTACCCCTCCCCCATAATCTTGTAACTGAATGATATTACTTTAAGTTTTAAATAAATGAAGGACACTTTATCTAATCCTTGGTAGTCTTCTCACACAAGTAAATTTATGGTAAGTGTGCGGAGTAAAAAATCGTTTTTATCTTTATAAACAATTCACTTCTGAAAGAAATTGTTCGTCCTTTCTGACTGAACCTCTACATTTCGTTATGGAGTGTATACAACTTAAATATAAATGTATTTATTTTCTGCGATTCTTTACTAAGCAACGTTCTAACGCGTGTTTAGCAAGAGAATCAGTTTTAAGACAATCAGAAAGAGAGATGACAAATCATCGGAGTTGGCAGCTCCCGTGTGTCTTCTTGTATAATGTTGTATAATGAACGGTTTGTAAAAAAAAAAAAAAGTCTGTGTTGACAGCACGGATTAGCATCGTCTTGGAGAGATGGAATATTAATAAACCGATGCTTGGCATAATTGAGTTCATTGGGAAAACAGAATCAATAAACAATATCCGAGACTTAGTACACGCGACGCATGCCGGGAAGAGAAGTTGACTTGGGGTTTTGTCCAACGATGATACAATCTAATAGCTTCAGACAGGGAGTTCTTTGTTGGTGACAATGTTCAAGACAGTAGATATAGAGAGTCAGTACATGATTTCAGTCTGGGAATGATACTGGAATAACAGAAAAATACATAACTAGATTGACACATGGATACGCGTAGGACGTAATTATCTTCTTCTTTGAAGGAACGTCAGTAATGTAAAAGATAAGAAGATATATTTTAAAAAAAATACTTACATATTTTTTTATGAATATTGCCCGGCTGATAAATACTATCATCTTAATAGCTTATAAAACAAGCAGATACAACTTCCTGAATCCTAATGCGACAAACAAAAATAATATTTTTTTGGGGTCCTATTCTGAATCATTAAGAGCAGTAAGGACATGGCTGTGTGGTATGCACGTCGTCACGAAGGTCCCATAATCTCCGACATCCCGTGCCGTCCTTCAGTAGATTCGGGCCTGGATGTAACAATCTCTATTTCTGAAAAGGAACTTCCAAAGCTAGTAAAACCTACTTTAAAAAGAAAAAGAGTAACAGCTAGTCAATCGGCGTCTTAGCATAGGCCGCTATTTTGTTGAGCCGGCCTTGGGCCACTGTAACCTATGCGACCGCAGTGGGCCCGCACTTTCATAAGACCCGCACTTTCATAGGGCCCGCGCTAATTCTAGGTGTATACATTATTAAATTAAACCATTTATAACTTGTAACAGATTTCCCGCGGCCTCCCGTCAATTTACCAGGAGCTCCTGGAAATCTCCTTGAAATTGCAAAATATACGAAAAAGTCATGGAAATATTCGAAAATTATTAAAATCTTTAGAAAACTCATACACATCTCCTGAAATATAGGCCTATACACAAAAATTGTCATTTTGAGGTGTCATTCAATATAGAAACCCCCCCCCGCCCCCAATTTTACGCGCGATAAAAAAAAACGGCATTATCTGTAATTTTGGAATGTGGTGAAAGAAGCTTGTCGCGCCTTAAACTAATGAAGAATTACTTGAGGTCAACAATTCTCGTAGATAGATTGAAACATTTGGTAATTCTTGCTATTGAGCATGATCTATGTGGAAATTTGAATTTTTATCATATATGGTATGACTTCGCTATACGTAAGGCTCGTAAAGTAATTCTGTAGGTAGTAAAAAATGAATAAAATGCAAAGACGAATATATTTTCTAATACAAACTCTTCATTTTCACTTAATATCCGTATCCCTACCCAAACTTAGCCCTGCGAAATCTGTTTTGAATATGGCCTCACAATGGTTAAGTCCGGACCTGCTAGTTAGTGACGGGTGAATACAGAGTAGATTACTTGTTCTCCCCCCCCCCTCTTTTTTTAGCCGCTAAAACTACCTGGGGTAGAAATATAAAAAGAGTGATCTTTCCATGACTTCTTGGTCACAACGGTTAAGTCCAGCCCTGCTATTTTGTGACGAGTGAATATTACTTGTTCTCCCCCCCCCCTTTTTTTTTTGTTTTGTTGGGTAACTCTAGTCCGACTTGTAGAAATAAAAGAGTGATCGTTCCTAAATTTGTTGTCCAAACTCTTGAGCCATGAAGAAAATTATATATAGATAGATAGATAATAAAGTAAATTTCACCTCGAAAAGATGGCGTCTGAAGCACTAGAAATAAAGTCTTCAGTAGGTGTGGAGTAGAATATTGTTTGTCGTCACAAAATTTTAGATTAAAACATAACACTTTAAAGGCGACTTTTCAAACTCAAAATGCACTTGATATCACAAGAAGATAGTGAACAATATATAAAGTAAATCATCTTACTGTAATAAGATCAGCATCTGGCCTTTAGATACATCTATTTTAGTAGCCTTTAGAAACATCTATTTTAGTATAAACTCCGGGTCTTCGTAAGGCATAACAATTCGATACAAGCTCGTGTTACTTTGAAGGCTTCAAGCCACGATTATTTCTGACTGATCTCTTCTCTTTATTCAATAGATTATTTTCACGTTTCATTTTTTTTTTAAAAAAAAAAAAGCTCCTTAAGTGAATAAGGATTAAAAATAGAAGTAAAGTATTTAAATGGAACAAACGAAAATAGCCGGCATTGAAAAAAAAAGCGTCGATATTATAGTCAAGTGATCGAAGTTATTTCAGCTATTTCAATTCATTGGTAACGAAATGTATGCGACTGTATTCTATAACAAGTGGCGGGATAGTCGATCCACAGAATGAATGCGTATTATATTACACTTGTGCAGTTGTATGTGCAGTTAGAATGCTATAAGCCCTTTAGTGTGTAGGAATTGATAGGCTTCAGTATTTACCCGAATGTTAGGTACAGAAATAGATAGTGGGAATATTATTAGTAGGGAATCAAATACTTGTGGCGTGACGAAGGATTACGCTGCATGGGGCGGTACTTTCAATGCTTTAGGAAGAAGAGTTTACTTTTGTGTTTTCTTTGATAATATAACATTCTGAAGGTCAGTAAAAAATGAGCAAGCTATTAAGAGGACTAATCTACCGTTACCATTCTTTTTTTTTTTTTGCTTTAGATCTCGATTGATAGTCATTATTTGTTGAGTGATTGGATTTTTTGATGTGGTTAGAAAATATAAATATGAAAACATTTATTTTTAAGCTGATTCAATATTCAACAGTTCTCATTACTGGCACGATTCTAGATTATTACCACGAAAAAATAACAATACAAAACTCTAATTTATTTATATACTTATTGGTGAGCTAGAAAGTGTTTGACGTAACAGAGGTGCCCCACGGAAACGCTTTAAAGATTAGCTTAGGCGCCAACTTGCTTTAACTGACAGAAGGGAGCTGCCGAGGACAGACTTACACAGAAAATCTAAATCGACCACCGGCTGACAATGGTTACGCCTGCGCTGGTTGTGGCAAAAAAAGTAGGTCACAGCTTGGGCTGCGTAGCCACGAGAAATACTCATAAATTTTCGGACTTAATTATTATTACTGTTGCGATACATTAATTAACAAACGCATAAAGAGCCGTGAGAGCTATAAAAACCGAATACTCATATTTGCCTAGTTTCACAATTAGTAAAATCAATAGATTTAAGACACTTCAGGACAGAAGACTAAAAGGTGAAATATAAAAAAAAAAAAAAATCATATTGAGTGACATTGCATCAATATTTTTGACTCAATCATGTAATTTATACTTTTAATATCTATTCGAGACTAACAATAATAAATGTATGCGATAAGAAATATTCTATTTTAAAGTTTTTACCGACTGACTTGGCCGGTCTGTCGTTCTGGTAACAGTGTTGTTACTTCCCATTCTCGTATCAAGTTGAAACTTTGTACAATTGTTCATAATTCATTCAACACTGAGCCATCACTTACAAATAAAGATAAAACACAACCTATTGAAATATTTAGAAAGACACAAATATAAGTCCACATTTCTTTTTTCATATGTTAGGACTCATTCGTACTAGTGCTTCTTTTCCCCTAGTGCCATAAGCGAATTAAATGGGTTGCCTGAATCAGACAGGAAAGTCGATGACTTAGCAGAGTTTGTCTCTAATCAACATTCAGGACTACATTGATACATGGGAATGAGTATGACATAATTATATTCTCTTTGGAAGGAATATCTTGAAGTTCATTTTGTTGACCAAAAATTATTTTTCTTGATTCAAAGTCTTTATGAGTATTGCTTTTAAATAGACTTTTAATACAGTTTAGTCCTGATCTTTACACTGAATCAAGCTATATGCTACTTATAACTACAGACCATATTGCTCAGTGTATACGATCATTTTCTCATACTCTCTGTAAGAACTTTTTAAAAATTATTATTTATTGATAATCTTTTAGTTTCTATAGACTTGTTTAAACAGGAATCAATGTTTCGTTTCCTATTATGTAAGAGCAAAGTTCAATCCTACCTAACCTGACACCACATTCTGTTTGTGACCTACGGTGCTACTACTGACATCTCGCGTGACTCGTAAAGTGGTCATCAGACCACCAGTGGCTAGTGCTGTGTCCATCAATCTGGTTCACAGCAGCCTGGCACTTGTAAAATGCATTAACCTCCTGGCCTCTCAGGGCGGCAATAAATGTTGTTCCATGGAACCATGGGGGCAGGGTTAAATTGGTTTTTGAAATCTGGCGCTCGTATTGGGTTCAGCTCAAGTGACTTTTTTAAATTTTTATTTTCTTTTTTTGCAACAGTAGAATTTTCTTTTCCCATCTTTGTGACGCATAAAGTCACGTGACTACAGACTGAGGCAGCATTACGCTTTAGATGGAGAAGTATGTGACTATATCTAATTCCATCTTATAGACTAAAAAAAGAAAGGGGGCTAATAGATTGTTCTTTAGATATCTTAAAAGAAGTGATTTGATCCTATATACTTTTGTTTAGTTATCTATACATTCTGTATTAGAAAAATATGAAAGAGTTTGTTGAGTAATTTTGAAAAATCGTTTTTTTTTTTGCAGCCCTGCCATATTACTTCCCTTGAGTCGAAACTCTTCAGTTATAAATAACTATGAAATGATGTCTTTTCGCTACAGGAAAGAAAGAGGGGAAAGGTTTAACATGTATGTAACAACCGGGTTATCCAGCATCTTTTTCTAGTTATCATAGAAGGCTTATCTTGTAGTCCGAAGATTTAGAAGAAGTGCACTATATCATGTGGCCAGGCAGTCCTGGGTGTTGTATACGAAGCAGGTCGTTTTGGCACAGACGTTTTGGCACAGACGTTTTGGCACAGACGTTTTGGCACAGACGTTTTGGCACAGACGTTTTGGCGTTCTGGTTGTTTTGGCACAGTGGTTCTTTTTTAAACACGTCTGATACATTATATATGTTCATTTGATAATGTCTTTAAAAAAGAATGATACATGTCTATGTTGTGTATGTGTGTTTGTATTCGAAAGTATTTTTATGTGAATAGCAAAAGTTCTTTTTGTCCATTAGATTTTGAATATAACTATGTATTTTCATTGTTGTCACGTCAATAAACATCATGATTTGGTGTTGGTTTTGATAGTTCCCAAAAACAAACAAATAAGACATGAATAGAAAGAAGTCGATGATTCTCAGTTGATATTTTAGCGTTTTAAAAAAGCTAAATCGCTTATAATGTGTCCTCTCTGTTGGGTCGTTTATAGTTTGTCCGCCCTACGGGTTGCTTGTTTGACCAAAATTCAACATTTGTAAATAGATTGTATTTCAACACAGACGCGTCTGGCAGAGACAACTACTGAGAAGTGCGAGACGTCTGGTTGCAGTGGCAGACCCAGAGAAATGTTTGGAAAACAGTACACGTCCATGTGAGTAGAACAAGAGAGGAATAGAAGAGACTATGTTAAGCTAACAGAGGAGTGCAATAATAGAGAGATAAGAGAGTCTATGTAGTGCTAACATAGGAGAGCAATAATAGAGAGATAGAAGAGTCTATGTAGTGCTAACATAGGAGTGCAATAATAGAGAGATAAGAGAGTCTATGTAGTGCTAACATAGGAGAGCAATAATAGAGAGATAGAAGAATCTATGTAGTGCTAACATAGGAGTGCAACAATAGAGAGATAAGAGAGTCTGTGTAGTGCTAGCATAGGAGTGCAATAATAGAGAGATAAGAGAGTCTTTGTAGTGCTAACGTAAGAGTACAACAATAGAGAGAAAAAGAGAGTCTGTGTAGTGCTAACATAGGAGTGCAATAATAGAGAGATAAGAGAGTCTATGTAGTGCTAACATAGGAGTGCAATAATAGAGAGATAAGAGAGTCTATGTAGTGCTAACATTCTGTGGCATTTTACGTCTCGTGAGACGATCTTTTCCCTTTGCAACTTCTTGTGTGACTAAAGAGGCCAATCCTTGATACACAGCTGCGATCACAGGTTGGGCATATAAAATCACCAGGCGCCATTGCATTTTCACCCTTCTTTCTGCTTCTGTTGTGTATGACATCTGCAATCTGTGACCCTTCCTTTATGCTCTCTCTCCATGTGGATCTGTCCAGTGCCACCTCTTCCCAGTTGCCAGTGTCGATTTTGAAGAGCTTCATGTCGCGTTTGCATACATCCGTATAACGTAAAAGTGGGCGACCAGCGGCTCTCCTGCCTTCAATTAGATCGCCATACAGGATGTCCTGTGGAAGTCGACCTACTGGCATTCTACGAACGTGGCCAAGCCAGCCAAGGCGTCTGCTGCTGATAACAGAGCGGATGTCCTGGCATCCTGCTCTATGTAGCACTTCCTCATTTGTTATCTTATCTTGCCACCTTATTTTAAAGATCCGCCTTAGGCATCGGAGGTGGAAGACATTCAGCTTTTTTTCCTGCCATGAGTAGGTTGACCATGTTTCACTTCCGTACAGCAAGGTGCTCAACACACAGGTCCGGTAGACTAGGGCTTTAGTACTGCTAGTCAGCAATATGTTGTCCCAGACTCTTTTCTGCAACCTTCTCTACGACTACTGCAGGAGAAATTTAGAGAGAGAGACAGACCCCTTTACATTGTTTTTGTCGATCTGACTAAAGCTTTTGACATGGTCAGCAGAAGTGGCCTTTTCAAACTCCTGAGGAAAATAGGTTGCCCTCCCAAACTACTGAAGTTAATTGAATGTTTTCACGAGGAAACTAAATGTACTGTCAAATTCAATGGAGCCCAATCAGCACCTTTTGAGGTTTGCAGTGGTGTCAAGCAGGGATGTGTGCTCGCACCTACTCTGTTTGGCATATTCTTCTCCTGTCTACTGCATTATGCGTACAGCGACATAAACGAAGGTGTGTTTCTCCATACAAGATCCTCTGGAAAACTATTTAATGTATGTAGTGCTAACATAGGAGTGCAATAATAGAGAGATAAGAGAGTCTATGTAGTGCTAACATAGGAGTGCAATAATAGAGAGATAAGAGAGTCTATGTAGTGCTAACATAGGAGTGCAATAATAGAGAGATAAGAGAGTCTATGTAGTGCTAACGTAGGAGTGCAATAATAGAGAGATAAGAGAGTCTATGTAGTGCTAACATAGGAGTGCAATAATAGAGAGATAAGAGAGTCTATGTAGTGCTAACGTAGGAGTGCAATAATAGAGAGATAAGAGAGTCTATGTAGTGCTAACGTAGGAGTGCAATAATAGAGAGATAAGAGAGTCTATGTAGTGCTAACGTAGGAGTGCCATAATAGAGAGATAAGAGAGTCTATGTAGTGCTAACGTAGGAGTGCAATAATAGAGAGATAAGAGAGTCTATGTAGTGCTAACATAGGAGTGCAATAATAGAGAGATAAGAGAGTCTATGTAGTGCTAACGTAGGAGTGCAATAATAGAGAGATAAGAGAGTCTATGTAGTGCTAACGAAGAGACATGCAACTTGTAGGTGAAGGAGATGAGTATTTCTTAATGTACTTCCTTTCTGAAGAAAACAAAAGACTTCCCGTTGCTTGAAGGGTTCCTTGGGAATACTAGGGCCTTTTCATCCATTCCAAACTGACACTTTTACATGGGAAATGAAACTGCCACCCAATGATCTGTCACACTCAGAAATGAATGCAGAATGCGTTATAACAAGAGACTCCTAATTAATATGAAGTAAATTCAGAAATAGGAAGTCCTGTATCCTTAATAATGAGTATTGTTCAGTGTGATGTCTCTGTGGCCGGAGTGTGTAACTGAGGGTTATAACTACAAAAGTAACTTTTAACCGAATAATAGTGGGGAAAATCAGTGGGTTTTTTTTTTTTTTTTTTTGTATATTTTATTTCTGAAATAACTAGGCAGAACAGTTTAAGAAAAATATACAACTAATTAAAATCAAGTTGTAGACTAGTGTTTATTTATCGATCTGAAGGGTTTCCTCCCATTTGTCTGGTATATAGCGTGTAGTCTTGTCTATCAAACATAGAATCTAGTTAATTGCTTCCCTTGGCGATCTGTTTTTTTTTTCAAATCTATATAATATGTCCCTCATTTAATACTCACTCTTATTAGTTTCTACCTCTTCTAACCCCACAACACATCAACACACACACAGCTTTCTGTCTCTCTGTTTCTCTCTCTCTCTCACTCTCTTAATATATATTTTTAAAAATCTTTCCAGTAAATCCAATTTTTCAATTTGAAACAAGGATGGCTACCTGACCGCGTGAAACAGTCCCGAGTTCAAACCTTGCCAGATTCCTTCCCCTGCTATGCTAGGTTATTATAAGCTTTATTTCTAAACCAGTTCCGAAACTTAGAAAAAAAAACAACAAAGTCGTAATCCTTGGAAAATGATTTGTAATAGTCGAGGGGAGGGGTTAAATATAAAAGGACAAGAAACGCTGTAGACAAGAAAACGTTTGAGCATATATGTGTTTTTCTGTGTCTTGTAAAGTGGGAACAAGCAGTCCCCTTGCTGTTAAGTCCAAGTCCTGTAATCATTCGACATACAGTCTGCATCGGTAACATATTAGAAAGGTCGAGGTTCGGGGCGTTCCAAACACTACATCACTGTATGTTTCTTTTGTTGTTTTCTATTCATGTGTATGTTTCTTTTGTTGTTTTCTAGTCATGTGTATGTTTCTTTTGTTGTTTTCTAGTCATGTGTATGTTTCTTTTGTTGTTTTCTAGTCATGTATATGTTTCTTTTGTTGTTTTCTAGTCATGTGTATGTTTCTTTTGTTGTTTTCTAGTCATGTGTATGTTTCTTTTGTTGTTTTCTAGTCATGTGTATGTTTCTTTTGTTGTTTTCTAGTCATGTGTATGTTTCTTTTGTTGTTTTCTATTCATGTGTATGTTTCTTTTGTTGTTTTCTAGTCATGTGTATGTTTCTTTTGTTGTTTTCTAGTCACGTGTATGTTTCTTTTGTTGTTTTCTATTCATGTGTATGTTTCTTTTGTTGTTTTCTAGTCATGTGTATGTTTCTTTTGTTGTTTTCTATTCATGTGTATGTTTCTTTTGTTGTTTTCTAGTCATGTGTATGTTTCTTTTGTTGTTTTCTATTCATGTGTATGTTTCTTTTGTTGTTTTCTATTCATGTGTATGTTTCTTTTGTTGTTTTCTAGTCATGTGTATGTTTCTTTTGTTGTTTTCTAGTCATGTGTATGTTTCTTTTGTTGTTTTCTAGTCATGTGTATGTTTCTTTTGTTGTTTTCTAGTCATGTGTATGTTTCTTTTGTTGTTTTCTAGTCATGTGTATGTTTCTTTTGTTGTTTTCTAGTCATGTGTATGTTTCTTTTGTTGTTTTCTATTCATGTGTATGTTTCTTTTGTTGTTTTCTAGTCATGTGTATGTTTCTTTTGTTGTTTTCTATTCATGTGTATGTTTCTTTTGTTGTTTTCTATTCATGTGTATGTTTCTTTTGTTGTTTTCTAGTCATGTGTATGTTTCTTTTGTTGTTTTCTAGTCATGTGTATGTTTCTTTTGTTGTTTTCTAGTCATGTGTATGTTTCTTTTGTTGTTTTCTAGTCATGTGTATGTTTCTTTTGTTGTTTTCTAGTCATGTGTATGTTTCTTTTGTTGTTTTCTAGTCATGTGTATGTTTCTTTTGTTGTTTTCTATTCATGTGTATGTTTCTTTTGTTGTTTTCTAGTCATGTGTATGTTTCTTTTCTTGTTTTCTAGTCATGTGTATGTTTCTTTTGTTGTTTTCTATTCATGTGTATGTTTCTTTTGTTGTTTTCTATTCATGTGTATGTTTCTTTTGTTGTTTTCTAGTCATGTGTATGTTTCTTTTGTTGTTTTCTAGTCATGTGTATGTTTCTTTTGTTGTTTTCTATTCATGTGTATGTTTCTTTTGTTGTTTTCTAGTCATGTGTATGTTTCTTTTCTTGTTTTCTAGTCATGTGTATGTTTCTTTTGTTGTTTTCTAGTCATGTGTATGTTTCTTTTGTTGTTTTCTATTCATGTGTATGTTTCTTTTGTTGTTTTCTAGTCATGTGTATGTTTCTTTTGTTGTTTTCTAGTCATGTGTATGTTTCTTTTCTTGTTTTCTATTCATGTGTATGTTTCTTTTGTTGTTTTCTATTCATGTGTATGTTTCTTTTGTTGTTTTCTAGTCATGTGTATGTTTCTTTTGTTGTTTTCTAGTCATGTGTATGTTTCTTTTGTTGTTTTCTAGTCATGTGTATGTTTCTTTTGTTGTTTTCTAGTCATGTGTATGTTTCTTTTGTTGTTTTCTATTCATGTGTATGTTTCTTTTGTTGTTTTCTAGTCATGTGTATGTTTCTTTTGTTGTTTTCTATTCATGTGTATGTTTCTTTTGTTGTTTTCTATTCATGTGTATGTTTCTTTTGTTGTTTTCTATTCATGTGTATGTTTCTTTTCTTGTTTTCTAGTCATGTGTATGTTTCTTTTGTTGTTTTCTAGTCATGTGTATGTTTCTTTTGTTGTTTTCTATTCATGTGTATGTTTCTTTTGTTGTTTTCTAGTTATGTGTATGTTTCTTTTCTTGTTTTCTAGTCATGTGTATGTTCTTTATTGTAGCCCTCTTCACTCTGTTATTTTTAGTTTATTTTAATTTCAATGAATTCCTATGTAACATAAAGTACTACCTCAAACTCGCCTCGTTCCTAGATCTAGTATGTTCAGTAGTGGCGACCAGCTTTTTACAGCCTAAGAGCCAGGATCATTTTCAATATGAATGTCAGAGACAGACCTTGAACAAAATAACTCGAATCCCTAGAACTAATGTCTCTACGGCTTTATTATTAAAGGTGGACATTTGGGGCCGAATAACACAAAGTCATGAACCGGAAATGATGTAAAATACTACCTCTGACTCGTCATCTACGATTTTCTAAATACTGTAAAACATTAAATTTATCAGTAGATTTTCTCTGCGATATAAAGAATTAAAACTAGCTGGTTTTCGCGATGACTTTAGGTAAAGTTCTTCCTCTAGCTCTATAAAAATAAAATTCTAAAATTACTTTTTTTTTTTTACTTTTTTTCTACGAATGCTAAGATTGACTGAGGTCTCAATTATTATTATTAGGCATAGTTTCCACTAAGTTTTAAATGTTGCCTTTTCCATTTTTATAGCAAACAGTAAACGAAGATATGTGGCCACTGCAACTGTCTGCAACTCCAAAACACCATTTTATCCCTCAACAAATTTACTTTGCTATTCAGAGCCGGGCGATCTCTGTAACATTTTAACATCCCTTTTTCAAAATCCCAAACCTCGTTTTTAGCAGCCAAATATGTAATGCCTTAAGTAGCGTAGTGAAATAAATATTGAATTTTTAGTTTAAACTTAAAATGTAATGACTTTGAAGTGTCTATTCATCATGGTGCAGGATCTTGATGAATGTAAAGTTCAATAAATATGTGGAGTATTTGACTGTTTACATTCGTGCATAATGTCCCGGAACTGTGGAACTATCTTACTAGTTTTTCATACTTGTTTTTTTTTTTAAAATGCTTGTTCACAGATGTATAGCAATACTCTTCCGTTGAAAAACATAAAGTCTATCTTCCAATCTTCATTAGAAATATTAGTAATACAGTCACAGGCAATGTCCTTCAGGGGGCTTAACAAATTCTTTCTTGAGATCCCATATTCTTCTTAATACATCGCCCATTCCTAGCCAGCGGATATTATGGGGGTCGGTTGACGAGGGTGTCATGTACCCAGCACAACGACCATTCCTAGCCAGCGGATACTATGGGGGTCGGTTGACGAGGGTGTCATGTACCCAGCACAACGACCATTCCTAGCCAGCGGATACTATGGGGGTCGGTTGACGAGGGTGTCATGTACCCAGCACAACGACCATTCCTAGCCAGCGGATACTATGGGGGTCGGTTGACGAGGGTGTCATGTACCCAGCACAACGACCATTCCTAGCCAGCGGATACTATGGGGGTCGGTTGACGAGGGTGTCATGTACCCAGCACAACGACCATTCCTAGCCAGCGGATACTATGGGGGTCGGTTGAAGGGGGTGACATGTACCCAGCACAACGACCAACCGCTTTTACTTTCCTTACTTATGGAAGTACGATGCATAGGAATCCGTTCGGAAGCCAAGCGCTTGGGCCTAATAGTGTAACTCTTCTAGAACTTATGCTATAGTATTTGTATTTCAAAACTAAAATACTAAATCGTAAATCATAACAATGATCACAACAAGAAAAGGGAATAAATCAATAAGAAGGACAAGAACACATTATTTTGTTGACACCTTTGGAAGTTTAAGACGAAGAAGAATGGGATGAGAGTGATACATCGTCAAGGAATGGATTCAAAATGTATGTCACTTTGGTAAAACAAAGGTTAGCTACCAATCAGATCAATAGAATATTGATCCTTGTTTATGCATGTTGCTGTTGGAACAATTATTTGTATGTGTGTTAAATTTGTAAATATTTTATTAGCTTGCTATACTATCACTGCAATTTTCATTGATAAACTCTAAAACACACGCATACACACATACTAACAGTTTCACATGTACATACACACATACACACAAATATCTTGACAATTCTTAAGAATTTAAGCTATAGTCCAATGTCGGTAAACCAAAAGACAATAAAACAACACAATGTATTGCAAGCATTTGTAATAGTTACCTGTTTACTAGTTCAAGAAGAAATCCCGTACAACGTATCAATTTACGAAACCGAGCACACAAGTCTAAATCAGTCTAAAGAAAGAAAAAAAAACTCTCGATCTTGTATATAATAAAATCCTGTTTTTAATACTTTATAAATGGAAATAAAAAAAGGACGAATAAGTAAACTTTAAGTCCAAAATGGATTTATTTTATATTCGCTTAAATTGAGATTGCATAAACTGCTACACAAGTCTATTAGATCAGTTAAATGATTTTCTTTACGTTTATATATAATATAACGCTAAAACTTAAATGCATAGATGTGAAACAGTGCGTACTAAAACACGAAACTATAATCAATAAAGAAATCGAAACTAACACATCAACGTGATAAACTTCATTGAATAGATCTACATTTTTTGAACAAACAAAAAAGCTGCCACAACGCGCTTGAACTGTTGGATGATGTGAATGTTATCCCTTGGCTTCGGCGGAGATTTATTTGTATGTATCTGGCCGAGCTACTTGTTTTGTTAGTCTCACTTAGTAAATCAAACGCTCGACACCCCCCCTGGTCGCGCTGGCAATACGTCACACGGCAGACGAGCGGCTCCCTACCAGGGTACCACTTACGAGCGAGCCACTGATTTCTAGAACTACGCAACTCAAAACTGATTTGAACTCCAGCTCGTGTTTTTTGTGTGTGTTTCCCCTTGTGTACTAGAATGTTCTGTCTATTTCCTTACTTCTATCTATCGACCTTAAACCTACTTTTATTTTAATTTTTCATTTTTATGTCTGGAACTCTGTGATATCGTTTGACTAGTTCGTAACGACGATTTTAGTTCGTCTATATTATGAAGAACAGAGTTTGAAAATGCGTTTTTAAAATAGTCGCAACCTGTGCCTCAAGTTAACCTTAAAGAAGAACGAATGGAAGACTTGTAGAAACATATATCAGTGGTTCTCAAAACGAAGACTAGATAGATAGATAGATAGATAGATAGATAGATAGATAGATAGATAGATAGATAGATAGATAGATAGATAGATAGATAGATAGATAGATAGAGATAGATACAGGCTGAGTCCACACCATACATTTAAGGTGGTTGGTCAGTATGCTAGCCAGATGACACCCTTGTTGACCTATAGCCATAGAAACAGATGACCCTTACATCCTCTGCCTTCCATCTATGGCAAGCTTTACGATTTTCTTGAATACTCACCACACATTTATTTAGTTTTCATCTTTGTTAGGAAACAAAGAAAGATAGTATTGTAAAGCAAATAAAGTATAGTATTAGTTTCGCTATACAAGATAATATGCCTCTCTTAGCAATTTAAATTTATTGTGTGTATATGTGCTTTTACACTAAAACAGGAATTAAGTTTTTAAAAAAGTGAAAAACAAAGTTAGAACAGGCTCCCGAAGTTGTCCACTCTGGTATATTTCAATATTCAATGTTTTTATCATGTATATCAGAAGATATACAGTAAAAACTATCAGCTACCCCAAACGCCCAAACCTACCTACGTCCTAACAAAGAAGACGCATTTGTCGAGAGTGTCAAAGAGGCTCAAATTATCTCTTGGAAAAGCCCTGAACAGAAACCATGCAGCTGTGTGCATTGTACGCATGTCATCATACAGGGTCCATTAGTGACAGTTCCATCTACTTTGTAAGGTATCCACGCAGACTTATGTATTGTTTCAAAAGACCCCTCCCTCCTAAGGTTTAGTGGACATAAATTCGCCATTAATTCAGCAGCTTTAAGCCCCACTGTGATTGTTACATTCGAAGCTAATGATGTAGCACTATGTACCATGGATTTACCAGCTGCCACAAAGTTCTTGTGTAAAAAGGAACCAATGCGTTGATTTCTCTGCATGTTATTGAAACGCTTTCTTAGATTGTGAGCGATTTTCTTTAGTATGTTATCATTGAAAATATTGATCATATTAATGAAATTTACCTGAAAATGATTTTGTTGAAGGTTCCAGATTTTTATTCAATTTAGATTCTAGATCTAGTTTAGATCTAAAGAGTTGTAAATTAGAAGTCTAGATCTAGTTCTAGATTTAGATGTCTTTATAATGAAAGTACCTACATACGGGTAGCATCATTCATACATGTAACTGACGGTGTCAAAATCACAGGTTCGATACCCGGAATGAGACAAATTTATTTTTTTAAATATTTTTTTAAAAATATATTTTATTTTATTTAAGTTGTATAATGGAGCTAATGTATTTGGCAGAATTAAAGTCATTGGTTAACATGCATGACGCATAGGACGTAATCATCTTATTTTTTGAAGTAACGTCTGTATTTTATAAGATAAGAAGACTTTTTTAAATGTATATTTTTATGTTTTTCTTGTTGTTTTTGTTGTTTTTTTCTGTGTTACAACCGAATCTGGAGATGAATACGTTATTTCAAAACACAATTGCTGCCGAAGAACCTAGTTTAGGAAAAGAACTAACAGAGTCTCTCTTTTCGAAATAAAACACTACAATTGTGTATAGTAGAAATCATGAAAATATTGACCACATAATGTATTTTAATTTCAAAAATAGATTTGCAAAAGTAGACCTATTAAGAAGCTTGCAACTTATTGACTTAATGTCTTTCTTTATATCGTGTTAAGTTTGTTTTACATGTTTCAGATGTTCGTTTAGAATTGAAGCTAATCTACATCCTAGTCCAAACCTCCCTCAGGACGACGGGCTGGGTTACCAGGGTATGAACCCGAGACCATCGGACGACAGTCAAGCGCGCATACCACATATCCAGGCAGCCATCTTCGCTAAAATGAGTTTGTCCAGCAGATAAGATCTCTATTTATTTTTACCTTCCTAGTGACAGTAAAAAAGTTCCCCTTTCACACCTTGTGGTCTATAGGGCAGATGATGCAAAGGTCATCTGTTTCTGTGGCCTACGGTTAACGAAGGTGTCTTGTGGCCAGCACAACGACCAACCGCCTTTACGTTTCCACAACTATTGTCAGGTACCCATTTAGAGCTGGGTGGACTCAGAGGCGCCCAGAGATCCCGAATTGAAAATCCCAATCTTCACCGGGATTCGAACCCGGGAGTCAAGCGCTTTACCACTCAGCCACCGCTCCTCCCCTAGTGACAGTAGTTGTTATTAATTATTATTTGGTTGTTTTGGAAATGTATATATATTTGAAACTGTTCTTTTGTAAGTAATTTTTTTTGTTTAACATTTTAAAAGCTACATTTATCATAGTTAATATTAAAAAGCTACATTTATCATAGTTAATATTAAAAAGCTACATTTATCATAGTTAATCTTAAAAAGCTACATTTATCATAATTAATATTAAAAAGATACATTTATCATAGTTAATATTAAAAAGCTACATTTATCATAGTTAATATTAAAAAGCTACATTTGTCATAGTTAATATTAAAAAGCTACATTTATCATAGTTAGTATTAAAAAGCTACATTTATCATAGTTTATATTAAAAAGCTACATTTATCATAGTTAATATTAAAAAGCTACATTTATCTTATGTCGCCCTTTCAGACCTTGCAGTCGATAGGGCAGATAATGTAAAGGTCATCTGTTTCTTTGGCCAATGTTTAACGAGTAGGGTGCACATGTGGCCAGCACAACGACGTACCGCGTTTACTTTCCTCAATTAAAGTCAGGTACCCATTAGAGTTGGGTGGACTCAGGGGCGCCCTAAAAATCCAGAAATTAAAAATCCCAGTCTTCATTGAGACTCGAACCCAAGACCCCAGGTTCGGAAGCTAAGTGCTCTAACCATTCAGCCA
Source organism: Biomphalaria glabrata (assembly GCF_947242115.1). Lineage (NCBI taxonomy): Eukaryota > Metazoa > Mollusca > Gastropoda > Planorbidae > Biomphalaria > Biomphalaria glabrata. The sequence continues at coordinate 18,202,967 of NC_074723.1, read as the reverse complement.
CCACGCACCACATTTATCATATAGCTAATATTAGAAACTTTAAAAATGTTTAGTCGGAGAACAAACACATTTGCTTTTTTTTTTAAATGTAGTAGTTATGTTGAAGTGTTGATTGATTGGTCGTTCGGCCTGCGTTTGTACTATTGACAAGATAATTGAACCCCGACCGCCATCAGATCTACCATCCTAGGGGAGGGTTGGGTTAGGACGTAATAATCCTAAGTCCTGTAGGGACTTAAAATAACACACAATAGAATAGATTTTGCATTCAGTTAGACGTGTTAATATGAAAAACTATGTGTTCACCAGAATAAAAAAATTTGTAGAAGTATTTATAAATAAATAGTTTCAATTAACTCAAAATAGGTTTAATCTGTATACTTATTTTTTTTTTTGGCTAATCATTTTGTATTATTTACCAAAATCATTTTTACAATACTTCTATTCAAGTCACACATTCGTGAAACCTTCTGGGTGAGCTACGGTTGGGTGGAAGCGTTTCTCGAAAATGGCTCTATCGATTTTCCAAGAAATTTTACAGTAAATTTATATCGTTGGGAAATGAATGACCACACTAGGAAAACTCTAGAATAAAAAGAAATTTAATTTAAGTAGAAAATATTCACCTTGAACAAATTATACGTCTTCGGGTATTTCCGCTTGTAGGCACTATTCATTGAATCTATTTTATGAGCGCCAAATACTACTGACAGATTTATTGATTGATCAAGAGAGCTCATCAACTGTCGTACGGATTTGTAAGAAATTTTGTACACAGGTTCCTTTTACCTCCTAGGCGCTATCTAAGAACCAGTCTGACACCATTACAAAATGATTTAAACTTTATTTAATTTGTGATTAAATGACCGATGATGAATTGGTAGGGGATGAAGTGACCAGTACTCGGATAGATAACTTAAAACCCAAATAAGATTTTTTCTAAAAAAAAAGACATCCTTTTGCACCCTCTTGACAGCAAGGCGCGACCTCTAATGTTGGGTGTACCCACAGCTTAAGAAACGCTTTCCTAATCATTTTGCATAACGGCAGTGTCACAACCTCATTTGTGACGTGTTGTGACATTTGGTCACTTAGTTGGACTTGTGGGTCGTACGAGAAACCTCTCAGCTTTTAAAGCGAGGAAATGAAATGTAAAGCAGTCGTTATACGGTCTCGTTCGAGAGAGGACGTATTTAAGATACAGTGTTCACTTCTGTTATTTAGTGCAAGTTAGAAATTGAGGAGATAAAACTGAATTCATACGTGGACTATGTTTGTGTTAGAACTATTTGCATGGGGCAGCGGCTTAAGGCTGGATATCAGTATATTTTATTTTGAATTAGAGACCTTTGTGTTTACAGTTTTTTTGCGAAAGCCACACGGTTAGGCATCTGTCAAGACTCATTATGACGTGAATAATCATAATGGAGGCATGCACACGTTAATGGGCTTTGTTGCTGCACATAAAAATTATATATGTGTCAGACACGAATAGTTGCCCAAATTTTCAGTAAAAGAAATTACAAGTTATTACAAGTTATTTTTCTATAGAAGAAGTTACGAAAGTTATATAATATAAAACCACAGACCTATATATACTACAATAAATATAGGTATTTGCTCTCTATTTAAGATTTATTTAGGTAGGTGCTGTTTTACTATTAAATACCAAGTATCTGATTTTAGAAAAACCCACGTTCGTTTGTTGTTGTTTTTTGTGTGTAACGCTATTCGCTAACAAAGCATATATCTAAATTACGGTTACCGGTCACTTCATCCCCGGTCACTTCATCCCCGGTCACTTCATCCCCGGTCACTTCATCCTCGGTCATTTCATCCCCTGGTCATTTCATCCCCTGGTCACTTCATCCCCCGGTCACTTCATCCCCCGGTCATTTCATCCCCAATTAAATATTTTATATATAAATATGATTATGTAGAATGCTTTCTTTTTTACATTTTATGACATATTACTAATGCGTTTATAGTGTTTCCTCTTCCACTTTGTATTCTTAATGAGAAATCTAATATTATATGGTAAATCTGGATGTGTACTTATCTATAGCGTAATGATCAAAGGCCAAGGTGTGGTGCAAGTAGTGGGAATCTTTTGAGAGATAGAAGTGCGATTAGAATAATTATGACCATGCCGCTGATAACTTATCATCAAAGGCCAAGGTGTGGTGCAAGTAGTGGGAATCTTTTGAAAGATAGAAGTGCGATTAGAATAATTATGACCATGCCGCTGATAACTTATCATCAAAGGCCAAGGTGTGGTGCAAGTAGTGGAAATCTTTTGAGAGATAGAAGTGTGATTACAATAATTATGACCGAGGCGCTGATAACTTATCATCAAAGGCCAAGCTGTGGTGAAAGTACGACCATGTTTCTCTTTATTTAATTTTTCAATCGCTCTTTCTTGAAAATGGGCCGTCATTTTTAGCCTTGTAATAAGGTTTTATTTTTTTCTAATAAAGGCGGACTTCCTTATAAACATTAAAGTTATAATTGTGTTATAGGACTTTATTTCTATCGATATTTCATTTCTGCATGTATATGTAAGTATGTATTTTGTTTATTGATATTCACTTTAGATAGCGAAACTGGTGGGGGGCCTCTAGTTATGTGAACATACCCGTCATGATGAGGTTCCTATAGCCTTAAAATTAATTGAGTGCTTATTGGAAATAATCTTGCATGTATATTTAGGGTGTGATTCTCTCTCTCTCTCTCTCTCTCTGTCATTTAAATAAAAAAGGAATACATTAAATATTGCTCATTTAATGCTTTTTAAAATTACAATTTGTTAGATAAAACTATCAGATGATGAAAATATTAGGGGATGAAGTGACCGGGGGATGAAGTGACCAGGGGATGAAATGACCGGGGGATGAAGTGACCGGGGGATGAAGTGACCAGGGGATGAAATGACCAGGGGATGAAATGACCGGGGATGAAGTGACCGGGGATGAAGTGACCGGGAATGAAATGACCGGGGATGAAGTGACCGGGGATGAAGTGACCGGGGATGAAATTACCGGTCACCCTAAATTACATCTCTTTAGTAGTATAATTAAATATATAAATTAAAATCTATATAAATGCGTTGGTAAAATAGTAGATCTAGAGCTAAATATTATAAATGAGATTAGTAGATTTATGTAAATAAATTAAGTGGAATAGATCTATTGTTCTTGAATTTTAGAATCTACATATATTTTTTTTTTGGCATCTCGTACAGCACAGCAGACAAACTTACAATAGCCGTCAAGCGGCAATAGGTTCTGCGTATTCCGTATGCGTAGTCATATCACCCACATGGGCTCAAGTGATTCGTGAAACATTCAAATAGTAAACACTGCACTCATCATTAATCTTCGGAATCACTAGCATTGTCATTACACTCTAGATTCTAGATGTACATTGCAGATCGAATCTAGTTTAGAAATCTAGATTCTATCTTGAGACTAGATTGTCGCTAGTCTAGATCTAGCTCTACCTAAAGTTTATTAATTAGGATAGGCCTATATCTACTATCTAGATTATTCTATATAGTCTATATCTAGATCTAGAAAAATTCTATAGCTAGTCTAGATCAAACTCAGTAGAAGTACTATCTATAGTAATCTATACAATATTGAATATACTTATACTTATAGATCTACTTTTCAACGCCAAGACCTAACATACCAATATAATAATAATATGGCTTGTCATCGAGTCCGAAGATTCATGAGAAATGCAATATTTCCCGTCGATACGCAGCCCCAGCTGTGACCTACATATTTTCCCACAACAAGGGCAAGCATAACCATTATCCACCTATAGTCATTAAGATTTTCTTTTCGCCGTCTGCGTCTGTCCTCGGCAGTGGATTTCCTTTTGGTCTCAAATGCGCATTCCGCGGCCTTTGTGAGTGACCTCCAGCTGTCTCGTTCTGAGACCGCATTCAACTAGGTGCTCTCTTCTATGTCTGCTATGCAAGTAAGCGCCTAATCTGATCTTTAAAGCGTTTCCGTGGGGCAACTCTGTTTTAGCTCACCAAAAAAAGACTGCTTTCGGCATACGTTCGTCCCCCATACGGAGTACGTGCCCTGCCCAGCGTAACTGTCGGATCATAAGAAGTCCCTCTATACAAGTCTATACTGTCCATATCGGCGTTCGCAAGGACATTGCTGTTTGTAGTGCTGTCTGGCCACTGTATGCTTATGATGGAACTCAAGCATCTTTGGTGAAAGCGTTCAAGTAGTCTTAGTTGTTTTCGGTATACTACCCATGTCTCAGAACCATATAGAAGGGTTGAGTAAACTTTTTTTTGTAGGCAGGCGGAGCGATCTATTCGGCCAACTCACTCCTGGAGGCGTCGAAAAGCATCTTTGGTGAAAGTGTTCAAGTAGTCTTAGTTGTTTTCTGTATAGGTTTATATAGTATACTCTTAGATTTAAATGTAGTCTGAAATCAAGACTAAATTTAAGACTCTAGATCTAGACTGCCTAGAGTACCAGTAAATTCTGATTATCTTAGATTCTGTTTCTACTAAATTTAAAACCTAGATATATATTCTAGAAGTAGATCTTTACTGATTCTATGGTTACTGTCAGGGCTGAGCTTTTGTCAGCCTGGGTCTCCTGTTAACTGTAGAGGAGAAGGGGAACAATTCAGGTTGTTGACATCAAGACTGTTTTTGTTTTGGATTGTTTTACTTTGTGAGATGTTTTTCGGATAGAAATGTAACTCAAAATAAAATAGTATGGTTTTGTTCCTAGTCCAGTACAGTTGGATTTTGGTTATAGAGTTGAAGTATATACTCTAATTATTTCTGTATAGTTATTATTCTGTCTATGGGATATTGAGCTGTTATATTTTAATTGATACTGGATATTTCATTTGTCAGAACTGTGACCGTAATGAATGGTGAATGTATTTTGGAATTGGCATTGTTAACCTTCATTCTATCATTATATGTGTCGTTACGGTATTGTTCAGGACTTGGGTACATTTAGTAATCACCATTGTAGTACGCATACGTATATTAGAGAAGAAAAGAACCTTGATAATTACAATTCGAATTCAAAGTGAATATTTATGATTATATAGATTACAGATTATAACTAGATTTTATAGATCTATGACTATTATGACAATGCCCATGGCATGTGTGAGATCAATTTTTCAAAGCAACTATAATTAATCGACTTCATCTAAAACAAGTTTATTCATATATTCACATGCAATTTTTATATATATATATAAGCTTAGTATTTTTTTGGACCAATGTCTCATAACGAATGATAAGAGAAATCAGGTATAAACATCAGAAGAAAACACGACCCTCTACTCAAGAAAACATTAAAACAGACACAAGTAGACAGTGAGATTCATAACTAACGAATATTCACAATTGATTACGGTAAAAATAAAAATTATCTTATCTTGTCTATCTTTTTAAAAATACCTTTTAAAAAATTATTAAAAGTTTTAAAATCATAATTTTTATTTCTACAATTATTTTTTGTGTGAAATTGTGTATCGGAAAATGCCGGGTACTTGAAGTAAGCTAGTCCTAAAGAAATACAGTTCTTGGGTAAAAGACTCATCAAATAAAGTACTGTAAATGTGTAATTTCACGCGCTTGTTTCAGGTCTTTTCTTTTTATAGTCTCTATCGGGTTTGATCCCTGTGACAAGTCAAAAACTCGCTGTCAGAGTCACTCTAAATTATCACAGCATTAATTATTATTTTTCATCATTTATTTATTTTATTTTAATTATTTCTCCATCCTACCCCTAAATTATTCACCCGCCACACCTTTTCCTCTCTACCAGGCTAGACTTAGTCCACCACCTTGGAGAAAATTAGGCCAGTCCTTTCATTTATCTTCCCTTGACCGGGGCAAAGATACGCTCAGACTCTTTGATCTCATCGGCAGGATGTCTGACGCCGCAATTGACTCCCCCCCCCCTCTCGGGTGGAAGGTAGGTCACTCTCCCCCCCCCCCCCACGTCTCTCTTTGATCTAAGAGATTACACGGGTCAACACACCGCGTGATACTCCAAGGTGCGGCTCTTGTCGGACTTCACCCACGTGTAAGCTAATTCTTAGCCTAGGACGTTTCCTGTGTCCGCCCACATTTCCCAGGCATATATAAGTAGATTAAATAAAGTCAGACCCTCTCTTTCTCATTCGAGCTGAGCTATCGAGTCTGGACTATATCACTTATTCTTTCTCCTAGAGGAATACCTGGTGGTAAGCCGAACTTAATCACAAGTTCCATCTTAATTACTCTGTGTATATTTCCATTGGATATTATCATGTGTATTTTGCTTAGTTCATTTATATTTAATTAGTGCATTGTGTATTTCTCACTGGCGTAAGTAGAAAACATAAACATGTGCTATGTATATATTTTAGTATTGCATTAATCTATTAATGCTACGTTGCTCAATTGATCATTGATGCAACCATGTATATATTTGTAGATCTTATTCTATTTCCTTTATCTCGGTTGATCGCCTTGATGATTTTACTATCGCACTAATACTGCGCTTAGAAAGGAGATATGAGTTATCTCCCCTGTATTGAATTATCTCCCCTTTACTCATTTTACTCTAATGAGAGTTGCGCCGCTTGAACGGACACACCATTCAAGCGCGCTCCATTGTTCTCGACCCACGGTCATATGTAAACAAATCGTCTGGGTCGCTGACCACCGTCCATTCCCCCCCCCCCTCTCTCTTTCTCTATCCACCTGTGTTGTTTATTTGAGATTATTATTTCCCCTTCTATGTACATTTTTATATTATTATTTCCCCTTCTATGTACATTTTATATTGCTACTATCTGCCATCTATTTTCCAAATCCCATTTGTCATCATCTCCCCTTTTGTGCTCAAAAGCAATTTTACCAATCTGACGAATGCACCTCAGTCGAGGGCATCGATAAGATGCATAAGAGACGTGTCCTAACTTGTCTTTATTTATCCGCAGCCTCCCTCAGGTGTCTGCCTACTTATTGGATCAACTATTTAGCTGATATCAAGAATCACCTACTATCTTTGTGCTTAGTGCTATTCAGCACTGCACTAGCTCACTGACCTGCCCCTATTTATGCGCTTTGTGCTATTCAGCACTGCACTTGCCTACTGAGATCTACTCAACTCTACCACTTGGCGCTATCGGCATTGCCCGCCTATTCGACAGCCCACCTGTCAAGCCATTAGGTGCGACGTCCCTATGGATTCAGATCTGTGTGAGACGTCATAGCTACGCCAACCCTCTGCAACTCACTGGACGTATCCTGTCAACTACGCTGCACACGGCAGATCAGCTCTGCCCGCAGTAACCTTGTGCCCACGGTAGCCGGCCACCCGCCCTACTGTGCCCACTACAGATACTAGATTTTGGGGATTGAGACTCCACAAGAACTATATCACCGGCGTCCCTCTATCCGCTAGAGCGCCACCTCCAGCTGCAGAACCTCAAGCCAGGACACAGCCAGCTGCGACATCAACAGGAAAAACCAGCTAAGTCAGAGGACAAAGTGACATACTCTCTTATTAGGTGCAAGAGTGATGATTAAACATAGAATATACTAGAGATAGATGCAAACCCTCCCCCTTTTTATCCTTATATGTATATTTATGTAAATAAATATTCTTTATTTTAACTTTTGTATCTATCTTTCATTGCTTCGTCTCGTTGCGTGTCTGCTCCCGATTCATATGCTGATAAGTGGGGGTGTGATAGCTTTAAAAATAATCATCCCCTAGACATAAAACGTGCCAAACACACGTCACATTTCCCCACCTGTCACAATCCCAACTACCAGTATTTTTGTGAAGAATTTTTTTTCTGTTTAATTTAAAATGAGAACTAAAAAAATGCAAAAGATATATAAGGAAAATCGTACTTCCGGCCCAATTTCTAATCCTAGTTTCAAATCAAAGAAACAAAACGCATAAGTGCAATATAGCCCGTTTATGTCGTGTATTGCATTCATAAATAACACCAGTGCAACAAAGTGATAGAGCCCTGGTGTATGTAGATGACATGAGAGAGCAAACAGTTTACAAAAGTGGAGACATTTCTGTGAAAATATTATTTTTAGTGTTCATTTATGTTCGATCAGCACGAGAGTTCGAAAATGAAGAAAACAACAAACAAAACTAATACAACTAATCTGTTTAATGCGTTAGTTGTAGTAAGATATTTTGTTTCCTCACGAACTGAAACTAGCTGATGACTTGCAAGACAATGAAAGAATATGGTTACTGAATGAAACTGTAATGTAGCTAAGTGCTCACTCAACACATTAAGATTTATGGCGTCCATTATTTGTTGATAATGAGTTCACTCAAATTGCCTCTCCTTAAGAAGACATAATTGTTTTAAAAGTCTCGGTTCGTTTCATACTGTAAACATCCATTTATTTTACTGTCAAAAATGTTTTCATTTCTTTCGTTTTTACTCATAATGAGTATTTCTTGTATCTGAATCTTGTTCGTAAATAAAACCAACAGAAAATGTAATGATGATTATGGAAAGCCTGAGAGTGGTCATCAGTGGTCATTGCAATAAGTCACACTGTAGACGCCTTGCTCTCCTGCCCGGTGCTTTCCTCTCTCGTTGGCGAAAGACATTGCTGTCCTGATGTCCTTCTCTGCCGACCTCCAGTGCTCGTGTCCTCTGTTTTGTCCTTTGCTCCTGTTGCCATTCCCGCTGCTAGCTGACCTGTGTCCACTGCTGTCTGACAAAGGACTGGCAGTGAAAAAAAAAAACGATGAGTCATATGCTACTATCTGGACGCGAAAATACATTCTGATTTTTTACTGAAAAAAAAAATTTATATTACCTATAAATGTGTGTACTTAGCAATTTGGTTAAAAACGCCAATTTTTACCATCGGGATCTTTAAGGCGCCTCTGAGTCCAACCAGCTCTAATGGGTACCTGACATTAGTTTAGAAAAGTAAAGGAAGCTGGTCATCGTACTGGCCACATGGCACACTCGTTAACCTTGGGCCATGGAAACTGATTATCTTTACATCATCTGCCCCATAGATCACAAGGTCTTTAAGGGGAACTTAACTTTATATATATAATATATATCATTAGATTAAATAGATTTTTATTTTCTTTTGCTCTTATTTAATTTGCAATGTTAACTAAAAATGTCTATAGCTCTCCTTTCATAATTATTTTTAAACCGGAACCAGACACATTGTGAACTTTATATAACTGATACATTTTGCTATCTCAAAACTGGACAATTGTGCATAACATAATTAAACGAACTCTATACAAACATCATAAGCTATCGATGGAAGTAGGACTATGTTGATGATATAGGTCTCTATATAAACAATTGAAGAAGTCGATAGAAACAGAACTATGTCGATGATATACGAACTCTATACAAACATTATAAGCTGTCGATAGAAACAGATGGCTGCCTGGTCGTGCAGTTTGCGCGCTGGATTGTCGTTCAGATTTATCGGTGGTCCAGGGTTCAAACCCTGCCCGCTCCCATCCCCCGTCGTCCTGCGGGAGGTTTGGACTAGGAAGTAATTATCTTCAACTCTGAAGGAACATCCGAAACATGTAAAACATTTTACAAACAGAACTATGTCAATGATATACGATCTCTATACAAACATTATATGTTGATGATATAAGGTCTCTATACAAACATCATAAGCTATCGATGGAAGCAGGACTATGTTGATGAAATAATTGTAAAACTTGAAATCTGTGTTTGTTCATTTAGTAATATTACGTTGCTGTGACCTTTAGGGTCTAACTGGACAGTACTAGGATTGATTACTACGGACATAACCGCTGGGGAGAGAACTCTCACCTCACAACGCGCTGACCTTTGCCGTTGCTCTTTGTTTTGGCCTTGAGTCTCTTCCTTCTGTCTGCCAGCTCCTGATCCGTCACTGCCATGACGTCACGACCGGACCCAGGGTGGTCGCTGTCCTCAGAGTAACTAGACAGGGTGTCTCGGGCACTTGTGACCTAAATTGGTGGTTTGGGTAAACAACAGTATCAGAAAAAAAAAAGATTTTTTTTGAAGCGTGTATGTGACCGCAAGATGTTATTTTTTTTAAAGAAGGGTTGTATGACGTAATTCACCGATAAACTAAACATTTGGCACAGTTATCTAAGTACGTCATCATAGTCACATCGTCGTTGTCATGTCATCAAGGTCACGTCAACATGGTCATGTCGTCATTGTCACGTCATCGTTGTCACATCATCGATATAGATGAGAAATATGCCGTCTTTTGTCTTTCGGAAATTTGTGTCTATGGCAATAACTATTAATTTCTAGCAATTCGGTGTATCCGGTGTGCAGAAAATAGGGAGTGTTAATTATCTTCAAAATATAAAAGGTAAACAATTTTTGTTTCACTTTTCGCACTTCAGAAACCAATTTCTAAGCTCCATCGTTTGTAGCGGTCCAAAAGTGTCTATTTTATATTTTATATTTGGCTACGGTAACATTTTTTTTAAATATAGCGCAGTTGACATTGTTTAGCATCGAAAATGTATCGAAAAAATTCCTACTACACTATCATGGGCGCCCGCAGGATTTTTTGCAGGGAGGTGCAAGCTGCCACCCACGGCTCGAAGTCGTATCCTCAACTTTCTTGTAATAATATTAAAGAAAAGAACTGCCCCTCCTCATTCGGACCCTCATATCTAATCGATATTAAATGCACAATAATTTTTTTTTCCATGAAATAAAAAAAAAAAAAAGAAACTAGACAAGTGAACAAAGTATTTACTGTACATATTGTTAACGTTATCCGTGAGGCTCGTGCTTGCCTACGTTCGATCAAACAAAAACTGCAAATGTTGACTGTGGTTGCAGAAACTGTCAATAATTTTACTTTTGAATTGCTTTTCGTCGCGATGGACAAGCTGGCGATGAACGCCTATCGCGCAGTTCTGATATTCTTCTTTGCATTGCAGCTTTTGTATCGTTTTAGGTTGAAGACAAGAGCCAGTTGAACTCACCATTATTATTGCTATAAAGCGAGGCATAATGAAGAAACTTAAGAATTAAGATATGTAATGTAAAGCCATGTTCTGTAATAACTCCTAGCATGTGGTTTTTTCTCAGTGTGTCTGTCGACTGCGAATTCTCGGCAGCTGCAACTCAATATCCGCAATCAAGTTTTTCTGCCAGCAGTCTCTCCTTCCTCAAGATGACACCTCTGACGTGTTCCTCAGGATGGTCAATTTGGTTTTTGATTATGCCATTAATAAGACTGCTGATGTGCTGTTGAGTGGCCACTATGTTAAGTTGGAAAGACTGAAACACCATGGAAACTGGTTCAAGAACAGATAATTGACGACAATGAAAAGACTAACCAGAAACACAAGAGGAGGAGCCATTTACTACACATGTGCAGTTTATATGGTTTCACTTACCAAACAATCAAAGATCTCTAAGTTGAGATTTATAGCTCGAATGGATTCGTATTTTTCAGTTCATTGTCTCTCACACAAAAGAGGTAAATTTAGCACAACCGGCGGATCTCCTGCCTTCTGTTAAATCACCATACAGAAAGTCTTGTCGACCTTGTGGCATTCATTATAACTATAGCTATGTGCTAATATAAACAAATCGTCACGACTAACATGCTATAGAATATGTGACATCCTTTATTGAAAGAATTGCAAGCCTAGAATAAATCGTACATGGTTGGACATGAACTACAGATTTGCCTATTCAAGTTACAACAATAGCTTATCTTTACATCTGTACTTCAGTGGAGGCACTACTAGTCAAGTTACTACACTGTATAATATTCCAATGATAGGTCTTTAGATTTAGACTTAGAAGACGATGCGCAAAATTTTCCTGAACATTAATTTATTCAACTCCGCAGGGGGGTACATGGCTGTGCAGTTGCAAGCCCCTTGGATTCTGACTAAACCTACATCTACGTAATAAAAAAAAAGAAAGATGTATTCCATTATAAAATACTTTAAAAATGGCTAAAATGTAGCTACTCAGAATTCAGAGGCGTGGACGTACATGGTTGGCCATCCATTTCATACGCCTGGGTTAATATACTTATTTCTTCTACTACATTAACCAGTGGAAGCACTACTTGTTAAGTTGCTACTTAGATGTTAATTGATTTGATGGTTCGAAAAAATGACTAGAATTGGGATACTCAAAATCCCTTCACCCCTTTGCACCCCCTTGCGGGCGCCCATGTACACTATACAGTTTGTTTCGTAACAAAATCTCGAATCTAAAACTGACGTCATTTCCTGTCTAAACATAACTACGTTTTAGTTCTAGATAATTGCATGCCCAATTAAAAAAATATATATTTCCTTTTCCTATTAGTCAAGTACCCTGACAGTATTGACTGTCTAAGTCTATCACAGTGTTTCCCAAACTGTGTTCCGCGAAGCCCTAGTGCTCCGCAAGACCTGAATAGTTGTTCCACCTTCTACTGAATTAATTAACTATAGTAGGCCAAAACGTGAATTAATCTCTCTAAAAGAAAAAAGCAAAGTGTTCCACTAGATACTCAGAATGTGCGAAGTGTTCCGTCAAGGAAAAAGGTTTGGGAAACACTGGTGCATTGCATGTGCTGGGTATAAGAGGAGAAGAAACGTCTGAGGAGACAGGAAGACGGAAACACGTGTGTGTATTGAATGGAGGCAAAGATTTGAATGAGTTTTGAGATCTCATTACACAATCCTTTTACATCCTGTGATTTAATTTGTATTTTTCTATATATTCGTAATTTTAAAAAATGAGTTTATTTTGGCTCAGAAGCTTTTTTTCTACACCGTATGTCCAGTTAATACACACGCATACAAGATAATACTGGATTAGTTGTATGGAGCTACAACCAGGACTGGCTATATGGGCATTCGGGCAAATGCCCGGTGGGCCGGTACCCAAATCGGCCTATAGGCACTGGCGGATCCAGGGGGTATGGGTGTTAGGGGCGATCCACTCTGGCGAATTTTATTATAGAATTCACACAATTTGTATACGAATTTATTATTATGTTAAAAATAAATATTAATTATTTATATTTCAACATATTTTTAGATTATTTCGCCCATCCCTCTAGTATGTTTGCCGATTGGTGGGGTCGGTAGGAGGCGATGGTATCAATCCCGCCCCCCCCCCCATACACTTTCTAGTGAGGGGGCGGTCCAATTTCTTTGTAGAAATTACAGCTTGCTAATAGAATCAATTTAATATCTATATTATGTGGACTTATTATTGATTTTTTAACCGATCTTTATATTATGTCGTTCCCTGTTTGCCGATTGGTGGGAGGGGGGGGGGGCGAATACCTCTACTGCCCTTCCCACCTAAACCCTTTGAGTGGGGGGGACGGTCCGTTTTTATGGAGAAATCATAGTTTGTAAACAAAATTAGTTGAATTAATATATGCATTTTATATTATGTCGCTCCCTTTCTGGTATTTTGGCCGATTCGGTGGGGTAAGGGGGGGGGAGCGATTGCATGTACTGCCCTCCCCACTATAGCCCCCTGAGTGCTGGGGGGGGCGGTCCTATTTTTGTGGAGAATTATAGTTTGTGAACAAAATTAGTTGAATTAATATATACATTTTATATTATGTCGCTCCCTTTCTGGTATATTGGCCGATTCGGTGGGGTGAGGGGGGGGGGGCGATTGCATGTACTGCCCTCCCCACTCTAGCCCTCTGAGTGCTGGGAGGCGGTCCTATTTTTGTGGAGAATCATAGTTTGTGAACAAAATTAGTTGAATATCTTTATAATATAAACTACGTATTGATATGTAACCCATTGTATATTATGTCGTACCACAATCTAATCTCAAATAGTATCATTAGTAAATTTAAATGAAAAAGGGTTGTACCAGGTGGAAGGGGCGATACATGCAATCGCATTTCCCCCATCATAATTTATAAACACTATAAATTAAATTATTATATTGAGTCGCCCAACCCCTATTCTTTAATGCCAAATGCAATCTTTAGCAGAAATTATTAAAGGAGCGAGGATTAATTGTTTTCACTCTACCGCTCCTCCCATTTCCAGACAGAGTTTATTTAATTTCACATGAATTTATCATAATTATTTTAAGTAAGACTTTGCATTGGAAAAGTTAGAATTCAAACGAAATTTTTCAGTATTAGAGCCATGATTGAGCTGAGTTATAAACTCAAATAGTGTGTTCATAGTCGCCTTTTACCAACCTTTACTCAATCTGATATTTTTCTAGTTAAATAAATTTGGGACTATAACTCATAATTTATAATGCAACTTTATTGAATACTATTTATTGAATAATTTTGTTTTTCGGCGGCGATCCCCAAAGCCTAAATCTAAATATATGGGGTATCTTATCTTTTCAAGGAACAAATCGGTTTTATTTGCAATGTATTAAGGGCCTATAAATTCATATTAAAATAATTTTCAAGTACAACATTATTCAAAAGGTCCTTTTTTAATAGTATGAATAATGAGCTTCGAACTCCATTGATGAATAATGAGCTGTAGAAGTCAGGAGAAGGCCCTTCTGCAATGAAGAATGCAAGAAAACGCTTTTGGCGTCGGGGCTTCGCCCAGAACTCCATTGATGAATAAAGAGCTGTACTTGTCAAGAGAATGCTTTCTGCAGTGAAAAAAGCAAGAAAACGCTTTTGGCGTTGAGAAATGCTGCTTTTTTAAAATTCTCATATATATATATATATATATATATCTGTGTGTGTGTGTGTGTGTACTGTACGCACGTTTATGCATAGGGTTAGGGTTTATTGGGCGTTAGGGTTAGGATTTGGAAAAAAATCGCCCCCCCCCACTCCAAAGTTCTGGATCCGCTAGTGCCTATAGGGCCACCTAAAAGACCACTATGAAATTGTTTAATTTTTTAAAAATAACATTCTCTTATAAAAGTGACCCTTGGAGCGTCGTGTTAAAAAAAATCTTTTACAGAATCCATTGCATGCAATTATGTATATGTACAGTTATCGATACATTATCAAATTTAACATAATGATTGTGAGGACAAGTAGGCCTAGAATTGGATGTCCATCATACAATATACAATATATTGGCCGGTTTGTATTGAAATGCCCAGGCTGAATTTGACAGCCAGTCCGTCCCTGGCTACATCCCTACCCCAATATCTTATACATCAATGTCTTGTTTTGAGACATTGCATTTGGCCTGGTCTATATAGTTGTGAACTTTTAACAAATGCACTTGTTTAAACTACGTGGGCCGCTAAGTTTTATTGCCTTTAAGGTTTTCTCCCCTATAAAAGTTTTAGACAGGTTGGTACTTCACACAATTACATTGTGACTCAAATTGTAAGTGACCTCATTTCCACGACCTACCAACTGAGGTCAAAGTCTAGAGCCGGTTGATTGTGCAAAGTGGCTTACAGGATGCTAGTGATAATCGCACATGTTCTAGCTTATATTAGAAGCTGCGCTGTTATAATAGATCTACTATAGTTATCAAAATTCATAAGAAATGTTTATTCTAAAATCTGTCAATATTACCGTTTTAAAGGCATAAGTATTTAAGGATATTAAAATCGATTTTATAAATGTACCACAACATATGACTGAAATTAATAAGTCGTTGGGCAGCATGTCAGCAGGGCCGGCCTTAGGTATAGGCAAATCAGGCAGCAGCCTAGGGCCTCCGATTGGTGGGGCCTTGCACTGGACTCAAAACATTTATGAGGGGGGAACAAATAGCGAAATTTGTGCCCAATGCTGTTGTTAGAGTCACTAGCCTGACTAAGTTTTAAATAAATTGCGTAATTTTATTTGTTCGATGTTTATTTTTAGCGACCCCCGAAAGGGGAAAAGACTCTATTATTTAGTGTGGAATGTCTGTCCGTCAATCCGTCCCGTTTAGATCTCGTAAACTAGAAAAGATAGTGAAAATCCGATATAATAATCTTTTAGACCCTTTAAAGTTCTGATGCAACAGCTACTTTTTTCTTTTTTGAAAGCGAAAAATCGATTTTTTAAAATCAATTATGCAAACAGTTTTTTCATAAAAATTCACCATTTTTATGACTATTCAATATTAATAGTAAGGAAGTTACCTATACACAATCTGTCTGTCACTAGACACAGGTAATTCTATATATTTGGTGAAAGATATTTTTTTTATAGTAAAATTACAAAGTTATGTAAGTTCTGTCATACTAAATATACAATTCCAAACAAATGTTAACTTTTTTTTAATTGAGAAAAAATCTATTTACTATGCAAATAAGTCGGACATAATTTAAAACAACAATTAATAAGTAGTTTTTCATATAATCGCGTGAACTGCATGGTATAAGTAGTGCTCTAGTAAACAAACTAAAGGAATTATTTTTTTAATACGGAAATGTTTTATTCTTGAGGCTTTGAATAAGAGAATGACCCTTTACAAAATAATTAGATCAATTAGATACTCATTATAAGACATCAGTTAAGCCAGGTTCACATCGAACTTCACATTCACTTTCACCTATCTGTTGGTCTGCTGGACCTTTTGGGCACCACACAGAATCTGTCAACCTTATTTCTCCATTCTTCTCTGTCATTTGCCTTTGATAGAATTTCATTATGTATTCTTTCTGAAAATATTGATACCTGCCTGGGCGGACCACTTCTGATAGAATTTAATACTGATATTCTTCTGAAAATATTGAAACCTGCTTCGGGGGCCGATTTTTGAGTTTGTCTTTCCACACAAACTGTCATTGAAACCTTGTTTTTCTTTTAAGACTAAGACTAAGACTGCTTTATTGATCCTTGTGGAAATTCGTTATGATTACATGGACTCTGTTCTCATATTAAATCTTGACGTTTTAAGAATAATATTTGGTCCACGTATTTATTGTCACTAGGGATCTTTGAGGCGTTTTCAAATAATCTAATGACGACTGTCTCACCATATGTCAGAGCAACTTATTGAATTACAATCACCCATACTGATAAGAGGACACCTTTTTTGAGAAACAATCCTAAATATTTGTGTTTAATCTTTTACCTGGTTTTGATTCTCAATCTCTTTGATCTTTCTCCGAACCTCCCCGCCACTCTTCGCGTTGCTGCCCATTTTCCCTTTCTTCTTTCCCGACCTTTCTCTCCTCTCCAGGTCCTCTTCCTCGTCCATCGACAGGTCCTCCTTCTCATCTCTTCTTCGAGTGAATTTGTGAGGCTTCCCTTCTGGCTCCTCGTCACTTGACCGCCTGTGTGTCCCGATGTGATGTTTGGTGAGTTTAGGAGTTGGGGTTTTCAAGGATCTTCTGTCTGTCTCTTGGCTGGTGGTGTAAAACACATACTTTACTTTATAACTAAAAATAAAATCATTATTTATATTAATGTACTATCGCATATACTAATGTTGGGGGAAGTTGTTAATTCTGTTGTGGAGGTTGTTATTTGTTATTGGTAGTCTCGAGTTCTTTTTATTACATATGATTACATATAATGGTTACAACCTCAACAGATTAATATAAATCAAGCATTACGGGTTCTTTAGCATTATAACATTTTATTGAAACAAAAAGGGCACAATTTACTGGCGCAAGATTCGGGAAAAAAAGGCACACCCTTTCCTAAGCACTGCCATAAGAGGTCTCCTTGTCCGTTAGTCTGTCTCTCTTTTCGTTCTAAGTTTTAATGTATCGCCGCGTCACTTAGGAAATCCCCGATAAGTCCTAACTTATACGCGTCCAACTATTTAGTCATTACACTATATATCTCATTCTTTTGTGTATGTCCGAGTCAATACTTGATATAGACACGTTAAAACATGAAATTTCATTCGAAAAAAAAAAGAAATGAGTTTATGAGTTCAAAAAATTACGTTAAAAATTGTTTGTTATTTGACATGTTTCGGATGTTCCTTCAGAATTGAAGATTATTGACTTTCTAGTCCGAAACTTCCGTAGGACGACGGGGGATGGCAGCGGCAGGGTATGAACCCGGGGACCATCGAGAAGTCCGAACGACAGTCTAGCGCGCATACCTCACGACCAGGCAGCAATCCTGTAAAAAGTTTTACATTATGTAGAACAAACAAACATATTGATTAGATTATCATTAGACATTACGGAAGGAAAAAAAAGACATAAATCGAACAATTTTTGGTTCAAATTTACATTTTTGACATCTTCAATAACAATGTCCATAGCACATCTGATGTTTTGAAGAGATCAGCTAAATAGTGGGATAACTTGTCATTATCATTTCTTTTTTCTATTTTGAAAGCGTACACATCAAGGAATGCTGACTGGAAATTAACTGAAGGTAGTTGATAGGGATGGCGTTTGGTATTCCCTGGAATATGAAGTGTTTCATTGTTAAAACAACTTGAGCATTGAGCTCTATTGTGATTCAGTTTTTAAATGTCCCAGTAGAGAGAAGCCACATTTGGCTTTTTGATTTTTAAATATCCGTCTAACCTTCAAGCTGTCATTTAAAAACAAAACGTAAAGCGCTATTTGAAATTAGATATTACCTTTTGCGCTTGCTCTACGGATAGCACAATAACTTTTGGTCTCGTAAAAGGGAAACGTTTTGCTGTAAAGTTTAATTGAAACTATTCGTTCATAAGAATACATCACTTTTAAAACAAGATTTAGTAGGTAGTTATTAGTGTCGTAGTAGGTAGTTATCAGTGTCGTAGCTATGGTGGGCATGAGGGGGAGAATTTGAAAAATCCCCCGAGCCCCCACACCCAAATGAGTGTTTTTTTTACATTAAATATTACACAAAATGCAGGGGCCCCCAAAGAGGTCAAGTCTCCCGGGCCCCCAGATGATGGAAAATTCCTAGCTACACCCCTGGTAGTTATGTCGATTTACACAGATACCGTGTACCTACAACACAGATAGGACACTGTAATATTTGTTTGTCTAGAAGATAATATGGTATTCCAAAATTTCCGCGTTAGCATTTAAAATTCTAGAGTTTCAGTTACACTATGAGCTTCTATAGTTGGTGGTCGTAAGCTTAATCTGCATATAGTAAATCTCCTTCTTGTATGAAATATTGGCTCTTGGCTTACGCTGTATATAGTTAAGTTTCCTTTCTGAATTCCTCTATCTCATGTTAGGCTACGGGTTTGGAATCTGAGGAACTCCTATTCTGGATGTAGTTACGCCCTTGTTCCAGTGCAAAACACATGGAGAAGCACATTTGTAAAGCTCACTTTTTAATTTTTGTCATAAAAATGAATTTATTTAAAAAAAAATTAATATTGGTACTTTTTTAACATCATTTTATTTTTATCTTATTCGATGCCTACTATTAGGTCACCATTTCCTTGTAATTAAAGGGTGGAAGGTGGTCAGAGTATAATTACCATAATTAAAAAGTTAAATTCTATATATACAGCTAAAATTGCGAACATAGTACTAAGGCTGATGGACTTATTATTTGAACATCCATATAGATATGTTTAGTTTTCATTTATTGTAAATTTCGCATTGCGTCATTTATTTTTATAATAATTAAACAAAAAAAATTCTTAAAGTCAAAATAAATGAAACTGTGCAAATTTAATATTCACTTTTTTTTTTCTTTTGAGAATGTAGCCATTTCCTTTGCAGCTTAAACATAGTTAACACTCATAGCTCATGCATGTCTACTCTAAGAAAAGACTCGACACAAGGTACACAACTCGTTGTATTGATAATCAGTTTACTAAAGCTGGTTACCTCTCTCATGAACAAGTTTTTTACAAAACGTTGTAATAATGTAAGTCATAAAATGTTAACGATAGTATACATTTAGGTGGTGCTGTTTTTTTAAATAGTTCTTAGAATTATTTTTTTTTTTGGAAAATCTGACAGCTGCGTGTACATTAAAGCTAACAAAATGTCAAAAGGATGTTTTTTGTTGTTTTTTTTTAAAGTTGTGTCTTACTTTGCAATGCTACTTTACATTGCAGTCAGAAATACATGACGAAACTCTTCATAGCATCAATGAATGTAGAGATCAGCATATTGGTTTCAAAGAAATAGTAAGCAAAAGAGCAATATTACTATAATTAAAAAACGTTTTAAAAAGTCTGTCAGGCTGAAAACTAAATTTGAAAATAATATCAAAATGTGCATCAAGTCTTTAAACACAGAGCTTACGTTCCCGAACATTTCTTGCAATAGATATGGCTACTTCTGTCTCGGAAGACAATGCATGCTCCCAGATGAGTCACTGGCTTTGGTTATGTCTTGAGATGGGGCAGAATCTGGAGTGACTGATCAAGCCAATTCTGAGCGGCTGAGTTTGCCAAAGTTCGTGCATGTATATGCATCTGTTCTAGAACTAGCTGTCAGGGCAGCTTTCTGTTTCTCTTCGCATAACGCAGCTTCGTTTCTTTTGCACTCGGCGAAGTTCGTACCAGCACGTACATTCTGTTTCCATGCTGTCCGGTCTTGGGTTATCTCATTCATATCTCATTCACAAGAAGGATTGCAGAGGCTTGTAAATGCTCTAGCAGCTGCTTGTCAAGAGTTTAGCCTTACTATAAGCCTCTCAAAGACCGAAATCATGGCACAAGATGTCGCAGAAATACCAGCGATACATATTGGAAATCACACACTTACGGTGGTTCAGGAATTCACATATTTGGTACCATCAATAGCCAGCAACCTAAATTTAGACACTGAGCTGACAAAAAGAATAGGAAAGGCTTCTGCAGCAATGGCAAAAACTCTCCAAGGGCGTGTGGAAA
Source organism: Biomphalaria glabrata (assembly GCF_947242115.1). Taxonomy (NCBI): domain Eukaryota; kingdom Metazoa; phylum Mollusca; class Gastropoda; family Planorbidae; genus Biomphalaria; species Biomphalaria glabrata. The sequence continues at coordinate 18,182,238 of NC_074723.1, read as the reverse complement.
AATACCAAACTGACTACGGTAACAAAAATCCTGGTCTACAATGCCTTGCAATAAGAGTTATAAATATACATGCAAATTATCGCAATGTCTTGAAATATATATTATAATATTAAAAGGTACAACATAGAGCAAACTATTTTTTTAAAAGTCTTTAAATGTTATCTTTTTATTTTACCCTAGGCTGCAATATTAATCCAGCAGACTGCTACGGAGAAGACAATTGGGCTAGGCGATAGAGATAAAGTGATTTTGTTCGATGAGTCAGTTGTCTAGGTGGAGTATGTTAATAACCTCCCACTCTTCCCCCACAAAACCAAAACGTATTTCCATTTCTGAGAAGGTGGTGGTTCCGTTTTCATTGATGGACTAAATTCAAAGTGTCAGTTATGTTTTTGTTTACATTTTTCGCCATATTTTCCATACAAAAGAAGAGGTTACACACGAAGGGGTCAGTTGGATCAAACTCATACCTCTGTACATTGTCAGCAGCATTATGTCCACTATAGACAGGTCGAGAACCAACAAGCGTTGTGGGCTGTTGTCGTCTTTTGTAGCGCCGAGCTCTATCGTCCAACTGGTCGTCAGCACTAGCCCCTAGACATATATACAATAAATAGATAGATAGATAGATAGATAGATAGATAGATAGATAGATAAATAGATAGATAGATAGATAGATAGATAGATAGATAGATAGATGGATAGATAGATAGATAGATAGATAGATAGATAGATAGATAGATAGATAGATAGATAGATAGATAGATAGATATTACAAAACAGTCATATGTTAATAACAAACTCTGCTAATTCATTTGTTTTCACGGCTGATTCAGGGATTCCCTAGGAAAGAAAAAGCACTTATGTAAATGTTTCTTGGCATATGGAATAAAGAATACTTTAGTACAGTGATGCCCAAAATACGGCTCACGGGCCACATCCGGCCCTCGACATGATTCAATCCGGCCCGCTGACACGTCGACACAAAGTGTAGAAAATCCTTTCTTCACAAAAACAAAGAAAAAAATGTTTCCTTACGTTAGGGTACATGGATTGGTTCTGACCTGATAATAAGCCAACACATTTGTTTTAGAAAGAAAGAGTGGCTCTATTTTAAAGAACATAGCATTAGACAGCTTTATGAAACCAAACACATAAAAAAAATAAGGCGACATTATTGGTTTGAGACGCAACTATTATACTACACTTATAGTGGAGGACTGCTGAGAATATTTACCAAAAACAAACAATAAAATGAGTCGGCTGTAAGGCTAGCCACAGAGTTGTACATATTGTAAGTAGAGACATAAAGCCATTTTCCAACGGTAGATGCATCAAAAAGTGCTTGCTAGAAATGATGGTACAAATCCGTCCTGAAGAGAAGATTGCTGTTGAAGCCTTCAGACTTTCTCATGACAATTACAAGGCGAGAGAAAGAAATGGATACAAATCTCCCTTCAAAACTAACAGACAAACCAGATTGCGACATGTTTTTAATTGCCTCTGACAAGTCTACCGACATATCTGTTGCCGCTCAAAATCTTGGTCATTGTTCTCTGTACAAACAGCAGTTTTGAAAGTGTGGTTGACAGAAAGTCGTCGAGTCAAATGGAACCGAGCCTGTTCATTGACTCACCAACAAAATCTATGTGGCAAGGAGTTCAGTCTAGACCATGTGATGATGATCGTGTTCAGATTGAACAATGTTCTTGGTTTTGAAAATCCATCTGCGATCAATGTGTCAAGTGCCCAGACAGAGATGCAGCTGCTGCTGATTGACTTACAAAGCTAGGTATCCCTGCTTGACAAATTTTAAGTCATGCAGACAATTGATTTGTAATCTGTGTCCCTAGCAGGAACTTTTCTAAATCTTCCAAAACAAGCGTTAACGATGACTACACTAATTAACAGTAGGCCTACGTGTTGGTGAGGACAAACTTTTTCAGTGATGAATCTTTTGAAACTCATCCTATGAAATAAGTCTCAAGGACGAACATCTAGGATTCTAGATTCAGTGATCATCTCATGAAGCCGGATTTAGGATAAACCTCTAATAAACTAATGTAAGTACTAGCTTCACGGGTTTCTAATAAAAATGGTTCATTGTCTATTTCCTTTTCAAAAACCTTTTAGTTGACGTGGCCCGCGACACGAGTGTTGGAAATTAGAACGGCCCGCTGGCCGAATAAGGTTGAGCATCACTGCTTGAGTATATCATACAGCTATCGTGCTGGTAGATTCTTAAGCGTTAGCAAATGCATTGGCCTATATCATCAATAGATCATTTGAACTCAGCTACGTACTTTACTTTGTGACAAGAGTTGTGCTCAATGCTAATATAAATTGATCTTTTTTTCGAACTTCTTCCACTTTTAATGATTATTTTTACCAATGTGAATATTTTTGGCCCCCATAGGAAATCAGAGAAACCCAAACGATCTAATTTGAGCGTTGCTCTAGTACATAGGAAGTCAGTGGAAGCGAACAAAATGCTTCCTAAAGAGCTTAATATGGCTTAAAAGTTAGTGTTTCTTTTAGGTCTAATGTGAAAGTATAAATAATGTCCATTTGTTTTTAGCGTAATAAACCTTACCCGACGGTGACATGTCACTGTAAGAGGACACGACGTCATCCATAGTGTCAGAGTAGCGAGAGGGTGGTGAGGGCGGAGCGTGGGTTGTCGGACTTTTCCGTCTTTCCGTAAATAGAACAAATAGTCTGTACATCTGCAAGAAAAACAAGGTTACAAAGACAGTTTGTGGGGAAACACAAACTCAAAATCGGCCCCCGAAGTGGTCTACCTAGAGTCTTCACCAGGATTCGAACACGGGACTTCTAGTTCCAAGTGCTTTACCACTCAGCCACAGCATCTCCATATATTCATTTAGCGTACACATATATATTTTTTTAAAATAATAATTATAAACCTTACCCATACATTCAAAATTAATAGCATGTTACATGAAATAAAGAAAAACTAAAAAAGATTTATTCTTCTTACAAAATTAGATAAATTGGCAACACGAAAAAAACATAAATCTTGACCTATTTTAGTTAGGTAGTGAGCTACCTAGAAATGACTTGAAAGACTTGGAGTAGGTCTACTTGGACCAGACATTCTCCTCGCAAAATAAAAATTAATATATCCATTGTCATTTGTCATACAAACTAGACATAGATCTAGAACTAGATATAGAATCTTGAAATAGAATCTACTACATCTAGACTAGAACTCGTATAAATTTACACGTTTAATCTTAAAAATTGCTAGACCTCGGCCAATGTTATGATCATGAATAGTAGGCCTTTTGTTACCTGGTAATGCCATTAGTAATGGTGTACTATGCTGTTCGTATCCGATACTATGGTTTACATAATAAATAAATCTGCACCCCTAAGCTGTCAGAAGATAAGTTATTGGCTTAATAAATTTTGTTAAAATTATTAATACATTTATTATAAATATATCTAGATCTGGGCTCTATGTAGTCTAATTTAGACTGTCAAGTGTAGGCCCCTATAATGAGGATATGTCAAAACTGCGCGCTATATAAGTAGTTCGTTATTTTTCAAACTAAAACGAAGTTCGCATCAAATTTCTTTTTAAAAAACATTTGAATCAGTATTCTATTCAATGAGTTAGTTAATAAATGGAAAATATATTTTATAATGATCCATTGACACTTTTACCATTGTGACCTTAGATGCAAATATTTTTTGTACCCATGCGCGAACCTATGAATGAAGCTTGAGTTATTAATGAAGACGTCCATGACCTTTTTTAAAAAAAGATTATCTCCCCTGAAGTTTTTCAATGAAAAGTGGTGTAATTTTTTGAAAAATTTGCTTGCATATATAATTTCAAAGGAAAAAGTAGCCGTTGCATTAGAACTTTGAATGATCATGAGGTCCAATTTCTATTTTCTCTTCTAGTTTCTGAGATATAAACGGGAAGGACGGAAAGACGGACAGACAGGGGGCGCTAAAAACAAGCAAAATATTTAAAAATCCTTAAAAAAAACAAACACAAAACTTATGCAAAGGGTATCAAATCTGTCCTTAAAACTATATATATCAATAATGTACGCGTTATTTACCTTATTGGATCTCTCACAAAATAGTTACTCACCAATAATTAATTAACGAATTGAGTATTTTTGTTTATTGATTCATTTTTTATATCAATAATCTAAAGTAACAATATAATTGACTTCTTTCAATACGACCTGACTATCACTCAATATCTCAACCATGAATTGAAAGTTCAAACACTTTCTCTCATTTTTTATTTATATATGGCCTAAATACAGATACATAATATACATTTTTAGCCACAAGCAAAATGTTGAATCAAAAGTATACAGAATGTATTGTGTCTATTCGAAGACGATCCAAGACTAGACTTTGCAAATATGCAAACATAAATTGATAAGCTTTTTCTTAATTGAATAAATTTAATTCAAGTAGTTGCAATTAAAAATTGAAGAATCAAAAATCAGATACCGGCCGGCTGAGGCCGTTTTACTTTATACCCCGCTGCCGGCCCATAGCAGTAGATACTCCAATTTACATACACATACTTTTATCGGTTAAAATCATCTAACATTAGTATTATAAAAATTGGTCATTTATTGTAGTCTATTTCGAAATTAATCTAACTCCGAGACCTACCTGAATAGATCTACATACCTGTAGTACAAGTACTAGTGAGTTCTTGCAGGTAAAGAAGATGTTTGTGTAGCTGAGGACATCGTAACGAAATATCAACAACATCCTGAGCACGAGAAAGGGGCCATCTTGTAGCAGCACGCTAATAAATATTGAAATTACCTGACAAAATAAAACAAGGCAATGATCACTTCATTCCTAAAGTGTTGGATGAGTTAAGTTAAAAATAGTTAGCTTGGCAAGTCTCTGTCACAGACTATGCTGTCAGTATATTAAAAATAAGACTCAAAATATGATTATAAATGGTATTTCATTTTTTAATTGGATGACTGCCTGGTTATATGGTATGCGGTCGGAAGGTCCAGATATCAAACCCTGCCCGCTTTCATCTCCAGCCGTCCTGCGGGAGATTAGTGTTGTATGTAATTACCTTCAGACTCAGAAAGGAACATCCGAAACATGTAAACAAACAAAGTAAAATATGAAAAATACTTTTGTTTTCAATCTTATTTCTATTGAGTGAAATTGCATCAATTATTTTGAAATAATTTACCATGCTTTTAACATTGTCTGTCGTCTGTTTGTCTGTCAGTCTGGTAAGAATGTTTCATTTATTTTTCCCACACGCATTCTCGAATCGGGTTGAAATTGTGTACGACTATTCATTGGCATAGACATGAATGAATAAAAAAAATTACCTATTAATAAATTATTTATTGGTATTTAATTATCTTGTTTGATGCCAACAAGGGAAATTGATCCTTCAGTTTTCACAGATGTGCCTAAACTAAATATATCGGGTTTGGTTCCAATAGGCTATTTTTTACTCGTTATTTTTCCCACACCCATTATCAGATCAAGTGGAAACTTTAAACAATTATTTATTGCACCAAAAAAAAAAAGGACCTAAATCAATTAATTACTTTCTTTAAATAAAGAAAGGAAATAATTTTCTTATTTATTAAGAGATATTTTTGTACGTGCGGAGTTCTTCCCCTTAAATAATTTTTTCTTGGATTTGGTCTTTACTTTTACTCATTCTGAATTTTGTTGTGTTTATGTGTGAACTTGGGGTCCACAGAAATATATGATCACAACAGAAGTTCTACTCATTCCACTTAAGACGCAAATTAAGAATTGATTATGCTAGCACCACACCTGCATTTGAGAACTTACTTCCACTGGACAGCATCCTTCAGACGTCACCTGCATGGCCACCGAAGCTCTGGATTTCTTAGATTTCGTTGCCGTGACAACAAGGGTAAACTGCATTAAACTTGCCGTCCAAAGAGACAGAATGACAATGGTCAGTAAGGGGTTCTCACGGACAGTTTTTTCCTTTCAGAAGAAAAACATAACATCCTTTTAATGTACTTTTCAACTTTTCTAGCACGACATCGGCGTTTCTAGGATGTATGAAGGGTGCGGCCGCACAGGTTGACACCCATCAGACGCTGACACCATATTGAAAAAAAAAAAGCTGTATTTATTTATTGTTTTTAAAAGAAGATTATTTGTTTAAAAACTTCACATTAGCCAAATAGTTAAAACAAGCTTCTGTATGTTTATAAGAATATATTTTCATTGATTTCATTTTTTGTTTGATGGGAAGGGGTGGTCGAGAGGTGGTAACAGCATAAGCTAAACTCAGCAGGTGACACCAGCCGTAGCGCCGCCTCTGATAAGATATACAGTATGTTACTTAAATCGGTGCTCCAACAGTCCAACTATGCTTACAGTTAGCCAAATTTCTTCAGCTTTCCTCTTTTGAAAGCATTAAATGAAATATTCGTGCCAGATTTTTATGTATACTGTGTTTGGGACACACCCTATTGTTTGTATTGCCACGGCCACGTGTTATTTATTTCATGTTCTACTGCTCTTCTAAATCTAACCCTTTAAAATTATTAAGGTAAACTATTAGTCCAGCTAATCGAGATCGCTGAGATGATAAATTAAATTGTGTATGGCTTACGTCATATGGCGTAAAACAGCACATCGATTTCAGGGAGAATGAAATGTTTTATTAGTAATATAAGTTAAAAAAGCATTGTTGTTATTTTTTTTTTACTCTTTATAAATGTTTTAAATACAAATGCAAAATACAAGAAAAATTCATAGCAAGATTTAAATAGTTAAATCGTTACTTAATCAAAACCATATTTTAGCAAAATGTATAGATCAGACCTTAAAAGCCTCGAATAATTCAATAATGTCTGCCGCCATGCCAATGTATACGAGCAAAAGTTGCGACAACTGTTCCCTAGTGATTTCCCCTTTGGGTAGCAGCCATCTTCCAATGATAAGAATCAGGAGGAGCATCTGTTCCAATATTTTACACCACTCTTCAGAACCCAAAGAGATGGCGATACTTATCTAGTGAAAGAATTTCATGAAGGTATAATTAGGTATTTATTTACTCTAAATTGAATTATCATCTAATGATCTCCACTTCTGTAACTTAGTGTAGAACGTAAGTCATAAGCAGTAAGAAGAACAAATATAAGATTCAAAATAGTTGAAACTACCGTGTTTGTTATTGTTTTTTTTTTGCTTAATACTATCGCAAATTGGAGGCAATGTGGCCAGTGGCGTAACTAAGGGGGGGGGGGATGGGGGGGAGAATTTTAAAATCCCCCCGGGCCCCCACCTAGAAGGAGCCCCCAAATGGGTGTCCGAAATTTATTGTAAATACATAAATTAATATATTTGATTGACAAATAATGTCAACGGGTGTCTTTTTGTTTTCAACATTTATGGATTAAATTTATCACAAAGACTAAACCTAGATCTAGGTCTATCAGTACGTTGACTTTGTTGAAATTTTAAAAATATTTTTTCCCACAGAGATCAAAGTTTTTTTTAAAGTTAGTTTTACATTTTAAACTTTGTTGCCACGAATAAAACTGCATAATATACAGCGAATTCCAAATATCTTGTTACCTTTACTAATAATAGATCTAAATGGCGAGTATTTTATGGCTACACTAATTAACCTGGAATCAAAATTTACAAAATCGAGTATAGCAGATCCAAAAGTTATTCTTGATAATGCTAGAATAGTCCATTATTCGGGTTTGGCGTCTATAATTTCAGAATTAAACTTCACACTTGAGTTATTACCCCTCTATTCATCGTTCCTCAATCCAATGGAAACTCTCTTTTTATTTCCATGTAATCCTTTTGCTTTCGCACAAAACATAAACAACAAACAATGACGTAATATCATATAATATTAGCACATCATTCCTTTTGAAGTTATTATCACACCCTTCCTTTTAAAGTTCTTAAAAGTGATATCTACTAGCAGGGCCGCCCTAGCATTTGCGGGGCCCTATGCGAAACGGATCGCGCGGGGGCCTAGTCTGGGTAGGGATGAGCATAATGTCAAAATTATTTTTTTTGAATTAGAAAATAGGCCTACTTTCGTCTTTGCAATAAATTTTTATCAAATGAAAGCTCGCAATGCCACTTTTTATTTATAGGCACCCCAAAATGTGAATTTCGTCTATTCTTCAGGAGATTTGAATAAATTCAAAAAAAGTTCAGGACTTCATCGTATATTTTGCCTTTTCATGAGATTTCCTGGAGGCCTTGGAAAATCAGGAGGTCGCGAAAACCCTGTTATTTTATATACTTTATAATGGTTTAATTTAATAATGTACACTTAGAATTAGCGCGGGTAGTCCTATGAAAGCGCGGGGCCCACTGCCACCGCATAGGCTACAGTGGCGTAAGGCCGGCCCTGTCTACTAGGAACTTTAACAATTCGTCCACTTCTGGTTGTCTTGACTGGCACAACAAGTTCTCTAGACGTTGGTCTATAACTGTCTGTTTCGTTTGTTTCAACAGTTTGCAGTTCATTGTCTCCATCGGTATCATAGTACTCACAGATGTCTTCATCGAAACTCTTATTCAAAAAGCGTTGATTTCTTCTGTATGTTTTCCCGTTTGTCTTTATGATGTAAGATCTGGGTGCTGAATGTTTTTTTTTATGACAACTGCTTTCTGCCATGTTTGACCTAGACGAACTCTCCGACAGAATAATCTTTAGGTAGTCTTGCTTTTGCATTGTATTTCACTTTGCTTTTCATCTGTCGTTCGTTGAGTAATGTCTCTGCATTTTCAGCTACCGATGGTTTCAATAGTTTGGGATCAGTTGGAATGATTCCCTGAGTCTTCTACTTGTCAGCAGTTGTGATGGTGAATATGGCAGTCCACTTATCGGAGTATTTCTATACTCGAGCATAACGAGATATGGATCTTTCCCACTTTTGTATTCTCTGAATCCTTTTTCTTGCGCACAAAACATAAACAACCAACAATGACGTAATACCATGTAATATTAGCACAGAATCTTCTTCATGCAGTGGAAAATTAAGAATGTTTTGCCTATCTGGAATTCTGGTCAAAGCTCTTGCGCACAATTAATTTAGTTCAGAAGAAACTACAAAGTATATACGGGAAGCTGCTAAAGAAATTAGTAGCCTTTCATGCTTTCTGCAAAATGATGAGAAACTGACAAAAAAACAATCCATCGAAAAAGCAAAAGAAGGTAGTGAATACTATGGATTCCCTGTAATCAAAACAACCAGAAGAAAGAAAAGACTTGATGGGAAGTTGAGTTATCATGTAAGACTGTCAATAGAACTGCAATTCAAACGTGTTGCGACAGAAGTGCTGGACAGATTTCATATGGAGATGAAGAGCAGATTTCAAAGGTTGGAAAGAAAATGGATACCTTTGGGTTTCTTCTTGAACCAAGACACCTGTTAGATGAAGACACGCTTATGACAAACTGTGCTACTTTTCCTGTTTGTATGATGAAATAAATGGCAAATTGCTTTTTCAATGATGTCATTGATGCACGAGCACTTTTCATCAACAAACCAGTAATACAACCACCAATAGACATATTGAGGAAACAGGCTTCATATGGTAATTACGTGTGCTCAAACTTTGCAACCTCCTCCGAATACTGCTAACTCAGGCCACTTCCATTACGTCATGTGAGAGATCATTCTCAAAGCTCAAGTTCATCAAAAACTATCTCAGGAGCACAATGACACAAGAAAGGCTTATCATGGCTTTAATGTCAGTGAAGTCACAAATACTAGAAAGTATCGATATAGTTGATGTTATAGATGTCTTTGCTGCACAGAATGCACGACGTGAAGCGATATCAATTTAGATTTGTCACTTGTGCATTATTTAACTAATAAATAAAGGTATTATTCATTAAAAGAGTCTTGATTACTTTTTGATTACTTTTTTAAGTTTACTGATATACTGAACCAATTGGATTTGGGGCGTATATATTTTTGCGTACATTATCCCATGTCATATGTCGAATGTCAAAATGTAAGGGGCCCCCAAAGAGGTCAATCCCCCCGGGCCCCCAAATCCCTAGTTACGCCCCTGAATGTGGCTGATATCACTTAAAGAAGTTATTAGAAAACTTCTCAGGGGAAAGGACAAGTGTGTTATGCGAAGTGCGAAATCTAGCACATGGTAATTTCAACTCACGTATTTCTAGTTCATAGCAAATTAACGTCTAAACAGATTGATTGTATTTCTATTACTTATTGGTGTGGGGGTGTGTAGAGGTGCTCTACATCTGATTACTTACCACCTTGCCATTCAGTTTTAGAACGTCAAAAGTGTTATTCATGGCAGGTCGCCTTGACACTCCATGCTGTCTGAGTCTCTGAGCCATTAGGTCTAACTCCAAAAACCAAATGGCGGGAACAGCCGTGGCCAGGTAAAGGAACACACTAGGGCATATCCTAAACCAACACAGATACAAAATATTCTTGTAGATGTAAAAAAAAACAACTGAAAACTAATTGCTTATGCAGTGAATCCGATGCAGTCATATTGTAATGAAATAAAGTGTCATTTAATTAAATGCTAGTATTTGCTAATCATTCAAAATGACATCCAAAATCAAGGCACGGTATTTAGAGAGAAAACAATGAGGAGTATTGAAGAGTCAATTGTGGTAACGTGCTCGGTTGTTTTGCTGGCATGATAAAACTCCTGATTACCATTAGCCTTATAAAAAAATAAACTAACAATCATTTTCTCTGCGGATCAAACAAATCTGCATGCTCTTTAACGTTGACTCAAATCAAAAGAGTTCAAATCCCTAGAAAGTCTAACAATGTGTTTGTTTAGTAAAACGAATAAAAAAACAAGCAACTAGACTCACCATTTCCATTCTCTGCCTTTCTTCTTACACAAGGTGAAGAACGTCTCAATCACCAGTAATGGAATTGTGCCACTCAGTGACCAGAAGATGATGTTACGTTTTATGACAGTCACTCGCCAAATACAAAACAATCCATGCAAGACGAATAGACCTCTGCTTATTAATGCCTTGACCACAGACAGAAACCGCCTTGTCTTTTTGATGCATGAGTTCATCTCGTTATGTTTGACGTGATTGACCACTGAAATAGCTCGTAGAAGATCGACAATATGAACTGAAAAGTGAACAACTCTAAACAGGTCACTCACTTAAAGGTGGCATAAGACAAACGTATGTTTACTTTGTTAAAGGCCTCAAATTGATCTCACCTGTATGTTTCACATTGGTTAGTTTCTCAACTTTAAATTATAAATTGATTTAAGATGTGAAAAAAAACAAACAATATTATTGAAGATCGAATTATCTATCTCAGTGTTTCCTAAACTGTTTCCGCGAGGCCTCAAGTGTTCCGCGAGGCCTCAAGTGTTCCGCGAGGCCTCAAGTGTTCCGCGAGGCCTCAATAGGTTTTCCACGAACTACTGGAACTATAAATTAGTAGCAGTAGGCAACCACATGAATAAACCTCTCTAAAAGATAAGTAAAGTAATCCCCACAATACTCAGAATGTGCGAAGAAGGAAACAGTGTGGGAAACACTGACCTAGCTGCACTAAATGTACTATACAATATACTAGACTCTTTTTTAATGAACGATTCCTATTCAATATATTTATATACCTTTTGTATAAATATATTTGTTTTCAAATAATTCATTTGTTAATTATTTTTATAAACATTTCTAGTAGTCATTTTAGCAGATAAATAATATTTAGCTTTACTTAACCTATACATTTTAATAATATTCACATGGTAATACTTTTAGTTTTTAAATTTTGTATTAATTAGACTTTTAATTTGTTAATAAAAGAATTCGTTTCATAGTGAACAGACACAAGTCAGAACAGACACAAGTCAGAACAGACACATGTCAGAACTGACATACATCCAACACAAAACACGTATGTCCTGATATCCAGCAGGTCAAACTAGCCAGACCTGGAAGAAGAAAAGAGAAGCACAACAGCGCCATCTAGCTATCAGAATATCAACATCTGGGTGTCCAAATAATCCAGATTGGATCCTCGGACCATGGACGTGATACCCTGCCTCTCCTTCAGCACTCTCATTAGTAGCTGTGCCGTCACTTCTATTTTTAGACTGAAAGAACGAAGAGGGTGTCGATGTTTTCATTTCAGACCCAACGGAATAAAAAGAAAAAAAAAAACATTCGGAGAATTATTTCGTTTTAAAATGTGATACTAAATCGCTGCAAACGTTGAAACAGATGAAGTACCTTGCATAGCTATTCATATAATTTTTTTTTTAATAGCCGTCTCCGGCGGGGTGAATGTATTGCGCGATGCACAAAATGTTCTGTTTTAGGGTATGACTCTTTTAGGTGAAAAGTGCGTTTACAGCTAAGTTGCATTCTATTAAACACAGTGTAGTGTTGCAGCGCGGTGAGAAGGCTTTCACGAACTGAACGTGAATGTTGATGTCAGACGATAGCATGGAGACAGCAGACGGAGCTAAAGTTGGCCTCCAATTTTGTATAATGTGGATTTAAACAATCTTAGCAGCATAGATATTTGTTTTATGTCCATGTTTGTTATCTATTTAAGAAGAGTGTGACAATTAACATACGATGACCCACCTGTGACCTACATATTTGTTACATATTAAACGCATACTTTCATAATACATACATACGTACATGCATGTGTACGTACACATATAGGGCCTACATACTCTTACCAAATTGCAGCTAAATGATGGAGTGTGGAAAAAAAAAAGTCCTTGTTATTGTTATCCTCCACTAGATATGTGTCCTAATTCACCGAGCGGAAATGATATTATCAATTGCCAAAAGTCCGTTCTCATACATTCAGCGCGGGCAATCCATTACGTCTGCTAGGAAGATTTCTCTGACAAACTATTTTTTTCTCTCATTCCATTGACATAAGGGAGACAATTGAATCCACAGTTTTGCACGTAGCGGCTGTTTATTGCGATGTTCTGAACGTTTCGCATCTTTTTCTTAACACTAGAAACACGAAACTATACAGGCGTCATTGTCTTCAGGCTACATTCTAGGACAGTGTCTAAATTATTTAATAATTCTATACCCTCCTGAACTCTATAACTTACCCTTTGTTTTAATTTCATGTGTTTTCAATACAATTAAGTTCCGATAATCCTAACTTCATAATGCAACAATTAAAAATATAATATTTTTGATGACTAAAAAAGAAGCTAAGAAAGCACAGTGAATGAATACGTGTATTGTGTACTAAAACTTACATACGTTTTTAGACAGTCAGTGTAATTTAAAAAAAAAACAACTAATAATGTCATAGGAGGCTTAAAACTTATACAGTATTGTCAATTATTTTGTAGGACCAGTGGCGTAGTAAGGTACCCGTGGGCCCGAGTTCGAGAATATCTTATTGGGCCCCCTTTTCCAATAAGACAAATTTAGTGTCTGACATAAAATATCGATTAGATGTATCTCTAGATCTAGTCTGTATTCATCGGTACATTTTCAAGGCATAAAGGTATTACGTTTCATTCAGCTATGACTCCGTTCAGAAATAATGTATTATGACTCAATGTTTGCACAAGTTCTAATGACAAAAAATTGTTTCCAATTAACAAACAAATGTTTATTAGTTTCTTTTTTTTCCCATTATACACATTTACATCCAGAAAATAATCCTATTAGTCAAACTATTAAATATTGATAAAAACTATATTCTAGTTCTATGTAACTCAGTTAACAGTAAAAAGATCTAAAAGTAATTTACTAAAATTTCATTTTTCTTGCCTTCTGATAAAAAGTAAATGTTCCCCCTTTTAGACCTTGCGATCTATAGGACAGATGTTTGTTAAGGTCATCTGTTTCTGTGGCTAACGGTAAACGAGTATTGCGTCATGTGGCCAGCACAACGACCAAACGCCTTTAGGCCTACTTTCCCCAACTAAAAGATACCCATTAGAGTTGGATGGACTTAGGGGTGCCCTATAAGAATCCCGAAATTCAACATCCCAGTCTTCACCGAGATTCAAACCCAGGACCCTAGGTTCAGAAGCCGAGCGCTTAACCACTAAGCCACTATGCCACTGGGCTGACCGCACAGGGTGACACCCACCCTAGTGTCGCCACTGCGAAGGGGTTCAATGAAACAGGGCCCACGACCATAAGGGGCTTCTGCGCTTGGGCCCATGACCCTTAACTTGTTGAGAACTTGGAGTAGGGATAGTCCTGATTGTCACTAATTAAAATTTCGATACAGCTGAAAATTATTCAATTTTCTCAAAGCTCAATATGTTTTTATTTTGTTTTGTATTTAAACTATTTAATATCAATATTTTCCTCACTAAGTGGAATAGGATTATCGAATTCCAATTTTAGTCTGACTAAAAAAAAAAGCTTTTGAATCCGATGACGAAGATAGTGTAAGTTCAATCAAGAATATGCCCCCCGAAAGTCTTCATCGCATTGTTTTGTTGTTTCTGTATTGTATACAAAATGGTAATGTAATTATTATATCAGAATAAAAAGGAATTGAAATGTAAACAAAATAAAAATAACATTAAATACTTAGCAAGCCAAAGAAATATCAGAGTGTTAACATAGGAATCGTTAAAGTTTAATATGTTTGTGCTATTGCAAGTAAGGAGGAAACCGAATCAGGGAGCAAATTTAGAACAAGATCTAGAAGATAGGTAACTAAATGGATCGTGGAATAGTGTCATTCTCTGACCAATGCTTAGTATTTGGTTGAAACTTGGTTAATTGCTCATAAAGAAAGTTAACACCATTTATTTATACAAAAACCTCAGAAAATTGCTATGATAATTCAAATTTGACAGGAAATCAAAGCCCAGCAGATTCAAAATGATTCAAAAGGAGATAATAAATCTGTTGGGCAATGCAGTTCTGGAAAACATACCGGTACTTTAGGACATCCATTCTGCACCATTTGTCTCTTTCATTGGTGCCAGCACTCAAGACAAATAAAAAGTTGATATCAAATTTGTATTTTTTTTTTTTGATACTGCTAGTGATCTCAGATGACGGAACATCTAAAGAAAAAGAAATTACGTAGTCATTTCTAGGTTTTCATAGATGTGAGAATCAGAATCAGAGTTTGCTGAACAAATGTTCCAAGTAATTAAATAAAACATTTATCCTTAAATAAACGACGAGGCTAAAGCTATGATGGTGCTTCCAATATGACTGGATACTAGAATAACCTTCGGGCATTGTTTCATCAGAAGAAGCTGCTCGCGCATTTAGAAATAGATGCATTGGTTTCTTACTTCGCTACTTAGAAGGCCAGAGAAATGTTCAGTAAATAAATATTCGATCTATTTACTGTTAAATTATGGACATAGAACTAAATACCAGCTTGTATCAATGTTTCAAAGTTTGACACCCAGATTATAGATTTGAAACTCCGTTAACTCGTTTATTTCTGTTCAAAAATTGTACAAACATTGACTTTAAATTCTTGTTGGAGTTCTAACAGAGTCAAACTTAATCGAATTATTAAGAAGTTTCTCTACTTGCTACTCTACTTGCATTGGAATGTCATTTGGTCAGTATACCGATACATTTACATTACTCCATTGTTTTGTCTTACATTGTATTCGTCTTATTGTGGGAGCGGGCCCACCAATATATTCGTGAACCCGGGCCCACGGGTATCATACGACTGCTACTGACAATCTCAACTAACAAGATTTACTACTTCGGCTAACACATTTCAACTTCAACTATCTACTGTAGACTGTTCAACTATCTACTGTAGACTGTTCAACTATCTACTGTAGACTGTTCAACTATCTACTGTAGACTGTTCAACTATCTACTGTAGACTGTTCAACTAAAATTCTCCAACCAACTACTTCTCTTGCAGGGGCTGATTGGCAGTATGGGCATTCAAGCAAATGCCCGGTGGGCCGGTAACCAAATGGGCCTGTAGGACCACAGTTATTATCTTCTATTTTGATATAAGATAAGTGCCGCTTGGATGTCACAAAGACACGTCGTTAAATGTCTTATAGTATTTTCTTTCAAATGGGTCCCTCTGAGCGTCGTATTTATATTCACTGTATGCTTGCGTACAACTATCGATACATTATCAAACTTAACTGAATGATTTTGAGGATAGGAAGACCTAGCATTGGATGTCCATCATATAATACACAATGTATAGGTCGAATGAAATGGAAATGCCCGGGCCTATTTTGACACCCAGTCCGCCCATGCATACTTGTATACAGAATGGAAGACCGCCGCATCCCTAAATGACTCCTGTATGGCCAATTAAGGGAAGGAAAGCGCTTGCAAGGAGAAAAAAAGAAAACGCTTCAGGGACACCCTTAAAGCTTCTTTAAAGGCTTTCAGCATAGACCCAGCTACATGGGAGACAGAGGCTCATGACAGAGCATCATGGCGTCGCGCTGTGAAAACTGGCACACAGGTTGTAGAAGACAAGAGAACAGTGCCAGCAGAAGAAAAGCGCCAGAGAAGAAAAGCAAGGCCAATGACACTAGCTCCAGCTGGAATAACCTGCCCGGTGTGCAGCCGAACATTCCGGGCTCACCTAGGTCTCACCAGCCACATGAGGAGGCACAAAACCCCAATGCAAAGCCCTCAGCCCCCTGGATGACAAAAGTGGTCATCACCGAACCACGAAGGATAAACTATATAAAAAACCATGGTGAAACGGTAAACTAACTTGCTTGCTATCCAGTTCTCTTCTAGTCTACCAGTGATGAGGAACACGAAGACGACGACCCACTTGCAGCTAAGTCGGCGGTCGCCAATTCTGTTGAGGTCTTGCTGTGACTCAGATATTGCTGGTTGTAGAGAGTGGCTTGGCTAGGTTGGGGGAGGAGGGTCCGAATTCGAAAGTCCCCCCCCCCGAGCCCCCATTTGAGGGGGTCCCAAATCAATGTCCTAATATTTTTTTTTACTTTAAATATTAAATATTACGCCACAGCCATGTATCTTTCTATTCTCGAGGAGTAAAAAATACTAGACAGCATTGATCTAAATGATGTCAAAGATGCCTTTGCTGCACGACGTGAGGCGATATGAATTGAGATTTGTCACTTGTGCGTTATCTCGCCAATAAATAACAGTATTATTCAATAAAGGGGGCGAGGTGGCTGAGCGTTAAAGCGCTTCCGAACGTGGGTCCGGAGTTCGAATCCTGGTGAAGACTGGGATTTTTAATTTCGGGATCTTAGGGCGCCTCTGAGTCCACCCAGCTCAAATGGGTACCTGACATTAGTTGGGTAAAGTAAATGCGGTTGGTCGTTGTGCTGGCCACATGACACCCTGGTTAACCGTAGACCACAGAAACAGATGATCTTTACATCATCTGCCCTATATACTTCAAGGTCAGAAAGGGGAACTATTATTCAATAAAAGAGTCTTAATGATTTTTTTTAAATTTTTCTTATATATTGTACTAACTGGAATTTAAACATATATGTATTAAGAACATTATCTTATGTCAAGATGTCAAACGTCGAAATGCAGTGGCCACTAAAACGGTCAAACCCCCCCCCCCAGCCCATAAATTCGTACCTACGCCACTGGTTGTAGATTATATTGGGTCGCGAGTTACAGATATTCTATATGGTGATTAATTGATGATACACCATACCATACCAGCCAACAGATTAATATAAATCAGCCAATTTAAATGAAACAACAATTTATTCCAAAAAGAATGGCAGAGTCTACATCGCTAGACTTAAGAAAACGCGTCTTATCCCAATCACTAATCAAGTGGGTCAAATGTCCGTTAGTCTGTCTCTTGCTATTTCCGTTTTAAGTTTTTAATGTATCGTCCCGTCACTAAGGAAATCCCGGATTAGTCCCAACTTATACGCGTCCAACTATTTGGTCATTACAATATACAAACAACTTACCAACTAAAAGTGGATGGTAAAACACAAGGATAAGGCTTGTGCAACAATATCCAGTATCGTGTACAAAAAACTAAGACCATACGTAATAAATTTTTAAAATACGGCCTCCGTGTTGGGGTACTTGACCACTGTATTAAAACTACACACTGGCCATTTAACAACTGAAAACAATTGTGTTTGGAGGGGGGGGTGGGAATATCCATTACAATAACGGTCAAAGTGCAGTCATCTAGACAAAAAATTACACTAAATTTAAAAAAAAGTATTCAGACACTCACAAAGATATTAAGCTATTAATTATACTGTGGATGCTCCAACATCTATTTCAATCTCGATGTGTCTGGGCTATGTGACTGTCTAATGATTAAAAAAATTGATTCATACTATTCAGGTTTTTAAATGTTTTTGACTTGATAAATGAACGTCTGCATGACGTATAGCTTCCTGATTGGATAGTTGGATAGTATGCTCTCCGAACTGTCGTTTCCATGGTCTTGGATTCAACCCCAGCTTGTCACAATCTCTGACGTTCTGCAGAAGTTTTGGGATTAGCACGTAATAATCTTCTGAAGAAACGTCCGAAACTTACAAGTTTTGATTTAATTTTCTTAGTTAATGAATGGCTGTCTTCTAAAAATAATTAAACCTAAAATTGTTGTCTATTTTACAATACAATAGAAAACGAATCTAGGAAACCATGGAAACGTTGGCACTTGAAGTTTAGGCACCGTAAATTTAGTGTCCCGACACCATGGAAACAATAGCTTATAACCAAATTTACAGCCAGAAAAACGCGAATCGTGAAATATTATTTTTTTAATTATTGATTATTTTGGTCAAAATTACAATAACAAACAGAAAATGTATGTAGACATTTAATAAATAACTATTTCAATTTGTTTGTAGTGTCAATTAATAAGATTATAAGTAAATAACAATGACTCATTTCTTGTCCCAATAGAATTTATTAGTTAAAGCGGGTTTCTATACTACACACAGAGATCTATTGGAGATTGACTTATCAGGTCTTCTTGCATGCTTTGATCCCATTTAATAAAGCCGTTTAGAAGACGAGCTCGTAAACCGGAGAACTCACGTGAATGAAGAGGCTGCCTTTTGCCCACTAAATCTAAAGATGAAAGATTTCTTGTCACTGAAATATCCAGGTAAACTAAAAAGCTATCGACAGAATCTATTTCTTTCCTCAGGTAGTGCTAATAGTAAATTAAGCGAAATTTAATGTCAACCTTGCAGTGTCTTACAGGCGTTATTTTTTAATTCCTCTTATCAGGTTGAAAATTCTTCATCTTCAAGAAAAGCAAACTGAAAAAATAAACCTAGGTGGGTGAATACGCATCTTGCAAAAGCTCTAACGAAATTTCTAGAAATTTAGCTGTTTATGCATATCTTTTTGGAAAAGAATTACTAGCTAATTAGCTACACATGTCAAACTCTGGTTTGACCACTATAATGTTTCAAAATATTTTCTTCTTCATTAGTTAAGGCTCTTACAAAATATTATAAACATTCCACTAATTGTTATTTTAAAAACAATTTATGTTACTTCCTATATGAATCAATGTTAAAAACAAGGACATTAATAACAATATCAACTGGAGGCTGTGATAGCTGTGGTATGATAGACATATGTCTGGAATTAACCTCTGCTAGCACGAATGTCTTTTGTGTAAGATTTTTAGAAGATTTTGCAATTTCAATTATAAACAGCATTGAAATTATATACAATGAGCTAAAAAAAGAGGGGATTGACCTTTCAACTCATTTTTTCATATGCCTTTTTGTTTTGAAACTTCCCACGTAATAAATAGTTCTTCGAAGGAAGAAAATGTTTGAAAACACATACAGTGTAGTGGCTAGCAGCAACAGTGAAACACTTTTCCGAGTGTGTCTCCAAACTGTTTGTTTAAGTCTACATACACATAGTCATACAATGTAGTGGTTAGCAACAACAGTGAAACATTTTTCCGAGTG
Source organism: Biomphalaria glabrata (assembly GCF_947242115.1). NCBI lineage: Eukaryota > Metazoa > Mollusca > Gastropoda > Planorbidae > Biomphalaria > Biomphalaria glabrata. Next base: position 18,162,318 of record NC_074723.1, on the reverse strand, counting down.
TGTCTCTGAACTGTTTGTTTAAATCAACATAGACATAGTCATACAATGTAGTGGTTAGCAACAACAGTGAAACATTTTTCCGAGTGTGTCTCCGAACTGTTTGTTTAAATCTACATAGACATAGTCATACAATGTAGTGGCTAGCAACAACAGTGAAACATTTTTCCGAGTGTGTCTCTGAACTGTTTGTTTAAGCCTACATAGACAACAAAGTTGCCGGAACTGTTGATACACCCCACAGTGTTGACCAGCTGGTAGAACAGTTTCCCAACATTCGAGGGCGCTTCATCCGTCAGAGAGTACGAGGCATACTCCGAGGGGATGTACAGTGGCAGTGACAGAATTGTGGAGGTGACAGAGTAGACGGCGCAAACTGCCAGCAGGGTTTTTGTCGTCCTGTTCGTCGAACGCATCGATGACGTCATTTTCTGGCGTTTTACGGTGGCGATTCGAATCTGAATAGAAATGAAAACACATCCGGTGGCTGTGAAAATAGGCGGGATTACCACGCTGGAGTATATGATTACGTCTTGTATCTTTGCTACGGCTTCTGGGTGCTCATTGAAGAAATTAGACCTCTTAATAAGTCCTATCGATATGTTTCTTACGGGGTCGAAGTTATAGTCTAAGACTTGCCAGAAGCTGCAGTAGACGAATATGGAGAGCCAATAGGCGGCCAAGCAACAAACGGCAAACCAGGTTCTTTTTGGCGTCAGTAATCGACCAAAATTGAAAGGAAAGAAGATCACCAAAAGTCTTTCAGCGGTTATGAGCATTGGCAAGGTCAGTGCCATGAGACCAAAACCGTAATCCAGCAAAGTGAAGAAATTAAACATGAAAAACAAGACATCACTGCTGACCTTTGAGTAACCCACGTATTCATGGTTCCACACGGCCTCGTAGATAATCTTTGGTATACTGTTGAAGGATATCAAGTAAGTCATATCACAGAAAGCTAAACTGACCAATAGAATGTTTGAACATTTGGACATTCCATGTTTGGTCAAGACAATGATGCTCAAAATATTCCCCACAACACCAAAGATGGAAATGGTTGGAGTGATGCCTAACATGAGAACTTTTATCGCCAGCCATGTGTTTTGATCGTTGATGATGTCTGAAGCAAAACTAGAGGAGTTAATTAGCATTTTAAAAATGTTTCTATTTTTTCTGAATTATACAACTATGCAACTCTGAAGCGGATTCGTTGAAATCAGTTCACTAAATTTGTATATGGATGTTTACATGGAAAATGAACTAATGTAGATCTATTAAAACTTAAAATTTCTTTAACTGAACAGCATCCTGTCAGAATTCACGAAAATGTCATTGATCGAAGGGAAGAACTATCAGTATTCCTACATCCAAACATTTATTTAGCACAGGGTTCACTAAAACATTTATTTAGCACAGGGTTCACTAAAACATTTATTTAGCACAGGGTTCACTAAAACATTTATTTAGCACAGGGTTCACTAAAACATTTATTTAGCACATGGTTCACTAAAACGTTTATATAGTGGAAATCTGTAGCATCACGTATCCTTTATATATTCCGTGTACTTTGAATTACAAACCAAATTACAAACTTATCTATAATTACAGTTATATAGAAGGTGTTGAGGTAATTAGCTGCTTTTTTTTTGTTCTCTCTCTCTCTTTTAATGTAATTATACATAATTACATATGCAATTTTGTGCTATTTTTGAGGATTACCTTTTCTAGGACAAGTTTTTTTAGAGAAACTCTTAGAGACTTTTACCTCTCACTCTCTTTACAATGACATTTTAATTCATCAGAAAATAAAATGAATATTTTTTCAAGTTCTTTTTAATAAGCAAGTAGTCTCTCCAAGCGCCTCAAGTTATCGATTTTAATAAATATCACGTTTTTAATCAAATCAAAGTGGATCTAGTGAGAGAATACACTATAATTAACTAAATACTAAATGGCAATGATTCTTGAAAAGCTCAAAGGGAAGATAATTCGTAGATCCGAGCGGAACTTTTTTTTGTTTCGTTTTCAGAATGTTTGTCCAAAATTGTCATTTTAAATATTGAGTCAGATATAATTGTATTCAGTGACACATTCATCCCTTCGTGCTTCAGCACTAACGGCTTCTGAAGTTTTTAATGAGTGGCTTTGGTTCAGGGCTGTCATTATATCTGATATTTTGTGTCGGTTAAGTAAATACAACGTTTCTCATGTCTCCCTTTTGGATAGTCCTTTTATTAACATGAACTACATAGTATTTAGTTCTTATATCTCCAGCCTCTTCATGCATGTGACTTGATGCATTTAGAAACTTGTGTTTGTTGCATTATTGTCTTTTTAAAGGCTTGCGTGTTAATGTACCACTTTAATAAATGGTTAATACAATTATGTTAAAGTGTAAACAAGACAATAACAGACTTTACTTAGCTAAACAAAGAATAAGATTGTTTGGCGTTCAACTGTTTTATAAGACTTACTAGCAACCAACCCCGCATCCTCCAGATGTTTCCAACTGCAGCTACGCCTTGCCCATCTTCTGGTCATCTGCTTCCAAATCACGGTGCCATGTATTTCTAAGCTTTACCCGCTTCCATTTTGCTAAGTAGTTCCAGGTGAGGGCTTGCCTTTTCATGTTGTATGCAGGTTTGCGAAGGGTGTGGCCAATCCATCTCCAGCGCCTCTGGGGGATATCTACTTCAATGGGCTGCTGCTTTGTTCTTTACAATCAACAACTGAACAATATTAAAGACATTTGCATTTTTGAACTTCTTCAATCAGACCAATACTCAAGTGATTTTGTATTTCTGTTTAATTATGATTGATTGCAATTGAGGCTGTCAAAAATGTAAATGATTTCGTCAAAGAGGACACCACTTTGTTGGATTAAAAAGTTACGACGGCGATGTGTGGAAATCTTAACAGCCAGTACAGCCATGAGAACGAAACTGACAGTAAAGATTCCATCTCTAGTAAAGATCCTGATACGATGTGTCACATATCAGCGCTGATAGAAAGAATGACTTATTCTAGTAGAAAACAAGTAACATAAAAAGTATTTTTTAACAATTCCAGTTTTTATGAAGACGATAGTGTTCTTTACTTTCTCATTCCATTTTTTTATTGTAATTCTTCCATATTGCAAGGAGACGTTTCACTGAGCTTGCCCAATCAATGTCTTGTATTACAGTCCAGCTTATTTCTACATAAGGCGGTGCGCAAAATTCATATGAACGTAATTGTATTTATTCCACTCTTTATTGAATACAAAGAAACATTTGAATCGAGTGCGAATACCCGCTGAAGCGTATTTAAAATACTAAGAAACATAAGAGTCGAATGCGGGAATACCCGCTGAAAGAGTGTGTTTTTTTCCTAAGAACTTAATTTTATTTAAAGATGATTATACTTTGAAAAATGTCATTGCATGGCCAATTAGTTAGTTTTATTTCCCCAAAGACATACATAAACCGCCAAAGATCTAGGAAAATCGTTAGAGCCGTTTTTTGAAATGTCGAATTGTCAATGTTCCACCCAGTAATAAACATTTTGAGCCCATGAAAAATGTGCAAGCTAATACTAGGAGGAATTGAAAAATTAAAACGAAAGTATACACTAACCCAAGAAATGTCTAGGCTGAGTAGGCTGAATTAGATTTGCCTTTAGCTTGTTTGTTTCGTTTTCGAGTAGCGAATAGAATAATCGGGAATATTCGTGTGACGTCAAAGTTTCGGAAATGTCCGTTTATTCTGTTCGCTTCTCGAATACTTCACACAGTGAATCAAACACGGATTTTTTTTTTCCATCTGCCAGGCACACTAACGTACAACCTGTGATTATCAATATGCTACTTTGTAATGATACCTTGCAGTTGCTAGTTAATTAAATGGCGAATTAATAAATGACAGTTACATTTAAATAATGTGACATATTTGTTTCATTCTGAACTTTTAATGGGCAATGAAAAGGAAGACTAATTTACTATCAGGCTTTGAAAGTAAAACTATTACAAACAAACTCGATTTCTTTTACCACAAAAAGCTTTTAATGTAGGCCTACATGTAATGTAAAGACTTAATAGAACTCTAGTCCATCCAAGATTTGGAGTCTACATGAATTGTTATTGCTTTTATCTTTTCTCATTCACAAAGTTCGATCTGATTCTTCCTGTGAAGTCCAAGTTGTGCACCCCAGCAAAGTTTCTTTTTTTTTTTAACATTTGATGACATAAATCTACAGAAATAACTTTTATGTCTGGGAACTTTTTTTTTTTTTTACATTTAATGACATAAATCAGCAAAGTTTCTTTTTAACATTTGATGACATAAATCTACAGAAACAACTTTTATGTCTGGGAAATCGGTTGGTGAAGTTGTTGTTTTTTTTAACATTTGATGACATAAATCTACAGAAACAACTTTTATGTCTGGGAAATCGGTTGGTGAAGTTGTTCTTTTTTTTTAACATTTGATGACATAAATCTCTAGAAAAATTTTTGTGTCTGGCGATTAAAGAGTGTTGTGGATTGACAAGATAAATTTTTAGCTAAATGGTCACACCCATACAAAGAAATATCGCTTGCCCAGTGTTTACTAAATATGTTTGTCAAATATTCGACTGGAAATAAAAAAAAGAGAGTCTTCTATGTCTACTTGTATAAACACAGTCTCTGTTTTTTTTTTTTATTAATTAATGTCTACAGTATTTTATTTATTTATCTGTGACAACAGAACAAATGTGAATAAAAAGAAGTCAATTGCTTTTTTAATTATTTTTTTTTAATTGATATAACGAAAATACTTTTTTCCAGATTACCATTTAAGTAAAAATACTAATTTTCATCATGTGTATCAACACAAAAAAATAATCTAAAAGAAACTTAAAGTATAAACCTACACTACTATAACTATAAGAAATTTAGATAATATGAAACTTAACTATTGTGTCTAATGCTTCTACTTACAATGGTTTTAAAAAGGAGTATTTTAAATAGGCCCATATATTGGATTTCTCTGAAAGAATTCCGTAAAATTCAATACATTTGCCTACGTAAAAATATTTTAATACTTTGACATTTCTGTTCTATTGTATCAAGGAATCCAGTGATCCATTATCGTAAATTGATCTTTATCACCACCTATAACTGTATTCACTGGATCTCTACAAAAAATGATTCTGATAATGAGGTGGCAAGACGAACAAAGAAGTCCTATGTGGGTCACAGTGCCTGGACATCAGAATCAGTCAGTCGATATCCACAATATTTTTATTGTATGGTGATCTAATAAGAAGCAGAAGAGCTGCAGGTTGTCCACTCTTACGATACACTGATGTATGTAAGTACTACAAGATGACACCAACAGTTGGGAGAAATAAAAAGCACATGATAGACTCACATGAAGGGTAAGCATAAGGGAGGGGGGGGTCCTCGATCGGAGGTAGTGAACACTCCAGAAACAGGAGAAAGGCTGCAGCGTCAGGTGTTTACAAATTTCTTTTGAATGTGGCTGTGTATCAAGGATTGGTTTCTTTAGTCACACGAGAAGCGACAAACGGAAAAATACGACCTAAGTAAAATAAAACAAAGTTTCTACGTAAAAATGGTCCAGACAGTGCGAGCACACTTTTTCTAATTTACATAAATGATTTCACGGTACTTATTAAAACTACTTATATAATTTTACAGAAGTTTTTGTAGAGTTTATTTAAGCCTAATATTAGCAAAAACAATAATAATAGCCCTAGTCTTCAAGTTCGAAGATAAAAGACAACTACTCTATTTCACTTGGCTACAAGGTGATTGGATTGGCACTGATAGCTATGATATATATATATATATATATATATATATATATATATATATATATATATATATATATATATATATATATATATATATACATATATTGTCACACCCAGAAGCATTTTCGGGCGCAACTCTGTTCACCGACCACGTTTGGCTCGCCCCCCCCCCCAAAAAAAAAAAAATTTTTGTCTCTGGCATACGGTCGTCCCAAACAATTAGGATAAGCTACAACACAAACCCAAACACTCACCCTATAGACGCATCTCTCTTAATTCTTCTTATGAGCATTAGCTAGAATTAAACATCATTCAGTTGCATTCGTCAAGGGAGAGACGCCGGTAAGATACGCCTTCTAACTGAGACTCAATATTTTAACTACATGTATCTTCGATTAATCTTGTATGGATATTTAGAAATTAAAAAAAAAAAACACTAACGTGTTACAACAGTTACAATATTGTCTTACATTCAAATTTAAATGTTCATTAACTGAACGGTGCTATAACGAGAAAACAGTACTGCGTAAATAGTATCGTATAAATTGGTTGAGTCATTGAGAAGTAGATATAGTGAAGTATTTATTTACTGAACAAACGCATATAAAAACTGCACAGCATTTTTTCCTTTTAACAGCACACTAGCGGAAATAATGAATGGCAGGGTCGGTTTAATAGAGGGGTAGAAAGAGACATTTTGGGGGCAAGTAAGGTGGGGGTGGGGCGCAACCTTTTTGTATTGTTTACCGGCGACTGATCTTTTCAAATATGTATTTATTGGTAGGGGGCACCGACATATTTCAGTCATTTAGTTAATGCACCATTCTAGTAGACCTATCTGAAGTGATATTGTTTTGAAGTCGAACTACATATAAATGGTATTAGAGATTGAAAAGATATTTGTTTATAGAGGGAGGGGTTAAAACTGAACTCCCTTCCCACACCCATTCTTAGTAATTGTTAGAGGCTGTGACACTACGGTTCTGGTCCTACTGTCAAATCTGTGCCCAATCAGGTCTCAGGGCCTCCCGTGGACATCTTCATGACGTCAGGTAACACGAGGAAGATGGAAAAAAACGCAATGACCAGGTCCCATAACACCTTACTTGTGATAAATGAAGCTGACTTCTACAGACTTGTGAGGATTACAAAAATAAAAGGTCAGTTGATATTTAGATTTAATGCTAGATGGATTACATAATTAACTAGTCAATACATACCTAATGCTCTGTGAAATGTTACTTTCGAGCAAGCAGTGTCGTTACACTGCTTTATACGTGTACATTATTAATGAAATTAGAAAGATTAAGGCGATTAGTTTAAAAAAAAAAGAATTAATCTCCACCACAAAACCTTATTGTAACATCACATTGTACAGCCAATGTTCTATTTGAATTGACTAGTTTGATTTAAACTCCAGGTAATTGAAATGAGAATGGCTTTTTTAAAAAGCAAATGTATATAAGAAACGACTGCTGTTCATAAAACAAGTTAATGATAAACCGACTAGGTAACTGGTATTTATTGGTGATATCAAACTCTATTTTCTTTCAGTTTGCGCAAGTTTATAATATTTATATCTAGAAAACAAAAAGTTTTCAGTTCCATAATTTCCACACTTATTGTTGTTATTTAACAATAAACTGTTTGTATAGTAAATTGAATTTGATCCACATAAAGGGGATATTGTTTTCGAAGCATAACTTAAATTCAAATGTCAGATTTTAAATACTGAAACAAAAGGGAGATTATATTTATCTATAGTTTTCAATTTGTTTGTTTGTTTTTTATAGTAAGTAGTTTTTGATAGTAAGTAGGTTGAATACAATAAATTAATGTTTTCTTTTGTGAAATTGTTTTTGAAACTTACAGACTAAACATTGAAACATTCAAATAGTTGCTACCCTTTCTCTTCAGATTGTTACAAAATGGAGTATGCCCACAAGAAGCTTGATAACGTTCAACTATGTTTAATATCGGATGCAGAGCAAAGCCATTCAAGTTCCACTATATCTACTCTTGTTATTGAAAAGTGTCCAACCTCAAAAGAATGTGCTATAACCCATTCAGGGGATACTTCAGACAACAATGTAGATATACAGAACTTAAGTGAGCAGTCCACTTCTAAACTCTCTACTCTAAATAATCAAATGCTAAGTACATCAAAGTCTATATTAAATGGAAATTTGTATGATGAATCCCTATCCGGACCAAATGACTTGGCGTACGATGATTTAGTAACTAAGGATAGTGAGAATGTACCATTGGTTGAAAATACTGACACCATTCATCTACCGCTAGAGTCTTTACTTTCTAGCGTAAAGGCAAAAGTAACAGATCCTAACTCTGATCAACTAGAGCAATTGACAGAGAATTTAGTCCATCCGACAAAGTGTTCTAGTCCTAAAAGTCCTGTCAACAAACTACAAACACATCCCACAAGCAGCAAAATATTTCGACCTTTCGAAAGTAACAATAAAGAGATACAACTAATGCATGTCACATTGAATGTTGTTGAAGTCGACAATCCCCGCACATGCACGCCCGATAAAACAAATAAGAGTAGCTTAAATTTTGTATTGGATAAATCAAATAAAACGCAGAATGTGTCTTTACCAGAGCAGACAGAAATCACGGAAAGATTAGGACATTATGATAGTAGAACTAAAGCATGTATAACACATGATAAATCTGAGGAGTCTGTTAGCAAGAAAGCTGTATATAATAACACGATAGGATTAGCTTGCCATTACTTGTGTGCTTGTTGCGCAAAAAAATGTCAAGGCTACCTTAACAAAACACATTGGAACATTCGTATGGAAAACTCTCTTCTATCATCTAGTGAGGACATTCTTTCTGTAGTACAAAGACAAGACGAAGCTTTTCAAATGATGGAAGAGAAGTCAAACGAAACAAAAGTGCAACTCGACAAAACGCCCACTGCTGATAAATCTCAGCACTTTCAAGTTCTACCATGTAGCCTATCAGATGACACAGACACCAATGACAATGTCGTAAAATCTACAAGCAACGTTCATGATGGCACATCTCTAGCATGGCACCAGTCACATCAAAAGGTCTGTCAGCAAGCCAGTCCCGCTCAGTCTATCAAATCAGATCTTTCCAGAACATACACTCACTCAGCTACTGGTGAGCAGTCATGGCCATTAATCACTGCAAGTCAAATATCTCAAGAATGCAATTTTGACCATTTATCAGCATCAATCAGGAGTATAGACAATGCACAGGAGAGAGAAAGTGAATCGAACATGGTGACCGACGAGAAGGAGAATACCACTGATGACGACAATGACAGCCTGGACTACTACACAGGTAGATTTAGTTGTTTGTTTTTTAGCGGCCCCCGTAAGGGGAAAAAGCCGCTATTAGGTTTGTGCAAAATGTCCGTCTGTCCGTCTGTCCGTCTGTCCGTCTGTCACACTCAGATCTCGAAAACTAGAAGAGATATGAAAAATATTATTTCATCATTAAATCCGGCTTGAAAAGTTTAGGTGCAACGGCTACTTTTGGTTTTCTAAAAGCAAACCGTTTAATTTATAAAATTAATTATGCAAGCGATTTTTTCATAAAAATACACCAATTCTAAAACAATTACGTAAATGTAAGGGAGGCAATGTTACAATATGCTAACAAAGATGGACAATTTGTGTGTATTTTCAGTATCACTAAGTCAAATATATTTTTAAAATGTACAGGAAATGTTTACAACAAATACAAATAATAGTTAAAGACGTTTTTTCTGGTCAACTAGCTGCTAAAATTAAAAGAAAACATTTCTGTTTGTTTATAAAGGCTAATAATGCACTTTGTATGTAAATATCACGCACATTTTTTTAAATGGACTTTTTATGCAGCGATTTTCGTGCAGTAGCGTAACGTCGCAACATGATCAGGTGCTAAACCAATTCCTTAAACTTTTTTTAAAAATCAGATTTTATTTATTTTTTGTTTAGTGCCCCCATCCGAATAAAAGAAGCTTATTTTTGTGCGTTTTGTCTTTTGGTCGGTCTGTCCGTCACGATTAGATTTAAAAAACTAGAACTCTAAAAGCTATTGAAAATCTGATTTACCCTTTAATGTTCCTCCCATAACATCTCAATAGTTTTAAGTATCTAAAATTGATTGTTCCGGATTTTTTTGTGCAAAACTAATCAACGCCAACAAATGTTTGTTTGCTCTTCTAACTTATATTACATTTAATTTCCATGCTTAAACATTGCAAAAACACATTATCAATAATATGTTGTTCCGTTTTTATGTAAATAGCATATTAATGCTAAATCATAATCTCTATACTGACTTATATTTCATTAAGTGTAAAAATGTTCCGGATATTGTTTTATAAAACATGAATTATGCCTAATGATTGTTTGAAATCGCATAAGGCTTTTAAAAAAAGTAATTTACTAGAATTGATTACTGAAAATTACTTTTTAGACATTTAATTTTCTTGTAAAACATAACATAGAAGTTTTGTAATCGATAAAGAAAGTTCCGGATTTTGTTTCTTACAAATCGTCGCCAGAAATTTCCGAATTTATTTAAAAATCTACTAACGCCAAATAATTGTTTGAACTCCCTCTTCTAATTAATAAACAAATAATCTTCTCATTTACGAAATAATGTTTTTACGGATTTTTATGACAAATATTTTAACTCACTACTCTCTTACAGTACATTTAACTTTCTACCTAAAACATTAAAAAATCTAATTATCGTTAATATTATGTTCCGATTTTTAAGGAAAACAGAATCCAAACACCAAAGTAAGGTATGAAAATCTCTCCACGTGGCTGTAGTACGTCTAATTTTTATACGAGACCATCCAAAAAATTTAATTAACGGTATTACATTTATCTGAAATTCTCTTTTTCTTTTACTATTTATACAAACATCCGGAACAATCTATTATATAAACTTTTCAATTGTGTTCATACCTAAAAATTATTGCGATGTTTTGAAACGTAAAATAAAGGTTAATCAAATTTTAATAACTTTTAGTTGTTTTTTTATATCAAGATAACGGACAGACCGACTGACAGACAAAACGCAAAAACAATGCGGCTTTGATCCTTTTTAAATAATATCTATTAGAACTCAGTGCACCAATGTCTATGAATCCTCGTTAAATATCTCGTGTAAATAAAGACATTTTTTTTTATGGTACCGGTACTAGCCTATTGTGAGGTAATGGAATTTTTTTTCTTTGACGTCATATGAATGGACTCTTTAAATGTAATGTTAAAAGAACGCACTCGGTGCACCAATGTCTATTAACCCTCGAAAAAATTGCTTGTATTAATGAAAACATATTTTAGTCTAACTAAGCCGTGTGACGTAGTGTTTTTTTTTTCCTTTGACGTCACATGGAATGAATTCTTTAAATGAAATGCTAAAAGAACACACTCGGTGCACCAATGTCTATGAACACTCGAGAAATGGCTCGTGTTGATAAAGGTGATTTTTAGTCTAGCTAGGCCTTGTGACGTAGTGTTTTTTTTTTCCTTTGACGTCATATGGAATGAATTCTTTAAATGAAATGCTAAAAGAACGCACTCGGTGCACCAATGTCTATGAACACTCTATAAAAGGCTCGTAATGATGAAGGCGATTTTTATTCTAGCTAGGCCGTGTGACGTAGTGTTTTTTTTTCCTTTGACGTCATATGGAATGAATTCTTTAAATGAAATGCTTAAAGAACGCACTCGGTGCACCAAAGTCTATGAACACTCGATAAATGGCTCTTATAGATGAAGACGATTTTTAGTCTAGCTAGGCCGTGTGACGTAGTGTTTTTTTTTCCCTCTGACGTTATATGGAATTAATTCTTCAAATGAAATGAAAAAAGAACTCGGTATAGTAATGTTTATTAAGCCTCGTTATGTGACTCGCGTTTAAAAAAGGAATGATATCTTGATTTAGATCTAATCTAGATTTTTTAAACTAGATCTAGATTTTTATAACAGTATATCTAGATCTGGATTTATATTCTAATTAAAATTATTTTAGAGTCTAGATCTATAATTTCTAGATCTAGTTTAGACTAAAATAGACTAGATTAAGATGTAGAATTTCAATTTCTAAACTTAAAGTGTAAAAAAAAAGTGTAGATTTTCATTTCCAAACGTTTTGATCAATATTGTAATGTTTTAATATACTAAAACTAATCTACTATTTTTTTATTAAATTTAAATTTAAATTTACGGCAAATGAATCTTTGAAACATTATTACTTTTGACCATCGGATGGCTGCCTGGTCGTGCGGTTTGCGCGCTGGACTGTCGTTCAGATTTATGGATGGCCCAGGGTTCAAACCCTGCCCGCTCCCATCCCCCGTCGTCCTGCGGGAGGTTTGGACTAGGAAGTAATTATCTTCAACTCTGAAGGAACATCCGAAACGTGTAAAACATTTTACATCAAAATTAAATCACCTCTTGAATATTATTTGCGAATATGCAGATCCGACAGGGATCCGACTTCGACGGGGGCCGCCTCTGAGTTTGTGTAACACAAACTCTCTTTGTAATCTTGTTTAATAAAAAATTTGTCATAATCTAATTGCTACTTGCATCTTTCCCACTTGATATTAACTTAATTTTATTTTGCGATATTTTTTATCAGTATATTTTAATTCTTGACTATTTTATTTTCAGATTTTTATCATTTTGGATTTTTTTTTGTTCGGAAGGGGGATTTTCTTATCTTTTTAAATATTTCATATATTCTTAAGTATATTTTCGAATATAAAAGTCTTTGAAAATATACAACTAATCTTACATTACGTATATGGTCAATACGTGATGCTCTTAAAAATTATTTTTTTTAAAAACATGAAAAATATTTTTTTAAATACTTAAAATAAAAGAACACAGTACTTGTATTGTATCAATTAGTTTAGATCAGTCATGTAATTAAATTTGAAATAGATTTAGACTAACAATATCAAATCTGTGCGATTAGAAATATTTTTAGCAATTATTTTTGTTTAGCGCTATTTCAAGCTTTTAGCTTTCTCAATATCACTTGGATAGACCAGGAGGTAGGAGAAAGGGAGAAAGAAGTAGATATCTGACTAGATGTAACAGTGACAGCTTTTTAAATGAATTTTTAAAAAACGTTTTACCAACTCGAGGGTTCAAACCTTCTCCATCTAATACACCAACCACTGTGCCAGTGAAGCGCTTATGAAAAACAGAATAGATAGTTTCAATTTTTTAAGCGACGATCTAATTCTTTACAAAAAGTAAAAAAGGGGACTAATTCAACTTATACCGCCATATCTGACAAGTACTATTTCTTCCCCTGTTTTCGATACTAAACAAAGTAATGAATTACAAATTGTTAATTAACTAATTGGTTAATTTTTAGCGGCCTCCGAAAGGGAAATAGCTGTTATTAGTTTTGTGTGGTCTATCTGTTCATCTGTCCGTCCCTCCGTTGAGATCTCATAAAGTAAAAAAGATTGTGTACACCTTACTTCACCCACACCCAATCTAGGATCAAGATGAAATTTTGCACAATTATTTCTTGCACAATTTATTGTTCTCTGAACGAGGTTAATATTTGCGCTAAGACACAATTACATCAAGGACACACACACACATCTCAAACCGTAGACGTTGTGACACCCAACCAGTGGACCAAAACATTGAAATTCACTTTACAGATTCAATTAGGGTATAATTTATAAATCTTATGTCAACTAAAATGGACAGTTTTCGTTACATCTGATAAATTTAGATCTGAAATAAGGCAATCCAATCACGTTCATTCTATCAATTTCCTTTGCTGATGGCTAGGTAAAAAAATGCTCGTTTGAAAGATAAATAGTATAGTAAGCAACATCACCTCCGTTTTTTTAGCAATTAGGTGGAATTTAAAATTGATATAACAATTTTTTTTTAATTTTAAGAAATATTAGTCCGTTTTCTGACATCTTCTTATTTATCCATCAAATGGATCTAAAAGTTCTGAACTGTGTTTCTATAACTATTGCTATTCTATCCGTACCAAGATAAGATTCACACTCTAGTTCTGAGAATCCTAGCTTTGTTACAATAAAACTTTAATGAATTTTGAAGGAGCCTTTTGTACGCGGGCATACCAAAAACTGATACTATTATCTGAATATAAAGGAGGTGAAAGGAGTTGTTTATCAAAAGGTATATACAATTATTAATGTACTTCTTGTCTATGCTGTACATTAACCTTCATGTACTCTTAAGAGTTGTTATTGTATAAACCTTTTTTTTTTTTTTAGTATCATTTAGCGTTTTAAAAGAAGTAACAGCTGAGACTTGGCTCATATAACAAGACAAACTTGTGAGCTTATGAGGACTGATGGGTCGGACCCCACGCAGATACTGCCACACCGCCCACTGTCTCATTTTTTAAGCATTTGCTTTCATTCCATGGGATCCTTCAATCCTATCACCTTCTTTTTTCTATTGCGTCACTTTCACTAGGTGTGTACAAGAAGAACCGTCGTAATCGTACAACGTTCAGCCCAGAGCAGCTGGTAGAACTTGAGAGACTATTCCAGGCTAACATGTACCCAGACTGCACCACCAGGGAAGAAATAGCCAACAGGTTGGGATTGTTGGAGGCCAGGATACAGGTTGGATGAATACTTTTGTTTCACTTAGTATAGTAGCTAAATGTCCACTTTTAAGATATGTCGTATGTACACGTTTGACATCGGACACACTGAGGTTGATATTGAGAGAAACAAAAGAGATCTACATTAAGGTCAGGCATAAAGGATCCTGGATAAGGTTACCAGACACATGCATATCCACATATTCACATGAGGATGACAAATCCTTAAAAAGGAGGACAAAATAAACTGTAATAACTAGGCTAAAATGTATTGGATCAAGCGTGTCTCAGTAAAGGCTCTACAGCCACTACGTGAAATAATATTTCTCAGACCAAGACAATTTTCAGTTTATTTCATCATAAGCGTAAACATAGATTATGTGAGGAACTCATTGAAAGACCCTTTCTTCTGATTGTATGCCCCTAATTTGAGTTTTTTTTTAAAGTCCCTTGTAATCTTATTAAGTCTCTCATGTTCATTGTGCGTTATTAAGCGAAAATTCCCGTTCAACATAAACATTAGACACATGAATGCAAAACAAACAAAAAACTAGGAAAACATAAAAATACTTTAAAAAAAACAAGCTTATATTAAGTGTAATTGTATCTATTAATTAGGATTATACATGTAGCTACATGCAATGCATACCTCTCATACTAAATCAGTGAGATTATAAATCTTCTTACCGTTTTTGTTTAGTTTGTTGCTTTCTCAATGCACTATGATCCTATCACTTGTTTGGACCAGTTGTGAGACGGGGAGGGGGGATGGAGTGGGTATATTTGTGAATGTTATTTTAATGCATAAAAAAAATGCTTCCTAAAGGCTCGAGTCCTCAAGGGAACTAATTCAACTTATACCACCACATCTGTCAAGTACGATTTCTTTCCCAAGATCAAGATACCAAACCAAAATTAACTGATTTTTTTTTTAATTGATTCTTGTGTTGTAAGGTAAAGGAAATCCGAGATTGGGTGTGGGACAAATAACGTGTACAAACATTTTTACCAGACAGACAGACAGACAGACTGATTTGATATAAGCTTTGAAAAAATCTTAAGGAGTTACAGGTTTCATATGTTATGTTATCACAGCGCCCAGAGCCTACATTATGTTTTCTAACACTTTATAAATTAAATTATATTATTAACAGATACAGTGGCCCCCTTGGCCTTCGCGGGTCCGACTATAACTTACCACGCGGGATTTCAGAAAAATACCCCGCGTTTTTTTTTCTTTTGCTTCTTTTTGTTTTGTTTTTTTAACGCCACAGATTTTCCGGTTACGCCCAATGGATATGTACAATACTGGGGAAACAAAAATGATAGCCGATAAGTTCCCCATCATTTCTATAAATAGATACCGTGATGAATAATAATAATGTAATTTGGGGAAATGATAAGTAATTAATACGTTGTTTATATATTTTTATGTTACGTTACCCAAAAGAAGGATTTTTGTTACGATTTGTTATAAGGTGAAAGGGAGGGGGGGTTCTAAAAAACGTGGTTTTGGTATTACGTAATATCCGAACGTTCCCTAATACAAGTGACCTGAAGGGGTCGCCTAAGAGTTTTTGCACCACAAACTCTTTTCGTTATTATCGTGTTTAAATGCTTTTTTTTTATATATGTTAAATTAACACACAGGCAGACATTTTTTCTATCCGTTATTTAGATTCTTTTAAATTAAGTTTGTTTGTTGTTGTTGTTTTTTGTATCGGAATAAATAATATATTTGAGAGGCGCGGTGGACTGGTGGAAAGTGTGCTTAGTGACAGTGCAAGAAACAGCTTGTAAGGAACGCAAGTTCACTAAACATGACATGTTATATATTCCACACTATAAAACCTTTTCTTAATTACATACCCTTCCTCCTACACACACAAGCTAATTACTCTCTCACACTCGTATCTCTTCAGTGTTGTAAGTATAACTTTACTCTGTGTGAATTACATTCCAATTGAAGGCTACACACATGACAGTTTTGTTGAAGCTACACTGACTGCACATTTTAACTCAGTTCAACTGAGATGAAGAGGTTATCGAAATAAAATATAGGTAACTAAACTCTGGCAAGCAGTCAATAAAGCTCTGAGGTCCCCCAGCTCTCTTCTATTTTGTTTGCTTCACCTCCAGCTTAAGTGTGTTTGAGACTATGATCAAATGAATGTCTCTAAAGTTATCGTATTCACCTGGTCAGTTCTTGACCACTTAATCCCTTTGTTTCGTCCGTCCGCCGACAGTAAAATAGCCAGATCTTCAACTAATATGGCTAGTTAGTACTTTAAGCAGTCCTTATTGAAAGTCCCAGTCTACTGACCACTGCTACTAATATATCTTTTCAATTCATTCTTCCACCATCGCATCCGTCTCTCCTCTGAGCACTTCGTTCCACGGGCCAACAAAGGGAAATTAACAGCTTGTGTTTTCAATAACTCAGCGAGAGGTTACGGGCCTTGTCAATGGCTGGCCCACTCTAGCGTGGAAAGGGATCATTTTGTCCCTATTATCTTCTTCTTAAGGAATTGAAACACGCCCTTTAAAAGTGTTTCATTCTCCAAGCGAAAAACAATTTCATTGTTGATCTTTCAATACCGCAATATTTTTGAAGAGATTCCCTATTTACTTCTGTTGTATACATCTGTGCAGGCATGAGGTGGGAATTTACTTTTCATTGTAGTAGTTTTCTTAGAACTTTGCGTCCTGTGTGTTTCACACATTCTTCTACTAATATGTTTAACTTGTGACTACTCCTTTATACCAAGTTATGCTTGATAAAGCCATTTAAGAGGAGTTCAAAAAAAAATCCCGATAGATGATTTTAAGAACGAATAAATTCTTTAGGTCTATAAGAAGTCAGTTGATTTCCTTTTTTTTGTTGTTGTATTTTATTGTTTAAAATAAATGTATGATAATGTCCATGCTTGGATGTTGTGTGTTGTCTAATTCTAAACACTACTTCATGTATGCTATCGCGCAAGTTCAAACTAGTTAAGGGACATCACAATGAACCATGATTTACTTCATTAAGTCAGATGAAGACTTCAACTGATGTTTATTTACAGATGGGGATAATCGTCTTGTCTCACTATCCGTCGTTTTCGTCTCTGGCAATATCTCTCTTTCTACAAGCCCTAGCCATTTTGTTCTCCTTCATGTGCACCTATTCTGCAACGTCATTCGTCTGACTACACACACACATAGGTGACACACACACACACACTATAATAACTAAAGCAACGAAACTCTGAGATATTTATATACATATCCTTAAATATGAAAAGTGATTGTATATTTCTGAAGATCTAAGCTAAATTTAATTAACTAAAATTCACCGATATTCGATTTTAGCTTTTTTTTTTCCTAAGGGAACTCGATGTTGGACACGCCTCGTTTTGATTCCCATCCACCACCGTCCAGCCCCCTTATCCCTTCCCCTTTCTCAATTAGGCGTATTTCAAAGTGCACTTGACAATATGGACTTAAATCTAGCTAATTGTCTAAAGAGTAAAACGAATAGGAGGCTGTGGGGGGAAGAAAGAGAGAAAGAAAGAATTCATTGGGGCAGGTGATGGGTTAGCCTGGGGGCCAAGGTGAGATAATATAAACCTGTTCTAGTCAACGTGTAGAGATTAATTGTGTCCCTTGCTTCCAGTCTAGCAGACCACTTGACCGATGGTTCATTCTTCTTGAACTTTTCTTTTTTTTTTTTTTTTTCAGATGTCTTTGGTATTAAAAGCTGGTGGGCTGGGTCTCTAGGCACTTCCTGCTTTTTATATTTAAAGGTTGCACAGTTTTAAATTGATTATTAAATCTTTCGAACAATGAACCTGAGGTTGTTGTTTTTTTTCGGAAAGAGCGGGGGGGGGGGGGGGGAGACGAAGAAGTTGTCTTATTTATTTTTTGCTATCTAGTTTTGTTTTAAGTCTTAGAAATGACTGACTTATAGAATAAAGTGACAAGCGCTAAACAAAGTTTTGCCTAATTTGTATAGAGATGTTTCAGTCTGTAATTGCTCATTGGTTTGTTAAAGGTATTGTTCAAAAAGTTAAGAATCATTTACTTGTAAGTAATTTTCTTCCTATAAGTGTTTTTTTATTTACAAAAGCGGCAAATATTGAAGGCATTGTACAACAATTTTTTTAAGATACAACGATTGTAAGTTGTATAAATATATATTATATATCATGATTATATCTTTCTTGTATATACAATGCATGACAGATTTGTAAAGATTAAAAAACATTTTTTTTCTTTTGATGCCATTCGGCTGCCAAATAAAAAATATGTACAACTTCTTCCCCCGTGTCACAATCACAAACACGTGACAGAAGATAGACACTCATCCATGCTATAGATTCGATACAAATTATTTTAACAAGGAGAGATTAAATTAATATTAATTAGCATTTTCTATCCAGTGAAACGTCGCACAAAAACTTTGATGTAAAATATATAAACCTATCTATCTATCTATCTATCTATCTATCTATCTATCTATCTATCTATCTATCTAACTATCTATCTATCTATCTATCTATCTATCTAACTATCTATCTATCTATCTATCTATCTATCTATCTAACTATCTATCTATCTATCTATCTATCTAACTATCTATCTATCTATCTATCTATCTATCTATCTAACTATCTATCTATCTATCTATCTATCTATCTATCTATCTATCTATCTATCTATCTATCTATCTAACTATCTATCTATCTATCTATCTATCTATCTATCTATCTATCTATCTATCTAACTATCTATCTATCTATCTATCTATCTAACTATCTATCTATCTATCTATCTATCTAACTATCTATCTATCTATCTATCTATCTAACTATCTATCTATCTATCTATCTATCTATCTATCTATCTATCTATCTAACTATCTATCTATCTATCTATCTATCTATCTATCTATCTATCTATCTATCTAACTATCTATCTATCTGTCTGTCTATCTAACTATCTATCTATCTATCTATCTATCTATCTATCTATCTATCTATCTATCTACCTATCTATCTGTCTATCTATCTACCTATCTATCTATCTATCTATCTATCTAACTATCTATCTATCTATCTATCTATCTATCTATCTATCTATCTATCTATCTATCTATCTAGCTAGCTAGCTATCTGTCTATCTATCTACCTATCTATCTATCTATCTATCTATCTATCTATCTATCTATCTGTCTTGGCTTCCTAACACAGAGGGCTGGGGTTCAAACCCGTGTGTAAACTTGGAATCTTTGACTCGATCTGAGTTGTATTTGCAAAGCACTTAGATCTATCTTGTTTCAAGGAAACCTACTAACTTGTACGAAAGTATTGAAATGTTGGACTATATCGCATTGAGCATGCAATTGGAGCTTTGAAGACGTTTTGTATAAATATACAAGCAGGAATAATAATATTTATTTGTTTAGATTTTGTAGAGGGGGGCTAGGGAAAGAACTATTTATATTGGCTGAGTTAAATTTCAGTTCCCTTTTACATTGTTCCCTACTGACAACCCCGATATACCATTAGAAAAGCGGAAACTGAAAGTGAATGACTTTATGTTATACTGTTTGAGCAAACAATTCATCTGGAAAAAATATATATAAATAATAATAATAGCAATAATAATAAGGCTTGTCTACAAGTAATAATCCCAATACCTAAACACTGTCTACCCTTCATAAATGAATATCTTGTTAAAAATCTTTAATATATACTGAAGACATATAAATGTGCAAATATAAAGGATTATAATTGTAAAAAAAAACTTTAAAGAAAAGTGTATAAAAGGTAAGGAACTGCACAATTACTGCTATATATCTGAATACTGCACCATTTAATAAATAAAGTGTATAAGATTTGTACCAGACAGACAGATTGAATTTGATATAAACTTGTAAAAAAAATTCAATGGCTAATGTATTCCACACTGCTTTGTCTCACATCGTCACTTCACATACACAATGCTGGCATTAAATTAAAATGTATATTCAATGTTCCTAAAAATGTTATTTATGTCGTGTGAATCTACAGGTGTGGTTTCAGAACCGAAGGGCCAAGTATCGAAAACACATCAAGGTCATAGCAGGACAAACGATCGCGCCTTTACCGGGGTTACCTCCATTTTCTTCACCCTTTGAACAAGGCAGAGGGGGCCCTCCAGTTCCAAGCCTGTTTGGAAATGTGAATCTCAACCCGCTGTCCATATTTCAGCCCAACCTCTTCAATATGTCTCTTTACGCCCATGCACAAACGGTTCTACGTCTGCAAACTTCTACCAAGAGTGAACAATTAATTCATCGCGCAGCTTCCGCCCAACTGCAAGGGATAGCTTCCGCTGCAGCAGGTAAGAAAACGATGTTTCATGTGTAGACAATCTTGTATTGAGATTTTAAATGTCACCAGTTTTTTAGCGGCCCCCGACAGGGGAAAAGACGATATTAGTTTTGTGTGGAATATCTGTCCGTCCGTTCGACGTCCGTCCCGTTTAGATCTCGTAAACTAGAAAAGATAGTGAAAATCCGACATCATAATATTTTAGAAAATTCAAAGTTTTGATGCAACGGCTACTTTTTTCTTTTCTGAAAGTGAAATATCTCATTTTTAAATCACTTATGCAAGCAGTTTTTTCATAAAAATACACCACTGTAACAACTTTTTATTATTAATAGTAACAAACACGGGAGGCTCTTTTGTAGGGGTGATAACTATCTAACATATTTGTAACATTTATGCAAATGGTTTTAGATTTTTTGTCAAAAAATTGTTCTTAACATTAGTATTGCTAAGTTAAATAAGTTCTGTCGTACTAACTACTACATTTACATAAAACAATTTTTACTTTTTTATTCATAGTAAAAATCTATTTGGTATCCATATAAGTTGGACATAATTTTAAAACAAAAATTAATAAGTAGTTTTCATATTATCGCGTGACCTGCAGTACTCCATAGATAATATAAAGCACTTAACTAAAGACAAATTTATTCTTTTTACTGAAATGTTTTTTTCTTGAAGAATAAGAGATTAACCCTTTACAAAACAATTAGATCAATTAGATATTTATTATAAGACATCAGTTAGGCCAGGTTCACATTTAACTTCACATTCACTTTCACCTATCCTTGGTCTGCTGAACCGCTGGGGCACCACATAAGATCTGTCAACCTTCTTTCTTCTCGGTCAATTGTCTTTGATAGAATTTCATTCTGATGTTCTTTATGAAAAATATTGAAACCTGCCTTTTACCTGCCTGGGTAAACTACTTCGGGGGCCGATTTTGAGTTTGTGTTTCCACTCAAGATCTGTCAACCTTCTTTCTTCTCGGTCAATTGTCTTTGATAGAATTTCATTCTGATGTTCTTTATGAAAAATATTGAAACCTGCCTTTTACCTGCCTTAGTAAACTACTTCGGGGGCCGATTTTGAGTTTGTGTTTCCACACAAACTGTCTTTGTAACCTTGTTGTTGTTTAGTTTTTTTTTCCACTCATGAAAAAATATTTGGAATCATTTTTATTTGCATGCTGCAATATATTTCTCTGCTCGATTAGATTTCTTTATATTTTATATTTTTTGTTAAAATGTAAGTAGACACCAGTAGATTAAACATCAGGTTTAAACACACAAAGTCTTTAGAAAGGCTCTTGTCTGTGGCATAGATCGTTCAAGGCTTGAGCAACAAAACTATATGTAAACAATCAACCCTTAAGGGACAGACTATCAGAGATGATTTTGTTTATCTTCACATGGACAATGTTAATAAAATACTTCAATGGTACTCAGTCAGTGATGCCCAACCTAATTCGACCTACGCGCCATATTTTATTTCCGGCACTCGTGTAAAGGGCCGCAACACCCAAAGGTACATAAACTAAACGAAATTGTCCTGAAGCTATTTTTATTAGTAACCTGTGGATCTAGTACTTACATTTGTAAATGGGACATTTATATAACTTTTTTTTACGCGTCAAAAAGTGACTTCATTATTTCTCTACTTCAAATGTGAGCAACATTGTTGATGGTTTTACCACCAACTCTTTTTCTTGTCTCTTTTTGAAAAAAAATCCTCATAAATCCACTATCTTCAGGCGTAGTTTAACAATCTTTTATTTCCAGCTCAAATAAAAAAATGCCGTCACACTTGTTTTATAATGCAGTTTATATTTTGTTGTTTTTAAACATCCAGACTTTCTTTATAAAACAAATATGTAGGTTTATTATCATGTACCACAAAAAAGTAAAGATTCGTTCACTTTTCGTGGAAGTTTCTAAATTCAGAGTCCCATTTCATAAACACACAAATGTTAAAGGTAATGATACCAATCTTTAGATAAAAGTTGGGGCTCTAACACTTTGTGCCGACGTTTAGTCGGGCCGGATAAAACCATTTCGCGGGCCGAGTCATTGGTTTTCCTGGCCTATTAAGACGATCAGTTTTATACTTTAATGACTCTAGGAAACAATTAGCGCTTCTACAAATTCGTAATAGTATATGGAATGACGAATATACCGTAAATTGTTATTCCATCCTCTTAATATGTATTTTATTTTCATTGTATTTGCAAGTTATGGTTCCTATCTTATGCTTTCCACCGTAGTAATATTTACATTTTGACGTATACATATTATCAATCCACAGGTTCTGTCAGTGATCCGACACGTCAGATGGATAGACCAGCACAGTTATTTATTGGATGATAAATAGTTTTTTTTTTATTTCAATGAATACAAAAATATTAGAAATTGTATATTGATGATAGGACAAAATAAAAGTAATGATCAAAATACAGCTATATATGTATATTTCGTATACCTGATGTATTTCACATTTACGATTGAAAAGTTTTAACTATCGCAAGGAGGAAAGATGACTGCACATAAATATAATAATACAAATAGCCCCAAAACGGGGCTAAGACCAAATACTAGCCCATAATGCCATAATTTATTCAATACAGGAAACTGTTATGAACTTTACGGGCTTTTTATTTATACCCAGCTCATTTATATATATGTATTAGACAGCTGCTGTCGGGACGATAGTGAAAAGGCTTTGTCTGTTCAGTTTAAGTATAGTGCTAATCACGTGACAATCATACATAGGGCAGGTTATGATGTGATAATTGAATGTGGTGCGACTTTATCAAACCTTAAGAATTGTAAGATTAGTTAGTGCGATAATAAAACTTAACAAAAAACATATTTACCCTGTCTTCTGTTTCTGTTCTGCATCAAGTTGTTGGATT
Organism: Biomphalaria glabrata; assembly: GCF_947242115.1. Taxonomy (NCBI): domain Eukaryota; kingdom Metazoa; phylum Mollusca; class Gastropoda; family Planorbidae; genus Biomphalaria; species Biomphalaria glabrata. The sequence continues at coordinate 18,138,636 of NC_074723.1, read as the reverse complement.
ATATGCTTGTTATTTAATGACCTACATAATCGTGATTCAACTGTAACACGATTACTTGAGTATCACATTTCTCCTAACTACTGTTTCTTAACATTTAGAAAGTCGTCTTATTCAATATAAACTTCTGTCTTTGGAGAAATCTCTTTCAATTGAGATAAAATACATTCAGATTATCATAAGAGCCACTGCGACATTCAAATATCTTAACCTAGACCTCAATAACAATGTATTAAAAATGAATATTGATCATTGTCAGACAAAGTCAACTTACTGATGTGTAAATGCAGATCTATATATCGCACACTCTGAAACTGTACAGAAGCATTGATTGAATTAAATTCCTTTTAAACGAATCATAATGGCGGCAGGGAGGTATCGCTTGGTAAATTGGTGAAAGAATAAAACCATAGAAAACGAAATAAATGAAAAAAAAAGTTAAAATTTGAAATAAAATCAGCAGTAAATCATTAGGATCTATGTTTGGATATGATATATACAATGAAACAGAGATCCATGAAGATTAAGTTACATTATTGCTTTTTGTTATTTCATCAATTGGTGTGTCATACCCGATCAAGAGAGGAACGGAGATAGAAGGTGAACAGATCTTGGGTGGTGCCCCAAGAGTTCCAATAGATAAAGGTACAGGTGAAGGTGATTCACTCAAATTATTTACTCATTTCTTTTCTAATTATTTAGCTCTTAATAAAGAATCTATTACAAACTGGTTCTGTTTTAATGTTACTTTCTACCACTTGACCCACATATTGACTTGAATCAATTCAATACCAATACTCTGAGAGTTTAAATCCAATTGAGAAATTAATATTCTATGTAGTTAGTGAACTGTAGAAGAGTGGATGTAATGATGACGTCACTCAAGTTTTTCTGTTTGTACAATACATTATCTACCAGTTTTAAACATATCACATAATGTTACTATTAATGTATCACGTCGATATGATTTACGTATAGAGCAATAATGAAACCACATATTTACGGCAAATATTATTTTGTAAAATATCGAAGGTCGTTCACGATCAAACTAATAAATGTCTGCAGTTGAATCATTACCTTTTATTGATAAGCTCGTGTTCAAATTTTAATTTCACAGTTCACTAGAGTCGTTAAAAAAGAAAGATAACAATCCTGGGGGCCTGGGGGGTCATCTAGGTGAGTGCATTCTAATTATAACATGCGCTGTCTTCTTAATTTTTCTTGAAAATAAGACCGATTATTGTATCAATGTTGTCTGATACAATCAATTTCATTAGGTATTAGAATGACGTCAACTAAATTGTATGAATTTATGAAAAAAAAATATCTTAAAATAATTTTTGTTCAACTAAAATTTCGTATTCTGCCAGTACTAAATCTTTAAAATAAACTGCTATTTTTTTTTCTTATATTCACTATTACGATATAAGTCATTTGATCGAATAAATTGTTTCTCTTTATATTCAAATGTATATAGACCTAATGCGAAAATGCTAAGTGAAAATTTGACTTTTGCTAATGAAATCCTCAACGAGCGAAACACATGGCTGGCGATAAAAATTCTCATGTTTGGCATCACTCCAGCCATTTCCATCTTTGGTGTTGTGGGTAAAGTGTTGAGCATCATTGTCTTGACCAAACATGGAATGTCCAAATGTTCTAACATTCTGTTGGTGACCTTAGCTTTCTATGACATTACATTTCTGATATCTTTCAACAGCGTACCAAAGCTTATCTACGAAGCCGTCTGGAACCATGAATACGTTAAGTACTCAAAGTCAGTATGTGATATGTTGTTTGTACTATTTACTTTCTTCACTGTGCTGGATTACGGTATTGGTATTATGAGTCTGTCGTTGCCTATGTTGATAACAGCCGAAAGAATTGTTGTCATTTTCTTTCCATTCCACTCAGGCAGAAGTCTGACACCAAAAAGAACGTGGATCATTATCGCTGGCATGACTCTCTATTGGCTCTCTGTATCTGTCTACTTGAGCTTCTGGCAGGACATGGAGGTCAGATATGACCCCATCAGAAATACATCTCTGGGTCTGATCAAGAGATCCGCTTTAATTTATGAAAACCCAACATTCATTGCTGCATTTCAAGAAGTGATTATTTACTCCAGTATATGTGTACCACCAATATTCACTTTAACAGGATGTATTGCCATTTCCGTTCAACTTCAAATTGCTTCCATTAAACGAAAGAAAATCAGATATGACCCCATCAGAAATACATCTCTGGGTTTGTCTACTTGAGCTTCTGGCAGGACATGGAGGTCAGATATGACCCCATCAGAAATACATCTCTGGGTCTGTCTACTTGAGATTCTGGCAGGACTTGGAGGTCAGATATGACCCCATTAGAAATACATCTCTGGGTTTGTCTACTTGAGCTTCTGGCAGGACATGGAGGTCAGATACGACCCCATCAGAAATACATCTCTGGGTCTGATCAAGAGATCCGCTTTAATTTATGAAAACCCAACATTCATTGCTGCATTTCAAGAAGTGATTATTTACTCTAGTATATATTGCTTCCATTAAACGAAAGAAAATCACATCATCAATTCGATCCACGAGTAGAACAACAAAAACCTTGTTGGCAGTTTGCGCAGTCTACTGCGTTTCTGCAACCTTGCTGACAATGCCTATGTACATTCCCGCAGAGTATGCCTCATATTCTTTGACAGATGACGAACCCTCAAACGTAGGGAGGCTGTTCTATCAGCTCATGAGCACTGTCAGCTGCATCAACAGCTCATCTGATTTTATTGTTTATGTTGGTGTCAACAAACAGTTTAGAGGAACGCTTACAAAAGTGTTGCATGATTGCTCGGGAAGGTTACAACCTCGCTCTGATTTGTCAGCTAAACGTTTTTCAAAAGCTAAAAGTATGTGAAAGTTTATTTTTTCTTTTGTTACAAAAATACCTCTATTTAAGTCGCACTTTCGGAATGGGCCAAGGGTGGACACGTTTCTCGAAAACGGCTCCAATTATTTTCCTTGACACTTGATGTATATTAAGGGGAAGAATTATTAGCTCGATGGCCACACTGAGAGAACTCTAGTTTGATCGTTACAATTTTTCAAAGCATAAAAGAAATTAATTTAAAATTGTCTAGAGTCTAGAGGAATAGAAAATACTAATCTTGAACAGATGACTTCTTCCGGTATTTCCGCGTGTACGCCCTGTACGCCCTATTCTTTCAAGAGTTGTACATCGTCTTCTAAGTTTAGAACTTAAGGCTAATCATTGGAATATTATAAAGTCTAGTAGATTTATACCTGGATTTTTTTTTATTTCGGGAAGGGTGCGGGGTTGATGGGGCGATTAAAAATGTTCTAAAAAATGATCTAATATTTATTCGTTATTAAGAGAAAAATAATCGCTCTATAAGTTGTATAAAGGTGTTATTGTCTTTATAAACAAGTATTTTAAAAATATTTTTGCCTAGGCAGTATCAATAACGCCAGTGAAAACTGAGTTTTAGGCACTGGGAAACATCGAATGTTTTTATTCGTCCTTGGTAGATTACGTCTGAAAACAAAAATGTAGATATTAGCAATATTTATACAATAGTAAGAGCTACTTAGTTGCACTAAATGTGATTAACCTTAAATCATAATGAAATCGTTACAATTAACAGGGCTGGAATTAGACTTCATAAATCCTTAAGCTATTTGAGTAATGGCGACCCCTTGTCATCAGTAAAATACAATTTTGCCTCTTTCTTTATTGAAAATGACTGAAGTTATCCCTGGAACCATTTTTGGATGGGTCCGAAGCAAGTTGGGGCCCTAAACTATAGTTGTTGTTGGCTTTAGATAAATAGAGCACTGGTAATAAGACATTGCCTGGTGACTATCTTCATAAAACACCAAATCAATGTGTTAAATCAGTTGTGCATATTAATTAAAGACTTAAATTCTACTAAGGGACTGGTTCCCAGTCTGATTCAGGCAACTCTTGCTATGCTCTACGACTTCAACTTTGCAAGTAGAAAAACTGTCGCTATATACTATAGAGTATAGAGCATGTTCCAGAAGAAAACTATGCATATTTATTTGGGTTAAAAGCCGAAAGTATGTTACTTCCTTTATCACATACACATTTTATTTCTTTTATTTTAAATTGTAACAGTTCCAAAATCCTACCAAAACTAAGTGCCTAAATAAAGGTAAAATTTAGCATTGTACCGGTAGTTCTTGAGCCAACGAGTTAAAGCTAAGTATATGATAGCACCTTTCATAAGATATGAACTAGATTGGTAAATACCAACGCTCAGCCTCTGTCAATAATGGAACATTAGAGCAAAAAAAAAGTCATTGTTTGTTCAGTTTATGAGTTCAGCTGTGTGCGTGTATGTAGTGATGTGTGTGCGTATCAGAACAATTAGTGTAAAAACAAAACCGTGGACTAATTGTAGAGCAAGACCTACATTGTATTAATCTCGACTGAAAGTCAAAGAAATAGTATTGGTTTTCTGAAACTAATCACGTCTCAAGACAATTTAATTGCATGTGCAGTAAAAAAAAGCTAGATAATGACAGACTAACTTTACTTTTAGAAAAAAAAAAGATCGTTATATGACTATCTAACAAATATCGTATTATTATCTAAATCATATTCTGACACTGCAGTCGTGTGACAACAATGAAATCTTTCATTTTATAATTACAAGTGATAATGGAAATGTATTAATAGTCTGATAACAAATATTCGCCTTTAATTATGTTTTCGGGAGATTTCTAATAAAGTGTCCCACAAGCAAAAAAGTAACAATTTAAATTCAACATATTTAAAGTAACAATCGCAAAGTTATTTTGACTATCATGAAAGTGCTAGAGACAGTGTATCCGAATAAATTGTTTAGAAAATGAGTAACGAAAGTTCCAGTGTAGTGTCCAAGTTACTTGATGATCAAAACACATGGCTGGCAATGAAAATTCTGATGTTTGGAATAACTCCTGCTATCTCTATCTTTGGTTTTGTAGGTAACATATTGAGTATCATTGTCTTGGTCAAACATGGGATGTCCAAATGTTCTAACATTCTCTTGGTCAGTTTAGCTTTCTGTGATATCATCTTTCTAGTATCGTACAACAACATACCAAAGATTATCTACGAGGCCGTTTGGAACCACGAATATGTTGACTATTCAAAGTCCACTTGTGATGCGTTGTTTGTACTATTTACCATCTTCACGCTGTGTGACTATACTTTTGGTGTCACTGGAATGACGCTGCCCATGCTAATTACTATAGAAAGACTTGTGGTCATCTTCTTCCCGCTCAATTTTAACCGAGCGTTAACACCAACGAGAACTTGGATGGCCATTGCGGGGGTGGCTGTCTACTCACTTTCACTCTTTGTCTACAGCAGCTTTTGGCAAGTATTAGACTACAGCGTTGACCCTGTGCGAAATATTTCTGTAGGACTCATTAAAAGATCAGCCTTTTTTAACGATAATCCAGAATCGGTTGCCACTATTCAAAATTTAATGGTTTACACTAGCATAATAATTCCACCCATTTTCACTGTGACTGGATGTATTGTCATTTCAATCCAAATTCAAATCGCCTCCATCAAACGAAAGAAGATGACGTCATCAATGCGCTCCACCAACAGGACGACCAAAACTTTGCTAGCAGTTTGCGCTGTCTACTGCGTTACATCAGCGGTGCTGTCATTGCCACTGTATATTCCCGCAGAGTATGCTTCTTACGCACTCACAGATGAGGCACCATCGAACGTTGGGAAGCTGTTCTTTCAGCTTGCGAATACTGTCGGCTGCATCCAAAGCTCGTCTGATTTTATAGTGTACATCGGTTTAAACAAGCAATTCAGAGACACGCTTAGAAAAGTTCTAGCAATTCAGTTCTTTCACCCCAGAGCCAGCTTTTATCGTCTATGAAAACTATCGTCTCCATTTAACACGGGTCATTGTTTTTCTACTTAAGCATGAGGCTATCTATTGCAAAGGAAACACAAAACGTAGCTCTTCTACTCTTCCTCTTCTTCCTTGTTCTCATTGTTATGTTGGAGTGTTCACATTCTTCTTCTTAAACTGTGAGGTAGAGTTGAGCCTTCGGCTCTTGGAACTCTAGCCCAGCAAAAGTGAACAAGAGCTCGCTCTAACCTGGCGGGTTGGTCAGACTCGCGGCAAGAGGCCGCGTATAGATCTACTAAGTCCCCCGCCATTTTTCTTTTCTATATCAGGCTAACCGTGCGGGACACGCCATTTATTATGTAACGGCCCCTTGAGGAACGGCGCCTGGATTGTGACAAGGTTGTGGGAGCTTTTTTACAACTCCGCACAGTGCAATGAGGATGATCTCGCGCCCCCTTAGGCACCACCACGGGAGTCTTGTTTTGCTACCCTTTAGCCTAATCGTTTCCTCCTACGATCGTTTTCACCCGGGCGCCACTATGAGGCAGGGTAGCATGCCCGGGGAACTGTTCAGATAACTAGACCAATATACGAGATGAACTGAGCAGTGGTTTGCAAATCGACTGATTTCTACATTTAGTTTTATCTGTCGATTTCTTATTCTATCCCCATAGTAAATAATTTATTATTTTTAAAAAAGTGAAAGAATAATAAAAAATCAAATTTAATTAATTCAATAAATAAGTTAATTGCATTTTGATATTTTGAGCAAGGAATGTGTTGCCAGAGTCAGTCATTGGTTAACATTTTTGACTAGACTGACCTAGGAACACGCGTTGGACGTAGTATCTTCTTTTTTGAAGTAACGTCTGTATTTCATAAAAAGGATAAAATAAAGAGAAGAAGATTTTAGTTTATAGTTTCATTTACTTTATTTAGTTCCAAATCTCTTCAAATCTTCTTCTTTGTTACTTTGTAACAGTTTGCCTTCAGTTTTACTGACATCCCCTCCACAGTGCTCCATATCGCATTCCCATCTCCATGTTACTCTATTTTATGGACAGAAAACAGGATTATACAAAATCAAAAACTCAACAAACAAACTGCCACACATACTGAGGTGGCAAAAAACAACAGAAGCAAAATATAAGGAAATACTTTTGAAATAAAAGGCTTATATTAAGTGTATTAATTAGTTTTGATCAGTCATGTAATTGGTAATAAGACGACATTCTATAAAGGGCACTAATTAAGCTTATACCACCACTTCAGTCAAGTACAATTTCTTTCCCTTGTTTGCAAAACCAAACAATGTATTACCGATAGTTAATTAACTAAATGGTTTATTTTTTTATTTTGTTTATTGATTCTTGTGTTGTCAGGTAAAATAAATAATTATGCACACTTTCAGCTTGATCCGAGATTGGGTGTCGGAGAAATAACGTGTACAAACTTTTGCCAAGACAGACAGACAGAGTGAGTTAAAATTAGCTTTGTAAAAAAGCATCGCCTCGTTTTTAAAATGTGATTGGGTCGTGGCACATAACGAACTAGAATGTAGTCAGCCCCCTTTCCACAGTGTATTCTAGCGTGTAATAAATTAAAGAGATTTCTTTTAAACACTACAATTCATATTCTACAAATACGATTCTGTTAAAATGAATTATAAAATTTATTAAAGTAAAATATAAAGGAACAATTAATTAATTTAAAATACACAATTTCCGAAATTTGCCTCCGTGTTTTAAAATGTTTATTTTGTTTTTTTTTCCCTTTTTCAAATATATTTTTATTACATTTTTTTTATGTTTGGGAAGGAAAATATTACCTGTATATTTTTTTTCTTTCTTTAAATGTCACATGATCAAGTGACCTGATCTTGAACGAGTTGGGATGACCGGGGAAATTTGGGAACAGAGTTAGACATTAGTTGTTTTTTTGTTGTTTTTTTCGTCAGTGGATGGCTGCATTCCCACGTATACTTTCTCATTTTTTTTATTATAGTTGTATATTTTTACCTTTCAGTTTTATTATTAAAGAGACCGTTTTTTAAGAATTTTTATTTCATTTTTGTAAACAGTATTCGATGTAAATCATACTACTTTCATCTTCTTTGGATTGTATCGTCTCTGGTTCATTCAAGAAGCCGAGTTAATTAATATTCCAAATTGTACTCTGGTGTCCTGTGATCTATGTGTACGTGATTTAAATCTACAAAATACACTAAGGGGCCAAAAATAAAGTTTTAAAATCGCGACAGTGTTGAATAGCTAGAGTTCCAGCCACCTCTTCATAAAACCTAAACAACAACCAGTCGACACAGGGGCCACTGTTTTCGTCTTGTGACAATATCACGTTGGAGTTATCTTCACCCTGACTACCATCAGTGTCCTTTAGAAACGTGATGTTGGTAATTCCGAATGGTTGTGAGGTCGAACAGAAGCTATCACACTTTAACCTACGAACATAAACATCTTTAACATGTAATAATCCATTTCCAAGTACTAGAACCTATTTAGTTATACAAATGAAATGTACATTTATATATAAAAATTTATAAATTAATATCAGTTTGAATTGTTTCGTAATCAGTCTAATGATTTTAATTGTTTCTAGATCTACATACCACATTAAAGTTTAGAATGGTTTCAAACTTCTAACAGCAATTACAAAGCCTGGGGAACTATTGATTATGCCAATCACTACCATGCAAATCGAACCAGATTAGAACGTGGTTTGTCTAGACACATAAAACAATATTGGTATTTGCGAATTCTCAACCTTTGTTGATAGATAATTACATAATCTATTTAATGCGTTTCTTCTTGTGTATGTGTGTGAGAGAAACAATTAGAAAGAAATCAAAGTGAACTAATTGTAGACCGAAACCTTAATTAACTGAAACTCTTAATTATATCTACAGACAAATAACTAGATAAGAACAAACATTACCGGTACTCAAGAATTCTTTGCAGAAAACTATCTCTGACCAATTTCAGGATCCCTACTGTTTTTTTTTAATGAAATGATTCATAGTCACTTCTCGGCTGAATGAGACCTTGTAGGTGTAAAAATGGCAATTTGTTCCTAGATAATTAAAATTTTTATGTAAATATCTATATAATTTCAAATGAAATAATAAGATGATAGATATCACAAATTATCTCACAAAAGTAAAGAAAAAAAGGTACATTATAGTATGGAATAAACTTATTAAATAATTATGAAAATGTATTTTTATAGACTGTGGGTGAGAATACATTGTTTAAAAAATGATTAACGAAAGTTCCAGTGTAGTGTCCAAGTTACTTGATGATCAAAACACATGGCTGGCAATGAAAATTCTGATGTTTGGAATAACTCCTGCTATCTCTATCTTTGGTTTTGTAGGTAACATATTGAGTATCATTGTCTTGGTCAAACATGGGATGTCCAAATGTTCTAATATTCTGTTAGTCATTTTAGCTTTTTGTAACATCATTTATTTGGTATCATATAACAATGTACCTAAGATAATCTATGAAGCAGTGTGGAACCATGAATACGTTGGCTATTCAAAGTCCACTTGTGATGCGTTGTTTATACTATTTACTATCTTTATCTTGTGTGACTATACTTTTGGTCTGATGGGAATGACTCTGCCAATGCTAATCACTGTAGAAAGACTTGTGGTCATCTTCTTTCCATTCAAATTTAAACAACTTCTGACACCAACAAGAACGTGGCTGACTGTTGTTTGCGTGTGTTTCTATTGGCTCTCTATATTTGTCTACAGTAGCTTTTGGCAAGTTTTAGATTATAGTTTTGATTCTACCAGAAATATATCGTTAGGATTATTCAAAAAGTCTACTTTCTATAATGACAATCCAGAATCGGTTGCCACTATTCAAAATTTAATGGTCTACACTAGCATAATAATTCCACCCATTTTCACTGTGACTGGATGTATTGTCATTTCTATCCAAATTCAAATCGCCTCCATCAAACGAAAGAAGATGACGTCATCAATGCGCTCCACCAACAGGACGACCAAAACTTTGCTTGCAGTTTGTGCTGTCTACTGTGTTACATCAGCGGTGCTGTCATTGCCGCTGTATATTCCTGCAGAGTATGCTTCTTACGCACTCACAGATGAGGCACCATCGAACGTTGGGAAGCTGTTCTATGAGCTGGCCAACATTGTTGGTTGCATCCAAAGCTCTTCTGACTTTATTGTGTACATCGGCTTAAACAAGCAATTCAGAGACACGCTTAGAAAACTTTTCGCATTTTCGTTTCTTCGCCTCATAAATGGCTTTCATCGTGTCTGATTCATACCATCAAGCAAAACACAGTTAATGAAATTGGGATTATATTTGCATATCTCTAAATTTAAAAAGTTATCAGCTGATAATGTTAACTTTTCTTGAATAAAAGTATTGTGTTTTTTTCACGTCTCATATAATATAACGTAATAGATAGCTTGTTAATATTAAGAGTTATAGCATATGTTTAACAAAATACAAGATTATAAAGAACTATGGGGTTGCTACAGATGTATCCGTCCATGGTTTCGTTGTTTTTTATAACAGGCAGATATATTTAGCAAAACTTTAAGAAACGATGAACTACAAACTGCCGACAACCACGACCCTCAGTCCCACTCATAAATTGTTCTTGCATTACCATTTCACCCAATGAACGAGGTCCTGCTTGTCGTCTGCCGGATTACGTCAAGCGGTAACATTTAATGATTTGAAATAACAAGAACCAAAACAGAAAGATGAAAAGAAAACAGGAACATATCACCATAGGAATACAATTACGATGCTAGTGATAAGAAGAAAGAAGGCCTTCCTAGCCCATGTCTCATCTTCGTAACAGTTCCTCACGAACATCGCACATTGTGATAGTGTTATTCTCACAGTTAGAAGTTCTCAATATGTAAATACGAGTGGGAAGCGGCTAAGTGCGCTTGAACTTGGCTTGACTTGGCTACCTATGAAGGCGGCTCGATGTTCGACACCCGACTCGATACAGAGTTGTGTTTACTGAGCGCAAAAGGCAGCACGGAAAAACTTTCTCCAAGATACCCCTACCCCCCACTGGTCCACAAATGAGATTGGACCATAGTGTTCTAAGCATGCTATAAGCATGAAAGTAGCGCTATAAAAAGCTTTAATTTATAATTTATTTATTCTCTTTAATCGGTTTAACTTCCGCCACTACTACGACAGGGAGAACTGGGTATCAGCTCAAGGAGCAAAAACATTTTTAAAAAAAAAATGTGATAAAATGATTGGTCGTGTCCGTCGGAGGGAGAACAATCCTAAAACTCATCCTTAATGAGCAACTCACGACAGGCTCAAGAAAAACTGCTCGTTCTCACCTTTGATATGTGGATGTAATCAAACGAGATCTCAAAGCAGTGGACAGACAGATATAATGACTACTAGGAAGACATAGACCTAGACCAGTGACTCCCAAAGTGGTCTGTATAGACCTCCAGGAGTCTACGAAGACTTCCAAGGGGTCTAGGAAAGTAAAAAAATAAATTGCGATCTATGAAATGTCCACGGGGGTCTATGAAATGTCCACGGGGGTCTATGAAATGTCCACGGGGGTCTATGAAATGTCCACGGGGGTCTATGATAATGGATTTTATCTAAGCAGGTCGTGACTTTAATTTTCACATCCCATTAGTGTAATTATTTCATACACTAATATATGATTTGTACCTTCATTAATTCTTTAAATATTTATCCTGCTACTCAAACGAAAAAAATGTTGTATTTAGTTTCAATACTTATTTAAATAGCTTACTTTTGTGTACATGTAACTAATTTTTAACAAAAAATAATGCAGATTTTACAGCGTCGATTATTTAAAATTAGGATTAATTCCTACCTTGTAAAACAAGCGGTTGCCTAAGTGCCTTTTTATGACGATACAAAAACTAATTACGCTGGAGGATCATTTGAGACGATAAAAAGATAAAGGCTTTAAAAATATTTCAACACTCAAAGATAAATTTCAGAATAGACCCACTAAATCTCTCTTTAAAATCTAATAGAGAAGATAATGGTTTGTATCTTTCAAGATCTCTTTGCTTATAGCCATATACGGAAAACACTTTAAAATACTTTAAATAAAACATTGATTTTAGCAATCGTTGAAGTAGTTTTAAAAACTGTTTTACACAAACCTACATCTGATATTATTAAAATAGTTTCTTGAAGCAACAGTTCCAGGGTACATCAGTGGTATGAGTTATAACATTTAAAGTTTCTTGCAAATGACAAATACAGACTGGGATCAGGGGCGTCAGGCTCTGACAGGGTGTAGCGGTGTGTTTTGCAAATTGTATAAGAATCGCAGGCTCCTTATTTTTCCTCTGTGTTGACCCAAGAATCCTTTACCATGTTTGGGTGTACCTGCAAGGCAGAAGAGTTTTGAATTCAGTTTTCTTTCTGCTAGGGCTAATGAGTCCCTCCTACCCAAAGCTTACTGGTTTAGGCGCCAGTTAATCACCTTCGCCACCTTTCCTCATAGTGAAAACAGTCTCGCGGACCCAATATTTGAGCCACACATGAAAGATCAATAAATACACGAGAAACTACTCTTGACGAAAACGTTTACAATGATACTTAATGGCAATTAATTCATTAATATTTAATGTTTTAAGGACTACCGTACTTCGTAGAACAACTAATTCCCATATGAAACATAACATCCGTAGCAATGGATGAAAAACCTGTAAAAAAAAAAAAAAAAACATTTCCAGTGTGTTTGGTGATTCCAGTCATACAAATCCTATACTCTTAAGCGAGCAATTCTTGTATGTATGTATGTATATATATTTATATATAAATTTTATTTCGAAAACGGCTCTAACGATTTTCTTCAAAATTTCACGGTATGTGCATAATAGTGAGAAAAAATTATTAACTCATTGGCCACATCGGGAAAACTCGAAGTCGACCGTTATATCGGTTTGAAAATGGCTCATTATCGAAAAATTAATTTTGGCCAGAATGTTTTATGAATGAAATTTTCTATATGACGTCAATGGGAAAAAAACTTGGCACCGCTTACGTCACTAGGCTCACAGCAGTACACTAAGACATTTCTTCGCAAACAAGAAAAAGTTTTAATGATTCAATTGGCGTAATTAAACATTTGCGCACCATGTTATTGTACATTGATTCAATATAAAACTATGGAATAAAAATAATGAAATTAAATATCTTTATGCATGATTAGTTATTGTGTTTTAAAGGCTTTATAAATTGTTTACACTATAATTGCGTACACCCGTAGGTAGCTTTTACTTTGCTATTATTTTGCTGGTGTATTATTGCAATGTGTTCAAGTTTTGAAGTCTACTGTCCCATACCAAAACATAGGAAATGGTCATAACACAGCTTATCTAAGCCTTACTTGCACAACCAGGGCAGGGCCTAACATTTGCAGGGCCCTATGTGAAATGGATTGCGCGCGGACCAGTAAGGGAAGGGATAAGGATAATAAGTGAAAATAAAGATTTTGTATTAGAAAATAAATTCGTATTTGCATTACATTTTTATTAACTGAAAGCTGACGATGCCGTTGTTTTTTATATCACGCGTAGGACTGACTTTTACCGTATTGATTGACACCCCAAAATGACAATTTCGTCTTTTTAAGGACATTTTTATGAGTTTCAGGAGATTTCCAGGAGCTCCTTGAAAACAAGGAGACCACGGGAACCCTATTATAAATTATAATGGTTTAAAATAATAATAATTTATACCTAGAATTACCCCGGGGCTTTTCAACCTTCGGGGTCCAGTGCGACAGCATAGGCCTAAGGCTGGCCCTGATGATATCCAGTTCGCTGTCAACGAATTTTCATCACGCTGCTGCTTTTTTTGTTAACATATAAACCTCAGTAAAACAGAAGTCATGTTCCTGAAGTCACCCAATAAAACCTACTCACCCCAAAGATCACCGCGCATAGACATCCCTTAAAGTGGTAGATAACTTCACATTATCTGGGAAGCATAGTATCAAATGACGCATTGCTTTAAAGAGAGGTTGATATGTGATTAGGGATTGTCGTGCTTTTGGACGCCTCCAAGCGAGAGTGTGGCGAAATAAATCGCTTAGCCTGTGTACAAAAATCAGTGTCAACCAGTGATTATCTCAACCCCTCTATGTGGATCTGAGACATGAGTACTTTATAGAAAGCAACTAAGACTTCTTGAACGACTTCACCAAAGACCGCAAAACAAACAGCGATATTCTTGCAAAATGGTATAAACTTCTTATAATCCGACAGTCACGCTTTGCAGGGCACTTATTCCGTATGGGGGACCAACATATTTTTGGCAATCTTTTTTTTTTTTTAGTAAGCTGAAAGGTTGTCGGAGTAAAAGAGATGCCTCACAATAACGCGTCCTTAGAATACTAACGCGATGTTTTTAAGTCTCTTAGGAAAAAAGTGCGCGATTTTACTTTGTTACTAGGTGCCCGTTTTACACTATAACGTAGAGATGATTCTTACTAAAGCCATAATAATAAGGCTTGTCTTCGAGAACGAAAAAGCAACTCTTCGGATTGATAGTCTTTACCCGATCGTTCATTTTCGTAATTACAACAATATTCCCAAAATGACTTCGGGTATATATCCATCCTTAACAAATTATTCATCCGAGCGAGGCTCGGTCACCAGATATTTAATTGTTATTTTAATTGGTTGGTTTAATTGTGAATTTTATCAATAAAAAAGATAGATCTCTCTAACTTATAATGAAGCTTTAAATTACTTTTTCACTCCTCAAGTCACTAAATTAGAAATTAGTTTTAAAAAATGGAGTTGATGAATTTCCAAAAATACAATGCAAATTAAGCAGGGGGTCTACCGAAAACCAGAAAACATGGCAAGGGGTCAACGAGACAAAAGTTTGGGGTCCATTGCCCTAGACCGCACTTTGAGTAGAGAGATGTGTCCAAAAAATCAATTCCAAATAAAATAAGTTTTTCTGTTGTTGTTTTGTTTTTGTTGTTGTTGTTTTTTAGCAGCCCCCGAAAGGGGAAAAGACGCTAGTAGTTTTGTGTGAAATTTCCGTCCGTCCGTCCGTCCCTTTGAGATCTCGTAAAAGACAAAAAGTTTGGGGTCCACTGCCCTAGACCGCACTTTGAGTAGAGAGATGTGACCAAAAAAATCAATTCCTAATAAAATCGGTTTTTCTTTTTTTTTCTTTTTTAGCAGCCCCTGAAATGGAAAAAGACGCTATTAGTTTTGCGTGAAATGTCCGTCCGTCCGTCCGTCCCTCCGTCCGTCCGTCCGTCCCTTTAAGATCTCGTAAAAGACAAAAAGTTTGGGATCCACTGCCCTAGACCGCACTTTGGTTAGAGAGATGTGATCAAAAAATCAATTTCCAATAAAATAGGGGTTTGTTTTTTTTTTGTCGTTTTTTTTTGGGGGGGAGAGGGTTAACGGCCCCCAAAAGGGGAAAAGACGCTACTAGTTTTGTGTGGAATGTCCGTCCATCCATCCATCCGTCCGTCCGTCCTTCCCTTTTAGATCTCGTAAAATAGAAAAGATATTGAAAATTCGACATCATGATATGTTAGACCTTTCAAAGTTCTGATGCAACGGCTTCTTTTTTTCGTTTCTGAAAGTAAAAATTTAATTTTTAAAATCAATTATGCAAGCAGATTTTTCACAAAATACATAATTTTTACAACTATTCACTATTAATTGTAACAAACACAGCAGGCTATTTAGTAAGGGAGATGACTACTTACCATATTTTTAACACATTTATGCAAACGGTTTTTCATAATACTGCGAAATCACAGACACACCGTAGATGTATAGATGTTTTAAATTGGTCTCCTGAATCATAGTTCGTTGAAGTATACTCAAAAAGGCTCATGATCATAATAGAATCTAATTGTTATTTACGTTATAAAACATCTGGGACCATGTATAGTCAACTCGTTGCGATTTTACTTTTCAAGCGAAACAATTATGGCTTAAATATTTCTCACCTATGTGTGGATCCGAGCTTGTGTGATAAATGTCTTTCTAATCTTGTTATTTTAACAATTTTCCTTATTAGCTTGCAAACAGGACCGGGATTTTGAAAACGGCTCTAACGGTTTTCTTATAATATTTTCTTTGGGAAAAAAATTCTAGCTAATTGGCCATACACTATAATACAATAAAAACTCTTTGACCGTCATAGTATAATCATCTTAAAATTAGGCCTAAATTCTATATCTTTGAAACACTCGTCAATGTAATATTATAATTGTCCTTTAAGGATAAAGTCGAATCAGACAAAGAACCAGAATTATTTGAAAATATTTTAATTGTCGCAGCATAAATATTTGTATCAGTTTAAATTATTGTCCATCAATCGGTGTAGCGTAACGCAACATCTACATTAGGAATCATTGTCATTATATCTATTGGAGATGACTCGCTACGTCGTTGTAGTACGCCATCCTTTTATTGGCCCATGTTATTGAAACAATATTTTGGTATGGAACATACAATGAAAATGGAGCACAAATCAAAGAGCGTTAAAAAAAAGAAAATAGTAAATGACAATTTTAGCGGCCCCCGAAAAGGGGAATAGCTACTATTAGTTTTGTGTGGTCTACCTTGCTCAAAAACTTTTAAAAATCCAATATCATGATATTTTAGATCTTTCAAAGAACTGATACAACAGCTTCTTTTTTTTCTGAAAGCGAAAAATGCAATTGTTAAAATCAACTATGAGAGCAGTTTTTTCATAACAATACACCATTTTTACAGCTATCCACATTTGTAACACATTTATGCTAACGTTTTTTTTTATGGTAAAAAAATATGTTTAAAAAATATTTGTATTACTAAATTAAAAATTTTCTATCGTACTAACTACTTATATATTTTTGTAATGTTTACTTTTGTTTAAACAGAGAAAGAATCTATTTAGTATGCACATTAGTTGAATTTAATTTAAAACAACAATTAATAAGTTGTGTTTCATATTATGCCCATATTATGTAGTGCACAATAGCCATAGCTGAACATTTATATCAAGGGAGAAGTTTCTTTGTTGAAGCTTTGAATGAGAGATTGGCCTTTTACAAAACAATTATATCAATTAGATAATCATACAATAACATCAGTTAGACCAGGTTCACATTGTGAGTGTGTGTGTGTGTCAGAAATAAACGACAAAGAAAAAATAGTGAGCTAATTGTGGTAGACCAAGACCTTCATTCAATAAAACTCGTCTAAAAGAAATGTTTATTTTGGTAATGATGTATGATCCCCAACAACGCAATTCTATCTATAGCGATAATAACTAGAACATAATAAGAACGAAGAATACTCAAGAAGTTTTTGTAACAACGATCTACAAATAATAAGATCATTAACACCGTCACTGTGCCTACACAGTGTAATTTACAAGATTATTTTAAATTCATATGTGGATTGTTTTAATTACATGTCTACGTCGCTGTCTTTACGACACAGAGTACGTATAATTACTTTAGACCAAGTGTTACATTACCAAGGGGATCAGCATTCAGTCAGAATGCAGTCGTACTGAGTGTGACAGTTTCTACTGGTATTATTTTACAAATTGATACAAGTTATTTATTCTTCTTCAATTGGAAAATTTGAAAATTTCTCATAATTCAAAATATACACGATATGTTAAATACATTTTATATATAGATATATAAAAAGTTTTCTTTTATAAGATAAGATAAGATAAGATAAGATAAGATAAGAAAATTTTTATTGGTCCAATCAAATGGAAATTCCATCATAAAAATGTATTTTATAAGACGTAATATTTGACAATACATTGTTTAGAAAATGAGTAACAAAAGTTCCAGTGTAGTGTCCAAGTTACTTGATGATCAAAACACATGGCTGGCAATGAAAATTCTGATGTTTGGAATAACTCCTGCTATCTCTATCTTTGGTTTTGTAGGTAACATATTGAGTATCATTGTCTTGGTCAAACATGGGATGTCCAAATGTTCAAACATTCTCTTGGTGAATTTATCATTCTGTAACATCATTTATTTGATATCATTTAACAGTATACCAAAGATTATGTATGAGGCCATATGGAACCATGAATACGTTGGCTACTCAAAGTCCACTTGTGATGCGTTGTTTATACTATTTACTTTATTCACTCTTTGTGACTATACCTTTGGTCTAATGGGAATGACTCTGCCAATGCTAATCACTGTGGAAAGACTTGTGGTCATCTTCTTTCCATTCAAATTTAAACAACTTCTGACACCAACAAGAACGTGGCTGACTGTTGTTTGCGTGTCTATGTATTGGCTCTCTATATTTGTCTACAGTAGCTTTTGGCAGGTTTTAGACTACAGTTTTGATTCTGTCAGAAATATATCGTTAGGATTATTTACAAAGTCCACTTTCTATAATGACAATCCAGAATCGGTTGCCGCTATTCAAAATCTAATGATCTACACAAGCATAATTATCCCACCCATTTTCACTGTGACTGGATGTATTGTCATTTCTATCCAAATAAAAATCTCCTCCGCCAAACGAAAGAAGATGACGTCATCAATGCGCTCCACCAGCAGGACGACCAAAACGCTATTAGCAGTTTGTGCTGTCTACTGTGTTTCCTCGGTGGTGCTGTCATTGCCACTGTTTATGCCATCAGAGTATGCTTCCTATGACCTCACAGATGAGGCCCCATCGAACGTTGGGAAGCTGTTCTACGAGCTGGCTAACATTGTTAGCTGTGTCCAAAGCTCTTCTGACTTTATCGTGTACATCGGTTTAAACAAGCAATTCAGAGACACGCTTAGAAAACTTTTCGCATTTTCATTTTATCCCCTTAAATGTTGCTTGTACCGGGTTTGATTCACTGCGGCACCACTGTGATAAAACATGAACTTGTGCCCTGCACTTTTTTTTATGTATTAAAAAGTCAGCTGTTGAATGTTATTGATGCTGGGTATTTTTTGGTTACTAATAAATATATCCCAATGAAATGACAATAGTCAAAGTTAAAGCATTCGTGCATAATGTAAAAATGAAAATAAGAATAGTAGTAAAATATACTAAATTTAATTGTTTGCTTCAGGAGACAATAGTAGTTAGAAGTCCAGAGAGAGAGAGAGAGAGAGAGAGAGAGAGAGAGAGAGAGATATCTATATATATATATATCGGTATATCTATGGGCTTGTGTTCAAATTAGGAACTTAGTTTAGTTTTATCAACTTTAGAGATTTTTAGCGCCCTCGAAAGAGGGCCGATGTGCTAACCACTCTGGTATTTATAACCAATGCTTTTTTTTTGTAAAAGAATAGGTGACGGTACTCAATGATGGATTGCCTAACTTTTAACTACTAATAAATTAATAATAAACTTTAAAATACAATAAAAGTCATATTTTCACCCACATTTAAAAAGGTGACGGTATCGCCGTACCGTCAAAAAAAGCACTGTTTATAACTGGAGAAGATTGTATAGTTATATATTGTTTCAATTTAGAGCGGCGACCTATAAAGAGAACTAATTCAGCTTATACCATCACTTCAGTCAAGTTAAATTGTTTGCCATGTTCGATATACCAAACAAAATAATTAATTATCAATAGTTAATTAACAATTCAGAAATCGTTGCTACTATTCCAGATGTAATTTTCTATTCTAGCGTTTATATCCTACCAATTTTCACTTTAACCGGATGTATTGTCATTTCTATTCAAATAACATCATTGATTCGATCCACGAATCGAACTACAAAAACATTGTTAGCGTTTTGCGCAGTCAGTTGCGTTACTATAGCATTAGTGACTTTGCCTTTTACATTCCTGCAGAGTATGCCTCCTATTCTTTGACATATGCATTGAGAAACTGTTCTCTATCAGCTGGTGAACATGTACATGGAGATGTTACGTGACAATTAAAAGTAATCATTTTAAGATTAGAAACACGATTCCAAAAAGAGTTTTCGTTTTTACAAAAACTCAGAGGTCCCCCCCCCCCAAAATGAAAATAAAAAGGTGGGTTTCAATATTTTCAGGAGAAATATAAGAAACTTTGAGTACTATCAACAACCACAATCTTACTTTCGCCCATACAAAATGGCAGTGTGAGGGACGCAAAAGTAAAGTTCAGGCCTTGTGGTCTATAGGGCAGATGATGTAAGGGTCATCTGTTTCTGTGGCCTACGGTTAACGGGGTTTCATGTGGCCAGCACAACGACCAACCGCATTTACTTTTCCCCAACTCATGTCAGGTACCCATTAGAGATGGCAGGACTCAGAGGCTACCAAAGATCCCGAAATTAAAAATCCCAGTCTTCACCAGGATTCGAACCCGGGACCCACCCAGTTTGGAAGCCAAGCAGTTTACCGCCCAGCCACTGCCCCTTCCTTATATATTACAGAATCTCAAAACCTGGCTTCATAGCTTTTGGTAACATATTGGATAGATCCTGCTCACAGAACAAGCGTGTTGACTGTAAAACAGAGATTTATAGGTAGACTTTATTACACCCACATGTCTGGATGTCAAAATGTTTCATTATGTGAGTATGTAAGTGCTTATTAATGTCTCCACATATTATTAAAGTGAATGGCTAAATAACGTGAGATAAACCTATTACATTGAGGTTACAAATACATTCTGTTTGAATTCTAACAAGAAATAAAACGTAAGGACTTAGTGGTCAACGTTCAAGGATTAACAAGAACATTAAGCAGCCAGCATAAGGACCAAAACAATTTGATTGTCGTTCAAGCCACTCAGGTAGGCCTTCATCGAAATTAGAATACCTAGTGCTTTTTAAGTTTATTAAAATGAAATCAGCACTCCTGAACATTTTAAAGAAAAGTACATGTTATAAAGTACACCATACACAAAATCTAAATAGAATATTTTTTAATAGAAACTTTTTTTTTGTTACAGTTTCAACAAGTAAACATTATGGTATATAAAATATTCAATAAACGCATTATGTCAACTTATTCAAAGATGACGTCTGTTAATCAAAGACAAAGGTGAAGTAAAAAAGGTCTTTCGTCGTAACAGTTAATCGCCATTACCCTAACAGTGTCCTACATAGTGTAAGAACAGGATCACAATTTCCTATTCAAGTTTTTTTGCTTCTAGAAACAATAGTAACCATCAAGTTGTACTTCTTTTTACTATTAACAAGAAAATAATGGACTGAAAATCCTTTCCAAAATCATATAATTTTGTTTGTGTATAAAAATATAAACATCCTTTAAAACCTTGCTATTTATAGGTTGTCATATTTTCCAACATTTTTTTTTATCACAGTTTAATCAATTAGTGGTACCAGTTACACATAATTAAAAAAAAAAACCACACCCAGACCTGACTTGTATATTGTACACACATAAAGTGTTATTTTGTAGTTACATGTCCAGCACTGAATTGATGGAATGAGGCAGAGAGATATTGCAAACTGTCAATGTATAAAAAAAAACAACATTGAGTACAACATTAATTAAAAACAAATCTATTAATAACAAATTAGAAATCAGTTATCATTCCTAAAATAACAGACAGAATAGCAGACATTCTCAGCAAGGCATACATTTTTAGATTTGACCAAAAATACAATAACAAAATGAAAGTTAAATCAACATAAATGTCCAGTTCTTTATAGAATTTATTTATATAAAGTAGTTTCGATGTGTCTATATCAACAAAATAGTGAATATTCACAAGATATTAAGAACCTCAAAAACAAATATTATAATTTCTTTTTAATTTATGTTGCCAATAGTAAAGATTAATATATTTTAAAAGTTTACAAACTAAAGGGAAATATTCTTTCCTAACAAAATGTTTATTTTTTCGCCACTTCTTGCACTGACCAGCAGTCTGGAGTCAAGGTGACAAAGCTTTGACTTATTAGCCTGGCAACAAATTCTAAAATTGGTGCAGACTGTCAATAATGTCTTCTGGTATACATGTTAAAATTGCAGTGTTCAATGTGGATTAGTTGGAGTATTTATTTAGACAATAATGTAATGAAATCAAAATATGGACTTATAATATTTTTGAACATTTAGAAAATACATTGTAACTGATATCAATGATTTAAATACAATACAATCTTTTTGACAGCAAATTAAAAAGTTTTGCTTACTGTCTACTAAACTTTCAATTTTAATTGGATTGTGCATTTAAGTGCTATGAAAAATACATTTTAAAAAGTTCTTTTTTTAAGTGTCCCAAATTCCATTACTTTTTAATTATATTATTCATCATGTCTAGCCTACAACACACTCTATGGTATCTAGCCAACAACACACGCTATGGTAGAGTCAAGCAGAAGGACATTATGCTTCTGTTGCACAATGCAAGAGTGTAGTGATCCACAATGACTTGGTTAGAGGTAGTAGAGTAAGGCCATCTCCTTATGACCATTAAATTGAATGTTTCAGTCTAGATAGAAGGCTTGTTACACAATTTAGAACCTCTAAACATGATTGCATCATTCCGTAATTAAATTTGGATGGAGTTAAAAGTGTCTCCTAAATTCATGGCCAGGTTAGGTATTGACAGGATCAAGAACAGAGAACTGCATGAGAGCAGCATCATTTCCTCCAGAAGCAATCACAAAGTTGTCATCACAGGTAAATGTCACACAGGTCACATTGGAGGAGAAAACTTTAGTGTGTCTGAAGTTGGCCTGCAGGAGACAAAAGTACACAATAAATTACACAAGCTTCAGGACTTACATAGTTTGGTTTTCAAAATCAGAAATAAATATTATATAAACAGTACCAATAGTTGTTGAAATGTTTCAAATATCTGAAATGTAATTTCTGTTACATTCTTTTAATATTTCCTGAGAGCTGAAAACAAGATATTTCACCTCTATACAGATTGTTTGGGCTAAAAGGCACAACAAAACAAGAATGTGAGTAGTACTGACAAGATCTACTAGATAGGATGAGAGTGAGCAATCAATAACATTTATTTTCTTTTGTTACAACAATTCCATGGAGAGTTTTTAGGTGGGCAAAGAGCAGTTAGCTTGCCAAATGTGGCCAGCCATAATGTTTCATGAAAAGATAGTTTTCACTATTTAAAAACTTTTTGAGAATCTTATCTTATATGATACCGACGTTACTTCAAAAAAAAAGAATTTATTTGTACAATGATTTTACATTGTTATTTATAAAGACATTTTACTAGTATATCATTACAAGGATTTGTAAAACACAAGAATATTGATAATTATAAAAATGACTAGGACTCAATCAATTATTGAAGCAATATCTCGGGCATATATATGAGAATTACTCAAATGTTGCACAAAATGTTGGACTATCAAAGAAACAACACAGCAATCAAGTGCAAACAGAAAAGTGCAAGGTCTACGACACACAGATATGGACAGTGAGAACATCAGAGACCTACGTCACTATTCATTTTTCTTAATATTTAATGTATACTTATACTAATATTCAGGTATGAGGATTAGAAACAAAATCTATTATCTTTGGCGTTAAATTGTTTATGGACAGGTTTGTATCCCTAAACAATGAGTGGATTTTTAACATTATTAGCTGACATGTAATGAACACATCATCAACAACTCTAGGTGAGCTCACCTTTGATGGAGCTGATGGCCATTTGTACAGTCTGAGTTGACCTTTGCTATCCCCTATCATCATCAGGTCTTGGTACTGAGATCTAGCCACTACATTGATGACATCACCACGATCCAGATTTTGCCAAGCACCTGGAAAACATTATTACTTTTTATATTGAATGGAAGACAAAATGGTAAAAATCTACAAGCCTAAGTAGTGACGAAGCAGGATGTTTTGGCGCCGCCGTTTTGGCGCTAAGGTAGTTTTGGCGCCAGCCATTTTGGCGACGGGACGTTTTGGCGCGATATACATTATGTACGTTTATTGTATTATTTCTTTTAAAAGAATTATTCATATCTAGATCTATGTTTTGCATGAGTGTTTGTGTTAAGACATATTTTTCACGTATTAAATGTAAATGTGTGTTTGTGTTTCACATCATTTTATTTAATAAACATTTTGGCTTGTGTATGTGTGTTTATTAAGAGGCACACTTTTATTTTCAAAAAGTTTTTTTAAGATATTACTTTAAAATTTAAAAAAAAATTTGAAAAAATGAAACGATGATAGACTAAAAATTGATGCAATTATTAGTTTACATTAACATTGGTTTATTTAATGACTGTTTGGTATGTAGACTTTGGGCCGCTCTCGGAATTAAAGATTAAGGATAATAAATTCGCACCTAGGGATGTCAAGTGGAGTGCTAGAAACAGATTATTGTCTTACGCGTGAGAGAGGGGAGGGGTGGAGGAAAGAGTATATACAAGGAGTGAAATGTGAGCAGAAGAGAGGGGCGGGATAGGTGTCACATGTAATGACCATTCCCAAGGAGATGATCGCCAGACGCATGACGCCAACGACCAGTGCTCGGTGCTGGTCTTGTCTTCATTTGTTTAACTCTACCTGCGTCAATGGGAGATGTGTCACCCAAATCACCCCTACCCAATTTCTCAAAATATATCTTTTCAAAGTATCTTAGTGTCGTGAATTTGTTTCTATCTATTGTCGCCCAGAGTGTTTGTTTATATTGGTGGATTCACGTTAGAGTTTGTACTGACCACATTCCGAGTCTTGATCTTTACTATGTGTGGAGTTATTGTCGTCATTCAGCGTAATAGAGCGTTAGATGTTTTGTTATATTACAGTGTGAGACTTAGCTAATTCGTATATTACACTAATGTCAAATAAAAAACTAAATCTTTTGGAAAGAAATCCAAAAATGTCATCCAGTGCGATTAGCAGAACTCACATATAGCATGTCATAACCATTCAGGAATCTGACTTATTATAGGCCTATATTCATGAAATAAGCAAAACCTTTATAATTAAAAAAAACAAACAATTCGCTGAACGGTGTTAGAATTCATACTATACATACAATATTATGGTAGAGTGAAATAAACATTATTATAAAAGTTACGTGCTTATTAAATTATCGTCAAATGATATCTCGCGCCAAAACGTCCCGTCGCCAAAACGGCGGGGCCAAAACGTCACGTACCGAAGTAGTGAGGTCAATTTTGTGGGTCATTGAGAAATAAAAACAGCAGATATTTACCAATGAGTGGGTAGCCAATGGGACAATTCTGAGTTGCCCATTTAATGTCTCTAACCAATCTTGGAGACTTGATCTTTTGGCCAGTGGTGACATCCCCTGGTTGGTGTTAATTTAAATTAAGATTAAATGTAATTGATACAATAAAAATGAAATATTTTAAAATCATGAGAGGAACAATGTTACATTCTAATTCTACTTAGAGATGTGCAGAAATCTTCAATGATCAGACTTAGGATGAAGACACAAAGAACACATGGATTACTTAAATACAGGATATTTGTTTTTCAATACATAATAAATCTTTTGTATTAAAAAAATGTTTATGGTACTTACAGTACACAATTTCATAATCTCCTAGAACAGCTTGAATATATTTTGAGTCAACAGACCAATCAAGATGCATGATGAATATGTTGTGCTGTAGAAAATGAGAAAAATTATATTATATAATTAAAAAGTTAATGTGCTACAACATTTGTTTTGTTTCATCAGAAGTGAGCATGATTATACAGCATAACTGAATGAGACAAAGGAGGAAGTGTCCATTTATTCCTTGCAGTTGTTTGGAAATACTAAACATTACTGTATCAAATTAGCCCGATTAGATAAAAATAGTTGCATCTGGTTAATTTATAATTTGCAAGACATGTTTAAGTACAAGTTATGTTCAGAATTTTATGCAATCATGCTGCATGGTATACTGATTTACAATATTTCAGGTCAGGCTTTAGATTTCAATATATTACTATTACCCGGCCTTCTGAAGAACACTGCTAAACACAACACATCTAACACAAAAACTTGACAACAAGAGTTCCAAAAATAGTCCAATTGGCTACACTAACTACAAATGATTTGTCGTAATTAACAGAACTGCCTACTAAACTCTACTAGTCTCTTTGTCTACTCCTGAACTAGTACGGCTACATTCTTGAGGACTCGCATTAAACCGCACCGTCCTTACTGCCTTGCTGTCCTGGACTGAACTCATCTTTCTTACACATTGTCTTGTCCACTAAGGTTTTTGATCACATGACCATAACACGAGTCATATTTGTGTGTAGAATTACTGTCCCTTGACACAGTTGACTGCCATGCAGCCCAAAATTAACTATCGCTCCGCCAATACAGTTAAAACAATAAATAGGATAATGATGCTTGATGATAAAAGCCAGAGTCATAAATGTATAGAAAGGAGAATTCAGAGAGAAGCAAAAAACAGGAAGGTTAATTAGCAATCAAGCTGCTTCAGAAGAAGGCTCTGGCATTGGAGCTGCGCCTAAAGCACAATACTATTATTTAGTCTTGTTGAAGTTGCACCTAAAGTACCCATATTATCATTTAGTTTTAACTTAATAAGCTATTAAAGTATGATAGCTTTGCTAAATAGTTTACCTTTAATGAAGAAATGTGTGTTTTAAAAAATTGATGTCCTTCCTCCTGTACATGATAAATTTGAATAAATCCATCAAATGTTCCAACACCTAGCAGCTTGCCATCTAATGATAGCAAATAAAAAGTACATGTTAAGTGGTTGTAGAAAGTAACATTATATAGTACAAGCACTTCCAATAACACTTAATTTTTTTTTCTTTTATTATATATGTGCTAGAGTTTGGATTGAATTCAGTGATATGTTTTTAACTCTTTCCATGATCCAACAGAATTATTTATTTGCTCATTTATAGTGGATGGCAGCCTGGTCGTGCGGTTTGCACGCTGGACTGTCGTACAGATTTATCGATGGTCCCGGGTTCAAACCCTGCCCGCTCCCATCCCCCGTCGTCCTGCGGGAGGTTTGGACTAGGAAGTAATTATCTTCAACTCTGAAGGAACATCCGAAACATGTAAAACATTTTACAAACATTTTACTTCCCAGTTAGGATTAAACTTCAATAGCTTTGTAATAAACATTTTTTTTTTCTTTGATATAGAATTAAATGGGCATGCATGCTCTTTTTATGTAACACAAATTGATGTCTATTAAACAAAAAAAATAATTTGATTTGGTCAAATCAATGAGGGTATTGTCAATTAGGAGAGAAAGAGTTAATCTATATTTCATTAGGTTTGGTGAGTCTTACCAGGAGAAAATCCTAAAGCATTAATTTGAGCAGCTCCACAAGGTAATGTTGTTAGCATTGCACCATTAAGTGAATTGAGCGCAATTATCTTTCCAGCAGTTGTTCCTAAAGCAACAATTCGTCCTCTTGGGTCTATACTGATACAAGTACACGGGTTCTAAAGAAAAAAGAATTAGTTTTTTCTTCATTGATTTATTAGTTCATGACCATAGCATTGATTTATCATATTCTAATCTGAACAATGTAATTTTCTTCTTTAAAGAAAAATTAAAGCATTTGTTTTTAATTTATTATATAAAGAAATTGAAATAACAAACCTTAAAATATTAACTAGTAGGCCTACATCAGTGAAACAATGCAAATTTAAAGTCATCAGCTTCAATTATACTTTTATATTCAATGCTCAGTTTTCTTAATCCAACCATAAAAATACCTCAACATTGACTTTCCATACAGCTGTGTGTGCCACTGCTGACCACTTGACCACTGTCTGATCATGTCCAGCGGATATAAATGTTTGTTCCAAAGGATGACTTTCAACAGCCCACAGTTCTTCTACATGACCCTTAAAACACACACACACACATACAGAACGAAAAGTTAAGATGTAAATTCTGATTTTAATCTGAAAGAATATTTTTAAAAAATCTTTTTAAGATTATTTTGTAATTGAAAAGTTACAATTCATTTGAGAACTTTAAATGTTCAGATTTAAAGCTTTTAAAAAGGTTTATTTTCTTACTGTCAGCATCATTTTTTTTAAATCCCAATATTATTAGGTCCTTATTTTAAATATAAACTATATCATTACCTGGATGATAAATTTAAACTTGAGTTGCAGGCTTCCCTCTAATACTTTATTTCTTGTAGTAGACACATAGATCGATCCATCGAGACCCCCTTTATTGATTGGTACAATGCTTCTTACATGTCCTGCAGTAGAAGGCAACTGCAATGAAAGCAAGAAAATATGATTGAGATACCTTAATAATGTAATAAGTTTTCAGAAACAGGCTTTAGTAATGTCACAACAAAAGCTACATACTATTCTTTCTTTAACTGGAGCATAATCATTGATGGAATCCCAAGCTTTCACCTCATTTCCACCCCCGGAGAGAAGAGTTCCATCTCCCAGCATACACAATGATGACACGCTTTTCTGTAAATGAACCAAATTAAACACATTCATTTTGATATGAAATAATTTAGAAGATAAAATTGCATTATAAATATTCAGTGATATATATATATATATATATATATATATATATATATATATATATACATGTATATATTGATAATCACTATTATTACAATTTAAACAAATTTATCCTGTTACAGCTTTACAGTCTGGCATGTAAAGAATATCTCCTCAGTACTGTGAAACAACCAAATTTTGTTAGCCTAAACTACACTGTCAGTCATATATTTATGGCCTAGGAGTTTCCTTCATAGTACCCAAGAGGAAATGTGAAGCCAGGGTCAATAAAAAACTTGAAATGAAAAGATTGAGACAGCACTCTTGTCCATTGATGACTGCACTCTTGTCCATTGATACCCTAATGCCAAGACTGCTATCACTTGATAGGGATGGAGAACAGTGGTTGCTCACAACATTACAGCTACCCATCATTCTCAAATATATATAACAGAATGATTTATATATCCGTTAGTTGATTCTTTCAAATGTGAGAATTTTAACATATTGTTATAAACCTGGTGGAGGCACAGATGGGGGTAGTGGTGTGTGTGTGGTCAGCCGACGCAAATCGTCCCAGGCCAGCGCTAGACGAGCGTTCAACCGTGACGAGTTACGACGATCGTCCGAGACGAGTATCAACATGATGGTTCGGGAAGGATCGACGCCGTGAACAGAGCTCAGGAGCGTCACGAGGGTTGTAGTCATCTGACACCCAGAATGGTCGAGCGACGTTCTGTCCGGTTCTAGAAGGCCAGTAGGGACCCTATATAAAGAGCGAAGGTATCAGAGACGAGTCAGTCACAACTTCCCGATCTACAGTTCGTTACAACGGCTCAGTGCAAGTCCGAGGCGAGACAGAGAGAGACCAGTGCAAGAGTTGATACGACGGAGAAATATTTGTACAGTCTTGTGTTACAGGCTGCCAATTGTACAGTATTGGCTGTTATTTATGGACATTAAACTATAACGTTACTTTGGAGCCCTGACTTGTCAAGTTCTTTAAGTTGGTGGTGTATGGTGCAGTTTGCAGAGAGCCTGGATAGTGAGATTCGTAAGACTGGTGTCAGAAGTGGGATCGGATCGGATAGGGACGGATCTACTATGGCTCGTCTGAAACTGCTGTACGAACTCGAATTAAAAGAACTGAAGCGAGAGTTACGTGATCGAGGACTGAAGACAAGTGGAAACAAAGAAACCTTACAAGTACGCCTCCGGGAAGAAATAATGGAAGAAGAGGAAGATCCAGACACGTATCTTTTTCAAGTAGAACCAGATATGGAGGAGCTCCTGAGCTCAATGCTAGGAAACATCAATTCCAAGATAGATGCCATGGACATAAAGGTGGACGCCAAGATAGATTTCATTGTCTCGGGAATCAAAACCGAGTTAGTGGCTTTGAACCAATGCATACCTGCTGTGGAGAAGAGAATCACCAATACTGATGTTTGTCCAGATGATAAAACCAGTGAGAGGAGCCTTGGTGGTGATCATGAGAACCCATTGAAACTTGACGAAGCAGTTGAGAGACATATGCAAGTCGAGAGATACCAGCCAGGTCTGCACCCAACAGACGTTGGTCCAGCTGCCAAGACTGGAGATGAAGGTCCTGATGGTGGTGAAGAGAATCCAAAGAAGCTTGACGTTGAAGTTGATGGACATTTGCACGATGAAAGTCATCAACCAGGTCTGAAACCAACAGGTGATTGGCCCGATATTGAGACGAGAGAGAGAGGTCCTGATGGTGGTGAAGAAAGCCGAATGGAGCCTGAAGCCAAAGACGAGGGACCTTTGCACGAGGAGTGTTACCAACCTGCCCCACAAGCATGCCCTCCAGACAAGGCTGAGGATGTTGACCTGTCCCACAATTCCCTGTCCTGTGGATTTGAAGCCCATCCCAGTCCTTCTTCGCAAAGCCCTATGAAGCCACCTCTTTGGTCAACAATCTTGGTAATCCCTGCCCTTACATCCTATACCTCTCCATGTGTCAAGTGGCTGTCCTCAGTACCGACCGACAAGAGAGCGATGCAACCACAACGTCACTGCAACAAGAGGACGATCAACTGGAGGAAAAGAAGAAGGCGGCGTTTGCGTAGTCCAACGTGCATTGTGATTCTACCAAGAAATAACTGCAGCCACATGAAGACCAACTGGCGGAGAAGAAGAAGGCTACTTTTGTTGAGTGCAACATGGATAACGATGCGACAATGACATCGATGCAACCAGATGAAGGCTAACTGGAGGAGAAGAAGAAAACGTTTTCTGAATTCGACGTGGATGGCGATGCACGCAAGACGTCCATGCAACCAGGTGAAGGCCAATTGGAGGAGAAGAAGGAAGCGACCATTGCTGACTGCAACATGGATGGCTCCATCAAGCTCAAGAGGCAAGCCAACTGCCACTGATCGACCCCCGCCTGCAGCGATGAAACTTTACAGACAATGTCATGATGTTGATTCTGTCCGGGACGGACAGATCTAAGGAGGGGGCAGTGTTATAAACCTGGTGGTGGCACAGATGGGGGTAGTGGTGTGAGTGTAGTCAGCCGACGCAAATCGCCCCAGGCCAGCGCTAGACGAGCGGTCAACCGTGACGAGTTACGACGATCGGCCGAGACGAGTTAACAACATGAAGGTTCGAGTAGGATCGGCGTCGTGAACAGAGCTCAGGAGCGTCCCAGAATGGTCGAGCGACGTTCGGTGCTCCCAGGGAGTTACACTCCGACCAAGGCCGAAACTTCGAATCCAAGATCTTTCAAGAGACGTGCCAGGTACTGGGCATCGAAAAGACACGCACAACCCCTCTACACCCTCAGTCAGACGGAATGGTGGAACGATTTAACCGAACACTGGAACAGCATCTGTCGAAAGTCGTCGATGAACGTCAAGAGGACTGGGACACCTATATCCCAATGTTCCTTATGGCATATAGAAATTCGATTCACAGCACCACCGGTTACACTCCAGCAAAGATGTTGTTCGGCCGAGAGCTGCAACTACCGTGTGACTTGCTATTCGGGATTCCGGGAGATGTGCCAGCCTCTTCAACAGACTATGTCGCACATCTCCGAAAACGGATGGAGAAAACTCACGCTCTAGCCCGCAGAAACATCAAGATCAACAGTGACCAGATGAAGACAAGGTACGACAAACGGGCCAATGCCGCTGGGTTTCAGGAGAACGATCTGGTGTGGCTTTACAATCCACAAAGACGAAAAGGCAAGTCCCCAAAGCTTCAAACAGACTGGGAAGGACCCTACCGCGTGATAAAAAGAATCAACGATGTCGTGTATCGAATACAGAAGAGCCCAAGGTCCAAACTGAAGGTCGTCCACATCGACAGACTCAACAAGTACTATGGTGAAGCTGGATCTGCCCGGGACGGACAGATCTAAGGAGGGGGCAGTGTTATAAACCTGGTGGAGGCACAGATGGGGGTAGTGGTGTGTGTGTGGTCAGCCGACGCAAATCGCCCCAGGCCAGCGCTAGACGAGCGTTCAACCGTGACGAGTTACGACGATCGTCCGAGACGAGTATCAACATGATGGTTCGGGAAGGATCGACGTCGTGAACAGAGCTCAGGAGCGTCACGAGGGTTGTAGTCATCTGACACCCAGAATGGTCGAGCGACGTTCTGTCCGGTTCTAGAAGGCCAGTAGGGACCCTATATAAAGAGCGAAGGTATCAGAGACGAGTCAGTCACAACTTCCCGATCTACAGTTCGTTACAACGGCTCAGTGCAAGTAAGAGGCGAGACAGAGAGAGACCAGTGCAAGAGTTGATACGACGGAGAGATATTTGTACAGTCTTGTGTTACGTGCTGCCAATTGTACAGTATTGGCTGTTATTTATGGACATTAAACTATAACGTTACTTTGGAGCCCTGAGTTGTCGAGTTCTTTAAGTTGGTGATGTATGGTGCAGTTTGCAGAGAGCCTGGATAGTGAGATTCGTAACAATATTAAACATAATTCTGTCAATTTAATGGGATTCATACAAATTTCAAAATATAGTTTTAAATGATATAAACAATCTTATATTACTATAATACATTGAAGAATAGGTAGACCACTTCCTGATTTGGGTAATACAAAGTATTAATCACATGGACATATTTATAATCCTATGTTATGAGCTAGAAAAATATAAGGAAAACAAACCTTATGTGCCTTTTTTGTGTACTGAGATAACTCCTCATTGATTGTAAACACATTATTTTCATCATGTGACCAAACCAAGATGGCTCCAGTTGAGTCACCTGTGATGACATTTCCGGATGAGGAGAAACAGACTGATGTTACAAACTTCGGAACATAGTCCTACCAATAGAAGCACATGATTTTTTAAGGTATCTATTATAACAAAATTATGTTTAGCATAAACATCTGATAACTTCTTTGCTTTTGAAGACAAATTCGAAAATTAAACATTTCATAGCAATTAAGCTAAGCAATGTTCTGTTACTAGTAAAAATGTGGTAGTTGGGTACCCTAAAAAATGTCTTAGGGATCAAGTAATTGTACCCAATATTTGGCTAACGATATCAATTTTTTATATTTTTTTTTATTAAGTATTTTTTAAAAAATAAATTTTTTTTTTTGTTTTACATCAACTGCACTAAAACAAAACAAAAAAAGAGAATATTTAACATTTAAGAAAGCAAAACAGAAACAGTGAGACTGTAGGAACTCTAGAATAGTGACATGTATTTTAAAAAATGTTTAATAACCACTTCCCAAAATTTAAATCTTGTATTTTAATGACATTTGTTAAACAGTTTGTTCCATTACCTCAAAAATTCCACTCAGTTTATCTCTCATTATTTTCTTTCCCTTGTCTAAAAACATTTTCCAGAAGTGAATGTGTTCTTTACCATAAGTGATTAATATGGTCTCATCATTTGGATAGAAGCAACCAGATACAACTGGATCAGAACTGGTCTGAAACAGAAACAAACACTATAAATTATACATAGAATTTTTCTATTTAATTAAAAAAAAAAACAAGTTTAGAAGGCGTCTATTAAAATATATTTATGAGATTTGAGATGAACAAGTAAAATAAACAGAAAAATAATTTATAACAGTGAAAATATTAATGGGTTTGATTAAGTAATATTTAATTATCACCCAAGAACTTCCTTTTATTGTTGTTAAAAGTAAACTTATTAACAGACATTATACTTACTGTTGTTTTAGCTAGAACTTTCTCAGTTTGCCAATCCCAGACAGATAACTGATGTCTGTCACTGTCATCTATTGCCATTAGTAGTTCACCATAAGACTTGGTTAAGTCATGAAAAGAACAAGATAACATTTGACAATCATAAAAAGAAAAATATAAACACTGTCTCTTCTTTTTTCCCCAAATCAAGCACATATTTTAGAAAGATACTTGCTTTAAATGAAGCAATTATTTTGTGAGCTATCCAGTATGAAAACATTTATGTAATCAAATCTTTATCCAAATACCAATGGTTTCACTTAAAGAATGTGGATTAAAAACCTGTAACTGAGAACAATTAACACAAAATGGATACTCTTGGAGTTAAGTTGTGAAACAAGAGATCCTGTAATTGAGAAAAGTTTGCTCACGATGGATTCTTTTGGTGTGCAGTTGAGTAAAGGAAGAAAAGAAAATAGCCAAAATTCAGGCAAAAGAAAGGTAAAGAAAATTAGAGCTAGTTTACAACAAGCTGTATCAAGCCTAAACTACCCATGTCTTAAATTTAATCTGACTCAGTGCAAAGCAATCTTTAAGAATCCAGGAAAAAAAAGTATGCTCATCTTTGATGACTAGAGAATTTCATTTATTGAAAATATACATGAGATTAACCTTAAATTTCAATGGACAAGATTCCAATCTATTTTTTATTTGTCATCGCTCCAATATTTTTTCATCAATATCTTTGTCCTACTCATCTACTCTTCATGTTAGGTTAAAAAAATAATATTTTTCTTTTTGTTTACATGCCAAAAAAATAGCAGAGTTAATTTTTGCATAAAATTAATACTACATCATTTCCTTTGTCCCATGTGGAGTGTCACCAGAGAATGCCAACCATGTCCTCCAAAACTGCTCTCTTTACCAAAAGGCCTGTACAAGACACTGGCCCCAAAACACCCCAATAGAAAGAAAACTATATGGAGAGCTCCCTGATTTGGAAACCACTGCACAGTTTATCTCATGTATTGGTCTAGTCATCTGAATGCTCCAACATAAAAATGAAGTAAATTTCTTTTGTTAGGATATGCTAGTTTACAATTGGGTATTTGGCGTAACGTTAGGATATTTGTTTTGTGTATTTGAAGTTAGGCTTTATATAGCCATAATAACGTCAAAATAAGATTAGGGTTGGTTATGGAATAAAAACAGATCATATGTTAGTGACTTTGGAGGCAGTCAAATTTTATTAACCGAAAAAATTTTTGACTTAGTTAAAATGTTTGAATTGTCAACATCTCATTTCCTTGTTGGTTTTTGCCTGTGTTCAGCTGGTTAGTTGGAATTAATTATTACCTCCCCCTGAACATAGTCAACACTCGAATCTACTCAAGACACAGCAAAGAGGTGTTCAAGACTTTAATACAGAAAAGTTCTATGTAGCACTTACTGCGTTAGATTTACCAGCATTCATAGTCCCTTTATCTGAAAAGTTAACACATGAAATTCCTTGTTGGAATATTCCTAGTCCAATCACTGCATAGGTGGATAAGGAAGTCCCATCCCAGACACGGACATGGGCCTAAATTAATATAATAAAATGTATTGAGATTAATAAGCAATAAAAAAAAAAAAGAAGTCAAAGGTAAGCAACACAGACACATTTCTGAATAAAGAATTCATTATTTTATTCATTTAAAAAAATCATTCATTAAATAATATTCTACCAACTAGAGTACACTTTAGATTAATAGAAAAAATCTTTATATAATTACACTGATAAACAAAGAGTGAGTTGACTACCATTAGTCTATTTTATCTGGTTGTTTCAAATAGAACATCTAAAGAAAATATTACACTGACCCCTTTATCTGGAGTTTTACCAGCTGTCTGTCCAGTAGCTATGAACCGACCATTAGGATGTATTGTTAAACTGAAATAAACAAAAAAGTGTTTGATATGTATTTCAATATCTATACAACTTACAAGTATTTTGCGAAAATATCTTTTTATGCAAAAAAAAAAAATGTATTAATTGGCATAATTAAACTCTATTTCAAAATATGACCTAGATCTAAAGAGACTATTTAACTGCTTTGTAAAATATACAATGTAACCAATATTCTGAAGATGACAAAAGGTTGAAAATGGTCAATGAATCAACTAAACTAGACAGTGATATAAATTATATAAATACATTAAAAGGTAACTTTTAATTAAATGTATATAGATATTAGTTAGTGTATCATGTAAACATTGTGTCAAAATAGCAGCCATTTAATTCCATTTGAACTATTAACTCTTTCAGTGCATTATTACTTCCGGGGAATAACTTCGCTAGCGCTGGTGATTGTTGTGTTAATCTCAGCGAGTAACTTGGTATATAATATTTATTTCACTATCTTTTTAATGTTAAACTTTTTATTTCTCTTTTTTTTTGTTCCAGATGTGAGAATGAATATTCTATGTTCTGATTTTCAATCAAAATACTATGTGCTGAAAGAGTTAATTAAATAATTACTCAAAATATATATAATAGTAGTACTTGTTACCCTTTATTTAGAGTCATGTCTAAGCTATTTGGTAATAGAACTAAATGTTACCCTTCATATTACTGAGTCACATCTTAGCAATTTAATAATAGAACTAAATGTTAATACCATGTTATTTCCTCTGAATGTCCCAGGTAGTGTTTTTGAGTGCTGAACTTCTTGTCATAGAGTACCACAACTGCTGCCACAAAGTAGACAAGCTGACCACTAGATGGCAGCACTGCCAAATTCTGTTTAACATCTCTACCTCTAAACCCATAACTGGCAAGCAGTTAAGGAAATATAAAAATAGTAGCGGAAACTCAAAAAACTTTTTTTTTTAAATCTGGATTAGATATCTATAACTTCAAAGACTGACCTTTGGAATCAGGAATGGTTAGTGCATATTTTTTTATGAACTAGACTAAAGATTAAAAGAAGACTTATAAGGATTAGTACTAGAGGAAAGAGGTAATTAAGCAACTAGAATCTAGTGGAAGCGTGGTCGAAAGGCTAAGTACGCTTGAACTTGGCATGGCTACCTACGAAGAGGGCTCGAGGTTCAACAGCCGACTCGAGCAGAGTTGTATTTACTGAACACCTGAAGGCAGCATGGAAAAACCTAGATACCCCTTCCCCCCACTGGTCCACAAAAAGATTGGACCATAGCGCTCTGAGCATGCTATAAGCACGAAAGTAGGGCTATATAAAAGCTATAATTTATTTATTTTTATTTATTTTATTGGTATTTAATTTAACCACTCAGATCTTTAGAAGTTAAATACTAATTCTGTGTTGGTTTTACAACTCTCATATGCTCCTCCTTTAGATAAGAAGCTAATTACATCTTAGCCAAACATGTTGGGTATGGTGGCTGAGTGGTAAAGTGCTTGACTTATGAATTGAAGATCCACAGTGGTCTTTTTAAGTTTTCTTTCTGCTTTCTGCACATGTCTTCATTGATGGCTTTTCTTTGAGTCTCAAATGTTCGTCCTTCAACCTTTGTGAAAGCTCTCCAGACTCCACATGTCTTTTCAGAGGCGCCATCTGTTGCCACTACTTTCCTCTATGCCAGTCAGGGTGAAATGTCGGGAGCTCTATCAAAGGCATTTAATGGTCCTCGAACAAATCCATCAAAGTTGCCTTAACTTCATAATGGGTATATGCTAGCAAGACTATAGTACAAATAACTATGTTCTGCTGGAGGCAGGTGAACAGTAGGCCTATAGAACTTAAGCACTTAAATTACCATTCAACAGCAGTGCTGGGTTGGACACTTATCCTGCATGGGAGACGACTGCATGCTAAAGGCCATTTTCTTTAGCAAAATTAAAGGTGAACGGCATAACAGGGGTGCCCCTGTAAGTGCTATAAAGATCAACTCAGGCGCCATGTCTATCTAGTAATCTACATATTCATATTATTATACTCAGATCTATAATCTATTTTAATGATTAATGAAGTATGATAAAAAAATGACTATTCTACTCTAGGCAAGATCTACTGATCTAGATACTATTACTCAAATTTCTGTATTAGTAGTATTAGACAGTTGAGTTAGTAACTTAGTTAGATTATATTATTAGATCTAGCTAGATAGATTCTCGAGGGACACATTTTTGCAAACTAGACTAGATCTAATTACCAATTAAATAAGTAGCAAATTATCATTATCAAAAGTTTAATTCTGAATCTAGATTATGTCTAAAAAGGATACACCCAATCTAATTTGATTTTTTTATCTGGCTTCCTTCCATCATCATCATCCTTTTGTACTGAAGGTGGGAAGAATTCTGAAACAAACAAGACAACTCTAGTTACTTTGGAAAAGAAAAAAAAAGTTACGTCCCCTGAAATGGGCTGCCAGAGCCAGCCAGGAAAACCAATCACTTGGTTAACATGCGTGACTAAATTGACCTAGGGACACGCAGAGGACGTAATTATCTTCTTTTTAAAATAACGTCTGTATTTTATAAGATAACACCTGATAAGATATAATAAAATAATGTGCCCGAACAGCGAAGTACGCAGCTCTCAAATAATACTAAATCTAGTAGGCATTGGACCTCATTCACCAATCGTAAACAAACACCCCGCAAGTCACGTGACAACCATCAGCTTAATCTAGACACCAACATGGAATCTATTGTTAGAAAACCACTCTTGCTTGTAAATTTTACTTTTGTTAACTTGTTAGAATATTGCGATGTTATAAATGCAGCACATGCATGTGAAAATGATTACAGACACGTCATTATCAAAGGACAAACATTGTTCAAAGAACATTTTGTGACAGATATTAGATTTAAGTCTGATGAAGAAACACGTTGTCACTACGTTCAGGCTCGAGTCAAAGCCGAGATGAAGAAACGTTCTGCGTACAATGTTACTGGAGTGATTAGCTACAATGGAAAGGTAAGCTACTTTTAAATTACCATAGAATCTATGACTATCGTACTATAGACTATTATAGAGTATAGATCTATGATCTTGATTAGTCGATCTACTTACTTTAACACTAGATCTAGAT
This sequence comes from Biomphalaria glabrata, assembly GCF_947242115.1. Classification (NCBI taxonomy): domain Eukaryota; kingdom Metazoa; phylum Mollusca; class Gastropoda; family Planorbidae; genus Biomphalaria; species Biomphalaria glabrata. The sequence continues at coordinate 18,100,068 of NC_074723.1, read as the reverse complement.
CTAGTACTTATTGACTTATTACTAAGCCTAAGCTTATTACTTAGGCCTACTATGTCTCTAGATCTAGATCTGTCTAGATCTAGATTACCAGGCACTATTATTACTGAGTATTAGTATTATGACTAGATCTCTAGATCTACTAGACTTTTAGACCTAGACTCTAGACTAGTCTAGATAGAAATTCTAGAATTTAGTAACTAGATATCTAGATTGACCAGATCTAGATCTAATATAAATATAGATCTTGCTATAGAGGAGGCTATAGACTCTCGTACACTAGACTGACTTAGACTCACAAGATAACTTAAAAAAGTCTTAAGTTGATAGATCAAACTTAGAACATCTAGATTTAGTTAGTAAGTTAGATCTAGATCTAAAATCTAAACTAGTAAAAAAAAAAAACTAGATCTAGATCTCTAATAGTATATGAGTATTTAGCGGAAAACTTTTCTTATTTTTTAAAGAGATTTATTCACATGGTAGCCTACTCATTAATTATTCCAGTAGTTCATGGAACACTTATTCAGGCGTAAGGTTCTGCGGAACACATTTTTAGAAACACTTGTCTAGAGTGATTCTAGAGATTAGATCTGGAATAGGGCTAGTTCTAGAAATCAAGATATATATATATCATTTATTTATCACCTAGAATAGAGTGACAAGATTTATAATGTTATTAACACAATTTAAGTCATGAACATTGTAGGATTCAATATAATTCTAAACTGATAAATCTAGATGTCTACTACATTTTATCTACATTATAGATTTAATTTAAATTAGAAATCATATATTTAGAGGCAGTGCAAGAGGTATGCGAAGTGGGCATAATCTACAACCTGTGAGTGGGGGTTTTATAAAATTAGTCTATGCACACCTATTAATTTTAGAACACCAAATGCATTTATATATGTAATTATTAATTTTAAAAAAATATATTTATTCTTTCAGGTCATTGAAGGAGAGTGTCAGTGTGCAGGGGGTTGCAAGCCCGCCTGTTGTAAACATCTTTTTGGTCTTCTGTCTGCTCTAGAAGACTATAGCAGAAAAGAAATGTATGCAGCACCAACAGACAAAATTCAGACATGGCATCAACCTGCACCTAAACCAATTTCGCCCCAGAAAACGAAGGATAGTTTTAGCTGTGATAAGACTGGTCTAACAAATTTTGATACCAGTGTTTCAATGTCTGCTTTGGCTGCCTTACCTCAGAACACTCCTATATTTTCAGTTGTGCAAGCCGATCCTGAAAAATTAACCTCTGACATTATCTTCTACGAAAGAACTATACCGTTTGTAGGTTAGGCCTAATGATTATGTGACACATAGCTTACATACTTACATAGTTCTAGAAAAATATGATGGGGCAAAGGCAAAATATTAACTGTACTTCATCAAAGGCATGCTCATGTTTAATAATAATATGAAGGTGTACTTTGGTAGGTTCATGGGATTTTCTGACAAAAACATCCCTTATATTTAGCTATTTAGAACTGAAATGGAGAAAATTTAAACAAAAAAAAAGTTATCTCTACCTCTGATTTTCCCATTGATGTCTACTTTGATGGAATCTGTTTTATTTCTCTTTGTTTTGGCAACGAATCGTGAGCTTACTTTGTCTTGAACTAATTCATTAAAAGCTGTGTCTTCGGACTCTCGAGTTGGCGACAAACTTTGATCTCTAGATACACGGCTGAGTTCAGCTGGACACAGAGAGAGATTGGAGCCATTAAAAACAAACAAAAAAACATCTTGAACATACGATGCACTGACAAATGTTCTATTTATAGACCTAGTATTAATTAATCAAATGCTGTCGAAATTCAATGTTGCGAAAAGACAGAACAATAAAGAGATTAATGAAGATCAGATTCTGTTGCAAGTAGTTAAGCAGTAGCATATGCTAGGCCGGGATTTATGGGCCCGGGGAAAAGAGAGTTAATCTGTGTGGAATACACGCAACAGTGTCACTATCTTATATAGCAACGTGAAAAGAAAGATTTCATGACAGTGGCGTGATATTTAATATTAAAATTTAATGAAAGCCAGGAGGGACATTTCAATTTTTAACCCACACGCTAGTGTAGCTAGGCCTATAATTGTAGAAGCCCTTTCTCTCTGCAACTAAAGAAAGTTGTCCGTTTGTGGAGTCCATAAATCTAGCACGCGAATCCCATGTCTAAATAATGTTGTAAGAGTTGTTTTAACTCTTTCTCTTCATAATTATTTACCACATTCTAGTGGAATCAATGTTGGTATCGTCAGTTAGGAGAGAAAGAGTTAATTCTAATGGATAAACTTAAGACAAATAAACTTATTGATTCTTTCCATATACATGTTTTACACAGAACTAAAATGAACAACTTAAACATCTCTATTATTCAATAAATATGTGTGGAATCGAATAAGATCGGTATTAGAAGCGTTGATATATAATTCTGTGAGATTTATAGTTAATAAGATGTTCATAGGCCTACATTTCGTGTTGCGTCGCCGTACACCTTTCTTGGACTTGCCCTGAGAGTCTGCCGCTATTGGCTTTTTAGGCATGAGCTCGAAAGGTAGCATCTCTTCACCGCAGGCCAGGAAGTTGTCATGGTCAGCGAACTCCCGGATCAATTGACTGTAGCTTTCAACCTGTGGATAGAGGTTTGAGCCTAACTACTTTGTATTGTAGATACATAATGAAAAGACACAGTGTATACCATTGATTGGCTGTTGTCCAAATTTAAAATAAGGGTTAATTCTAAAGATGAACATGAATCGCATAATTATACATTTCTATGGAAAATTAAAAATGGCCACATGATGACTAAGGCAGATGGTATGAAGTTATTGATTGATTGATTCCTTAACTAGCATTCCATAAACACGCATAAGCACATTTTTTGTAGCTATATTTCCTTCATTGTTTAATGATTCGTTCAATCATTTTGCATTGTTCTCTTGTTCACGTTTCAATGTACGTTATTTCCGTTCTTTATTTGTGATTTCAGAAACTCATTTGTCACACCCAAGTTTTTGTTTGTTCGTGTGTTTGTTGCTTTTTTTTTTCTGCCAACTGATTAAATGTTTTTGTGTATCTTCATTAAACTGTAACCCTCTTGGACATTTTGATGATGTAGCGAGCTTTAAGCAGCTTTAATGTAGGTTTAACTCTTTCAATCTTATAAATGTACTACTTAAGAGTTCTTGCCATATTGGAAATGATGTAGGATTTCCACGATGTAATTTCCCATCAATGTTGACCTTGTTTAGCAGACTGAAAAAACTAAAGTTGGTTAACATTGACTTTGATTTTTTAGTCTTATCAAACAAAAGACCCACAGATGCCACCAACAAGTTTGCGTGAAAACACAAACTCCTTTTGTTATCTTGCTTAAAATAAATATATCTAAATATATTGAATATATTTTCCATCCATCTTGAGAAAAATTCCTTTTTTTTTTTTTGAAATTTTAAAGTCATTATTAGTATAATTGTTAGATTAAGCATAAATTAGCTTCTTCTCATGTGAGCTATATACTTTTTTAAAAAAAATCTGCATGAAATGAAGTCTGTTTCATTTGGTAATATCTTATGAGTTTAAAGATCACTGATGCCACTTGAATTCCCTGCTTAACCGTGAAAATGGCTGTCATTTATCTTCGTTTGGTGCTGATTCTCTCCTAGTAATGTTGATTTTGCTTTCACTTCTGCTCTCATTTGAGGGCGATTTAACTCAACCGTTATCTGGACATTTAGGAAGAACGGCTTCAGTAGGGAGTGAAGGAGGTTTCTGCTTTCAATAGTTTAACTAATTAAGTGTTATGTATTACAATTCTGACTTATCCTTTTGAGAAACCACATATCTGTACCAAAACAACACAGAGGGAAAGAAAAGAAATTCCCGAAAGTATATAGTCATCTATGAATAATATCTAAAGGGATCATCATCATAAAAAGTTTGTAGATCGCTAGACAGGACACTGAAGTCGTATAGCTCTCACTTGAATAACCATTTCGTGACGGTATTAACCATCATCGATGTAAATTTCAAGAAGATTCAGCTACTACCACGTTCAATAACTGTCAACGTTACTCTAGATCAGTGATTCCTAAGGTGGTCCATTTAGACCCCCAGGGGTCTACGAAGACTTTCAAGGGGTCTACGAAAGGGAAAACATACATTGGGGGTCTATGAGATGTCCACGGGGGTCTACGATAATAGATTTCATTTAAGCAGGTCGTGACTTTAATTTTATCAAATTATTGTAATTCTTTCATACACTAATATATGATTTGTACCCGAGTTAATCCTTTAAATATTTATCCTGCTTTTCAAACGAAATATTGTTGTATCTAATTTAAATACTTATTTAACTAGCTTCATTTTGTCTACATGCAACCAATGTTTAACAAAAAATGTAGACTGTACAGCGCTGATTATTTAAAATTGGTATTTATTCCTTCCTTGTAATACTAGCGGTTGCCATAAGTGCCTTTTTATACCGATTTGAAATCAATTATGCTGGAGGATCATTTGAGACAATGCCTGCACCCTGACAAAATACATAAAGATTTGAAAAACGTTCAAACACTCAAAGATCAGAATAGACCCACAAAATCTCTCTTCTACACCATATACAGAAGATAATAGTTTGTGAGCGTCTTACGAAATCTCTTTACATATAGCAAAAAAAGAAAAATGCTAAAGGTACAACATTGATTTTACCCGCCTTTGTAGTTTTAAACAGCTGTTTTACACAAATCTACATCTGATATTATTAAAGCAACAATACAGTTCAAGGTCACATCTTGTAGCCCTGTGTGCTGCAAACTGCCTAAAGGTCGCCGGCTCCTAATTTTTAACAGGGTTGACCCACGAAACCTTTCCCATGTTCGGGTATAGCTGCAAGGCAGCTCAGTTTGAATTCAGTTTTCCTTCTGCTAGGTATGCTGCAAGCTAAGGCTAATGAGCCCTTCCTGCCCAACGCTGACTGGTTTAGGTACTCACCTTCACCCCTTCTCCTGTTAGTGAAAACAGTTCTGCGCACCCAATATTTGAGCCACACGTGAAAGATCAAGCCATACAAGACGAACTGCTCTTTGCGAAAACTTTTACAATGATACATAAGGCTAATTAATTAATTGATTGATTACTATTTAATGTTTGAGGACTACTTCATAGATCAACAAATTCCTACATGAAACATAATATCCTAGCAACGGATAATAGATGTGCAAAAAAAGAAAGAAAGAAAAAAACATTTCCAATGTGTTTGGTGATTCCAGTAATAAATATTAATTTTTATTTTAATTAGATTTAATTTGAATTTTGTCAAAAAAAAATAGACAGATCTCTATAACCCTATTTGTAGCTTTAAATTATTTTTTCACTCTTTAACTCACTGCAGTTAGAAATTTGTTTTAAAAATGTTTTAATGAATTTGCAAAAATTCAATACAAGTTAAGTAGGGGGTCTACCCAGAAAACATGCCAAGGGGTCTACGAGACAAAAAACTTTGGGAACCACTGCTCTAGATCTATTCTCAAAGATGAAAAATGGAATATTACAGTAGTCTTATGACATGATTTACGAGCATCAATTTGTAGGTTATAAAAATAATACATTCACATAGATCTAAGTTAATAAAATTATACATTTACATTTAATTAGCGTTTATTACTGAAAATTGGTACTTTTTTTTTTATTTATATTCTAGATCTCTTTATACTAAAATAAAAGGATCACAATATGAATGTGCGAAGGAGCCACACGGGCGTCAGTCATATCAAACACTAAAAATCTCTAGAATACTCTATTAATTTCTAATTATTCTATAATAATTATAATTTGCAGGCTATAATGATATATCTGCATTCAGTAGCCAGGGCCGGTCTTAGGCCACTGCAACCTATGCGGCTGCAGTGGGCGCCGCACTTTCATAGGCCCCGCGCGAATTCTAGGTGTAAATAATTAAATTAAACCATTTTAACTTATTAAAGGGTATCTTGAATTCTCCTCAAATTGTAAAATATACGAAAAAGTCATGAAAATTTGAAATTATTAAAATCTTCTGAAAAACTGATGCAAATCTCCTTAAAAACGGACAAAATAGTCATTCAATCTGGAAAATGCCAATCCTACAAGCAATTAAAAAAAAAGACAATTTCAGCTTTCATTTAATAAAAATGTAATATAAATGCGAATTTTAACAAGAACAAGAAGCTCAAATTCTTAATTTACTTTAATAGTAATTGGCAAACAAATATAGATATAAATCTATCTTGACATCTTAAAAACAAAAAAAAAAAAGGAAAAAAAAAAAAGCTAGGCTATATTTTGATAGTCGATAGTAAATCTAAAAGACAGATTTGAATGTTTATTAGCTTTTTGTTTTTAAAAACTACAATATATATCTACTATAGATGGCTCGTAAAGCTGACAGTGATTTTGTACTTAGTAAAGTATAAATAAAATGCAAAGACACAATTATTTTCTAATACAAAATCTTGATTTTCACTTATTATCCTTATCACAACCCAGAATAGGCCCCGCGCTATCCGTTTTGCATATGGGCCCCGCAATATCTAGGACCGGCCCTGTCAGTAGCATTGTAGATTAGTGCTGTTGGTCGGTCGTTGACCTGTAGTACCGTATATATATATAGCCTACCTAAAAAAAATATTTCTTTCCGAATTTCAAGTTACTAAAAACCATAAAAAATTGTATGATAAAGGCTACAACCTTAAAAGTTATTTGTACATAATCTTTGAATAGCAAGTTTTATTGTCATTAGGGCTAAATTAAAATCTCACATGTTTATTTAATTTATTTGGTGAATGGAAAAAAATAGTAGTAAAATGGTGTGCATTTGACATATGTGAAAAGTTTATAATGCGAATTAATAGTTCCCATCAGAATTAGTACAAGATAACCTCTGATATGTATTGTTTTTAATATAACCAGGGCCGGTCTTAGGCCACTGCAACCTATGCAGTGGGCTCCGCACTTTCATCATCCCCGCGCGAATTCTAGGTGTAAATTATTAAATTAAACCCCTTTAACTTATTATTGAAGGGTTTTTGGAATTCTCCTGAAATGGCAAAATATATGGAAAAAGTCACGAAAATCTCCTGAAATTATTAAAATCTTCCGAAAACTCATGCAAATCTCCTTTAAAACAGACAAAATTGTCATTTCGGGGTGTCAATAAGGAAAACTCCAACCCTACTGGCAATTAAAAAAAAAGGGCATTGTCAGCTTTCATTTAATAAAAAATCTAATATTAATAAGGCGAAAGTTAACCAAACCAAGAAGTTCAAATATTTATTTTATTTTCATATTAACTGGCATACAAACATAGATCTAAATCAATCTCGACTTCTTAAAAAAAAAACACACAAAAAAAAAAACGTCCTTTTGCTAGTCAATAGCAAGTTAAAAAGGCAGATCTGAATGTTTATCGGCTTTTTGTTGGAAAACTACTATCTACTGTAAATGGCTCGTAAAGTTGATGTGACCATGATTTTGTACTTAGTAAGGTATGAATAAAATCCAAAGAGGAATTTATTTTCTAATACAAAATCCTAATTTTCACTTATCTTCCTTATCCTTACTCAGACTGGGCCCTGCGCAATCCGTTTTACGTAAGGCCTCGCAATCTGTAGGACCAGGCCTGAATATAACATTAATATTTTCTATTGTTAGTAATTCATCAATTTTGTCACGGTTTCTACAAGTTTTTATATTTTCTCATTTTCTCCTTTTTTTAATGTATTGAGAGACAAGAATTTAGAAATTCAAGCAATTAAATCAATGAGAAATGTTGAAATCAAATTTCTAAATTTTATTATATCGCCTAAAATTTATCTTGATAGCCTGCTTAGATAATTAAAGATACGCCTTAGGCGTAGTGAATTCGGTGCCCCCTAATGAAATAGAAAAATAAACAGAAACACAATGACGCAATGTATTTGAAAGTTAGTGTACTCCAAGTACAATGGAAATAAAGTTTGTTCTCTCGTCTTTAACAAAATGAGTTCAGTGCGAGGCTCCACCTATCGGAGGCCTTAGGGGGCTGCCTAGTTTGCCTATGCCTAAAGCCGGTCCTGCTGAGTAAGCTGATACAATGTCTAGAAAGGTGTATCACACAAGATAAAATTGGGTTCTGAGGTGAAAGAACAGAAACGTGACAATTTTTCTAAGCGTGTCTCTGAATTGCTTGTTTAAACCGATGTACACTATAAAATCAGACGAGCTTTGAATGCAGCAAACAGTATTCGCAAGCTGAAAGAACAGCTTTCCAACGTTCGATGGAGCTTCATCTGTAAGAGTGTACGACGCATACTCTGCGGGAATATACAGCGGCAATGACAGCACCGCTGATGTAACACAGTAGACAGCACAAACTGCTAGCAAAGTTTTGGTCGTCCTGTTGGTGGAGCGCATTGATGACGTCATCTTCTTTCGTTTGATGGAGGCGATTTGAATTTGGATAGAAATAACAATACATCCTGTCACAGTGAAAATGGGTGGAATTATTATGCTAGAGTAGACCATTAAATTTTGAATAGTGGCAACCGATTCAGGATTATCGTAAAAGAATGGTGATCTTTTAATGTGTCCTACAGAAATATTTCGCACAGGGTCAACGCTGTAGTCTAATACCTGCCAAAAGCTGCTGTAGACAAAAAGTGAAAGCGAATAGACAGCCACCCCCGCAATGGCCAACCAAGTTCTCGTTGGCGTCAGTACTTGGTTAAATTTAAAGGGGAAGAAGATGACCACAAGTCTTTCCATGGTGATAAGCATAGGTAACGTCATTCCCGTGAGACCAAAAGTATAGTCCAACAGCGTGAAGATGGTAAATAGTATAAACAACGCATCACAAGTGAACTTTGAGTAGCCAACGTATTCATGGTTCCAAACGGCTTCATAAATAATCTTTGTTACATTGTTGTAGCATATTAAGTAAATGATGTCACAGAAAGCTAAACTGACCAAGAGAATGTTAGAGCATTTGGACATTCCATGTTTGACCAAGACAATGATGCTCAATATGTTACCGACAAGACCAAAGATAGAGATAGCAGGAGTTATTCCAAACATCAGAATTTTCATTGCTAGCCATGTGTTTTGATCATCAAGTAACTTGGACACTACACTGGAGCTTTCGTTAATCATTTTCTAAACAATTTATTCTCACCCACGGAGTCTATTAAAATACATTTTCAGATAGTCAAAGAAAACTATTTTTACTGATAATTAAAATTTTTAAATATTGATTTATCTTTGTTCTTTTTTTTTTTCACATTAGGGTATAGTTTTTGAAGGAATCTCTAAAATATAATTACAGAAAACCATATCATTTTCATATACATTCACATTCAGACATTTAATTGTTTAGAAATTATTACATTGCTTACACAAGCCAGCACTGATGTATTACACCCAGATAGCAAGCCGTTTTGAGTTCACCCTAGAATGATTTTTTTTTTAAATATAGATCTAGTTAGTCTGTCATTATCTAACTTTGGTTAATTTTCTTTATATATTATTAAGTTTGCTTTAATCATATTCTCTTTCAGAAAACCTATATTTCCTTGACTTTCAGACGAGTTTTATCTAATTAAATTTTAAGACTATTACAATAGGCTTACGTTTGGTCTTCTTTGTACTATCTTTAACACACACTGACTCACACACGCAGACACATTTTCTTATCTCGTTGTTCAAAGCACGAGTATTTGGAACAAAATCTGATGGTCTCTAGAAACATACTTTCTCCACAGATCTGATGGTCTCAAGAAACACACTTTCTCCACAGATCTGATGGTCTCTAGAAACACACTTTCTCCACGGATCTGATGGTCTCTAGAAACACACTTTCTCCACAGATCTGATGGTCTCAAGAAACACACTTTCTTCCACACTTTCTCCTATGATCTGATGGTCTTCATAACACACTTTCTTCACGGATCTGATGGTCTTTATAAACACACTTTCTTCACAGACCTGATGGTCTTTATAAACAAATTTTCTCCACGGATCTGATGGTCTCTAGAAACACACTTTCTCCTACGATCTGATGGTCTTTATAAACAAATTTTCTCCACGGATCTGATGGTCTCTAGAAACACACTTTCTCCTACGATCTGATGGTCTTTATAAACAAATTTTCTCCACGGATCTGATGGTCTCTAGAAACACACTTTCTCCTACGATCTGATGGTCTTTATAAACACATTTTCTCCACGGATCTGATGGTCTCTAGAAACACACTTTCTCCACGGATCTGATGGTCTCAAGAAACACACATTCTCCACGGATCTGATGGTCTCTAGAAACACACCTACTTCTACGATCTGATGGTCTCTAGAAACACACTTTCTCCACGGATCTGATGGTCTCTAGAAACACACTTTCTCCACAGATCTGATGGTCTCAAGAAACACACTTTCTTCCACACTTTCTCCTATGATCTGATGGTCTTCATAACACACATTCTCCGCGGATCTGATGGTCTCTAGAAACACACTTTCTCCTACGATCTGATGGTCTTCATAACACACTTTCTTCACAGATCTGATGGTCTTTATAAACAAATTTTCTCCACGGATCTGATGGTCTCAAGAAACACACATTCTCCACGGATCTGATGGTCTCTAGAAACACACTTTCTCCACGGATCTGATGGTCTTTATAAACACACTTTCTTCACAGACCTGATGGTCTTTATAAACAAATTTTCTCCACGGATCTGATGGTCTCTAGAAACACACTTTCTCCTACGATCTGATGGTCTTTATAAACAAATTTTCTCCACGGATCTGATGGTCTCTAGAAACACACTTTCTCCTACGATCTGATGGTCTTTATAAACAATTTTTCTCCACGGATCTGATGGTCTCTAGAAACACACTTTCTCCTACGATCTGATGGTCTTTATAAACACATTTTCTCCACGGATCTGATGGTCTCTAGAAACACACTTTCTCCACGGATCTGATGGTCTCAAGAAACACACATTCTCCACGGATCTGATGGTCTCTAGAAACACACCTACTTCTACGATCTGATGGTCTCTAGAAACACACTTTCTCCACGGATCTGATGGTCTCTAGAAACACACTTTCTCCACGGATCTTATGGTCTCTAGAAACACACTTTCTCCACGGATCTGATGGTCTCTAGAAACACACCTACTTCTACGATCTGATGGTCTCTAGAAACACACTTTCTCCACGGATCTGATGGTCTCTAGAAACACACTTTCTCCACGGATCTTATGGTCTCTAGAAACACACTTTCTCCACGGACCTGATGGTCTCTAGAAACACACTTTCTCCAAGGATCTGATGGTCTCTAGAAACACACATTCTCCGCGGATCTGATGGTCTCTAGAAACACACTTTCTCCTACGATCTGATGGTCTTCATAACACACTTTTTTCACGGATCTGATGGTCTTTATAAACACACTTTCTTCACAGATCTGATGGTCTTTATAAACAAATTTTCTCCACGGATCTGATGGTCTCAAGAAACACACATTCTCCACGGAACTGTTGGTCTCTAGAAACACACTTTCTCCACGGATCTGATAGTCTCTAGAAACACACTTTCTCCTACGATCTGATGGTCTCTAGAAACACATTTTCTCCAAGGATCTGATGGTCTCTAGAAACACACATTCTCCGCGGATCTGATGGTCTCTAGAAACACACTTTCTCCTACGATCTGATGGTCTTCATAACACACTTTCTTCACAGATCTGATGGTCTTTATAAACAAATTTTCTCCACGGATCTGATGGTCTCAAGAAACACACATTCTCCACGGATCTGATGGTCTCTAGAAACACACTTTCTCCACGGATCTGATGGTCTTTATAAACACACTTTCTTCACAGACCTGATGGTCTTTATAAACAAATTTTCTCCACGGATCTGATGGTCTCTAGAAACACACTTTCTCCTACGATCTGATGGTCTTTATAAACACATTTTCTCCACGGATCTGATGGTCTCTAGAAACACACTTTCTCCACGGATCTGATGGTCTCAAGAAACACACATTCTCCACGGATCTGATGGTCTCTAGAAACACACCTACTTCTACGATCTGATGGTCTCTAGAAACACACTTTCTCCACGGATCTGATGGTCTCTAGAAACACACTTTCTCCACGGATCTTATGGTCTCTAGAAACACACTTTCTCCACGGATCTGATGGTCTCTAGAAACACACCTACTTCTACGATCTGATGGTCTCTAGAAACACACTTTCTCCACGGATCTGATGGTCTCTAGAAACACACTTTCTCCACGGATCTTATGGTCTCTAGAAACACACTTTCTCCACGGATCTGATGGTCTCTAGAAACACACTTTCTCCAAGGATCTGATGGTCTCTAGAAACACACATTCTCAGCGGATCTGATGGTCTCTAGAAACACACTTTCTCCTACGATCTGATGGTCTTCATAACACACTTTTTTCACGGATCTCATGGTCTTTATAAACACACTTTCTTCACAGATCTGATGGTCTTTATAAACAAATTTTCTCCACGGATCTGATGGTCTCAAGAAACACACATTCTCCACGGATCTGATGGTCTCTAGAAACACACTTTCTCCACGGATCTGATAGTCTCTAGAAACACACTTTCTCCTACGATCTGATGGTCTCTAGAAACACATTTTCTCCAAGGATCTGATGGTCTCTAGAAACACACATTCTCCGCGGATCTGATGGTCTCTAGAAACACACTTTCTCCTACGATCTGATGGTCTTCATAACACACTTTCTTCACAGATCTGATGGTCTTTATAAACAAATTTTCTCCACGGATCTGATGGTCTCAAGAAACACACATTCTCCACGGATCTGATGGTCTCTAGAAACACACTTTCTCCACGGATCTGATGGTCTTTATAAACACACTTTCTTCACAGACCTGATGGTCTTTATAAACAAATTTTCTCCACGGATCTGATGGTCTCTAGAAACACACTTTCTCCTACGATCTGATGGTCTTTATAAACACATTTTCTCCACGGATCTGATGGTCTCTAGAAACACACTTTCTCCACGGATCTGATGGTCTCAAGAAACACACATTCTCCACGGATCTGATGGTCTCTAGAAACACACCTACTTCTACGATCTGATGGTCTCTAGAAACACACTTTCTCCACGGATCTGATGGTCTCTAGAAACACACTTTCTCCACGGATCTTATGGTCTCTAGAAACACACTTTCTCCACGGATCTGATGGTCTCTAGAAACACACTTTCTCCAAGGATCTGATGGTCTCTAGAAACACACATTCTCCGCGGATCTGATGGTTTCTAGAAACACACTTTCTCCTACGATCTGATGGTCTTCATAACACACTTTTTTCACGGATCTGATGGTCTTTATAAACACACTTTCTTCACAGATCTGATGGTCTTTATAAACAAATTTTCTCCACGGATCTGATGGTCTCAAGAAACACACATTCTCCACGGATCTGATGGTCTCTAGAAACACACTTTCTCCACGGATCTGATAGTCTCTAGAAACACACTTTCTCCTACGATCTGATGGTCTTTATAAACACATTTTCTCCACGTATCTGATGGTCTCTAAAAACACACTTTCTCCACGGATCTGATGGTCTCTAGAAACACACTTTCTCCACGGATCTGATGGTCTCTAGAAACACACTTTCTCCACGGATCTGATGGTCTCTAGAAACACACTTTCTCCACGGATCTGATGGTCTCTAGAAACACACTTTCTCCACGGATCTGATGGTCTCTAGAAACACACTTTCTCCACGGATCTGATGGTCTCGTACTAAACACTGTAGCTAGAGTGGGTAATAATGTTCTTTTAATAGGACCATATGATAGCCAATTAAAATCTTTTCGTGGATGGACAATCTGACGTCAGTTAATCTCGATTATGACTTTTTAGAAGCTTGACATCTACACACCTCGCGTTTTTTAAACACAATTTTTGAATAATGGAAGTTTAATTCATGTAATATCACTGGAGCATCTTCATTGTAGTCATAATAATAACTTTTCTTTCAATAAAAAAAAAACACGGACGAAAATCCACTATTCCATGATAGTGGTAGACCTACTTTAGTTTACTGATCCTCACCAAGTGATACTTATTTTTTAAAACATTGTGAAAACGAGTTGCTCAAGAGTCGGTGTGGTACAATGTAAGTAACTAACGAAGGCTTACCTTCTGGTGTGGTGGACGCTCTGTGTATAATGCTCGGACTGGTGGGTTAGGGATGTTGACCATGTTGCTGATGTCATTCAGAATGTCTTCAAAGTTCATCTGGGAGTTAGTGTTCAGGATCAACTTCTCTCGGCTGTCCCTGTACATATTGCTGATGATGGTCAGTATTCTCGGCCGCCTCAGTGGTGATTGCACTTTACCATCCTGTAGAGAGATATGTTGTTGGGCTCTATCTCAGACTAGAATCGTAATTTCTAATGTATATGTATGTTTATATGGATAATAGTGTACGTGTTGTTTCAGCAAGGTTCCATGACTCTTACCTGTTGAAACAAGAAATTTTCTTTCCTATCAATCTTTCCTCCTTTCCAGTGATTCTCTTTACTGTTCCCGTAATCTACCCGCTGTGGAAAGAGTCTCAATGATTTTAATAGATAGGAAAACAATTTTAAAAAATACTTTGAAAAAAAAACAACAACTACAAAGCTTATACGAAGTGTAGATGTATCCATTAGTTTGAATCAGTCATGTAATTAAATTTGTAATAGATCAAGACCAACAAAAATAAATCAGTGCGATTAGAAATATTTTCACCAATTGTTTTTGTTTAGTGCTATTTCATGCTTTTAGCTTTCTCAATACGCTATGAGCCTATCACTTATCTGGAACAGTGGAGAAAATTAGGGGGGGGGGGAGAAAGTGATATGTGTGAATTGTACCGTAATCGTTTTTTAAAAGAAAAGAGGGGGAATGATCTGAATTCGAACTCATGACTCAAGTCTCCTCATGCCGACATTCTAACCACTGTGCTAGTGAGGTGTGTTTAAAAATAGAAGATGGTATAGTTATCTATTGTTTATTTGTTTAAAGCGGCGACCTATAAAGGGGACTAATTCAGCTTATACCACCACCTCTTTATTTCCCTTGTTCGAGATACCAAAAAAAAATAGTTACCAATAATTAATTAACTAATTGGTTTTTTTAATTGATTCTTGTGTTGTCAGGTACAAGAAATAATTGTGCGAAATTTCAGCTTAATCCCAGATAGGGTGTCTGAGAAATAACTTGTACAAACTTTTTACCAGCTAGACAGCTAGAGACTGATACAATTACACAAATATAAGCTTTATTTTTTTAAAAGTATTTTGTTTGTTTTTCTGGTTGTACCTGGAGCTTGCTAGTACTTGAACAAATATAATATTTTCCGTTCTCGAAATCTTTGATGGACTTAATCTCTCTCCCTTCTGGCCAAGAGAAGATGTGCTTAACCCCTGTGGAGGTCTCTACCATCGAGCTCAGGTCAACTAAAAGTTTTTCCAAATTTGCGTACGTTTTTTGATTGATTAGAACCTAAAAGAATAAAGAAAAACAAAATAAACAAAAACATTACAAGAGATGAGGCAAAGGGAAAAGATTGTCGAGACGTAAAATACGATCACAGCAAGGCTCACTTAGCTAAACACGTTAGGAATACCTGCATTGCATCACTATATCCAAAAAAACTAAACAGAGTATAAAGTTGACATTGTGCTTATAATACAATAAACAAGGCCGACCCCAAAGAGAGTAATTTTTCAGAAACAGGAGAGAGGCTCTCCACGC
The DNA here is from genome assembly GCF_947242115.1 of Biomphalaria glabrata. NCBI lineage: Eukaryota > Metazoa > Mollusca > Gastropoda > Planorbidae > Biomphalaria > Biomphalaria glabrata. The sequence goes on along the minus strand of NC_074723.1, from coordinate 18,084,233 downwards.
TATACTACTCGGCATATTATTGTTTTCAAAGTATATAGATATTTTGGGTTGTGTTAACATGGTAGTGGCTGTTTGCATTTCCCTTCAACTTCATGGAAATAATAGGCAGTAATTGCAGTTCATGTTATTATATTGACAATGTATCTATGGAATAAAATATTAACCTGCTTCGGTTTAAAATGAATGTCACCATTTCTGAAAAACATGACCCTACGACCTTTCAGTCCCCCGACGTTTTCTTCCTGTGGTTGCGGCTCGTACAGGTCGTTCTGTTGCCGTATCTGGAGGGGCAGTTGACCCCGACCCAGTGAGTTGTCACGGTGCTTCGGATCCTCGTACCGCTGGTCCCGCAAAAATGTCCTGTAGGATTTTGGCTGCTCTGTGCTGTCGCTGAGAGAGGAATGGTCGTCATCATCTGTTAGTGGCACAGGCGGCAGTCTGTGTTTAGTCATCACCTAGAAAAAGAAAATAGATGGACATTAGAAAAAGAACTCAAAAATTTGCAAGAGGACGAGGATTTAAAAAAAAAAGGTCCCACTATTCCAGATACGGGTGTATTCTAGGTGGTCTCGCATTCTTCATGCCGAGGATTAACAACCATAAGGAGTTTGCATGACTAACCGACTTAGTCAACGCTCTGTCATACCTTGAGAGTATCATGTTCAATGGCAAGCAAAAAAGATGATAGAAGCAGGATTGGTCTTCACAGTCATCTTCGAGTTCATAGGAAATGAGAGATGTGCTCATCTTTGAGTTCATAGGAAATGAGAGATGTGCTCATCTTTGAGTTCATAGGAAATGAGAGATGTGCTCATCTTCGAGTTCATAGGAAATGAAAGATGTGCTCATCTTCGAGTTCATAGGAAATGAGAGATGTGCTCATCTTTGAGTTCATAGGAAATGAGAGATGTGCTCATCTTCGAGTTCATAGGAAATGAGAGATGTGCTCATCTTTGAGTTCATAGGAAATGAGAGATGTGCTCATCTTCGAGTTCATAGGAAATGAGAGATGTGCTCATCTTCGAGTTCATAGGAAATGAGAGATGTGCTCATCTTTGAGTTCATAGGAAATGAGAAATGTGCTCATCTTTGAGTTCATAGGAAATGAGAGATGTGCTCATCTTCGAGTTCATAGGAAATGAGAGATGTGCTCATCTTCGAGTTCATAGGAAATGAGAGATGTGCTCATCTTTGAGTTCATAGGAAATGAGAAATGTGCTCATCTTTGAGTTCATAGGAAATGAGAGATGTGCTCATCTTTGAGTTCATAGGAAATGAGAGATGTGCTCATCTTCGAGTTCATAGGAAATGAGAGATGTGCTCATCTTCGAGTTCATAGGAAATGAGAGATGTGCTCATCTTCGACAACGAAAAAGGAGTATATATAATAGGCTCTATCCGGCTCAAAAATTTACCAAATGTGATAACCAGATTGTATGGTCAGTATATTCCTAACTACAGACAAAACACTAACGTTTCTGTAGTAAAAGGAAGGCGTAAATATATTTATATATTGTTTTTCTTTTTATACAAATATATGTACATATTTTATATAATTCACAGAAGTACAAATGAAAAGGGAACAATCTATTTTCCTATCCCATATGACAACTTTCTTAAAGAGATAGATAGATAGATAGATAGATAGATAGATAGATAGATAGATAGATAGATAGATAGATAGATAGATAGATAGATAGATAGATAGATAGATAGATAGATAGATAGATAGATAGATAGATAGATAGATAGATAGATAGATAGATAGATAGATAGATAGATAGACGGACGGACGGACGGACAGACATACAGACAGACATAGATAGATAGATAGATAGATAGATAGATAGATAGATAGATAGATAGATTGATTGATAGATAGATAGATAAGTAGGTAGGTAGGTATGTAGGTAGGTAAATGGATTGTTGAGGGAGGATAAATGGATGAATGCATGCATAAAGAAATTGTCACCTGCTGTAAGCGTCAAAATTTCAAGAGAAGTGTAAACAGGAAATGTAAACGAAGCTTCGAGTACACAGTATAGTCCACAAAGCAGAAATAATTCCTTTCCGGTAGAAGTACATTCTTCAATTTATTTTCGGCTTTAAAAACTCTCTCTATATATATAGGTGACGAGCGGAGTTTATTTTAGGTGCTCATGGTCAGTCTGTTTAGTCTATAAAATTCAAGTTTCATGTTATGTATAGTACTGTAGTTGCATTATTGAACTTGAATTATGAAGTGTATTATTGCTTGGCATGATTGCGCTATACAAAAATAATTGATAAAAATATTTGAGCGCACAGATTTGTTATTGTTAGTCTTGATCTATTACAAATGTAATTAAATGACTGATCCAAACTAATTGATACAACTACGATTAATATAAGCTTTGCTGTTGTTGTTGTTGTTTTAAGTATTCCTTATGTTTTTCTTATAAATAATTGTTTTTGTAACGCAATTTCATGCTTTTAGCTTTCTCAACACTTCTTTGGGCCAGTTTGAAAGTTGGCGGGGGGGGGGGGGGGGGGGCTGAAAGAAGGGGGTATCTGGGTGATCGATTTTAAAATGCATTTATAGGAAAAAAAAGTGAACGACCTAAATTCAAACTCGAGGGCCAAAGCATACTCAGAATATACTAACCACTTTACCATTGAAGTGCTTATGAAAATAGAAGATTTTATAGCTATCTATTGTTAGTTTCAAACATTTCTCTCTATAAAGGGGACTAATTCAAATTATACCTCAGTCAAGTACAATTTCTTTCCCTTGTTCAAGATACCAAACAAAATAATTGATTATCTATAATTAAAAAACTAATTTGTTATTTAAAAAAAATGATTCTTCTTTTATCAAGTAAAAGAAATAATTGTGCAAAAAATTTAGCTTGATCCGAGATTGGGTGTGGAAGAAATAATGTGTATAAACTTTTTACCAGACAGAGTGAGTTGATATAAGCTTTGTAAATAGCACATAAATAGCAGTCTAGTGCTTATGAAAATAGAAGGTTTTAAAATAATTCATTGTTAATTTCAAACTTTTAAGCGACGATCTAATTCTCTACACAAAAGATAAAGGGGACTAATTCGACATACCACCACATCTGTCAAGTACGATTTCTTTCCCTTGTTCCATACCAAACAAAATAATTACCAATAGTTAATTAACTTATTGGTAATTTTGTTTATTTATTCTAGTTTTGTCTTGTGCAAGAAATAATTGTTCAAAATTTCAGCTTGGTTCGAGATTGGGTGTGGGAGAAATAACGTGTACAAACTTTATAGGAGATAAACAGACAAAGTGAGTTGATATAAGCTTTGTAATACCAACCAAGCGATGACAATGACGGTCAGAGGGGTATTGAATGTGACAATAAAAGTTATAAAGAATTGTACGATATAACAATGGCTGATTCGACTGAGTTGCTGCAACATTCTGCTGTCAAGCGGAATGTTCCAGTAAGGACCGTTGAGTTTCATCGTAACCTTGGCGACCTCTTTAAGTAGGTCATGGTTTTATGCAGACCCTCGTGCTGTTTCTGAACTCCACCCAAGTCTAATAGGCAAGTATATAACGTCATTGTGGTTGGCTGTTGTGACATAGGCCCAGGAAACAGATGCATCAAATGCATTTAGATCCAAAAGAAAGACTTGACATTTATGTTAATTACTTTTTTCTATTTATATGTTCGTGGTCTAATTGCCCCAACATTAACATTAATTTATTAAAATAAACATCATAAAAAATATTACAAAAAATATATTTCACACTAAGTATTAATGAACACATCAAGAAGACACAGTGACCCAGGTTTCTATTTATGGTTCCATTCATTAAAAAATCGTATCTTACAGCTTATAGATTTTACAGAAGATTATTAGGCTTCGTTTACATTAAGCTTAAGCTTAACACCTTCACCTATCCCTGAGACTATTGAACCGTTGGAGCAACACACATGATGATCTGTCGACCATCTTTCTTCATACACTCTTTTGCTTTGAACAGAATCTCTTTCAATGACAGGTCTGTCCATTCTTTTATGGTGTCTTCCCATCGCTTTCTCTGTCGGCCTGTTCTTGTTTTTCCAGGTACTGTTCCCGGGAAGAAGATCTTTGCGAGCCCTGGGGACCTTGTGATATGGCCTTAAAGTTTTTAGTTGGCGTTTTTTTTTTTTTACAGTGCTCAGAAAGTCATTGTGGGGTGTAATTGCTATTGTGATCCTGTTTCTAATCTCCTCTTTTGTGATGCATCCTTGTAGGTGATACAAAGAATCCTTCTACTGAGCTAAAAACCAAACACTTCAAATCCTATAGGTGGAATGGCTTTACATATATGTATTTCATAACTATAATAATGTGCATCGATCTGACTTAGTAATGCTTGTAAAATATGTCCGTGATATAATCATATTTGGAAACAGAAGGAAATCAATAAAAACATCGTCAAGTATATCTGTGAAACCAATGTCTGCACCTCGACTTCTCTTCACCGCTAGCCCAAATCAGATTTATGACGGCAGATTCTATTTATGTTCACGCCCACCAGATCCGCTTATGATTTTCACGTATACATTTGGGCCTACATTGTTTGTATCATTTGACAGATATATGGACCTTGTATTTGTCCCCCTTGGGATAATTAGCATTTTGTAATAGACAACATAACATTGATAGATTCGTTGAGTTGAATATATAGATAGATAGATTTCCTGTAGTTAATGAGACAGGAACCATTTTATGAAGACATTCTATCAACTTAATATCACCTAGTGGTTGCATTACATATTAGGCAATATAATAGAACTTATGGAAGAGATATCGAGTGTGGGTGATTACTGCAAGACTAGCTAAGATTATTTTATTAGAATCATCACCCATTTTAAAGAAAAATGAACGTTAAAACTAGATTTCTATCACTAAAAGAAAAATATCTATTTAGAAATCATTGTTTGTGTGTTGTTGTTTTATACACTCCATTTGACCGTTAATAGGTGATTAAGTCCAACTAAGTAATATTTGACTAACCTGTCGTTTAAACAACTTTCTAGTCTTCTGCATATTTGTTGCAAATCGGCTTTCACCTGTAATAACGGTTTCAGTACCCTTCAGGAAGCCGGCGCCCGCGTTTACATCTCCCGCTTCAACGTCGGTGTCGTCAACCAGGTAGGAGGTGCGCGACAAAATGTCCAGTTTAGATCTAGATCGTTTCTTGCGACGTCCGCCGTCCAGCTTTGGCCAGCTGTTACTAGTTGATCGCGTCTCCAAATAGCGAGAGTTTCCATCTTCTTTGTCCGGCTCCATGGTTACGTCGGCCTTCTCCAAAAACATGAATTATCCTGCATCTACAATTGTGTCTCCGTCATTTAGCATTCAACCGTGCTGTAGGCCTCTGTATGATAATAATGGACCAGGAGGATCCGGACAAAGAAAACCTCCATTTATATTTTATTCTCTCTCAAAACATGAAAACAATTCTCTCAACTCTAGTTCCTCTCATTTGTTAAAGCAACACAAGAGTATTCAATGATCGATTGCTATCAATTCTTAAGCTATTTCTTAAGCTATTGCGATTTCTAGTAAAGTTGTTTGTAATATTATTTTCTATAATTCATTTTTTTTATTTAATCATTTTAATACTAAAACTATAGTGACGTTTTAAGGCAATAATAGATTTTATTTTTATAGAAACTGAACAAGAAAGCACAATAGCGCTGGAATGAAGCCGTTTAAACGTAGGTGATAGGACTGCCTTTCGTCTATGAATAATAGATGTGATCCCAGTCAGAAGACATCAGAGGTATACTGAAAGGTATTGATATTCTCTCCCTTGTTGTCGATGTACTGGCTGGTAACTGAGGCTATGCCTCATTGATTGCTTTCATCCTCAATAATCTATCCACTCACCAGACTCGCCATTCTTGTATTAGTTTCAAAAAGTCGACATTTCAAGCAGTAAGAGTGTAGTGTTTTACACATGTACAGCAAGCATGGATAGTCCATCCTTGTGTTGAAAAAGTTAAAAAAAAATAGAGCTTAATAGTGTTGACAGCGCACATCTTACACGCTTAATAGTATTGACAACGTACAATTAGATAGGGCCTACGAGTGTTGACAACGTACAATTAGATAGGGCCTACGAGTGTTGACAACGTACAATTAGATAGGGCCTACGAGTGTTGACAACGTACAATTAGATAGGGCCTACGAGTGTTGACAACGTACAATTAGATAGGGCCTACGAGTGTTGACAACGTACAATTAGATAGGGCCTACGAGTGTTGACAACGTACAATTAGATAGGGCCTACGAGTGTTGACAACGTACAATTAGATAGGGCCTACGAGTGTTGACAGCGTACAATTAGATAGGGCCTACGACTGTTGACAACGTACAATTAGATAGGGCCTACGAGTGTTGACAGCGTACAATTAGATAGGGCCTACGAGTGTTGACAACGTACAATTAGATAGGGCCTACGACTGTTGACAACGTACAATTAAATATGGCCTACGAGTGTTGACAACGTACAAATGGATAGGGCCTACGAGTGTTGACAACGTACAATTAGATAGGGCATACGAGTGTTGACAACGTACAATTAGATAGGGCCTACGAGTGTTGACAACGTACAATTAGATAGGGCCTACGAGTGTTGACAACGTACAATTAGATAGGGCCTACGAGTGTTGACAGCGTACAATTAGAAAGGGGCCTACGAGTGTTGACAACGTACAATTAGATAGGGCCTACGACTGTTGACAACGTACAATTAGATAGGGCCTACGAGTGTTGACAGCGTACAATTAGAAAGGGGCCTACGAGTGTTGACAGCGTACAATTAGATAGGGCCTACGAGTGTTGACAACGTACAATTAGATAGGGCCTACGAGTGTTGACAACGTACAATTAGATAGGGGCTACGAGTGTTGACAACGTACAAATGGATAGGGCCTACTAGTGTTGACAACTTACAAATGGATAGGGCCTACTAGTTTTGATTTGACAGCGTACTAATGGACAAGGCTTACTATTGACAACGTACAAATGGATAGTGGCTGCTAGTGTTGACAACTTACAAATGGATAGGGCCTACTAGTTTTGATTTGACAGCGTACTAATGGACAAGGCTTACTATTGACAACGTACAAATGGATAGTGGCTGCTAGTGTTGACAAGGTAAAGACTGCTAGGCCCTTGTTACATTGACAAGGTAAAGACTGCTAGGCCCTTGTTACGTTGACAACGTGTCATAGCAGTCTTGAATACTTCTAACGTTATAATGACAACCACTATATAGAGCAGTGACACACCAACTTCTAACGTTATAATGACAACCACTATATAGAGCAGTGACACACCAACTGAAGAGAGAATTAATCTGTAATCCAAACCCCTTTGAAAAGAAAAAAAAACTGTTATAATTGTAGCAGTTCTGGATTTACCTATCTATAGACAAGATATAGCTTAGGGCCCTCGCGTCCCAAAAAAATGGTTTTCAGGGATATTGTCATATCATTTTGAAGAAAGAGCAACAGAAACAAGAAAAATATATTTTAAAAAAAATTATATTAAGTGTAATTTTATCTATTAGTATGTAAGGGGTTATGAGTGTGAATGTTATCGTGATAGCTTTTTAAATTTATTTTATAAAACTCAAGGGCTCGTGCCACCTCAAGCCGATACGCTAACCACTGTGCCAGCAAAGTGCTTATAAAAAATAGAAAGTTTCATAGCCATCTTCTGTTCATTTCAAACTTTAGAGCCACTAAGATAAAGGCGACTAATTCGACTTATACCGCCACATCAGTCAAGAACAATTTTTTTCTCTTGTTCGATACCAAACAAAATAATTAACTAATTGGCTAATTTATTTTATTATTGCCAGGTACAAGAAATACTGATGCAAAGTTTCTACTTCATCCGAGGCTGGGTGTGAAAGAAATAACGTGTTAAAACTTTTTTACCAGAAAGACAGAGTGAGTTTATAGAAGCTTTGTATAAATTATCACAAAGAACCCCATATCTCAAATTGTTTAGGGCAGCGGTTCTCAACCTTTTATGCTCGGCGACCCCTATTTACAATCCCCCACTTAGCCGCGACCCCCCCCCCCTCCGCACACACACACACAGCAATAGAAGAATAGACAATAACAATCCATCTTTTCAATGGTCTTTGGCGACCCCTGGCAAATCGTCAAGGGGGTCGCGATCCACAGGTTGAGAACCCTTGGCTTAGGGGCTATCAGGTCTAAATCCGATCCTGACTGGATGTTCCAAAACGTATAAAATAATACTAGACATTAGACAATGCATTCTATAGTAAACGACAGTCTAAGAGTAAGGACGGATAACTCGACTAGCGTTGAAAAGATTAATAAAGTTTAAGAAACTTGTGAGAATGCATGAATTTCACCAACTGTTTGCGTCAAATAAATTCTTCTTCATAGAAACTTAAAAACAGGCCGTATTGACCGGAAGTAAAAAGGGTAAACTAATAGCATGTGGCTATAGCAAAGCCATTGTACAAATACCTTATCATTATAAGAGAGACAAGAGACATCTGTGGCACTAGAACGAAGGGGCAAAATAATAATATGATGAACCGAATTACAAAGAGAGAGAAGAGAGAAAAGATAGAGAGATTATGTAATTGGTTAATCTTTTTATTGATTCATGTTTTGTTAGGTACAACAAATAATTGTGTAAAGTTTCAATTTGATCTAAGAATGGGTGTGGGAGAAATATCGTGTACAAAAATGTACCAGACAGACAGAATGAAAAAGTGAGTGTTCAGTCTTCATCTGTTGATATACCTCAGACTTAATCTGTTGATATACCTCAGACTTAATCTGTTGATGTACCTCAGACTTAATCTGTTGATATAACAGCTTTTTTACGTGTTGGTAAAAAATAAGTTAAACCAAATACCGAAACAAGCTACTAGAACTTTTTTTTTCTTTCTGTTAACCACGACTAAATACATGTCTAGTGGGTAAACTAATAACAAGTTTATGTTTAGAATATAATTCAAATTAATCATTTGCTCTTTCTTAACAAAATATTTGCCTTTTTCCTCCTCAGATGTACCACCATAGAAACTTATTTAAAGTGTAACATCAAATGTAAAGATATCGAAGAAGGTCTATACTATAAAGTAGCGATTCTGCGGGTAAAGGGTGCCCCTCCGCCAGAAGGTGCGACTTTCTAACAAGGTCTTTTTAAAGGGACAAAAATATATTTTTTAAATTATCATTATAGATCCATATACGAGTACTAGTATTGATGAATTAACAACAATATTAGTGCCATGTTTAAATAATTACATTATATAATGACGAAACATCTCAAATGGAATCTATTATGTTTTTTGCGAAAGTAGGCAGTATTTCAATCCATCTTTCTAAAAGTAACAACAGTCGAATGTCTCCAGTCGTCGAGTCATCGTTCTGTTGAAGTCTTTCTCGTGAACAAACCAGACAGACGACCCACTTATCACGAAGACTGTCTTAAGATTTACAGGCCAATTACTGACGTACTTGCTTGACATGTGTGCCTAATGTCTTTCATACTTTGGGATCTGTTAATCCTTCCCTTTTTTTACAGCTTTTTTTTTTGTTAACTGCACATTTTACAACTTTGTCCTGTTGGCTCATGTTTCTCGCGGCTATGGCCAAATTTTGATTCACGGTGCCCCCACTGCGGGGAAGAAGAGGAAACCGTGCCTCATATTCTGTTTGACTGCCCCAGACTTGCTGATCTCCGTCTCGACAGGTCTGGGAAACCCAAAATTCTCGACCTGTATGGCGACATTTATGCACTACGCAAGACATCAGGGTTTCTGTCCAGGGCTTTTGCAAGAGAGGATTTGAGCCACCTTTCTCAAATGGAGTTTGATGATAATGATGATGATGATGACAACTTTAGTGAGGTGTCCGATGTAGACTCTAGTAGAATGTATTTCAGCAACACACATTGAAGAGGAGGCGCGGTGGCTGAGCGGTAAAGAGCTTGGATTCTTAACCGGGTTTTTAAATTTTGGGATCTTTGGGCGCCTCTGAAGCCACCCAACTCTAATGGGTACCTGGCATTAGTTGGGGAAAAGTAAAGGCGGTTGGTCGTTGTGCTGACCACATGACATCCTCGTTAACCGTGGGCCATGGAAACAGATGACCTTTAAATCATCTGTCCTATAGATCACAGGGTCTGAAAGGGAAACTTTTTTTTTTACTATTTTACACATTGAGGAAAATCGCTTACAGCATATCTTGCTAAAAGGGGTGGACATTTTGTCGTCTAAGAAGGTATCACTATAAAAGGTTAAGAAACATTGGTATAAAGAGGAGCTATATTAAAATAGTAGACTCTATTAAAGATCTCTGCTCTGGCTAGCTCATTAAAATAGTAGACTCTATTAAAGATCTCTGCTCTAGCTAGCTCATTAAAATAGTAGACTCTATTAAAGATCTCTGCTCTGGCTAGCTCATTAAAATAGTAGACTCTATAAAAGATCTCTGCTCTGGCTAGCTCATTAAAATAGTAGACTCTATAAAAGATCTCTGCTCTGGCTAGCTCATTAAAATAGTAGACTCTATAAAAGATCTCTGCTCTAGCTAGCTCATTAAAATAGTAGACTATTAAAGATCTCTGCTCTAGCTAGCTCATTAAAATAGTAGACTCTATTAAAGATCTCTGCTCTAGCTAGCTCATTAAAATAGTAGACTCTATTAAAGATCTCTGCTCTAGCTAGCTCATTAAAATAGTAGACTCTATTAAAGATCTCTGCTCTGGCTAGCTCATTAAAATAGTAGACTCTATAAAAGATCTCTGCTCTAGCTAGCTCATTAAAATAGTAGACTCTATAAAAGATCTCTGCTCTGGCTAGTTCATTAAAATAATAGAGTCTAATAAAGATCTCTGCTTTGGCTAGCTCATTAAAATAGTAGACTCTATTAAAGATCTCCAATCTGGCTAGCACATTAAAATAGCACCATTCATATCATTCTCGACAAGGGTCTAAATAATATGAGAGTAAGTTGATGAAAATCATCCGGCAGGCCTCACATTGACAAAAAAAAGCTATGATTAATTATTAATAACGTCAGACTCTATTAAGAAACAATCTAAATTAGAGATTAAGCCTGCAACTAATACCTAATACACATAATTGATCCCCAAAGCCTTTGATTATAAATGTTTTATTTATTCGAGCCGACATGTACACACACACACACACAAATGTTATCAAAATAGCTAATTCCCACATTGTTTAAAGAAAAGGTAAACGTGTGTAACCTACATGAGTAAGTGTAAAGGCGGATCCACATTAAAAAAAAAAAAAAGAATGTCTGGTCATAAAGGTGCTTGAGAGAGCTGACGTAGAGAAAGTAAAAAAAAATCTTACACGAATATTTATGGAAATTTATGGTAAACATCTAGAAGAAAGAAACAAACGATCATCTCATCTTGCTCATTGTGTAAATAAACATCCTAAAATTATTCACAAGTTGACTCCATTTTGTTCAGTGTTTTGTTTGCTTGGTGTTGTAGGTCGGTCGTTGGATTGTAGCACCAGATTGCCAGTGCAACTAAACCGATGTAGGCGTATTATATTTAATAATAAAAAACTTTTCACTAACTTGAACCAACTTCTCTTGTGAATAAAAACTCAATATAACTTGTATTGCATTATTCACAGATTCAACTTAAGATGAAATCTAGACTTATTATTATATTTAATAATAAATAATAGTAATAATATAAACTGATATTTAAAAAAATTCTAACTCACAACAAAAACACGTCTTTACTCTTTCATGTCTCTAGATTTAAGTCTAGATCATCTGCCATTCTTAACATAAATTATGAAAGATCGGGTAATATTTCATCATGCACAGCCACCGACCAATCCCTTAACCTCGCCCTATCGTAAGGAAACATACACACACACACACACACGCTCCATAATACCTAGATCTTAGTTTACAATAGTATATTATTATTATTACCAATATTTCTCACAAATAAATAACAGAATAATAGAATAAAAATAATTTAGTTCTAAATACGAAATTATTAGTTGTAATGTTTAGGCTTACAAAAAAAAAAAATCAATAATTTTTGTGTGTGTCTATGACAAGAGCTGGTGCTAAAAAAAAAAAGAGGGGGAGGGGATGAGAGCGCGGGTTTACGCCCCTGCTCCCCGCCAGCTCCTTGGCTTTATTAATTATCAAGAAAATGACCTATGCGTGTCAACCACACACCCACATTACCAGCCCTCACGTAAAGCTAAGCTACATCATCAGTTTCCCCTTTCCGCCCTCTCACACCGTTCCCCGCTTCATTAGGCTACTCTACACCACCTGACAGCCCTAGTTACGTGACTGTAACAATTATTTAAAAAAATACAACAAACTACATTTTAAGTGTTACGGCGACATAAAGCGTGGATGAAATATGGGACTCTTCCTTTTTTTTTTCTTCTCTTTATGCTAAATTAAGTTTGACGCTAAGGTCTGTGGTCTAATCCGTCTACTATATATTGAGATATTAAAAGGTAATGTTTTATAATGGCAGTAGCAAAGACAAGTTTCAATTGATATCTACATTTGATTAGCATAGGTAAGCATAAAGCCGTTACATAAATCATTCGAGACTATAGCTATAGGAACAGCATTGCAGTTGTACGTTAATTAATGACACATTTTGTATTTTATAATCTAGATACAATTAACACACTACGCATCCTTAATCTGAACTTTTAATGTTTTAAATTGTTATTGATATCTCTTCCCTGCAATACATTTTAGGACAGAGGACATTCGAGTGACAAACGCTTTTATAGCCAATGACATGTAAACACATTATGTGGTAATATTTTTTTCTTATGCGGACGTAAACATTTGTAGATATTTGACACTGATATTTATATGCTCGCGTCACTGTGTCACTCCTTAATGGTTGAATATTTAATAATTTTTAGAGTGTTATAAAATGGCTCAATATTTTTTTAAAGATTTTATTCGTATTATCCGATTTATCTTACGGTTAATGTATCAAGCGACACTCCATAGAACTTTGGATAAAGACTAAAGCAAGACAGGAGCTTATTGTTATAGTTCAGGTAGAATCTGAAAACTGTAGGCTAGTTAAGATATATTCAGGTTTTTTTTTTTAGAACTTTGTGATAGAAATCATATGCTACATGATTACATTTTGGTCCTTGTTTCCTGTCACAAATTTCTAACAGCTTAGTAACTGTATACAACGGATCAGGGAAAAAAAGTTTGTTTTTTTTTTCATTTCGGACTTTCTTTCGGAAATGAGCATTACTTCTTGCGTCAAACGTCGTGCAGGAGATTGCAGCGAGCAGGATTCTTATCTTATCTTATAAAATACAGACGTTACTTCAAAAAAGACGATGATTACGTCCTCCTTGGTAAAAAATCTGCCAAGTCGTTGGTTATCCTGGCTAATTCTGACAACCCATTCCATGCTCTAATAGCACTAGAGAAAAAGAAGCACTTATACAAATTTATCCTAGCATTTAGAATAAGAAAATTGTCCTTTATCTTTGTCTTTCTGGGTTAGCACTGAAAAATGATTTATCTTCATTTCAGCAATGATAAGGTGTTCACAGTTTGTTCTGGTCTACTCAGTGCTAATAGTTTTGATGTGGTCAGCCCAGATTGAAAGTAAAATTTATGGAACGTGGATAACAAGATATGTAAGTTATTTAGTTGTGTGTATAAAAATCCATGTGGCAATTTAGTTGTTTATATTATCGGTAGGTTTACTCCAGAGACATATGATGACAGACAATAGAAAATAGTTTTCTAGTAAAAAAAAAAATCATGGAATACCCGCTACATGCTGGAATGGATAATTAAATGTTTGAGTTTATCCTACCATTAAAATATGATCTTTCTAATTGCTGATTTTCGTTTCAACATGTAGAGATTTTGGTGTTTTTTTTTTTTTTGTTGTTGTTATTGTAACTTGTATGTGTTATTCTGTTCTGGGATATCCTGCTTATTTAGAAATAGCCTCTCTATTATTAGTATTGTTTAGTAATGAATATTCATGTGCGATGAACTTTACAGCTTATTTTGTAAGGCTTATATCAACTCTGTCTGTCTGTATGTCTGTCTGTCTGTTTGTCTGGTAAACTTTTTAACACGTTAATTCCTCCACACCGATTCTCGGATTAAGGCGAAACTGTAAACAATTATTTATTGTACCTAACAAAACATGAATCAATTAAAAATTAACTAATTAGTCAATTAATTACTGGTAATTATTTTCTTTGATATCGGAAAAGGGAAATGAATTCTACATTATCGAGAGATATGATAAGCTTTTTTATGTTTTATTTATTTTTTTTGTTTATTTTTTTTCTTAACCAAAAGATCAAAAAATTATCAAGAATAGAACGACCGCTAACAGAGGATGGATATTCTAGTAGACCTGTAGGTTCTGATGATAAACTGATACTATTTATATATTCTTATTGGATTCGCGTTGGAAAAATTAACCCTTAGTTATTTTTTTTTTCATTATTCTGAGATTTATAAGCTACAACATTTTCTATAAAATCACACAATATTACGTGGAGAACTGAGTGCCTGGTTAACCTGGTGAATTTATTTAAAACAAAAATAGTTGTAAACGTATTCATCAAGTGTCGGTTCAATACTTGGAACTTTTTCTGATTGGAGACACCCGGTTTGTGTAATTCGTCAAGACCTTTTACAAATATTTCAATATTTTGTGTTGATATAAGTGTACCGGTACTATATGCAGCACATTATTCCTAATGTTGTGTTATTGATTCATTTAGTTAAAAATGGGACATAATCAATAAAAGATCTACATGTAATTTTATGTTATGGAACGTTTTACTATATATATATATATATATATATATATATATATATATATATATATATATATATATATATAACTATACTGTTTCTAAAACGTATTACATTATATATTGATATTTTGCATCGTCTCAGTCTCTGAAGAGGGGAGATACAGATAAAATAATGCAGTGTAATAAAAGTATTTAAAAAAAAAAAAGACTCAACAGACTTAGATCCTATTCTATTTCAGATCCAAAATACGTGCCGGCGGTCGTTGTGTCTTTTCCGTGAGCACAATTGTATGAACGTGACCAGTACAAACTATGAAGTGTGTAACACAGTCACTAGTCTCGTCGCTACACAGGGCTGTATCTTGAGAGGTAAACTACTGTTGGCATTTTATTTTCTCTTTAAAAAGAAATAACGTTTCGTAAAAAGGATCCCGATTGCCTCTCCCCTCCCCCGATCCCCCCTCTTCAAGTTATCATCGAAATAGAGGCAGATTATGGTCTCTAGGGCAACCAGCGAACTATTCGTAATTTAAATGGATGTATTGTACAATGGTGACCTAACAAACTTGCGTTAATACTTTGAAAAGAAATAAGTAACATTATACACGTTTTAAGAATGTATTCTTACTTTACTTTTAAATAATATAGGCCTAGTCAACTAAGCATTCTTACTTACCTATGTGTACATAGTAATCATCTTCTTTTTTGAAATAACGTCTGTATCATATAAGATAAGATAAGATCTTCTGCATGCATAAGGGATATTACTAATACTCAATAATAAGAAAAATACAATGTAATTGTTAGTTCCCCTGAGTCTCATAGAACTATAGGCTTTAAAGGTTTAAAAAAAAATCTAAATAATCCAGAAATTAAGGAAGTGATCTTTCTAAAATGATAATAAAAGTGTTGTCACGCAGCACGAGTTTATTTGCGAAACTTCAACTTAACAGGATAATGAAAACTGTCAAAATAACTGAATCCAATTGTTGACTATGTCAAAGACTGAATTGATTGTTTGCATCCAAAACTTATCCAATAAATTGTAATTCTCTGCTACTAAATAATGCAATGTTTATCTTTTTACCATTCAGTTTGTAGGAAAGAACTAAATATGGTCTGTGCTGAGACGTCCCCGGGTCCAGAGTTTACAAAAGTATGTTTACTGTTGTATGTTTTTGTCCATTGTATTTCTAACATACGTTCAATGGCTATGTGTTTGAATTACTCTTAATATTTTTTTAGAATTGGAAAATGTATTTAGCGGCCTCCCAGAAAGGGGAAAAGACGCCATTATTTTTGTGTGGTCTGTCCGTCCGTCCCGTTTAGATCTCGTAAACTAGAAAAGATATTGAAAACCCGACATCATGATATTTTACACCATTCAAAGTTCTGATGCAACGGCTACTTTTTTCTTTTCTAAAAGCGAAAAATGTAATTTTTAAAATCAACTATACAAGCAGTTTTTTTCATAAAAATATACCATTTTTACAACTTTTTACTATAATAGTAACAAACACGGGAGGTTATTTGATAAGGGAGATGACCATTTACCAATTTTAAATACATTTATGCAAACTGTTTTAGATTTTTTGTCAAATAATTTATTTTTTTTTCATATACAAATGTATTGCTAAGTTATGTAAGTTCTGTCATACTAACAATTACATTTACAAAAAAAAAAATGTTTACTTTTTTTAAAAGAGAAAAAATCTATTTAATATGCGTATAAGTGAAATATAATTTAATGTGTTCATGATTGAGTAGTTCCTCACTCCTTCGCATGTACCTGATGACTGCAGACGAAAACTAAAAATAGGTGATCTAAATATGTTTATTATTATTGACAAGCCCAGGAGTTGGCGTATCTCATAAATACACTTACATAGACTTTGCATTAAATGTTTCAAGGGAAGTAATAAAAAGCGATCACGGTAACCTGGGATATCCCCTTCTTTCTCAACTGATCCAGGCAACTTATAGAATCAAAGTGTATTGAGAGTGTATTGTGTATTGAGAGAGCTAAAATAATAATATTGCGCTAAACATAGCCAATTTGTAAATATATTTTAATAAATAGTAAATATTTCTAATCGCACAGATTTATTATTGTTAGTATAGATGATAGATCTATTATAAATTTAATTACATGACTGATCCAAACTAATATACAACACTACGCATAATATAAGCTTTGTGTTTTGTTGTTATTTTTAAGTATTTTTCCTGTCCCTTTCAGGTACCAGCCGACAGCTGTTCTATTGGACAATCATGTTATATGAAAAATCAGAATGCAGGTAGCCCAGTATGACATCGCGCCACGGTCATGTGTGCGTTAATGTACTTACAGAACTTTCTCATCAGTGCAATATAATGTGGAATCGTTCTAATATTGGTTTCACACAATTTAATAATTATGACTCTGACTTATGTCCTTAGACCTTAACTATTAAATACACTTTGTTTTATTCCTTTTAAACCAGGCCCTAATATAACTGAATCACTATTATTATATTTTGTTATCGTCAAAGACAATCTATACAAATGGACAGGTATTATACTGAGATTGCGATTCATTTACATATTACAGTAGGGAAATGACAAATTTTTGTTCACTAAATGATCTCACATCACACTAAGAAAAGTTTGCAGACGAAAGCTCGTTATCAAGAAGAATTCATCAACGTTCTGGAGCCAATAACCTGCAAGAGGTTTGTGGTATAAACACAACTCTCAAAAGTCTTTTTTTTTACAAGGAAGAAATAAGAGTGAATCTGATTAATCGGACTAGCCGCTTATTTGGACAAAATACTAGATTACCGAAGGAAATCCTACTATACAGTCCAATCCGGATAAACAGGCCAGCTAGTTATAGTAAGAATCATACTTTATTTTTTAAATCAATAATTTATAGTGGCATCAACCAACTATCAATTCACCATTTTGTAAAAGTAAACAAATTGAAATCGTCAACAAATGACAAACTGTATATTTATTTTGTTATATTGACATTACAAACTGTGGATTAATTTCAATTATATGAAAATGTAATTTAGTCTTTGTTTATGTATATATATACATTAAACTTTTATTCTGATTATATTTGGAAAAGAATGTGACTTAAAGTCAGTTTGTTTCTGTGAAAACTGTGATAAATTTAATTTTTTTAACAATGTGAATAAAATGTTAACCATTCAACCCAAATTTACTGATTTATTTTATAAGATTGAAGTGCTCGATGTTCATGAATATTTATATTATGGCCGTGTGAGGTTCGATATAAAACAATGTATGTCAAGTGTATATTTAATTACTTAGCAGATGTTTGAGTTTGAAGTGAGCGAGTATTTGATGGGCAAAACACCAATATAAAATGCACGTGAAAAGTCTAGACTGTTCAACAATGGTAACAAACTCAATTCAGAATGGTCCACAGTCGAGTCTCTGTCGCTAAATGATGTCGCCCTAATGCCAATTGATCAACTAAACATAAACAATCTACTAAACCCCACTATGTATGACGTCACTAAATGTCGTGTTCAAAGTAATTTTACTATAGTGCGCTGCTAAGCTAAATAAGCCCTTAACTGTATTAGTTATTAAAATGGAATGTTGACATTTAGAAGTACAATTATAATTTGCTTCCTAATGTATATATAAATATATATCACTCGTCCATCGTTGTTCGCTGAAGACCACTTTTGTCATCCAGGGGGCTGAGGGCTAAGCACTGGTATTTTATGCCTCCTCATGTTGCTAGTGAGACCTTAGTGAACTCATAATGTTCGGCTGCACACTGGGCAGGTTATTCCAGCTGGAGCTTGTGTCATTGGCCTTGCTTTTCTTCTGCCAGCGCTGTTCACTTTTCCTCAGCAATTTGTGCGCCAGTTTTCACAGCGCAATGTCATGATGCTCTATCATGTGCTTCCGTCTCCCAGGTGACAGGGTCAATTCTGAAGGCTTTCAGTGAAGCTTTGAGGGTGTCCCTGAAGCGTTTTTCTTGTCCACGTTGTGAGCCTTTCCCTTAATTGGTCACACAGGAGTCGTTTAGAGATGCGGGAGTCTTCCATTCTGCAGATATGGCCTGCTCATCGCAGCCGAGACTGCATCAGGATAGTATGGACGCTTTGCAGGCCCGCTCTTCGAAGGACTTCAGTATCAGGTATTTTTAATATTACCTCGTCTATTCCAAAACATTTTTCATAATTCATGACAGACTATTATATAATTATATGAACCATTAGTGGCTACATATATTCAGTTTCTATATAATAATGTACCAGTCTAAAAGTTTGGATGATGAAGATTTTATCAATGTTTCTTTCTTTCTTTCCACGATGTAATGGACTTTTTGTTTCGGTTGTCAAAAATAAATCATACCCTGTGTATTATTGATTTGTGAAGAGGGGCATTAATACAGATATGTGGAATAGACTACGACAGGAGAATTATAATGCTGGCTTATCTCCCTTTTTAATGTTTAAAAAAAATAATATGTTTTATTGTCTGTGTGAACTGTTCGTATTAAAAGTATTGATTTAGTTAAGAGGTTTAAAAACGTAAAGTTAAGAACTCCTTTTGAACCTTGCAGTCTATAGGGCAGATGATGTAAAGGTCATCTGTTTCTATGGCCGACAGTTAAAGAAGGTTTTATGTGGCTTTACTTTTCCCAACTAATGTCAAGTATCCATTACAGTTGGGTGGACTCAGAGGGTGACCTTTAAAGCCAGAAGCTAAAAATACCAGTATTCACACAGATTCGAACACAAACCCCTTGGTTCGAAAGCCAATCGCTTTACCACTCGGCCACCACGCAACACATCAGCTTTTTCTGACTGCACAGATAGACCAAGAATAAGAGACCAAGAATAAGAGACGTTTGACTACACGTTCTGACCTGTCTCCTGGCGGCACGTATTCTCTTCTGTTTGTTGAGTCGGGCATTGACCGAGCTTAGTCGAGCTCTTCTGGCAGTCTTTGACAATGGGCCTCTAGACTGATACCTAAAGTGAAAATAATCAATGATTATCTAGGATTAAATAATCTCGATAGCTACTGGTATATGTAATAAAGATTTAAAGACCTTTGAATCACTGGCGGATCCAGGGGGGGGGGCGGTTGGGGCGATCGCCCCCCCATTCGGCCGACGAATTTTAGTATAGAATTCACACAATTTGTATACAAATTTATTATTTATGTTAATAATATATACTAATTATTTATATTTCAACCTATTTTTTTATTATTTCGCCCCCTCCTCTAGTATGTTGACCGATTTGGTGGGGTCGGGAGGGGGCAATGGTATCAATCCCGCCCCCCCCCCATACACTTTCGAGTGGGGGGGGGGGCGGTCCAATTTATTTGTAGAAATCACAGCTTGCTAACAGAATCAATTAAATATCTATATGATTAAAACTTGTTATTGATATTTTAACCGATCTTTATATTATGTCGTTCCCTGTTTAACGTTTGGGGGTGAGGCGGGGGGCGAATACCTCTACTGCCCTTCCCACCTAAACCATTGGAGTGGGGGGAGGACGGTCCTACTTTTATGGAGAAATCATAGTTTGTGAACAAAATTAGTTGAATTAATCTATAAATTTTATATTATTTCGCTCCCTTTCTGGTATCTTGGTCGATTCGGTGGGGTTGAGGGGAGGGCGATTGCATGTACTGCCCTTCCCACTCTAGCCCTCTGAGTGGGGGAGGCGGTCCTATTTTTATGGAGAACTAGCCTGACGTTACCCGCGGCCTGCGGGTCTAAGTTTGTCTTTACTAATCTAGTGGATTGGATTTAAATGTATGTTAAACTTGGCTAATGATCCTTTCAAGTTGTTTCTCTTTCGCTACGAAAATAAAATTAGTTTCGCTAAAATGGGTTTACCCGAAGCCAATACATTCATATCTATTAAAAACGAAAAGAGCGATAGCTTTGTTAAATGAATGGGATTATAAAGTGAACAATTAAACGAAATAATTTTTAGTACGCGATTCATGAATGAATATAGATCTAGGCCTATCTCAACTCGGCTTCGCAGCTTTCGTAAACGAATGTAGTCTCTTAAAAATGCTTTAGAAAACCAAATTTGAATGTTTATTTGATCAAAATATGAAATGAATGGACTATAATTAGTATGTTCATGTGTTAAAGTATAAAACTATCTGTGCGAAGAGAAGTTTTATCATCTTAGAGTTGAATTAGAGTTTTAGATCTAGGGATGGGATTATAAAGTAAACAATTAAACGAATTAATTTTTAGTACGCGATTCATTACGGTATTGTCTAATGAAAGAATGTTCGTTAGGAAATCTGTAGTTACATATATAAGGAGCTAATTAATGTAAAAAATGCTTTTGAAACACAAAATTGAAGGTTAATTTTATTATATAATGAAATCAAAGAATCTTCTTTTGTATTTTCATGTGTCAAAGTAAAAAACTATCTGCGCAAAGTGTATTTCTTAAAATTAGATCTAGGTCTAAATCCTTTCGATCTTTTCTCATGTCAACACTGTAGACATGGCCTAGATCCATAAAATACTATAGCTGTAATAGAGTCGGACAACATTATTTTTTTTAGGGTCTTACATTTGTTTTAGGGCTACAATACATTCACTAAGGTCTAAGTTGGTACCCAAGAAACATTCCTGCCAAGTTTTATCGAGATTGGTCAAGCGGTTTTGATGTCTATAAGTAACATACATACATACACCACACATTCTACTTTATAATATAGATCATAGTTTGTGAACAAAATTAATTGAATATCTATATAATATAAACTACGTATTGATATGTGAACCCATTGTATATTATGTCGTACCACACTCTAATCTCAAATTTTATCATTAGTAAATTTAAATGAAAAAGGGTTACACCAGGTGGGAAGGGCGTTTTATGAAATTTCATTTCCCCCATCGGACAAACCAATACTTTTTCTTTTAGTATTATAGTTTAGAAATTACAAATTGTAAAAAATCAGCCACTAATATAATTTATATATACTATAAATTAAATTCTTATATCGAGTCGCCCTACTTTTTTTTTATTCTTTAATGCCAAATGCAATCTTTAGCAGAAATTATTAAAGGAGCGAGGATTAATCGTTTTCATTCTACCGCCCCTCCCATTTCCAGAGTTTATGTAATTTCACATGAATTTAAGAAAGACTTTGCATTGGAAAAGTTAGAATTCAAACGAAATTTTTCAGTATAAGAATCATGATTGAGATGAGTTCTAAACCGAAAAAAATACATTTATAGTCGCCTTTTCCCAACCTTTACTCAATCGGATATTTTTCTAGTTAAATAAATTTGGGACTATAACTCACAACTTATACTACAATGTTATTGAATATTATTTATCGAATAATTTTTTTTCGGCGGCGATCCTCAAAGCCAAAATCTAAATATGTGGGGTATCTTATCTTTTCAAGGAACAAATTGGTTTTATTTGCAATGTATTAAGGGCCTATAAATTCCATATTAGAATATCTTTCAAGTACAATATTATTTAAAAGGTCCTTTTTTTTAATAGTATGAATAATGAGCTTTAGGTCAGGAGAATGCGTTTCTGCAGTGAAAATGCCAGAAAATGCTTTTGGCGTCGGGGCTTCGCCCCGAACTTTATTGATGAATAATGAGCTGTAGATGTCAGGAAAATGCGCTTCTGCAGTGAAGAAAACAAGAAAATGCTTTTAGCGTCAGGGCTTCGCCCCGAACTTCATTGATGAATAATAAGCTGTAGATGTCAGGAGAATGCGTTTCTGTAGTGAAGAATAGAAGAAAATGCTTTTGTCGTCGGGGCTTCGACCCGAACTCCATTAATGAATGATGAGCTGTAGATGTCAGGAGAATGCGTTTCTTCAGTGAAGAAAGCAAGAAAACGCTTTTGGCGTCGGGGCTTCGCCCCGAACTTTATTGATGAATAATGAGCTGTAGATGTCAGGAGAATGCGTTTCTTCAGTGAAGAAAGCAAGAAAACGCTTTTGGCGTCGGGGCTTCGCCCCGAACTTTATTGATGAATAATGAGCTGTAGATGTCAGGAAAATGCGCTTCTGCAGTGAAGAAAACAAGAAAATGCTTTTAGCGTCAGGGCTTCGCCCCGAACTTCATTGATGAATAATAAGCTGTAGATGTCAGGAGAATGCGTTTCTGTAGTGAAGAATAGAAGAAAATGCTTTTGTCGTCGGGGCTTCGACCTGAACTCCATTAATGAATGATGAGCTGTAGATGTCAGGAGAATGCGTTTCTTCAGTGAAGAAAGCAAGAAAACGCTTTTGGCGTCGGGGCTTCGCCCCGAACTTTATTGATGAATAATGAGCTGTAGATGTCAGGAGAATGCGTTTCTTCAGTGAAGAAAGCAAGAAAACGCTTTTGGCGTCGGGGCTTCGCCCCGAACTTTATTGATGAATAATGAGCTGTAGATGTCAGGAGAATGCGTTTCTGCAGTGAAGAATGCAAGAAAACGCTTTTGTCGTCGGGGCTTCGCCCCAAACCCCACTAGGGAACCTTATAGCGTTGCCCCACTTTTTCGCCGAAGGCTGAGAAATGCTGCTTTTTAAAATTCTCATATATATATATATATATATATATATATATATATATATATATATATATATATATATATATATATATATATATATATATATATATATGTGTGTGTGTGTGTGTGTGTGTATGTGTATGTGTGTTCTGTACACACGTTTATGCATAGGGTTAGGGTTTACTGGGCGTTAGGGTTAGGGTTTGGAAAAAAATCGCCCCCCCCCCACTCCAAAGTTCTGGATCCGCTAGTGCTTTGAATTGATCATTTTGAAGTTCACATTTACGCTATTTACTAAAATTTACTTTGACATAGTAAAATAGCAAATAATTGTGAACCAGAAAATCGATGGAAAAGTCACATGACACCAGTAGCGTCTCTAGAGGGTGCGGTGGGTGCGAGCCGCACCGGGTGACACCCACCCACAAGTCAGAAAAATGCACTTTTCCAAATGTAACTTTTAAAAATAAAATTTACCCACAGTTTAGGATGAACATTATCCCAAATCTTCTTAATTTAATTCTATTTAACTTGCATTCTTCCTTTTATGAGAAATATAATACGTTGTAGACGCCAGGAGAAGGAGTTTCTGAAACTCAGAAATGTAGAAAAACGCTTCGCCCCGGACAACTCTGGGTGACCTTAAGGCGCTCCCTCAAACATTTAATCTGATCAGTTGAGTGGCGAACGTAAAATGTTGAGAAGCTCAAAGACATAAGCCCCTCGCGCGCAATTCGACACATAGGGCTGCAAGCTTTCTCCACAGAAATCAGTTTTAGGCGACTTTCACAGCCACTTTCTTTCTAAAAAGTTGTGACGCCATGATTAAACGTTGACGGCCATGTTTTTGCTTTTCTTTTTTCGGCTTTCATGTTAAGTCTGACTTTGGTAAATGTGTTTCGTCTTGTATAATATGTCTCACAAATGTCAATCGACGTTCAGACGCCTCTTCCCTTAGACAGCGAATGCTTGTGCGGGAAAAGATTTTCTCTATTGGTATTCTTTATTCTCTATCTCGGTATGTTATTCGTAGGATCCTTCTCAGCCATCACTGCTCAGCCTCTTTTCAACCTTCCACGTTTCGAAGCGTATGTGGCCTTTGGGGCTAATTTATTTGTTTGTTCAGATGAGCTGTACTTTTTGAAAGACGGCTCCTGCTTTTCAATCGGACATGCAAAACCATGATATGCAACTCCATTGCTTGTGATAGCACTGCCTAACTAGGTCAACTTTTATATTTGTTCAAGATCTGTATGACCAATGTCGATTGGGGTACTGGGTAAGCTGCACCCAATATGCATAACTTTGAGGGCGTGTATACATTTAATTGTATTTAAGTAATGCTATGGCGTCAGCAAAATCCAACTTGGTTTATTTTACGCCATGGGAAAAAGAATGCAGCCTGTTTAATGTATTTTTATGACATCTTCGATGGCAACAAGAGAGACAAATAGGGATACGATAAACCTTATCTTATATCCGTCTCTATGTTGAACAATTCCACCGTCTATTGTGACATGTCGCTGAATCTGGACAATTTGTTGCTAGATGCCTTATTCTCTTGCTATTTTCCAGAGTGATTCCGATGGACGCCATCAAACCTTTTTTTTAATCTACAAAACTGATCAACATCCATTGTTGTTTCGCAGGACGTAAACCTGTATAGTGCTTGATTTGCCTTCTCGGAAACAGCTGAGAAACACGAGTATATTTTAAAACCTTTTCCCGTAACGAGCTATTAAATAATCTCTTATTAAAATATTCAACTCAATGTCTCTTAAAACAGTAATTGTACATTTTAAATGTATGTAATCAATTTTGATAAAATGTAAAAAAAAAAAAACAACAACAAAAAAACTTCAGTTTGAAATACAATTGAAAACCATTGTTCGGGTGTAACCAATCAATTGATTAGCTTACAGTTTTATTGTTCAACATAAAGAAACAAAACAAAAAGTTATACTAGTTATATTTTATTAAGAGTTCGCTTTCTGGTGGCATAATGTAACCGTAGCACTGATTTTGGGCATCATACTGAACGTAACGAAATTACAATTTTCAAAGGGCTTTTTAAAAGATGTATACGTGGAAGACAGAAAAACAACGGACAAAATAAACAAAACCCTAACGGGCTTCACTAGCGATTCATTTACTTATGCTCTAGTTGGAAGCGAATGGAAAACACACATAGTTAACAATGTGAAAGGAAAGACACAAAACATTTTTAGGGGGTTTTAGGGTGAGCAATGTTGTTGTTTTGGGTGTGTGTTGTTTTTTTTTTTTGTTGTTGTTGTTTTTTTTTTGGGGGGGGGGGGGAGGGGGCTATGAACTTATGAACTGTTCGCTTTTTTACTTTTCAAACTTGTTCAGATAACAAATATTGATTGAGCTAATTATAACTTGGGGATAGAATTTTTTATACTTTATTTTTAGCGCACACAGAACAAATATAGGAAGTAGTCATGTGTACAGTATGTGTCACAATGTCAAGATAACGAAAGATATGTCCACACATACACAAAAGCAGATTTTTTTTTAAATTTATATTTAAACAAATATTCACTCTAAAAAAATTCCTCTACACTGGGAAGTGTTGTTTTTTTTTTCAATTGAATTCGTGCTTTTCTCAGTTTATGTATGGCTGTTCAATGAACCACATTCACCAATAGTAAATAAACACATTTAGTCAGAATATTGATAAAACAATGAAAAATACATATCACGTGACAGCCTTTATGGATTACATAATTTGTATAAAAGATATATAGAATCACGTGACTAAATGTTTTTTGTTTACGATTGGTGAATGAGGTCCGGATGAGTGCTGAAATCTAAAGTAGTTTGTGCCCTAAATACAACACTACAACGAAAGTCACCAATGGTACCACACTGATATTGAGACACACACACACACGGAGACACACCTACATACACTTTATACTCTGAGTGACTGTACCTCATTGTGTTCAGGACATCGTCGCTGCTGTTGTAGCTGGTTGTGTCATCAAACTGTTTGACGTACTTCAGGGCGCGGTGCCCCGGCTGAGATGTTTGACTGACACTGTCATCGTCTTCTTCGTCATCACTGGACTCTGACCTACTAGCACACACACACACACACACACACACACAAGAAGAAACAAATAAAATTAAGCACACATTTATTCAAATCAAATCTACCAACTACAAGAACTTACGTACACATGCAACAATTCTGCTCGAGTCGGGTGTCGCACTAAAGCACCCTGGACAGGTAGCCTAGTGGTCTCTCGGCAACACATCCCGCATTTAGTTATTTGAAATGGTACTGACATCTTCTTTCAGTGACGTTTCCATTTTAAATCAGATACATTGCAATAAGTCCCTGATGATTTCTCATACTTATCTTAAATCATACGTTTTTTAAAACATATTCTCTTACAGCAATGCGTGAAACGCGTGTTTATGATTTTGAAAGTATATATTTCCCTTTTTACTTATTCTCGTTTTTTAAATAAAAATAATCTTCCTTTAAATAAAAAGAAAGTGTTTGCTTATTAATGGGATTTGTCAAAATTAATGAAATCCTATACACATTTCTATTTTGTAAGAAATAGTGAGAATTTGTAAAATTATTGACAATTGTTTGAAGCACGTCTCTAAAAAATGAATAATAATTATATAATTATAAATATTATTAAAAACTAAATAATTAAATAGATGGAAAAAAAAAGGGTACTTACCCATCACTAAACTGGGTTTTTCTCGCATCCAGTAGCTGCTCGGCCCTGTTTAGTATGGAAGCCCGTTTTACCATGTTATATCGATTGACCTCAAATTTGTATCCCGGACCTTGTACCTTGACTTCCGATGTCTGTGGCCCGCCAGTTTTGTGATGTGGGGGATTAGAAGGGTGAACAAGGAAAGTCTTGCCCTTCTCGCCCCGGAAGGTATCTACGTTGGTGTCGCCACTGTCGTCAGACCTGAACGTCTCTTGACCAGTAGTATCCTCCATTACAGTGCTGAGCGTTGATTGGTTATTGGTGTAACGGTCGAAGTCTATTTGAGACATGGTGTACATACGCTGGCCGTGGTACCTGCTGCCTTCAGGCGGATGTGATCGAAAGGAGGTTTTGCTGTTTGTGATACCCGTAGGTAGAAGGGACGGACTTTGCTGTGTAGGTAAAGCGAGTCTGGACGAAGCAGGCTGGAAATGTGTACCCTGGGAGTAGTGGTCATCCACTGATGTAGCATCTGATCTCTGGGTGCCGACGTCGACCTCAGAGTCGTAATCAGTCACGTGAAATGAAAAAGCTTGACTGGATTTCAGGCTGTTTTGATATCTGGAAGAGTCCAGGCTCATACCCTGATCGTTCACGACAGAGGTGTGTCTGCTGCCTATACTAGGGTTAAGATTGGGCTTAAAGCTGGTCACTGTGGGGTCGTACTCCTGCTTGTACATGTCCCTCTCCACGGCCTGGTTGTCTAGGGGAAACACGTCTGAGTTGGACCTGGAGCCGTAACCTGGCTGCAGTGGGCTTGCGGAATCATCCTCTTCGTCGTCTGTCTTATCCACAACAACAAGTTTTAGGCCAGTGTCGGTAACGTCACCGGATGTGGTATCGAAAGACAGACCCGGTGGCCCGGCGTGGGAGGTGGAACTATCACCTTCCTGTTTGCCAGGTGTCACGCTACTCTTAAAAGGGTCAAAGCTGGCCGGAAGCACGTGGTTAGTGTGATCCCTGCCAAATTTTCTCCGTCGGTTTGGAGAGGTGGCTGTCGGGTAAGACGTGTGAGTTTCGGCAGCAGCGTTATTGGCGTAGGGAGCCGATGTGTAGGGGTAAGCAGCTCGAGTGTCAGGATGGTACGCTGAGGTTTCCTGCGGCGAAGAAAGACTAGATGTATAACCGTTTGGGTAGAGAATGTTTGAATAGGGAGCGTAGCTTGATGGATAGGCGCTCGTTTCCGATGTGTATGCCCTTTGTGCTGATAGGTAATCCAATGCTTTGCCAGATTGAGCCCCAGTCTGATGCGACGCGGGCGACGTTCGCTGCTTCGCATCCAAAAGTTCTCCGTGAGTCACCGGCACGCTGTCGTACTCCGGGTACCCTATAGCCTGACCTCCAGTAGGGTACGTGACCTCGTGTTGTCCTTGACCCGCATTGTAGGCTTCAGTGTATGAGTAAGGAACATCATCTGGCTGCATGCTAGAGTCCTCCCTCTTGAGCTGCTGCTCGGCTCTTGTCTGAGCCTGAACCTAAAGGGCACATAAAAGAAAATTAAATAGATATTTTAAAGGTAATTTTATTAATTTTAAAGTGTATTTTACTAACTAATATAATATTACAACACAATATCAGTAAATATTGTTATAGCTATTTTATTTCTCTGTTGAATAGGCTTTGTTTACACTTTTATCCCAGTTTACGTTAAAAAATATCCTTTTAAGCGGTAGGAAAAAAAATGAATTTCAATAGTTAGACAAAAACACTTTTTAAAAAATAACAAAAGTTAAATTTTAGTGTAATTGTATCAATTAGTTTGGATCAGTCACGTTATTAAATTTGTAATAGCTCTAAACTATCAATAATACATCTTTACTAGTAGAATTATTTTTACCAATTGTTTTTGATTAGCGCAATGTCATAATTTTAGCTTTCTCATTGCGCGATCATCATATCACGTGTCTGGACCAGTTGGGAAAGGAGAAGGGTGGAGAAAGAAGGGGGTATCTTAGAAATGTTACCGTGGTGCATACAAAAACGCTCACTCTGGGCTCAAGCAAACTCAAGGGGACTAATTCAACTATACCACCACATGTGTCAAGTACGATTTCTTTCCCTTTTCCGATACCAAACACAAAAATTGATTACCAATAGCTCATTAACTAATTGGTTAATTTTTTAAAACTGATTCTTGTTTTGTTAGTTACAAGAGATAATTGAGCGAAATTTCAACTTGATCCGAGATGGGCTGTGGGACAAATAATGTGTACAAACTTTTTGCCAGACAGACAGACAGACAGAGTGAGTTATAAAAAAAAAACATGAAAGTGATGTCGAGAAATGACAAAATCGAAAAACTTGAGAAAAAAACAACTTTGAATGGAAGAGAATTAAAAAATAAAACTTTAAAAGTTATAAGTCGATGTTGAAAGATCACTGTTACCAGATAAGTTGTCCTACATATTACAATTTTAATTCTGCAGATGAAAAAAAGTAATTAAAAAAAAACATTATTTTTTTTGTAAATTTATGGAAAACAACTCAAGGGCAAGTAATAGAAGAAATACACATTTATTACCATACTAATAAGTGAATAATATATGAAAGTGACATTCCCTTCTTGAAACCAAATCAGTATCTTGTTTGCACCTCTCAGAACTCATTACCAAAACATTATGTTCTTGTCCTATAAAGTGCACAGTTCCCCTATTGAAGTGGCAGTTCGCATCACAACACAGATCCCCTTTTTAAGTCTGTTCAACGTGGAAGACCTTCAGCTTGTAAGCCATAGGGTTGATCCTAATGACAACGCTTTTCCGGTCTCTTTGAAGCTTTGGGGATCTGCCTTAACGTCTAATGTGGTTTTACAGTCATACCATATCGTTATCCTGAAACCCCCCGATGCTTTGACTGGTCTGTCGTACCGCGTCTGTTGATCTTAATCTTCCTGCAGGGCCATGAACATCCTCCGTTCTTCTCCGGAGATTGGTGGCGTCACTGTTGAAATAACTGTCATTTCTGGCAGGAGCCCAAACGACAGTATAGATGTATTTACATTTTGAAAAGTCCTCATAGATTTTTTTTAAAAAGATGCTTGGTAAATTAATTTCGTTTTTCGTGCAAGTTAAAAACCGATCAATTTTTAACTTATTACTTGAAGCGTTATCTTCCATAGAATACACAGACAAAATCTTGGTCAACATCGATTCCTTAAATGTGAGTCACGATTGATAGACCGATCCAATAACCCTCTGAACAATACAGAAAGTATTATTAAAGTTTGTAAATAGATGTGGATTTATACTAAGGATCAGCTTAACAAGCTGGATGAAAACAAAATCTACACAACATATTTCATTGCTTATTTGTTTCTCAGCCTTATAACTATACAAGGAAAGAATATGTCGACAAACGATTTCGACCAACAACGAATTGGTAAATCTTTAGACCTGATCTAGAACGTTTTGATGTCATACGCAAGCATTCATTGTGTCACTTAAGAGAATCAACAGAAAGGGGAAAGAATCAGATCAAATAGCTTAAGATTTTACTGACTGCCATTAGGAGCAATAAAATTTTACCGAGTGTTCAAGCGAATTATTATTCCCCTTGGTTTTCGGATCAATGGTCCGATCATTAATGTCATTAGGTAAAGGCATTAAGAAACTAGTTCCTTTTTAGAGTTAAAAAAAAAAAGCCGTACTAGATGACAAATGATAGACACATGTTTAAGGTGTGCACAATAAAAGAACCGAGAGAATATGAATCTGGACTCTTGTATTATATTGCTTAGCAATATGACTGACAAACGTCTATAAAAGGCATATTATGTACAAAGTGTTTGGAAGTAAATAGCAGAGAAATATTCTAAATGTCATTGTGAAATCAGACTCAGAACTATGAAAAAAAAAACCTAGTAATAAAAGAAACATTGAGTCTAAGCTTCGTGCCGTCGCCCATTGGAGCAATACGAGCAGACTAACTGCACAACTTTCAAAACATCACGAAGATTATATTTCATCAAACTTAGACATTTTGTGTAAACCTACAGTGAACACTGGAATATCAAAGTCACACAATCTAGTTTTGAATAACAGTAAAACAATTCTTCTCAGATATTCAGCATTACTGCACAATGATCTGAATGCATATTAAATATCAGGTCGTCAATAAAACATGTAATTCACTTCTTTGTCTTCTCCTATCCAGCCGCTGCTATGCTGAAGCATTTGCGCTGTCTGTGCCATGGAAATGTAGTTTTATATTATTCTCAACTGCTCTACTCTACCATGCAGGCTGTTGGTTATGCTGAACTTTTGAGGTGATATGGTTTGTCTGAGTTGACGCAAGATGAGACGTTCTGTTCCTTCATAATAGATTGAAATCAATGAATGCATCATGGAATGTATAATTAAATTCAACTTTATTTATTTCTTAATGGTTTAGCAAGAAAAAAGAGAACATTTTTTTTTTAAATTCATTTCTTTAATCACTGACTTATTTCATGTTTACTTGTATGTGAACTCAATCCCTTTAATTAAGGCAGTTGTTCCCAAACTTTCGACCTATGCGTACCCCTTCTAGAATGTTCGTAACGCTGAGTAACCTTTGCCCCTCCCTCCCCACCCAAAAAAAGGATTTATTATAATAACTATCAAAATGTATTTTGTACATATACAAAATAATAATAACTATTACAATAAAGTATTCAGTTAGTGAGTTTATTTTGTGTATGCTTCAGAAACACATCGAATGTATTCTAAAAAAAATGGAAACATAGTTGTAACATTGAAGAAGTAGGTCATGAAGTTGTAACATCCCTATCTATTTCCGGATCTGTCTTCAAATATCAAGTCGTAGAACTTACATGCATTTCAAAACGATCACGTATCACATCCACCCAGATACCCCCTTTCCCCCAGTTTTATCATTGTCCTCTTTTCAATTTTCAACATCATTGTTTTCTGGGAAAATCGTTTGAGCGTTTTCGAGAACTGTGTCCATCCATGAGGTTCCAGGTTTTAGTATTATCTTATATATTACAGACGTTACTTCAAAATAGAAAATAATTACGTCCTAGGCATTTCACTTGTCAACCTAGTTTTATCTTAAAAATTACAGACTTTACTTCAAAAAAAAAAAATAATAATTGTGTCCTAAGCATTCCATGTGTCAATCTAGTCTTCTCTCATTTATTACAGACGTTACTTCAAAAAAGACCTGAATTGTAAAAAAAAAAAAAAACGACAGAGAAACAGACGTCTGATATGACCTATATAAATGAAACCCTATTCGGACCAGTATTACTGCTGTGAATTTAATATCGATTCATTACACTTCCAGACGATGTTGTCCAGCGATTATATTTGAGTTACACGGTCAGTGACTCTACGGTTGATTGTTGCCACGGTCAGTGGAGTTTAAGAGCTTTTCCAGAGTGGTGTCAAACAATCACATTGTTAACTCATTGTAGTCGGAGCTACACACCGTATTGTACAGCTGTCAGTATTGCATTACTTATGTTGGCGATAAACAAATTTCAGACAGGTTAAAGTATCGTAAGCACGATGGTCTGGGCTGATAGGATTATGAATGCCTGAAAAAAACAACAACATATCATGGCAACGTACCTAACAAAATATTAACGGGCGTGTGTTCGAAAAATTGTATGCGTACATATTCAATTTCGTTACGCAATCGTCTGTTTCTATAACCAATAATCAATCGCTTATTGACATTTACAATACACACATAGACAGTATAGTATATTACTTACATAGACATTAGGACGTATCTCACACATAGACAGTATGGCGTATTACACACATAATCAGTACGGCCTATAACAGAGGTTCCAAAATTTTCAGACTGGGGTCCTAATGAATTTTTGATACATGTCTCATGTTCAACTTCACACAAAAAAAAAAAAAAAAGAAAAAAAAAAAAGAAAGAAAGAGAGGTCCTAAAGAGCCGAGCCTCCGAAGCTTTATCATGACCTGTGGGAAGACGTTTTGAAGGGCCGAGTATAGCATCATTGACGTATTAGATTGTAAAGTACCTCTATTCAACTTGTACTTTCGTGGAAAGTAAAACCTTCTCGGTGAGCTTAAAAACCTGGGTGGACACGGATCTCGAAAACGGCTTTAACGATTTTCCTAGAAATTTAAAAGTTGATGTAAATCGTTGGGAAAAAAATTACTAGCTTGTTGGCCACACTGGAAAATCTCTTGTTTAACGGTTCTAATGTTTCAAAGTATACAAAGAAATTAATTTAAATGTGGCTAGAGCACTAGAAAATATTTATATTGAATGGACTATACGTATTCGGGTATTTCAGCAAGAAGGCCCAATTTACTGAAGACTTTAAGTTTAATAAACTTATGTCTAGATCTAAAGGCCAACCCATTGGAACATTATAACTTTCATTATTAAGAGCAAAATAATCGCTCTATAAGATGTATAAAGGAGGTATGTCTTTTTTTAAACAAACATTTTCTTAGTCTGTATAAAACAAAATTAATTAATTATCCAGTAATTGATTAACCAATTTTCTTTTTTTTTTTCATTGATTCGTGTATTGTCATCGACTTTGATTAATTGTGCGACACTTCAACTTGATCCGAGAATAAAATGTGGGAGAAAAAAAAGTGTACAAAATGTGTACGTGAAAGACAGACGGAGTGAGTTAATACAAGATTTGTAAAAAAAGAGAATTAATACGTCCTAATCATATCTATGTATTAATTTATTCGTTTGACCTCTAATGTCATAGGTCACTGCTACATCCACTTCGCTTGCAGCTTTACGAGTTGTACAAAAGTATCGAAAGCATTATGTTGACGCAAAGACAGTGCGACCAAAGACATTCAGATTGAAAAATAGGTCAAAGAATTTGATGTTGTGGAGGAATGGAAGAAATCAGAAAAAAGTGAATGGAAGGACATGATTGGCAGTTATTTAGATACCGTAGATTTGTTTATTGCCCGGTTCATACAAACAATACTTGTTGTTATCTACCCTGACATATTAGAGAAACATGGTATAAACTTTCTGAGACACCGTAAGAAAACGAACATTAGAAAGAAAATCACGATAAAAACTCTCTAAGACACCGGATGAATACTGTAAAAGGATAAGAGACGTCTAATGGTACGGCATGAAAGGGGCGAGGGCTGGAGAAGGCATTTAGGAATGCATGGTTAAAGGAATAAATCAACCTTCGTAGTACACTTTTATCTAGTCAACTATAAACCTTTCTTCCTACTCAGAGGCCAACTAAAAGATATTATAATACAAAGTTCATTGAAGTCGGCAGTGAACAAGTTGCAGGTGGACTTCATAAGTTCAATGTCTTGTTATACACGGGCTCAGCACATGTTGTTTTTGTGTTGAGAGTGATCAGTGGCGATGGGGCACCATAAACTAGATTTATAAATGTCATAAAACACAAAATGATAAATCCTATACATGCGTCTAGAAGTACACTTTGGTTGACACATAGGGCAAGAAGATTGCTTAGCTGCAGACTAAGAAGAGCAATCATCCGCAATCTTTAACAATCCTTGAGCAATGATGGCGGCGCAAGAGAAGAGAACCAATTACAAAAAAATAAGAACAACTTCTTCCATTAGTTTCTTCTTTGGTTGAAATGCGTTTCTTATAATTAATAAAGTAAATTCTGATATCTCCCCCCCCCCTCTTTTTTGTCCTTATATATATATTTTTTTTTAGTAACAAAAGATTTTGTCATGTTTTTAATCCCACCATTATATCATCATAAGTGCCGCCTCTGTTTTAGAGTAAAGTAGTTAAGGTGCAGATGAAGAACAAACAAACCAGCATTTTCTCCATCTCTTTACTTTTCTAAGGAGAACCCAAGAGAGGTATTTTCAAGTGGGAAAACATTGTCACATCTTATCGAGGTACATTTTTTTGAAAACAATGACCCTTAGAAATAAAAGAAGCAACCTTATAAGTCAACCGCCTGATGTAGCGCGATGCATCATACATATTGGGAATTTTCATAATTAACTCAAAAATGTAATTCTGCATTTGCTCAAAAGTGCTCTTTGCAATACATGGCTCATCGACTTCCTCTTCTGTACACTGGATGGACCAAAAAGTGTGCTAATTATAGATTTACATCCATTTATGAAAAATGCTCTTTATTATTACATATAATTTCATACTATTTTAGTTATACTAATTTCGTCACATTATATTTGGATTGCTTAGATTGTAGGATGACATTGTCCTCAAGTCGATGATTCTCAAAAAAAAAATGACGGTGCGGCATTATTTTGAAGTCGTGTAGGCCTACACATTGTTTTTTTTTTTTTGTTGTTGTTGTTGTTTTTTATATTAAAAATAAATTGTGTATATTACATTAACGTCACAAAATATTTTATACACTTACAATTTCAGAGCTTAATTAAAGGCATATTGTGTTTCATTAAAATCTTAATTCAGTAAGGCTTATTTTTGGAAAGTTTGAGAACCTCTAGAAAATGTTCTAGAAACTCAACTACAAATGTACATGAAGATCCTCTAGAAAATGTTTTAGAAATCCCAAAACCAAATGTACATAAATATAGTTTTACACATATCGATATATATGAACTGCTTATATGCGCTCGTTCTGGTAATATAAATAACACAGTTCAGATTCTACCAAACGTGTATTTTGCCCGTTGATCATATAAATGTCAGTCCGGGCTTGACTAATCTTTACCTACCTATCAATAATACGCAAAGCAAATATTCCTTAGTCTTCCTGAGCTTTCTCCACTATTGTCTACTTCAACGCTCGACTGAAAATCATACATGGGCACATTAAAGCCTTGAACGCGTACACAATCGGGGGCATTGACCATGCTTATAGCAACGGCTGGTCTTTTTTTTTTAAGTGCCAAGAAAAAAATCCTGAGTTTCCCAATGTACTGAAACTTCTGAATGGCGCATAATTAAGTAAGTTAAGACAACGCATCCATTCGAGACCCACGTCCTTTTAGAGCAAATGAAGTAAACACATATTTCTGTGGTCAAAGGTTTACGTGAAGATTATGTGGCCGTCTCTGTGAAACATCAGTAGACCCCCCTCCCTCCTCAAAAGTAGTTCTAACTAAGACTAAAAACTATATGTAGTCAATGGTACTAAGTTTTCAGACGAGGTTCCCAAACTGATGAAGTTGAGTCACACTGCATTTCTGGCCCATGGAACAAAATGATATTGAGGTCAATACAACGACTGTAACTCCGGTCCTGTAATTGTTATGACATACTCAACAGGTACTTAATAGATTCACCTAGTAACAGTTTGCACAAGAAAACATTTTTGTAAGTAAACAGCGTAAACGCAAAATCTTAATTCTCAAAACGTTTGTCTACAATCGGTAACGAAGGAAAAGCCTGAAGCTTAATAGCACGATTTGAATAGAGTTATAACTGTTTCATTGAAAATTGGTTACGGAGAATATTATATGGACAGGTCATACATTAATCTTAATGACTTTATCCGTAGTAGGTTGAGTAAAGATCACTATTTCTACAAAGATATGGACTACTCAGCGTTGTAACTAGAAACGAGTACCATAAGCATTAATAAGCAAATATAAATAGACCTAAAGAAAAACACCTATTTCGAATATAGATGTATTTATAACGATCTTTAAGAACAAATTATTATATCAATTAATAATTAAATAGTATTAATTAAAGATTCTACTTTATGCAGTTAATTCTTTTTTTAAATCACCACAATGTTGAGAAGAGCTTAACATACACTGTTCGAAATGTCCATATGAATCTATTATGTAGAATGATCTAATTATATATTGTTGGACGAACGAGCATTCTTCAATACATATCATACATGTGGAACGAAAAACTGAGATCTTATGATAGAGACTCACTAAAAAATGGGATTATAGGATAGCGACTCACTAAAAAATGGGATTATAGGATAGCGACTCACTAAAAATGGGATTATAGGATAGCGACTCACTAAAAAATGAGATCATAGGATAGCGACTCACTAAAAAATTTGATTATAGCATAGCGACTCACTAAAAAATGGGATTATAGCATAACGACTCACTAAAAAATGGGATTATAGCATAACGACTCACTAAAAAATGGGATTATAGCATAACGACTCACTAAAAAATGGGATTATAGCATAACGACTCACTAAAAAATTTGATTATAGCATAACGACTCACTAAAAAATGGGATTATAGCATAACGACTCACTAAAAAATGGGATTATAGCATAACGACTCACTAAAAAATTTGATTATAGCATAACGACTCACTAAAAAATGGGATTATAGCATAACGACTCACTAAAATATGAGATCAGAGTGTGAGAAGAAGAAGATCGTACATCAGCAAACCTATTTCTACACTTTACATAGCAGTTACTTCCCTTAGACAGATCGTGTTGGAATAACATGGCGACTTTAAAAATGATCAAGTTGTTGAAAATAGTCCATTCAGTACCAGACTACATAGAAGCTTCCATCCGTTACTACAAGAACTCTTTCTCAAATGGTAAAATAGAAAGAGATTTTATAGAAAATCAAAATATTTTTTTTTCTAATCTTACTTCTAGCCCGAACTCTAAAAGAATCAAGATAAACTTGTAAAACTAAACTAATCAAGGAAAGATAAGAACGACACTAAACATTTTCTTAACTTACATGAAATCAAAGAAATGGTGAACTCATTGGTCGGGAACATATCGCTCACTGTAGATATCGGAAGTTATCGTGACCTAACGGCGACAGTTTATCCAGCCGGTATGGTGATGCAGTGATAAATCAATGACATTGATCTGTATCCCAACTTCATTGATCAGTAATGAAGAGCAAATAATTTTAGAGCAGTTTCCGAGCAGAGAATTGCCTCGTGAGGTATTGTCGTTATAGAAGGTCCGAAGTCTTAAAAGATATGTTGTCTTTTTTTTACGATACGTAGACCAATAAATATTTAATCCTCTCAAATACTTAGTGCTTTAATATACACGTAATCATATGTCAACAAGATTACTCATGGACTCATAGCACCAAGGCAATCAAAAACATACACACACACGCGCAGGAGAAACACAACAAATCCCACTTTGGAACGTTTGGCTTCTCGGGTCACTGAGAGGTAGGTCAACTCTCGGGTCACTGAGAGGTATGTCAACTCTCGGGTCACTGAGAGGTATGTCAACTCTCTGGACCGGTATACCCGGCACACAATGAAGAGGAAAATTGAAAACAGTATGGCAATGTTCCGTTACACGAGGGCCGCATGCCACACGTTGGTGCCATCCATGCGGCCCGCCGAATCTCGACAAAAAAAATTTCAACGATGTTTTTTTTTTTGTGGAAACACCAAGGCAGGCAGGTAAACAAGCAAAATAAAAAAAAAACACTTTTGTTTTTAAAAAAAAGAAAAGAAAAAAAAATTATCTATCTCCACGTTTACCTTAATATATCTCAATAATGTAGAATTTATTTCCCTGCTACAATATTAACCATAATAAATAATTATCAATAATTAATTTACTAATTGGTTCATTTTAAAATGATTTATGTTTTTTTTAGATTTAATAAAAAAAAAATGTGGAAAATTCAACTTGATCTGAGAATGGGTGTGGGAAGAATACTTTTTACCAGACAGACAGAGTGAGTTCATAAAAGCTTTTTAAAAAGACAGGTTTCAATATTTCCAGCATGAATATCAGTTTATATCAGTAACTATGAACTACAAGTTATCAACAGACTCAATACTACCTCCGTCAATACAGTGAGGCGTTTGCGGGTCGAAAGTTTTGCCGATATGATTGTATTGTTATTGAATTATTATGTCGGCTCAAGGTATGATAGCGTAAGGTAATGAGAGATATTGGTGTTGTTATTATTATATTTACATTGTTTATATTTAAACGTATTCAATGAACTGTAAAGATAGGATTCAGTGTGAGGCTGGCCTAACGAATGCTATTAGATTGGAATGCATTTGATACTTTGTGAAAGGCCAATCTCTCATTCAAGGCATATAAAACACGCCCTTCCCTTTGGTTAAGTGCATAAAGGGACTCTAATGGCCGAGAGCGACAGTTGGCTATAGAAGAATGAATGTTGATAGAGGTTTTTAAATCTGAAAAACATTACAATAAATATTACAAATATTTCATAACATTATTTTAGAAAATAACAAAACCATTAGCATAAATGTAAAACAATGTACAGAAAAATCTCCTTACATACTATAGTTGCCCCTGTTCTTGTTTTTTTTTACTTATAATAATAAATAGTCTAAAAATGGCTTTAAAAGTTTAAAAACAAAAACGGTTTTGTTTTTAGAAGATAATAAGTAGCCATTGCGCCAAAACGTGGCTGCAAAATATGAAATCGGACGAGATTTAAACGTGACAAACGGACGGACAGACAGACCACACAAAACTACTAACAAAAGAATTTTCCTCTTGCGGCTGGGGGGGGGGGGGCGCTAAAAATATCACAATAATTATTCTGTTAACCTTTAATAAGCTTAATTGTTATAACAATTACTAATGAGATGGTCCGGCAACACAACAAACGCACCGCTATTATATGACTAAGTCATGCTTAAAGCTAAAAAGTTGCTTGCAATTCTGAACAACGTAAATCTCATAAATAACACATAAATACATAAATAAACAGCATGGTTTTGCATCGCTATGACGTCATCAGACCTGGTCGTATGTATCGTCAAGTGTCGTTAAAAGATGAGGAGATCAATCAATTCAAATTTAACGTTCAATTTAAACTAGTAGCATAAAAAAGTGTGTTTTTTTTTAAACTTTCCCCGAATGTAATAATCTACAGTAAGAGTGATTTCTTTGCTCTCAAAATCTAATTTGAAAAATTTACTCCGCCCTAATACCCCCAACATTGAAGAAATAAAGGTTCTGGTTACGTCCATGTATAAATTAACTAATAGAATAGAAGATTCTAGTTTGGTGATATAGATCAAGACTTGGAAACATTAAAAGACAGTAGTCTAGACTAGAATACATTATCTTGTTAAGGATTGATAAGTATTGATGGATCTTATTAGCGATACAGTAGGGCCTCTAGTATTGGGCGTCGATCAATTGTATAACTATCTTGTTGTTATGGTGCGTTTGTGTATGAGTGTGTTTGTCCGTTTCTATGGTGACGGTGGGAAGAGGTTAGCGGTTGGTTGTGAATGATGCAACATAAGTGGCATTGTCATCACTTAGTCTTAGTTAAGACAGACCAATCCAGACTGGACGTTTGTGTTATTGTAATAAGTCAGATTTTGTTTTAAAATATTATTAATAAGTCTACTACATTAATTTCATTTTTCACAAATTAATTTTGTTTATATTATTATTTTTTTTAAAGTTATATTTAGTATTGTTCACAGGGAAATTATTCAAGCTATTTGAAGTTTTATTAGTTAAGATATATTACACCTACAAAGGTTTAGTTGTCTACCAGCAGTCTGGTGCTACAACACAACGACCAGCTATAACACTTATATAAAGTATATTGTTACAGACTTATTCTAGCAGTCCACTAAATGATTTCTACATAAGACGGTCTCAAAATGTTCCTGAACGTCTATTTATTTCAACTTTTTTTTTATTGAATACATTCGTGAATTACAGCTAACATAGTTTTTTTAAATTTATATTTAAAAAAAAACATACTTTTCATAGTGTGACCAATTAGCTAGTAATTGTTTTACCAAATCTATACACAAACTGTGAATTAGCTAGGTCATTTGATAGAGCACTTTTTGAAATCCCTGTCCAGATTCCACTCATGAATTTTCAAGCTTATAAGAGGAATTGTAAAAAAAAGCTATATCAACTCACTCTGTCCGTCTGTCTGTCTGGTAAAAAGTTTTTACACGTTATTTCTCCCACACCCAATCTTGTATTAAAATGAAATTGTGCACAATTATTTCTTTTACCTGACAACAAAGAATCCATTTTTAAAAATTAACCAATTAGTTAATTGACTATTGGTTATAAGTTATTTTGTTTGGTATGTTGAACAAATAAATCGTACTTGACAGATGTGGTGGTATAAGTTGAATTAGTTCCCCTGAGTTCCTGAGCCCTGATTGAACTTTATTTTTTTGTGCATTTAAAAAACGATCATGTAAACATTCACAAAGATACAAACTTCTTTTTTCTCACTTTCACAACTGGTCCAGACAAGTGATAGGACCATAGCGCATCGAGAAAGCTAAAAGCGAAGCAAAAACAATTAATAATAAAAATATTTTTAAATATTTCTATCGCACAGATTTATATATCTAGCTGGTGCAGTTACACTTAATATAAGCTTTGGGGGGGGGGGGGGGTTTAAGTAATTTTTTTTTGTTTTTCTTGTTTTGTATATAACTTTTTGGATTGAAGATTTTTTTCTTTTCTCTCTGATGTCCTTATTGAGTGCACTGACTGTAGAGTGACTATAGAGCGTAACGCGTGTTGTTGTATCAAATGCTTTATGAAAGTTTTATTTAGCCCACCATGAGACTTCTTAAATGTGTGTGGCCAGCCAAGTTTTTGCCAATCTCAGGTCCACAAGAAGGAAAGCGGTACAACTGCTTGTTATTACTTCCTGATTGACGAGCGATCTTATCACTTCATTTACCAATGAATATTACTCGCAATGTGGACAGTGTAGGAGTAGAGTTGGTACATGTAGTTAGTCAAGAATCGATAGAATGTTAGTGCGAAATCTCAGAAAGAGAGAGCGGGAAAGAGTAAAAAATAATTAGATAGGTCTATAATACATTGTTTCAAATAATACTGAAATACTTTCAGTAGAGTAGAGATTTTGTTGACTATGTGTGCATGTTTCGGGTGTTCCTTCAGAATTGAAGATTATTATTACACCCAAGCCCAAATCTCTCGTAGCACGGCAAGAGAAAACGGCGCACAGAGTTCGAATCCTGGACTTTAAAGACGACAGTTCAAAGACGTACCACACGTTCAGGCAGCCATCCCTGCTAATGTGTAGGCTTAGCTTAAGAGGTTTAAAATGTGTGTGTGTGTTTTGGAAAAGTACGGAGGGGTCGGTGGGCTTCAAAAGTGCAACAAGAGTTTGGCTATGATGAAAGAAATCTATTCAACTAATATCGAAGCGAAGAGCCCCTTGTGTCCATCTAACAAGAGCCCCTTGTGTCCATCTAACAAGAGCGCCTCGAGTCCATCTAACAAGAGCCCCTTGTGTCCATCTAACAAGAGCCCCTTGTGTCCATCTAACAAGAGCCCCTCGTGTCCATCTAACAAGAGCCCCTCGTGTCCATCTAACAAGAGCCCCTTGTGTCCATCTAACAAGAGCCCCTCGTGTCCATCTAACAAGAGCCCCTTGTGTCCATCTAACAAGAGCCCCTTGTGTCCATCTAACAAGAGCCTCTTGTGTCCATCTAACAAGAGCCCCTTGTGTCCATCTAATAAGAGCCCCTCGTGTCCATCTAACAAGAGCCCCTCGTGTCCATCTAACAAAAGCCCCTCGTGTCCGTCTAACAAGAGCCCTTCGTGTCCATCTAACAAGAGCCCCTCGTGTCCAACAAGAGCCCCTCGTGTCCATCTAACAAGAGCCCCTCGTGTCCAACAAGAGCCCCTCGTGTCCATCTAACAAGAGACCCTCGTGTCCATCTAACAAGAGCCCCTCGTGTCCAACAAGAGCCCCTCGTGTCCATCTAACAAGAGCCCCTCGTGTCCAACAAGAGCCCCTTGTGTCCATCTAACAAGAGCCCCTCGTGTCCATCTAACAAGAGCCCCTCGTGTCCAACAAGAGCCCCTTGTGTCCATCTAACAAGAACCCCTCGTGTCCATCTAACAAAAGCCCCTCGTGTCCATCTAACAAAAGCCCCTCGTGTCCATCTAACAAGAGGGCCGCCTTTTGCGTTATTAAAACTGTTTCTAACCCTCTTTAAACAAATTTCCTAAGGCCAAAGTTTTATCTCCCTTGCCTGAAAGATGAATTGTACGTTTTCTCTTCTAGTACTTTCTTCAAACTGATCCTGAGTTGTAAGAAATCGATCATCGATCAAAACCCTCATTTCTCACAAATATATTAATGGTGTTTGATTGTCCAATATCTTAATTAAGCATTTTGATTGATCTTAGTGCCGAGGACCTATGAACTGAGAAGATTGAAATAGGCCATTACTATTTGCTCATTTAAAAAAGAAGTTTTATCCCATTAAACAATTTTACGTTTCTGATTGTTTTTTTTTTATGGCGCTTTCCATTCAAACGTAAACATAGTGGAGTGGAGATCGAATATTACCAACTCCAGTAAAGACAAAATTCCAAATAGTAAATGGATGCTTGGTCACGGACGTATTTTGCACCACTGACCTATAAATCCTGCACGTGACTCCACAATGAAGTAGAACTGTTGTTATAGTGATTTGAATATTTAATCTTAACAGCGTTAACGGCCTTGACCTGTGTTCCAAACTTCATTCATTAGTTTGTTGTCAATCAAAGTTCAAAATCAACATTAGCACAATTTTACGGAGTTCATTCTGAGCACAATATGATTTTTTTTTTCACTCTGAGAAAAGAGTTATATAGGCTACAAGTGTGTTCAATTCAAGAGATAGGATTCGGAAACAGCATAAACTAACACAAAGTGAGAATGGATTAAATTAGATTTAGAATTGGATAGAGAGTACAATAGATATGAAACATTGCAACGCAGGAACTGTGACAAAATCTGCCTCTCCAGAATTGATCTGTTTCAAACATAACTCTGGAGTAGAGAGGCAACAGGGCTAGAGGGTCAAAACCTCTCTTAGCGCCGTGGCAAGAAACTGCTTATCGGCTTAATGATATATATATATATGTATATATAGTTCGTCCATCGTGGTTCGATGATGACCCCTTTAGTCATTCAGGGGGCTGAGGACTTTGCACTGGGGTTTAAAGGGAAACTCCGATAGTTTTTCAAATTTTAGTTATTGACATATTTAAATTCTGCGTAAAAAGTTGTAATAGTAAACATTATATCATTTTTTATTTAAATGCTCGGAAAATTTTATATTTAATAAATTAGACAGAAAATTCTCCACGCCCCCAAAAAAACGGGGTTCTGCGAGATGTTTTTAGTTTTTAAAAACGTGACGTCACGAAGGTGCTGGCTAAATATAGATCTAAACCTATATAACAGATAAACTCTCTAGTCTAGATCTAGACCTATCGGATCGCATTTATTGTTACGCTTCACAAATAGATCTAGTCTCCACGTTGATTTATAATCGGTCATTGTTTATAAACCTCTATTTCTACTTGAAGAAAATTAAATATTGTTCTTCAGCTTGTTGCAGTAGTTCCAATCACAAAGATAAAATCAGCAAGTATGCTGATACAGAAATTAGTGTCTCTTTTCAATTTTCATTTGTTTCCAAGAGATGAAGTTTTAAAGGGAAAATGGGGAAAATTTATTCGCCTGAAGAGCAAATATTTTACAAAGGCATTAGCTAATTCCTGTTTATGCTCAAACCATTTTGAGAGAAGCTGTTTCAGCAACTTCACTGCTGTGGAAATGGGATTTAAAAAAAAAATTGAAGTTAATACCAGGTGCAGTACCAACAATACATTGGATTTCCAGGCCAAAGAATTCAATTAATGATACTACTGAGACATTTTAAACAACTGAAGTTCATAAATATAAATGAAATCAGATTTGTGAGCTAGAAATTTACTACGAATACTAGATCTACTATTAAATTTCTTATTTAATAAGTAGATCTATCGTCTACGAAACTCAATTCCAACTTTTTAACTTTTGACATTGGGGG
The DNA here is from genome assembly GCF_947242115.1 of Biomphalaria glabrata. NCBI lineage: Eukaryota > Metazoa > Mollusca > Gastropoda > Planorbidae > Biomphalaria > Biomphalaria glabrata. Next base: position 18,039,285 of record NC_074723.1, on the reverse strand, counting down.
TGTGTCTCGCCGGCTGAGCCAGCGTCAAGCTCTCTCATCACTTTTTCCATGTCAACCAATGTTAGGTCGAAACAGCACAAAAAAATCATAATTTTCTTACGGTCAAACATACAGTCATAATTTATACACCATTAGAAATTTCTTTTAAAGTATTTTAATGATGTAATAACGAAAAATTTTTTTTTTATCAAAGATAATTTCTTTTTCGCCTCCCTATCAATGAGTATCAATAGGATTTGAGTGCACCGTCGTGACGTCACACAGAAATTCAGTGAAAATCTGACTGTTTTGGATGCGCAGAAAAATTATGTCACAAAAACATCAATTACTAAGTTATTCTTGCAAATAAAAAAAAAAGAATAATATATTCATTATCTATAAATCAAAACACATATTATATCAAAAATTGTCAAAACCATCGGAGTTACCCTTTAATGCTATCTTCTACTAAGCTACTTGAATCAACATCGCTGAATCATCCATTGTATCAAGAGTCAGTAGAAACCATACATAATTTATCTAGAATATCATAGCTTGGAATGCATTTCCTTGACAAGATGGCTAACAAAATAAATTGATGGAGTATTGGTCTTAGAAAAAAAAAGTTCTTTGGTGTGACAGGGTAATTTTTCTGCTTTGTTTGTTGAACATTTTTCAGATGTTCAGAATTAAAGATTATAACATCCTAGCACAAACCTCCACTGGGCGGCGGATGGGGGGCTGCGGTGGTTAGGGTTATAGCCCGGAGCTCGGAACCATCAAGACCCTCTACTACACGACAACGCAGCTATCCATCATTACGTACGTTTAACAAATGAATTGCTTCCTTTAAAAACTATTTCAATCAGAGTAGAAATTAAATCCAACAAAGTCAAAGATCGCTAAATGAAAAATCAATTTCTAAATTAGAAAATAATATAACCAAAAAAAGATTTGAAAGAAAGCAAACGCTTAAAAGTATAAAAGTAAAAAAAAAACGTACAATCTCAGGCTTGCCGTCTGCTGATTTCTCTGTCTCCATCATGATCTTGATAAAACTCTGAACCATGAGTTCTTCCAGCTGCCTGTCGTCCATCTTCGTGTAGACACATGTGGATATAATGTCATCGAGCAAACAGACGCTTTACAAATCTTTGATTCTTCTTCTGAGTGACACGTGAAACTTTGGTCGAGTTAGAAAATAATACAACGAAATTTAGCCATTTCAACAGCTATCTTAAAATATGATTTTTTTTTTTCAGATAATCATTGAATGACGGAACACGTAATACTTCCAAACAGCACTGAATGATGTTGTTGTTGTTGTTGTTTTTTTGGCATTTCAAAATATCAACCGATGGTAGAAAATCTGGCAAATCGAACGCAAAAAAAGAATATGTGATATTTTTTTTACGACTGCGTTGATTCCAAAGTTTGACTTATCCATAAATGACCTTTGATCTTTCTCTACAACAATTGAAGTTTGAATGTGTTAATGTCGAAGAATACACATTTTTGAGAACCAAATGTTAAATTTTAATTCTGTATTGGAGAGTCCTTGTTGTTGAATCCAAGAAAGTTCATGTTTCGGCTTAATTTCTTTCAGTGTTCCAGCATACTTTAGTTTCTGTATAAAAACAAAACATCAATTATTCATTGGTCTGAAAATATGTTTTAAAATGGATGAGTTTAAAAGTGCACTTATTGATCAGAAAAGAATAGCAACAACAAACATTGCTATGGCTACATTATTTCTCACCATCTGAGATGACATGTCATAAACAATGTCACATAAACAGTTATTTACTACGTCACATAAACAAATAGTCAAGGAAAAAAAGTAACAACCAAAATAGAAAAATCATTTTCTAAGAGGAAGAACTCCGTACTTTCAAACTATATATCTCAATACCTTGGAGGTTATTCCTTTATTCAATGTCAAACAAATAGTTAATTACCTATAAGTATTTGACTACTTGGTTAATTTTTTAATTGATTCATGTTTTGTTACGTACAATAAATATTTTTTTTAAGTTTCAACTTCATCCAAGAATGGGTGTGGGAGAAATAGCCTGAATGATTATTTAATGAGTCCAAACCTTACATCTTTAGCCATATGTGTAAATACCGAAGGATTAATTTCCCTTCTTGGTGTTAAACAGAATGTTTAATTATCGGTAATTAATTTACAATTCGTTTTTTTTAATTGATTCATGTCTTTTCTATGCACATGAATAATTGAGCTATGTTTTAAGAATAGGTTTGGTAAAAATAACGTGATTTTTTGATTTTTTAAATCTACACTATAGAACTAAACTTGGACATACAAATAAAGATTGATAGTCGATTAGAAATAGCAGTTGAATAGCTAGCATAGAAGCCTCGTGTTCAAATCTCAATGGAGTTTATCATTCCTATTCGAGATTCAATGACGCTCTAAAGTCCAACCCAATTCTGACTACCATTTTCTAGAAAAGAATAGAATTTAAAATAGGCTATCCACTGCGACACAGTTGTAAAACAATTAAACAAAGTCTATTGCAATGGGTATATTCATATTCATCTGTTATTAAAGATCTTGTAGAATTGATTCTTTCTGAACGAAGAGCTTGTCAACATCTTTTATTAAGTTGACTGCTCAAACACTGACCTTAATTACTATTGACCTCATTACAATAGCATGTGGACAAAAAAGAGTCAATGTTGACTGTAGAGCCAATAGACAAATAAATTGATGTAAAGCTTGTATTAACATTAATATATAACAAAACATCACATGAAGACTTTTGCGTTTGTGCAAACATATATGACAAGTGACATTTTCTTTGTTTTTCTATGTTAGTTAAGTAAACATCGCTCTCAGACTTTGCGATCTATAGGGCAGGAGATGTAAAGGTCATCTCTTTCTGTGGCCGATGGTTAACGAGGGTGTCATGTGGCCATCGCAACTACCAACAGCCTTTACTTTTACCAACTAATGACAGGTACCCATTAAAGCTTGGCGGACTCAGAGGCACCCTCAAGATCCCGAAATTAAAAATCCCAGTATTTACCAAGATTCATACCGGATCATCCGGTTCGGAAGCCAAGCGCTTTACCACTCAGCCACCGGGCCTCCTATTTAGGCATCTAACCAAAAGGGAAAAGTTTCTTCCCTGAGGCCTTAAATGAGAGATTGGCGCTTTACAGAACAATGAAATCAAGTAGATAAACATCAGTGAGTCAAGGTTCACATTGAACTATATCTTCATAATTATCAGTTCTTGGAATACATATGAATATCAACAATGTCATTATAATAACATTAATAAATTTCCGTATTCTGTGGTATCATGTTGTTACTCAGACTAACAATACAACAAAATCGGTAACACTGGGAACAAGGTCTCTTGCTCAAGCTAATCCAGCATCACATATCCCACAGAATGTACAACTGGATAAAGGAATACCTAAATATTAGAAAAGCCTTAGTTTGCATGCAAGGACAAAGAAGCCACACAGTGGGTATAAAAAATGGCGTCCCCCAAGGAGGAGTCCTATCCCCAACACTTTTCCTAATATTCATAAACGATCTAAATCAAAACCTACAAAAAAAAAAGTTAAAAGCAGCATGTATGCAGATGACCTTGCCTTAATTAGCACCGAAGAATATGTAGGAACATCGAAATTTCGATTACAAGATGCTCTTGATAAACTCAATAATTGGTCCAAAGACTGGGGTATGTCCATTAACACAAAAAAGACAACATATACCATATTCTCACTGTCAACAAAACAACAAACAATAAAATTAACATTAGATAAGGAAGCTTTAGAAAAAAATGACAGCCCTACTTATCTTGGAGTCACCTATGACCCGAGACTAACCTGGAAAAACCAAATAGATAAAACACAGAGTAAAGGCATCCAGAGACTATCCCTCTTGAAAAGATTAGCTGGCACAGATTGGGGAGCTAATCACAACATCCTGAAAAAGACCTATACCAGTTATGTAAGACCTGTACTAGAATATGGTGCCTCAGCATGGGGCTCAGCAGCCCAAATCAACCTAAGAAAAATAGACAAGGTTCAAAATATTGGTCTAAGGATAATGACAGGAGCAATCAAAACAACACCCATAAGAGCTATGGAGAAAACCGCTGCCCTGATCTCTCTGGATGAAAGAAGAGAAATAAAAATCCTTTCCCAATTCACTAAATTGGAAACCTTGGAGAGGCACCCACTCAGAACAAAAATCCACAAAACTGGCACAAAAAACCGTCTCAAAAGGACCAATTTCATACAGGAATCTCTAAACCTAAAAAAGAAACACCAACTTGAAAAAATTACTCTGGAATCCTCGATACACTATAATGAATCTCCACCCTGGGACGAAAGCCCTCTTCCTACTATAAGGGACCATATTGAAAACATAAAAAGAAAATCTGATTACAGACCAACAGAGCTCAAGAAAATAGTGAACTGTTTTCTACATAACAATTACCCTAGTAATCAGTGGATCAGAGTTTACACGGATGGCTCATCCCATAAAGCCACCACAAATGGAGGAGCTGGAATACTTATCGAATGGCCAGATGGAGGAAAACTAGAAAAATCCTTTGCAACTGGAGATCTCTCTGACAGTCACAGAGCAGAAAGGGAAGCACTAGCACTAGCTGCTACCATGCTAGCAAATCATCCAAGTTCCCCTCACAGTCAGATTGTCTTTCTAACAGACGCGAAAACAACCCTCCAAAGCTTGCAAAACTCTGATTCCCCTTATATTAAAAACCTCAGAACAGCACTTTCAAAGCTCAACAACAATAGCAAAAAAACTGTTATTCAATGGATACCAGCTCACATACAACTAGCAGGAAATGAGAAGGCTGACACACTCGCCAAGAGTGGGAGAACAAACTCACAAGTAAACTCTGCACTCTATCCAGAAGAAATGAAGAAATTAATTGTAGATAAAATAAATGAGAAATGGACGAGCTCCCATCCAAATCACAAGAAAGATGACGCTTACTATAAGCTATCCCGACAAGACCAACGTCTAATCTTTCGACTCAGGACCGGACACAACAGAATGCGACAACACATGTTCCGGAAGCTCAAAATTGGAACCAGTGAAATCTGCCCATGTGGAGTATCACCAGAAAATGCCGACCACGTCCTCCAAAACTGCTCTCTCTACCAAGAGGCCCGTATAAGACATTGGCCCCAAATCCTCCCAATAGAAAGAAAACTATATGGAGAGCTCCCTGATTTGGAAACCACTGCGCAGTTCATCTCATGTATTGGTCTAGTCATATGAACACTCCAACATAACAATGAGAACGATGAAGAAGAAGGTAACACTTTGGACATGAGCACGTCTCTTCTTCTTGTATCGACAGAGATAGCGTTGTTGTTGTTGATATTTTCTGATACTCAGGCCGAAAATATTGAAACTGCCTGAGTCGACCACTTCGGGGGCCGATTTTGAGTTTGTGCTATCACACAATCTCTGTAACCTTGTGTCTATTTGGTTTTGTGTGATCCTTGTCTTATGTCTCCTTTGTGATGGTAAAATGTAAACGTCCTCCTTTAGTGTTTGCGAACAAAGCCCTGTCAATGTTTTAGCATGTTCATAGCTGCAGTATTGTTAAGATTATCAAATACCAATGTAAATACTGAACTAGAACAACTAAGCTTGCGTGTAAGCCTACGTCTTTTTACCATAATGCACCGGCAGCGTCGCTTTCCCCCCGTCAACCCTAAGTGTGGAACAATCAATCATTACTACAATCTCGGCCAATGCAAAAAAAAAATGTTGTTCTCTCTGATATTTGATTTACATTTCAATCATAGCACTGAATTACTTGCATGTGAAACTCAAGGAAAGTCATTATTCAAGTTGAACTGAAATTATGCACAGTTACCCTTGACTAGTCATAGTATTGTTAACTGAGGAGTAATGATGATCCTCATTGATTTTTTTTCAACGTATTGTCTCTTTGGAATTTCTATTTCTGGTGAAGTTAAACAAGCTCAGTCTAGTAAAAAGTACAATGTACAAAAGAGTTTAGAGAATGATCTTTCACTGAAATAGAAATATTTAAATTGATAGATTAGTTCTAGTTAAACCACATAATTAATTGGTTGAATACAAGTCTTTTCGGTCCTAAAAATGCTGGAGCAATGTCTCACTCCTACATACAGTCAGTTAATGCTTATTTGATTCGTCCTTTAGAAAGACGTGCTCATTGTTTTATTCGACAATTAATAACTCGTGATCAAGTCCATTGTTTTCTAATCCTTATTTATATTAGACTTCCACGTTTTTCACTAGAAATATGTTTGTCTATATAATCTAATATATAATGTAGAATGTAAGGAGTATGTATGTATGTTCCGCATAGAAATCAAAACGTCTGACCAATCTTGATAAAACTTGGCATAAATGTTCCTTTGTGTATTTTTACTATCCCTCCTACAACCGGGAGGCCCTAAAAATAAAAATACCTAAATTTATCTCTATTAAAGAAAAAACTTTTTTTTTTACAGATCGGGTAAACCCGTTTTCACAGTATTTTATAATTCATATCAATATGTCGGCTAAACCGGTAAACCCATTTTCACACTGTACTTTCATTTTCGTGGCTAAATTTTTTTTTTTTAATTTTAAGGGAATATTCGCCATTTTTGACATAGATGTATCTAAAACCAATCCAATAGATGAGTAGTACCCAAACTAAGGCCCGCAGGTCGCGGGTCTTATCCCGATAGTCATAAATTAAAATTAATAGCACTGGAGAAAAGAGAATATGTGTGTGTGTGGGCCGATAGTCATAAATTAAAATTAATAGCACTAGAGAAAAGAGAATATGTGTGTGGGGGGGGGGCACTTCTTCGTAATTGTTGTGGAACTCAAGACCTATGGAAACGTGCCTCCATCTGTCTGTCTAAACAAACTTTTGTCTGGGAAAGATCCAAGCAGATATAAATTATTGCATCTCTATTACCGATGGCTCGTATCGCAAGAAGCTCGGGTTAAAAGCGAGGCCAAATGTTGAGCACACCGGGAAAACTCCCCCCATAAAAAAAAAAACGGCCGCCTTGAGAGACGTGTCTGGAAAGTGAAATGTTTATTGGGGCTTTTTTCCATCGCCGCCAATGCAATGGACACGATTAGGGTACCTTTATTTTTAAGTTTGAGTTCTGATCAAGTCAAGAAATACAATAGTTTATTGTTTAACTTGAGCAAAACAGCTTGCCACAAGGTATTACAATATTATGAAACCGTGTCGTAACAGCCCACTTTAATTATCAACTTATTTCAGATAAATTCACGTTTTGGATATATTATCTTATATCATCTTATATATTGTCTTATTGTAATATTACATTCAAACTAGATTATACAATAATTTGCTTCCTTGCTGCCTGATATTAAACTAAATGGCTGCCTGGTCGTGCGGTATGCGCGTCGGACTGTCGTTCTGTCTTATTGCTGGTCCCAAGTTCATCCCCCGTCGTCCTGCGGAAGATTTGACTAGGAAATAAATTATCTTCAACTCTGAAGAAACATCCGAAACATGTAAAATATTTTAAAACAAACATTGCTGGATGAATTGTCAAATTGGTTAATCATTGTGCTGCTCACATGATTCCCAAGTCAACTTTTGTTCGCTGAAATAAGCAAACACTACATTCATCTGATTCTGAACTACATCTATACTTTTTATTACTTACATATAGCATTTGAAAAATTACAAAAAATATCCTAGTAAATTTGGGTGCCAAAAAAAAAGTTAAACTCCAAACTAAGTGTCTTGGAGCGCGGAATTTTAGTGTATGCTTTTAATTAACACGGCAATTTATGCCATGAAGAAAATGGTCTTGCTTAAAAAGGTTTTGGAATTTCCACAGATGCCAGTACATCAAAGTAACTCAATCAAAGATGAAGGGAAATCGAAGCTTTCACTTTCTAGGTATCTCGAGGGAGATCAAGCCAGCATGTAACTATTGTTAAGCCGCTTTCTAAGCACCCGATTTCCAGAAATGGACTTGTAGTGTTATGGCAGAGTGGAATAGGAATTATAGATAAGAAAATGATTTTAAAAATTATATAACGTTTATACTTCATTCTCTACGTCGCTTGCATAGATCATTTTAAAAATTAGATGGTTCACTTTCGGAAAAGAAAAAAGTAGCCGTTGCATCAGAACTTTGAATGATCTAAAATATCATGATGTCCGATTTTCATTCTCTCTTCTAGTTTCTGAGATCTAAACGGGACGGACGGACAGACGGACGGACAGACAGACCACACAAAACTAATAGCGTTTTTTTCCCTTTCGGGGGCCGCTAAAAAGTAGTCTCAAATGAAATCTCTTCCGTCTGAGTTCATTGTTAGCCTACATCTACGTCACATGTAGGAGACAACAAATGTCAAGTTCTTGTCAGTCAATCCTACTGAACTATTCATGATATCACTACAATCGCTGAAGCACTACGGCCGATTGGGTTATTATGTTCACGACTCTTTCTGAATATTTAACTTTGGTGTTTGGACTCCCATTAGATCTACTAGGATGTGGTGATGGTTTGATCAATAACTAGTTCGCTCTTATTCAAAAAAAATCAACCGTGACTAATGACAAGTTCAGGAGCATGTCCTGGAGAAGGTTCATAAATATTCATTAGTCCTATAAAAACATAAAAAACTGTCAGGAGCGGACTGGCTATATGGGTATTCGGGCAAGTGTTCGGTGGGCCGGTAGGGCCACCAAAAGGGCTGCATGAATGCCAGAAAAAAAAAATTAGATTTATAATATTCTCTTTAAGAGTAAAAAAAAATTGAGCATCGTGATTTAAAAAACAAACATCTTTTACGCTTGTAAATCTAATACTAATCTAAAGCATTGCATATTCGTATATAGTGCTTCTAGTAGACGTCAATTCCGTTTACACACTAAACTTGTCTAAATGAAAAACAAGAAGCTTAAGCCTTTAATTCTAATAGAGATCGACGTTAGTGTAACTATATTGTAATGAATCTATAAAGGGACCAACAACGTTCCAAGTCCTATAGATGACATGTCCAGTCACATACGAGTTCTTATGTTTAGTTCGAGTTGTCGCATGATCTTGAGTTGGCCCCGCTACGAAGTCCTTCACAAATCACAATTATTATCTTGAACAGTGTAGAAATATGTTTATTGGAATCAAAATGTAAACGAATCAAAAAGAAGGAGCAGAAAATAAGATAAAAAGCAACTATTGCAGGAATCCTGTGCAAAGACAAAGTAGTAAAATTATTAATGTTTTCTCACAAGCTCTTGAGATTCACCTACCTTATAATGACACTTTTATGAATGAACAGGCTCAACGCCTTAAGACGGCAAAGATATACATATAAGTCGAAATACAAAGAGGCTTTGCTAAAATATAAAACAATTTTGACAGAATTTGTTAACTGAACTGAACTTGTAGACTTTAATTTTCTATTGTGTGTATAGCCAGCTCTAAAATGCAGACAGACAAACTAGGTTTCCAAGTTATTGATAAAGCAGTTAGTATATGACCCTGTCAATAAAGTCACCTTTCAGACCTTGCGTTAAAGTCATCTGTTTCTTTGGCCAATGTGTAACAAGCAGGGTGTCATGTGTCCAGCACAACGACCAATTGTATTTACTTTCTTCAAGTACCCGTTAGAGATAGGTGGACTGAGGAGCGCCCAAGAAATCAAGAAATTCAAAATCCCATTCTTCATCGAGAATCGAACCCAGGACGCCAGGTTTCTAACGCTTAACCACTCAGTCACCGCTCCCCATGACCTTGTGAGATGGGCAGTTAAATAATGGAGGATGAAGAGTTGTATTTGTAAATTTAAGTCCATATGCCTGATAAAATAGCGAGGAGTGAACCTGAATCATAAACAATGTGTTCGTTGGTGGAGGATCTTCAGATGCCTTGAAAGTGAATGCCAAGTACAGGTGTATGTTAATGTATACGGTAGTAAGAATTTGTTCCAATTTAGAGATTCCCCATTTCGAGTGTTATACTTTATTCATTTAGAAATAGAGCTTCTCTGGTAGTTTCAAAATAATCTAATAAATTATTCATATAGCTAACTACTTTCGATACATTATTAAACTGTACACATTGATTTTGAGGATATGCCATCATATGGCATACAATTTGTGGGCCGGATCGTATAGAAATGCCTGGGCCGATTTAGACACACAGTCCGTCCCTGATTTAAACTGTTGTGTAACTTGAAGAGAACAAAAATAAACAATAAGAGAAATTAGAAATAATGAATAGCAAGGGAGAGAAAGTATAATAATGAATAGCATTTAAAACCAGTCTGGAAATCTTTCCACATTTCTAAGAAAACAAAAATAAGAATATTTAACTGTCGTTTCTAGGTATTCCAAATTTATGGGTCTGAAACATGGAGAACAAGACCTTCATCAACAGATATTTGAGAAAATTCTTGAAAATACACTGGTATGACAAAGTAGAAAACACCAAGCTCTGAGAGATATACGAACAGAGAACTAGAGAGGTGAAGATCTTTGAAAGAAAGTGGGGATGGATTGACCACACCCTGAGAAAAGATGCCAACAACAGAGAGGAACCGCCAGGGCACAAGACGCAGAGGAAGACCAAAAAAAAACAACAAAAGACCTGCGACGCAGTGTACTGGATGAAGCTGAGAGGACTGTAAAGAGCTGGGAAGACATTACAAGACTAGCAAGAGACCGTGGCGAGTGGCTTGTTTTTACAGAGGCCGTATTGTCCTTGTGGATCACAAAGGACAGATGATCTTGATGATGATGATGATGATAATGATGATGATGATAGTTATGCTAAATGCATCATGATTATGAAGCTGCATTGGACAATGTTTGTCTTGGACACAATTATTTCTTCACTGTTTTTAGTCCACTGATTTTTAATGACTTTATTTGTAGTTAATACTGTCCACACACTGGTCCCAATAGAAACTGACCAAAGAGCTTAAACAAGCAAAACAAAAACAAAAAACTTTAAAAAAAAAACAAAGCTTATCGAAGGGAAAGAACCGCTAATTACTGCCATTTATCTTAAAATGGCAGGGTTTAGTTCCCTTTCTGCATATAAAACAAATTTAATTAATTCGTACTAATTAATTACCTAATTGGTTAATTTTTGGATTGATTCGTGTATTGTCAACAAATATGAATAAATTAATAATTATGCACAATTTCAACTTGATCTGAGAATGAGAAGTGGGAGAAAAAAAACGTGTCAAAACGTAATAAGGGGATTAAATCCATAAATACATTCACATCTCTCATTTAGTAGCAGTTTCGATATCAAACAAAATAATTAATCATCAATAGTTTATTAACTAATTGTTTAATTTTTTTATTGATTCGTGTCTTGTCAGGTACAATGAATAATTGTGCAAAGTTTTAACTTGATTTGAGAATTGGAAATGGGAGAAAAAATATGTTCAAACTTTTTACCAGACAGACAGAGTCAGTTGATATAAGCTTTGTAAAAAATATATGTAGATAATATTAAATATACTAGTTTTCTAACCCTCTGGACCCTCATTGCAGTTACCTCCTAATTCCCTGAGCTCCTACTGCCATTCTCAGGTAAGGTGTGTTAGACCGATATATTGGACTGGCCGATTCAAAAAAATATGTTCTTGTTCCTAATGAAATTATTCGATTATATACTTCAGCCATTTTGATCTATTATCTATATTTCTCTTTCCGCTATGGTAAGACATTTCCTCACAGCATTTATCTACATAGTATATGAGCGCAACGCAATAGTCAAATATTAATCTCTTTATACAAGATAATTCTCTGTAAGCCTGTGTCTAATTCATTTCATTATAAACCTACTTGTATTTTGAGAAATGTTTTTGTAAGGTTAAAAAAAATGACTGATTTATCATTTTAAAATGGAAATTTAGATTTATAGCAATCATTGCCTTCGGAACAGAACCAAAGAACCAAATAAATTTCATACCTGATGATCTTTATTCATATTACTCGACTGGGGCATAGAAAGCTTATTGATTTAGTGTGTCAACAGGGGAATAACTCTTTTAAATGTTTTAAAGCCAATGTTAAAGCAAGTTTTTCGGGCCGTTTTTTTTTTTTTATATAACTTCTTTCCTATTTTTTACACACTGAGTTACTAGCATAATTTAATATCACAGGCGAAATGAGATCTGCCGAGCTAACCAAATTACTAATAACATCTGGATATTTATATTCTTAATTTCGAATAGTTTCTAGGTTTCATTAATATAGTATGACGTGGTAATCATGAACGAAGTTTCCTCCATTCTCTTGAAGAGTATATCATTTCTTTTCTAATAATGGACCTCATTCACCAATCGTAATCAAACAACATTTAGCCACGTGATTCTATCTCTTCTATACAAATTACGTAATACACAATGGCTATCGTGTGACAGTTTTTTTTCCGTTGTTTTATCAGTATTATCACCTGGCTAAATGTTTGTTTACGATTGGTGAATGAGGTCCATTATAAAAACAGAAGATTAGCAGATATATGCTATGACTAATTCCTCTTTGACCCCATTAAACTTGATACTTAATTAATCAGACCATTATATATGGGATGCATTTATTTTGTTCCTAGTAACCAACTGGTCATCGGGCGTAGCCGGTGTTTACTGCTAGAACCACATATTGAAAAACAATTTCAATTTAGATCTTAGCTTCAAAATACAGCCTTATGTGTATTCATCTACAGGACGGTGCTGATAGTAAAAGTTTAGTCATAAAAATTTAGTAATTTACATATGGTTATTTATCACAAAAATGAAACTTCGCGAATTTTAGGCAGTAAAAAAAAAACGGTGTGGAAAATAGAAACCAGCAGTTTAGAAACAAGGGAATGATATCAATATAGCTGTCTGTTGCTTTGAGAAACTACACTGTCGTTCAGTTTTCTGGTAGCAATTCTAGTCTAGTAAACAGTTAACTCTATCAGTTATAAAATTCAGAGTTAAAATATAAGCATCTGTAATGTTAGTCACGTTATTAAAAGAATCATTACTCATGCTGTGTAGTCCTACATATTCATCTCGAAAATTCAAAATTTGGTCTTTCACCAAAAAAAGGTTATTTGTTTGTATGTTATCTTATCATTTGTCACAAATACAGGCGTTACCCTTGAATAGAATATTAGTACGTCCTACGCGCATCCCTAGGGCCAATCTAGTCATGCATATTAATCAATGACTTAAACTCTGCTATGTTTTCCTGGCTGATTCAGGCAACCCACTCCATGCTCGAATGGCAATAGGGAAGAAGGAGCACTTGTACGATTTTGCCCTACCCTACCATATTGAATAAGAAATTTGCCTTTCCCTTTGTGTCCTTCGGAGGCGCGGTGGCTAAGAGGTAAAGCGCTTGGCTTCTGAACCGGTGGTTTCGGTTTCAAATCCTGGTAAAGACTGGGATTTTTAATTTCGGGATCTTTGGACGCATCTGAGTTCACCCAGCTCTAATGGGTACCTGACATTAGTTGGGGAAAAGTAAAGGTTGGTGGTTGTGTTCGCCACATGACACCCTCATTAACCGTAGGCCACAAAAACAGATGACTTTACATCATCTGCCCTATAGACCACAAGGTCTGAAAGAGGAACTTTTTTTGTGTCCTTCTGAGTATTTTATAAGGTTTTGTTTTTGTATTTCAAATTATTGTTCAGTGTTTTATGTATTATTGCTTCTCCTAGAGCTGATGAGGGCTCCAATCGGTCGTTAGTCATGAGCCCAAACGCAATGAATCCCAAGCGCATTGGTTGCTACGCCACCGGCTATGGCCCCAAATGTTCGTGGGCCCGTGTTCATTAAACCCCCTCGTGCTATGGATGCTACGCCACTGCTCCAATAGCTAACTTTGGTATTACATTATTAATCATATAGGTCCACACCTGTCATAGAACTGTAATACATTCACAATGTTTGTAGGCCTATATACTAATGTGCGCACGCCCATATACAAATACTCCAGCATTTGGCTGCTAATTATTTTTGCATCTTGAAATGATCCCCTAGCAGTAGTAACTAATGTCACGAGGCTAGCCTTTTCATTATGTTTATCAAATAGCCTTCTGTGTATATGTGTTATCATTGGAAACGGCATGACTCTTCAGTATTAAAGAAATGAAAGTTGAAATCAACGAAATATTCAGTCGATATGAATCTGAAAAACGTGTTATCTGCGTTAAAAACAGACTTAGATATCCAACATATTTCTATTACTACATAAATGATTTCACATCGCATGCAATACCAATAAAATGTACATAGTTAGGTTAGTATGTGTAAAAAAAATAAGTTTATAAATGGTCAATTCATTACTGACCACCAGTCGCTCTGACAAAAAGTCATTTCAAAAGGTATAATATATAATTTAAGGTTGGCCTATTATGTATTGTATGTTATTTTAAAAACACTAAACATAAATCTTTTATATACAATGTATGGCCTATATACTGGTAAAATTTAATTTTAATTAAATTTATTGTTTAAAAAAACCTACCGAAACAAATATCACTAATATAGTTAATGATTTATCCTGACTGTATTAAGGTCCGTATCATAGAACGATATATCTGAACTAAGAACTTATGGATCTTTTTTTTTTAAAGTCCTCAACACAGTATTCAAAATATAACACCCACCAACACTTCAGCACACACACACACACAGAAAATATCGGAACCTCCAAAGAGATTCAACTCTAGCGATCCAATAATAAAGAAATCGAAATAAAAAAAAAGTTTCATTGATCCTGCTGACAAAATGATCATCTCCGCCCCTCACCCCCCTTTCACCCAAGTAAATATCTTCCTATCAACTTCATTACACTGAGTGGAAAGTCGTTTGACTCAAAGGCTATTGATAAGAAGAGTACAGAGAGAAAGAAGGTTGGCCAGAGAAGAGGAGGGGGGCCCATTCCGAAACGTTGCTGGAGCAGATCTCTCAGGGTTTTGTTGTCTCTTGGAGAGAATGGTGGAGATCAAACTAGTTTAGCCATGTAGCGGCGGTAATACATTTAATTTGTATGTCGTAGGACTATAGCTTCCCTCCCTTTTCTCTTCACTAACAGTGAACAATATTTTGTAATATCTTTTATCGTTTTGATCATATTTGATCAGTTATTATTGTTAAGAGGGTTTATTGAAATGAAATCCACACTGCCTACCTCTAGTTCCAGGCTAGACACGTCAATAAATAGATCTCGTTTCAGAATAGGCAGTTGTCAGCCAAACGAATGTAGTTACCTCCAGTGTTTAAAATATCTCTAATAAATTCAAATTACAAAACTACCTTGATATATGAAAATCATCTGATCTAATCTCTCCCTTGACTTTCGTCGAAGGGGTGCTGTGCGTTTATAAACTAGAGATAAAACACTAAAGTGTGAAGGCTCAAATAGCCTACTTCTTTTGAGTAAGAAGGCATTCCTCAGAGATCGAACCCTGGTAGGACCTGCAATGAAATACTTGGTTAAGAATGCGAAAACAAAAAATAGCTGGTCAACGTACCATTGAAGACTCTAAGGTAACAATATATTAATAGATTGTTTCTTCATGGCACTATGAGCAATGTTGTCCAACGAACAATGTGACCAAGTCAGTAAAACCTACGGGTGATGGCGTATATTGTGAAGGTAGGCTCAAGGGTTGGTGGGGGGGGGGGAGAGAGAATGACAGTTTGAATCAATTATTGATTTATCATTATCGATTGTTGACTGTTTGGAAGAATAGAAAAAAAAAACTATCACTTTATTACTTTCCCTCTCTAAGCTGTATGTAGTCCAAAGTGTGTGTGTGTGACTTAGGATGTACAACTGATGCAAGCTTTTATTTTCCTCTTGATTCCCTTGATTTTCCTTGACTCTCTCTCTCTCTCTCTCTCTCTCTTTCTCTCTCTCTCTCGATTTCAAAAGAGTGTTAATAATTTAAATTGAGCGTTAGTGTCGCAGAAATAAATAATGAAATGATAAAAACATTTTACATTAATGGCGATGAAGTTTGCTTCACATAAATAAAAGCTTATCTTCGAGTCCGACGATTAATGAGGAATGCAGCATTTCCCGTGGCTACGCTGCCCCACCTGCGACCTACATATTTTGCCACAACCAGTGCAGACATAACCATTTCCCGCCGGTTGTTAATTAAATTTTCTTTTCGCCGTCGAACTCTGTCCGATTTTCTTTTTGCCTCAAGTGTGTATTCCGCGGCCTTTGTTAGTGATCTCCAGCTGTCTCGTTCCGAAGCCGCCTGCAGTCAGGTGCTCTCTTCTGTGTCAGTTAAAGCAAGTTGGTGCCTAAGCTGATCTTTAAAGCGTTTCCGTGGGTCGCCTCTGTTACGTCGACCACCCTTCGCTCATCAAAAAAGGACTGTTTTTTGCATACGTTCGTAACTGTCGGACCATAAGAAGTCCCTCTATACTGCCTATACCGACGTTTGCAAGGGCATTGCTATTTGTAATGTGGCCTTGATGTCCATGATGGAGCGCAAGCATCTTTGGTGAAAGCGTTCGAGAAGTATGAGTTGCTTTCTGTATAGCACCCATGTCTCAGATCAATATAGAAGGATTGAGAGAACAAATGCATAGTAGACATTGATTTTTGTAGGCAGGCGGAGCAAATTATTACGCCAAACCCCCGCCTGGAGGCGTCCAAAAGCACTACAGGTCCTGGCCAGACGATTATCATCTTCCTTTTAAAGCGATGCGTTATTTGACACTATGCTTCCTAGATATGTGAAATGGTTTCCATCCATTAATCCCAGTGGCGCTCCAGCCCATGGAGGGCTCTGGCCTGCTTCAGCACATCCCTCCATTTAGATTTATCCTGGGCCTTTCGTCTACACGCCCGAACCCCAAGTTGTTGTAGATCTGCCTCTACATCATCAATCCAACGCATTCGGGATCTGCCTTTGGGTCTTTATCTAATTGATATATCTCATGGTTATAGTGCTTGCCTCTCCCATGTGTGAGGATAGCCGAAGCCATATATTTAGTGTAATAAAGAATTTAATGCACATTAAATCGACACGACCTGGTTTGAAACATGTAGGCCTATTGTAACTCACAGATATTAAATTAGATAATATATTCGAGTGAAAAAAACATGTCATTTCCTATAAAGTTCTATTATTAAACAACAAAGATGACAATGTAGAGGATCATTGACGCGATGACCGTTCTAGTACTTTCGTATGATCCTCTCAATACACCTGTTGACACGAAGACGGAGTTGGTCCTGATGACCTACATTTACAGACCTGGCAAGTGGCAATCCTGTCTAGTGGCACTCAGGTGTGGGTCTATGTGTGTTTGAGAGTATATAGAACATGTTCCGATAAACTTTCAATCTCATCGATTGATCAAACACGATTTTAGATTCTCAAACGAGTCGACACGACCTACCCGCCCCATGGTAAGAATAGTTTGAAACATGTATTGTAACTCGCAGGTAGGCCTATCTGTGAAATGTATCTTCTTTAACAAATTACAGACATTCGTTCAAAAGAGGAGATATTTATGTCCTACGTGAGTCTGTGTGTTAATCTAGTCATGCACGTTAAATATAGACTTAAACTCAGCTAAGTGATTTCTTTTTCTGGCTGATTCAGGCAACCCATTCCATGCTGTAGCTGCGATAGAGAGGAAGGAGCACTTTTACACATTTGTTCTAGCAAGAAATATGTCTTAATCTTTTAGTCTACTGAGTATTATATTTGGTTTTATTTTCGTATTTTTAAGTAATGGTTCTTGAGTCAAGATACTAAATGGAACTCCGAATGTACCCAATGTGTAGCTTGTGAGAAGCACTGAAGTTTTGCTAAACGAAATCTTTTTTTATGTATGTGGTTCCATTTCACTGCATGGCCTGACGTGTATGCTGAGGTGTTCGGTCTGACTTGTTGTTATATATAATATATATATATATATACATGCCTACATATAATGAGTCTATGGCGCAAGCGGCATAAGTTAAGAAGTTAATATTAATGCCAAGTCATGGTTCATTTATTACACGTCCCGTCTGAGTTTTTTGTTCTTACACATACCAAAGTCTAGATTATTTTGTTAGATATGTCTCATTGCAGAGAATGTACTGAGTGTAGGCCTACAACAATACAGTAGAGAAAGAGAAGGCAAGAGAGAGAGAGAAAGGTAGCCTATGGGTTACGTGAGTCTAGAGACAGACTTTCACAGACTAAGACATATAATGTGCGAGAGATGACGAACCCACAGCAGACTTTCACAGACTAAGACATATAATGTGCGAGAGATGAGGAACCCACAGCAGACTTTCACAGACAGACATATAATGTGCGAGAGATGACGAACCCATAGCTATCATTATTTTGTGATCTTGGTTTCATTAAGCCCTTACCAATCTCCTTTTACCTTTACTATCAAATTTAATAAAACAATTTTTTCTTTATCTTTACTATCACGGTGCTAAGATCTTAATAAAAAGCAAAATAAACGAAAATAAAAATCTTAACATCTTGACCACTAGATTTAACTTCTCCAATTGGTTACAACATAAGACATAAATATGAAATATAAATCAAAACTTGAGAAGAAGGGTGTTACTTTTGCATAGTTTGTATTATAAATTTGTATCACATAATCAACAAATAATATACATAGATGGTCAACTTCTCAACTTAGCATTGTAGCCCATGATTCAAACAAAACAATAAAAAAAAAACACCAAAAAATATTATATTAGAAACTACACTTACTATCTACCAAAAGTAACTAAGGAAAGTATTTCACCACAAACCTCATGTATCATAGTTCAGTATTATACTAAAATAATCAGTTTAATATCAACACATAATTGTCAGTGTACTATTAAAGAGTTATCAATCTAATATGATACAAAGTGTGAGTCAGTCTAATATGAAACAAAGGTCTCAGTTTAATACAAAGTTGACAGTCAGAAGAGGAAATAAAAAAAAAACAAAGATATTCAAGATAAATCAGGTGAGGGTTTTATGAGATGAATAGGAAACTCAATAGGCAGGTACATGGGGTATCTTACATTAGTAATAGAACTACAGCACAAATCTTCTTTACATTACAAACAGATTACTTGGTCTTTTTCAAGCAATGGAATGATCCAGTAGAAATAAGAAAGCACCAAAGTAACGTAGCCACTATGAGTGTAACACTTAATGTAAACCACCATTGTTACACAGACAAACATATAGGCAAGGAGAAGACATGGTCCAAGACAATGAATCATATGACACAATATCATAGTTATATAGTTGGGGTCACCAATATGGCCAAGACAATGTGTACAAGTGACATCAGGACTAGATACAAAATGGCTGGAAGATAAACTGAAGTAATGACAAGAACATTGACAATAAAAAGTATACAAGTTACCAAATCACAATATAACATTCAGATCATTGTATTAAAAGTTGTTTCAAATGATTTAATGAAGATAGATATTTTTAAGAAATAATAATACAATGAATTGTTAACTTTTATTTAACACTATACATTCATATACCAGTAAGTTAAATGTAATTTTAATTTCATTTTACAGAAAAAAAACAACTACACATATAAGTCTAAATGTAATTCCATTAAAACAGGCTTGCATCGATTTTCAGTTACCAAGTCTAGACCTAACATTTGAGAAATAATATCTATCATAGTATCAGTTGACCAAACCAATTCAATCTCTAAAAAGTGCTAGCTGTGCTTCTCTTTTACTCTCAGCAATCAATACCAATGGGACAGAATTCTATGAGGTAATTTAAACAAATCTACAGATTTCATAAATTCTTAACATGTTTTATTTTGCCATTATTAGAGAGTTAAGCAAATATAGATTTGGTTTAAGTTTAGGATTCTTTATAGCATAATAATAATAAGGGCAGTACTGCTGCAGACCTGCCACATCACTAGAAAATTCTTCAGTGGACACTGATAAAGGGACTAAATGAACTTTGTTTCTATCTAATTAAACTCGACCCTGGCAGCACCAGAGAATGAATACTCATTTGTTTCTAACATAATAATAATAACAGCAATAATAATAATAATGGCAATATCTTCGATTCTGAAGATCAAGAAGAAGTGCAATGTTTCACATGGCCTATAAACCCAGTTGCGACCTGCATATTTTTTCACATCTGATGCAGACTAAACCATTTTTCTCGGGGGGAGGAGGGAGGGGGTGTCTTTTTTTAGTTTTCTTTACATCTTCTGTGCCTGTCTTCTACAAGGGATTTTCTTTGGGCTTCAAATGTGTGTCCCACGCCTTCAGGAGAGCTCTCCAACTGTCTTTTTATAGCATACAAAAAAACAAAGACACGCTTTTAAACATATATTGGTCCAACACTGATCCAGTTGCTTTGACAACTGACAGGAATTTATTGGACAGCATTAAATTAAAACTTAACATTATTTTTCTTTTTATCTCAAAACTTTAGATGCCAAGGACAGTTCTATGCTTAGGTGATGACAAAGGATCCTAGCCTCCTGCAAGATGGCCTCAGCAAGGATGACACGCTATCAAAAAAGCTGAATAAGTATGACCATAATTATTGCATTCCCAAGATTATTCAACTAGCCTAGCCATTCAAACAACAATGTGACAAACATAAGATTTTAATACTGTATGTTTCATTGTGACAAGTAATGTAATTATAAATATATGACTATAAAAATAAATTATTCGACACATTCTTTTCTGCTGCATGTTTAACATGTTTCAAGATTATGTAAAAGCTTATGTAAAAAATAAGAAAACAAAAAACTTGAAAACATTGCAACAGATATTTATGAAGTATATGACTTGCTAAAGAAATAAAATAAAGCAATAATATTTTGGAAATATGACATCAAAGTCTAAACAATTAGCAACAAGTGTACAAGTTGCATAAACATTTTTTTTTGTTGAACCTTTCAATTATACTAAACTAACACTCATAACAAGCCAAATACTGGTAGAATAAATAGTTCTGTTGAAAATCAATTTTTTTATTTACAGCACAAGTATTGGTATGATGCATACAAAGAGGGCCTCCTAATAAACAATAAAATAAAGTAAAAACATCCAAGAAAATAAATAAAACATTGACGGGTGGCAGAATGTAACATGTGCGAGGATCACAAAAGTTTAACAAAAACATTTTTTTCTCTTTTAGAAAACAGAAAATGAGACTAAAAAAGTGTAAGTAGGGCTCAGAGCTCAACAACCAGTAAACAGGTCGGACAATCTAAGCAGAAAAATATTTAAAAATATATTTTTAAAAAAGATTTAAAAAATAAAGGTAAGAGTAAAGTGAACCAGCCACCTCTTAGATCAATCAAAAAATAATATATCACTTTTAGCTTAAGAGATGGACAGTATACGCTTTCACATTTTCAGGAGTAATTCTGGTAAATTAAGAAGAAGTTTTAGTATTTGAGTAGATAGGAAGATATAATAATTAAGTAAATACATTATCAAAAATACAATAAATCAAAGTGAAAGTAACTCAGCTGATGTTAGGACACAAATATTTGTAAAATACCACTGACTCAATGATTGATCATAAAATCTCTTTTAACTGTCAGACATATCCGCATGGAATTTTATACACAGGTTCCTTTTACCTTCTAGATGCTTACTAAGAACAGGATTAGACGGATTCACTACTTGACGACTGCTATTCACGAAAAACCGCAAGCTTTCTTTCAAACTTTTTAATTTTATTTACAGTATTCCCCCAAAAGGCCACAATCTATTTATAAAGCATTTAAAAAGATAGTCCAAAAATAGAACTTCCTGTATATTATTCCTTTTGCCCTAAGTAAATTTTTAAAACTTGCCTTATGTCAATTCCGCTTCCCTTTAGATCAGGGGTTCTCAACCTGTGGGTCGCGACCCCTTTGGGGGTTGATTGACAATTTGCCAGATGTCGTCTAAGACCATCGAAAATATGGATTGATATTGTGCATTCTTCTATTGCTGTATGTGTGTGTGTGTGGAGGGGGGTCGCATCAGAGTGGGGGATTGTAAAAGGGGTCGCCGAGCTTAAAAGGTTGAGAACCGCTGCTTTAGACCTTGACTTAATGAAATAAAAAAAAAACTAATCCTAATAGCATAAAAAAAGATAAGTCTAGATCTATTGTCATTTTGCTACATTCAAAAGGGGTATAAAGAAAACACAAAACAATAAAACCAAATTGATATTTCTTTTCAATTGGAGAACTCAATACCAAAAAAATTGAAGAGTTGGGAACGGATATGTAGCAATCAATTTGGGCCTTCAGAAAATGCATTTGAATAGTGGATGCTTAAAACGTTGTCATAGTAATAAGCATGGGCCAAACAGTGTGAAAGTAGTTGTCTGTGTGAGTGTCACTGTGTGTGTATGGGATGTCATGGTATAAATAAAATATAGTTTGAATGGAGAAGCCGAAGAAAAGTCAGAGGACTAACTTTTTTGTTGTTGGCAGGATTGGGGGGGGGGGGAAATAAGTAAAAGTGATATAATGCATTAGTGCATTATGAAGCAAGTCTTTCCAAATCAAGTCAAAAGCAAACAAGAGAGAGAGAGAGAAGGAAAAAGAGAGCAGCCATGAAATTTAACTGTAACAGATACACACTAATTCATGAACTATGTTAGGATGATTGATTGAAAAAAAAACAGGAGGGGTCCTTGGCAAAGTCAACAATAAATAGCCTGGGAACACATCAACAGGCAAAGCTGGTGGGTCATGCGAGATATATGAAATTGTCCATTTCAGATAATTAGATCATTTGGGATCACTTCCCTTATCTGGCTTAGAAGAACATGACCTGTGTTACAAGATAGTTTAAATATTATCTGGCTTAGAAGAACATGACCTGTGTTACAAGATAGTTTAAATATATGTCCACATAAGTGTCTAGTCAGATTAACAAATGGTCTGATAAGGAATATATGAATATATATAAATTCACATATATAAATTCACCCATTTGAAATTCCTTCATAAAATTTAGAACATGTTAAGCTCAATTTATTGCTTTTAGTTACAGAGCTAATTTACTTTGTGCTATATTTTGAGTTGATCAATTTGTGACTGGTTAGCAAAGGTTATTATAAATTAACAATGTTTAAGTATTTTAGAAAATATCATGAAATGAAAAACTAAAGACTAAACTGTATAAATAAAAACACAAATGGATGATGGAAGACTGAAAATAGCAAAATAGCCAGCACAAGTTGTCTGAGACAATGACAATAATATAACCACATTTATATGTACATTTATATGTATATGTTTCATCTGTTCCATATTTGCTGGTTATCTGCCAACATAAGGAATAAGTTCAAAGATTAAGCATAAGTGCAGTATTTCACATGACTTCACAGACCTAGTAGAACATGCATAGTTTGCAACATTTGATGCACAAAGCCAACAAACAACAATAACAACAACAAAATTTCATGGGTATTCAAAGTTTCAAGAGAAGAACATTTCTGAAGTTTCAAAAACGTAGGACAGCATTGATTTCTTAGACCTTTACTTTGTCCTTCACATTTCTTAAACCATCAACAGTTCTATTCAATGCTTTGTACAGAGAGGAATGGAGAAAGATGTTGACGAATCTTGCTTGATGCCTGAACGGTCTAACAGACTAAGGGATAGGTAAAGGTAAAAAAAAACATTGTTGAACAGTGATATCTCTATACTTAAATACTGTGTATATCATACAAGAAATAAAAAGTATAATAGGAATTACATTCTCGGTATTCAGATGTGTGGGATAAAGTAAATAGAAAAAATTTAGTAAAAAATAAAAGCAAATTGAAATTAAGGCACTTTATAGTGAAAAAGTTCAGGTTTTAAAGCAGTAATTTTAAACAAGTAAAATATCTAAATTTCAAAACATAAAATAACACTTTATCTCATAGTAGGTCCTAGAAATTTCTTCAATTCACAAAAAGGATATTTTTAACTATCAAAAGCATGAAGTTAAAAGCAAAATAAATAGCGAACCCCACAGTTAATACTGACTATCTTATTAGCAATTTTAATTTACATCCTTATATGTTTAAGTTAGTAAACAAAAAAAAAATTCACAATTAAAATATTTAGATCCTCAAAAGATGTTTTTTTTAAAGTTATTAAATGTGGTATTGTGCATGTATCATTTGATGCAACTTTCACCTTGGGATAACAAAAAATTTTAAAGCAATTCAAGACTTGGTAAAAAAACAACAACCAGTAAGGCACTTGGTGTAAATCACAATTGCGACTATAGGTAATATTAGGATTTTAAATCAGTAGGCTAGCTTCAGGTATAACTTAGTTACAACTATAGAAACCACAATATATTGATATTTTATAGAAATAAAAATTTTCTAGGATTTAGTCACATACAAACAAAACTTTAAAAAAAAAGGTTTGTAATAAATATTTTATAAAAATGACAGGCTAGTATTACTTTTAAACATTTTCAGTAATGCCATAATTAATGGTCTTCCCTCTTAATTTACTATAAAAAAGAAGAAATAAAAGAAAACATACCTATGAAATTAAATGTAAAATATTCATCCCAATAGTTTCATTTAAAAATGAGCCCTAAAATAAGTACCACTGATCAGCGAGTCAAATAACTGTTTACTAAACCATATCTACATCAAGCAAAATACAGGATTTACTCAAAGAAGCTAATTCAATAAAAATTGCAAGTCCTTACCTCTTACCCTACCCCAACAATAAAATATTTTTTTAAAAAGTAAAAATTAAATTATTAAAGAATAATTAAGTTTTCAACAGTGGTTTGATAAAAAGACTACTTCAAAATATTAATTCTTTCCACTGAGAAGCATACAAACATTTAACATGCATATACATACTAACAGTATTTGTTAATGATTAAAAACAACAACAAAAAAAAAAAAAAGAAAGAACATAAAAATAATAATTAAAGAACTTTTTAGCTTACAATTACAAAATCAGGAAATATTTTTCCATTAAGTGATAGAAATATAACATTCAAACATTTGTTGTTAACATTAAAATTTTTTTTAGTAAATAATATTTTTTTAAAATAAGTTAAGGCAGAGACTATACAAATGTGTGGTTCACCTGTCATTCATTTCCAAGTTCCTCGTCATTTCTTCTCCTGTGGACATGACAGAGACCCACAGTAATTTTAAAAGATTCCGTACAAGAGTATAAAGGTCAATGGGCCTGTATAATGGGCAAATGGCCTATGTACATAAATGCATTTCAAAACGTGACATTAACAAACAGTTGCAAGCATTCCTCTACACCTCCGCATCTTTATTTTTAACACTGTGAAGTCTATACATGGCTTTGGGAGGCTCTTCAAGTACCTCAAGGTGGGCATCATCGATTGGGGCAGCCTCTTCCTCCTGACTCATGGCCTGCTCTGCCTCTTCTCTGGGGTTGCTCACCCTCCGCTTGCCATTAGCCTGCAGCTCAATCTGTCCTTGTATGGCTACTCGAAGCTGTTGAAGATTAAACAAAAATAATATACTTGACAGTATTTTTTTTTTATAAATCTATAAAAATTCCTTACATAATGACTAGATTTCTCTAAATTAACTCCACTTTATTGAATGCATGTAGGAAAGGAAAAGATTCAGAAAAAAAAAGCCCTGCAGGTTCAAAATTAATAACCATTAGCTAAATATATGTAATCTTGTGGGTTTACAAACAAACCATCTTCTCACATATATTTGTGAAATATTATTTTGGCTACAGATAGATGTGCCACATATATAAGTTGATTTTCTTCAACAGGAACAGCTTAAGTAATGACACATGTTGCCCAATGAGTTGAGGTAAGTTAAAGAATAAATCATTGACCCCTAGCATGTCCCCTGCAGTGAGAGGTTTAAAGGGCATAACTATGAAAGAAAAACTATTTAAAGCAAAGTAAAGAAGACCAAAAAATAAAAGCTGCAATAGCAGAAAGAGTGTAAATAGAGCCTACCTCCTTCAGTCCTACTACTCCAACTAGTTTACCAGTGTTGGTAACAAAGGCATGACTTAAACCCAACAATGAGAAAAGTGAATGGACCTGAACAAACATTGGATAAAACAAAAAACATAGAATTACAAAGCATTTATATTTATATTAATAATTTTGAAATTAAAAACTAGCAATGAAGTTTTATTTTTTTTTTACCAAGAATAATATTGTAATGATTCTCACTATCCATGCTCTCAGCAAACTGCTCTACACGCCACCGCCAACTCCAAAATAATGTAACAGTTTAATGTCCACTAAATCACAGCCAATACTGTACAATTGGCAACAAGTAAGATTTCAACACTAATAACCAAACCTCGTCCAGACTTGCACTGGGTTCATCTGTTCATGACTGACTTCACACACTGACTGACTAAGTCATCTCATATTCGCGAGGTGTCCTGACAGTACTTCATAGTACTCCGCACCGAACCATCATAATGCGCCATGCAGAAAAATACAGCTGAACCACATTGAACCAAGTCGTCTGTAGTGAACCGAATTGTAGTGTACCATCTTGACTGTGACACCTCTCCTCTTTATATAGTGTTCCCGCTGGCTGTCCAGAAAGCAAGGGAAGGTTGATCGACCAGTCTGGTTAATCACATGACCACATTACTCGTGAGAGAACTGAGTTCTATTCAAAACACAGATCCTTCCTGAGCGATCTTGTTGACACTCGTCTCAGCTAACCATTGCAACTCATCATGGCTGACCTCTTGTAAATCGCCTGGGGCAATTGGCGTCGGCTAAAAATACACACTCCACTACCCATCTGTGTCACAACCAGGTTTATAACAATATGCAAACTTTTTACAATTCATCCCAACCCAGCACTTCACCACTCAGCCACTGCATCACCATTAAATTATACCAAAGACTTTTTAATCTAATTGAGTTACAATTAATAATGTGTCAACAAAACAACAACTTTGATTACATTCCTTCATTTTCGGATTCCATCTGCTTCCCCCTTTCAATACACATTCCCACCATTCCACATTCTGTGTACGTAACATGTATGCATATGTAAAACAGTTTGAAAATTTAATATAATAACAAAAGTAGTTGCACTTATTTCAAGCAAGTTACAGGCTATGGTGAAATTGCATTTTCACTAGAGCCTTTAGCTTAAGATCAAAATCAAACAAACATCCCAAAACAAAAGTGGCTTTTGATTATGTGAAAGACAACTAAAAATTGCATAAATAACTAAAGACAAAAATTATAGAACTAACCAAATTTGCACTTAATTATCTATGCCAAACCTTGTATATTACCCTAACACTATTGAAGTGTATCACTCTAATTAAGGCTTAATAACTTACTTTGTGTAATGATGTTCTTTCCACCAGTTGGAAAGGGGCAGGGTCTATCTGTACACCTTCCCATTCGATAGGCTGTTGAAGTTGTTCCTGCTCCCAAGCTAGTTGCTGTAAATATATTTTGAGACACTTTTGTTTATAAATGGACATTTTAAAATGCAAAAATTATTATGTTGTCAAGGAAATTACATTTGTTAAATTAGTTTCATTGAAGTGGGTGAAAAATGTAATTATAAAATTCCAACGAGACAGATTAAAAAAAAAAGAATATAATTTTAAAACCGCATGGCTACATCTTGGACACCTATCAAAGAGGCTCGAGTTCTATTTCCAAATCAAGCAGAGATGTGTTAATTGAGTGCTTAAAGGCAGCACAGAAACCTTCTTCAAGATATCCCCTCCCCCAATTGGTCCACAAAAGAGACTGGATCATAACACACTGAGCATGCTATACCCATCTGCCATATAAAAGCAATAATAATAATAAAAAGAGTAATTATTAGGATATTTTTCTGAATTTTGAACTTTTAACATTACTTTTGTAAGTACAA
This sequence comes from Biomphalaria glabrata, assembly GCF_947242115.1. Classification (NCBI taxonomy): domain Eukaryota; kingdom Metazoa; phylum Mollusca; class Gastropoda; family Planorbidae; genus Biomphalaria; species Biomphalaria glabrata. The sequence continues at coordinate 18,011,384 of NC_074723.1, read as the reverse complement.
GCTGCTAAAGCATTATAGGAAATTGAGGTAACTGCACATTAAGAATAAAGTTCTTCAATACAGTATTGAAGATATTGAATGCCTGGATTAGAGACAAGAGTAGTTCTCTGTGTTAGGCATGAATGCCTCAAAATGAAATGATTACAAGATAGTAATCTAACATTGGAAAAGAGCAGAGACATATTATATAAGATAAGATAATATATTACAATATACAAGACAAGACCTTCACTGAAAACATTTCAGGATTAGTACATTGGTTACTTTTTGAAAGACAGCATGGCTAGCAAAACACATGGTCCAATTCTTAGAAATATATATCAGTAACAGGTATAAAAGTGTTATTATCTAATGCATGTATTGGTTGTTCTTTTTTCTTTTGCCTTTTTTTAACAGGGCTTTAAAAGGGGCATCAGTATTGGAGGTGAAAAGCTGACTATGTTCGTAGATTCAAATACCTCGGAGTTATTGTCACAGATGAGGTAATGAAACCTGAACTACTGGCCTGAATTGCACTGTCCAAAGCAGCAATTTTAAAACTTAAAATAATAAGGAAAGTCAAAGGCATAGCCCTCGGCACCAAAATGAGACTGATGCGCTCCCTTGTCATGGCCACATTTTAATATGCTTGCAAGTGTTGGACGCTGACTGAAAAGCTAGAGAGGAGGAATTGAGATGCTACAGAAGGATCCTAGGTATCACATTTAAAGACGCATCACAAAACCAGGAGATTAGAGACGGTTACTACAGTGATTGGACCCCCACCATGACCTGCTAACTATTGTAAAAAACGCAAGCTAAGAATCTAAGACCATATTACAAGGTCGCAAAGACCTTCCTTCAGGGAACAGTTCTAGGAAAAAGAAGAAGAGGCAGTCAGAGAAAGCAATGGGAAGACAACATAAAAGAATGGATGGGCCTGCTATTAAAAGAGGTTCTATCTAAGGCAAAAGACAGAAGAATGGAGAAAGATGGTTCACAAATCTTGCATGGTGCCCCAACAGTCCAACAGACTAAGAGATAGGTAAAGGTAAAAAAAAATAATTTATTATACACTATAAATACGTAGTGTTTTATGAATATATAGGTAGTGTTTATATTGTACTCACATCTTCAATTGGTAAATTTTTAATCTTAGTTGGTTTAGGCTCAGAACTCTAAGGAAGGAGATGAAATAATCAGTTTCAGTTTTGATTAATTATTGACAAATATCAACATGAACATTTTACAATAGGTATTCATTAATGTCCAAGTACATGACAATAAATATGCAATACTTGTTTAGTTTACATACAAATACAAGCTTAAACATATCTTGAAGACACATATTAAAAGTATGTCAGCCTGCATTTTCAAAACATTAGAGAGAGAAAAGTACTATAAAAACATAACTTTTTTTTTAGAAAATATACTTAAAGAGAAAAATACATCTAAACCATAAATAAAACTTAAAAAAGGTATATTTTTTTAGGTAAAATATTTAACTCCAGATTCCACAATATATTTTTATCAGATATTTTATCTTTTTCAGCATTAATTATATAAATGACATTATTTTTTTTATAAACAGCAATACACAGCCATCAAAAAGGTGTAGTATTTTTAATGTTATAAATTATTTTAACAATTTTACTTTTTTTTTTGTTCCTTTCTAATTATTTAGGTTCCTTACCATTTTGACTTTCTTAAATAAATTTTGAAAACTGCCTTTCTGTAGAGATAAAATCATTTATCAAACTTAGATAGAATAAAGTTTATAAAAGGTTTTATATTTAAAACACACTAAGAAAAAAATCTAAAACAAACATCTATTATAAAGTTGGAAATGCTGGTACAAAATTATAAACTTTAAAGCTTTTGTACTGAAGTAACTATCAAATAAATGATCAAACCAATTATCCCCAAGCTGTTTTGATAGACAGTAACTTTGGCTAAATAAATAATTTCTTAATGTTCCAATTAAAGTCTCAAACAGATCTAAAGTGTAAAATGATTGATAGAGTTATTTAGCAATGCTCCTGGGAGAAAGCCAAATACTTTTAGAGCTCTCAAGAGAATGCTTGGGCAGCACTGGTTTTAACTGCTACTTACATCTATAGTAAAAGGCCTGTCTTCTAATATACTTTCCTTTCTTTGTTTTTGTAGCTTGCGATAAAAGTTGGTCATTTCGGCTAGAATAAGTATTTTTCATTAAATAAACAATGTAGGTATATAATATATATATATATATAAAATGCTTTAATTAAAAATAATTAATTGTAACCAATACTTAACAAGCAGCTCCAAAACAAGATGTACATTATATTTATAATTTACTAGTTTCAAGTCACTAGGAATGAGTCCTTATCCATTTGATATCAGGACTTTGGGGCTTAACATTTGAGAATGATCTTTATTTTACTAACATCTGTTGAAATGGGTTTAGAAGTGTAATGATATCTGGTTTTTGTGCTGATCCAATTCTCATTAACCATAAGTCACAAAATTAGGTGAATCTACTTCACTTGCCATACTGATCTTTACTTCTTTTAAGTCTTCAATCTTTAATTTGGATTCACCCTGACCACATTTTGTGTCTCTCCCACTCATTTTTTTCCCCAATCCACATTCTCACTGGACAACAATGATGCATAAACTTTTAAACCTAGAAATGCCTTTGCTGCTACATGCCAAAAAAAAAAAACCTACTGAATAAACTTTTTGTACTTTCCTAAAAACATTAAAACAACAAAAATGTGGAACTTAAGTTCAAAGAATGGGAACAAATCTGGATTTTAAATCTTTCAACTAATAGCACAAGTATTTAATATATAAATACAGTAAAAAGGAAATTGTTTAATACATAAAATACATTCACTCAGTTACAGTGTAGGACACAAATCTAGCAATGTTAGAGAAACTCAGGAAGGTGCACTTGTTAATATTTGCTATTCACTAATAAAACAGTGGTCGCTAAGTGAAAATATACATTTTTGAAAACAAGATTTAAAAAAAATAAAAAGGTATTGACCATGATAAAGTAATCTGGACACACACAAAAGTGGCTATAATGTGGTAAAAAAATACAAAAGTGAAAATTAAAACAGTAAGATTTTAAAATACTTTCATAATAGACAAAAATTTAAGTTCTTCACTAGGTGATTAGTTATATCAAATGCTGTCACAAGTTATTGAATTCTAAATGAGAATCTAGCAAACTCAAGACTAGTTTACAGAGAGAAAAAAAATAGCAAAAAAATCTAAAATCTAGAAAAAAAGAAAGATAGATATGAAAATATTTGTCTATCTAAATAAATAAAACAAAGTGTACCATAGGTCTGTTATAACAAGCCAAGAAAAACAAGAATAGTCAAGATAGAGAACACAGACATCACATACAACACCTTATAGTTACCTTCATTCTTCCCAATTATACTAAGATTTATATCTAATAAAACACATTTGATAGCATCAGCATTGTATGATGGTTAAGGAAAATTCATGTCATAGACTTTGTAATATTAAGTTTTTTATTAACATCTTGCTATAGTAACACTTTTATCACCACACAATTACATGATCATTACCTCTGAGATCCTCAGCGCTATGAGCTCGGGTTAGAGAAGCACCTGAAGCTGATTTCTTGAGTATAGACCTGAGAGGAGCATGCACCGTGTGGTAGTTGTTCTGGCTGTCTTTTGTCCCATGATAATCTTTTGAGGGCTGAAAGAAACATTGAGTACATTTTAGTAAATCCCAAAATTGTGAACATTTTCCATAGCTATACATGATACAGGGATAGGATGTGTGGCATAAACAACTTGCTTACCTATTATAGGGGCTAGAGTTCAATCCCAACTCAAGCTGAGTGTTTGCTGAGCGCCAAAAGTAGCACTGAAATCTTCTGCCAGGTAACCCTCCCCCCCCCCTCCTCTCACACATACTCACAAGTCTACTAAATAGATAAGACCATATCGACAGAAGGTCCAATAATAAATAACACAGAAGGAGATTCCAAAGGCAGTAGGAGAAGGAAGGAATGAAAGGAATGAGGCACAACAGTTGACCTGATTATATAAAAGTTATACAACAGTGTTTACTGGCCATTAAAACAAAAAAGTATTTATAGATCACAATGACTCTTTTTTTTTTTTTGTCAGATGTTTTTAACTAAGTCTCACATTTCATAGCACACAACAGAAGAACAGTTTCCAACTAAAGATTCATTTTAAAAAAAACTTTCAACTTAATCATTTTAAAATTAGTTTTGCAGAGCAAAAACATACTATTTATGCATTTTTCTGATGTCAAAAAAGTTGAAAAAGCAAGATCTTCTATTTGTTTTACATTGCAAGTCAAGAAAGAGATTGCCCTATATTCATTTTGAATCCAAAATTTTATTTATAGAAATGAAAGAGTTTTTCTCAAAAGCAATTTGTTTTAGAGATCTTTAGAATAGCCAATTGAAAACTCACTGGGTTTAGGTGTTAAAAGCAATGGGTACCCAAACCGCATTGTCCTGTTATGCCACTTTTTAACTATATGTGTTAGCAGAGAATATTAAATGTTTCTTACAGCAAGTACTTGCATGGGAATGTTTTGGCCTACTCGCTGGTCTCCCTTTGCTCCACCACTCACACCATTGTTCTCTGTGACTTTAGTCACCTGGAACCTTTTAGTTGTAACTGGCTCACTCTCTGCGCCAGTGTTGTCACCTTCTGCATTGGTGACAGTTACTGTGGGTATGGGTAGACTAAGCTGGGTCTGAGGGACACGGTGGTCCATGCTCCATAATATCTGCTGGTCTTGGCTGAGTTTAATAAGAAGCATTCTCTCTAATTCAAATCTTTGTATTGATCCAAGTAATATCATAGAATCTGTCAATAAAAGAAAAAGCTAATAGTGAACTGTATCAAGTTTGTTTATACTATCAACTATAAACAAAAATTCAATGTAAGCAAAATAGTTCTTCTTAAAGCAAATTGACTTTATCTTTCACAAGTGTTTTTTATTCATTAGGTTAGCTAGAAACAAAAAAAACAAGACACTATAGTATTAAAAACGTTTGTCCTTTAACTAAAACAAAATTAAGCTACCTTTTGAGTCTACCAATGGGTATGAACGATGCTTTGATCCCAGGACCAACTGTTGAAGGTCATTGTAGGTGTCATCAAAGGCAACAAATTTGACATCCCTCACCATAAAATCTTCAACATACAGTAACCAAGCACTGAGAAACAAACATAACTCAACTTGGAACTCTTCAAACTAATAAATAAACTAATATATCCAAGTATTTGGTTCAGTGGAAGTCATGTGAGAAGTTGTAACCAAAGTGTTTAGCAGAGATAGCATTATCAAGTAGGAGTTGAGGATGTTCGTAGGTTTTCACAGTTCAGGTAATATTTTGTTTTTGTAAAATGTTTTACATGTTTTGGATGTTCCTTCAGATTCTAAAGATAATTACATCCTAGCCCAAACCTCAAGAGGGGATAGCAGTGGGCATGGTTCAAACCCGAGACCTTTAAGAATGAAATAAGAAAAGGCTTATGGTTGCTATGAAGTCCTATTATGCTTGTTAATATTTAATTACAGAAATCATTGCACAGCCAATAGACTCTAAATTTTCAGTGAATATTCCCAGTATTGGTCAAACAAATTATTTTATACTCAACATATTCTAATTATGGAATACAGTCATAGTGTGTTTATAACAAACTTAATTAAACTACTTTGATATTTTATAACAATTATAGCATAAAAAATGTGTAACCCCAATGTTTTACCAAGTCTTGATTTAATTCTATTCAGGACTTTGATATAACGGAGAGTGTAGATGAATTCTATATTGTCAAAAAGTGCCAAAACATTCAAACACATTAGTACAAGTAGATGAATACAGTGTTATACCACATCTACCACCTTTAAGATGTCTGGACAAAATTTATTTTGATATACTGATCTTTGAATATGGTTAGTGAAAAAACAATATTCTGAAACTTCAAAAAAAAAGAAGTAATAATCCATATCTTAAGAGTAGGACATTGTTGTGAAAATCTTTTTATTGCAATAACAAGGTTACAAAGATAGTTTGTGTGGCAACATAAACTCAAAATCAGCCCCCAAAGTGGTAATAAAGAGAAAATAAAAAAGATTTATTCTTCTAACAAAATTAGATAAATTGACAACACGAAAAAAAAAATTCTTGACCTAGATTACTTTAGGTAGTGAGCTAGCTACAGTTGTGTACTAATTACTTGACAAGACTTAGAATTAGATCTTATCTTATCTTATATAATACAGACGTTACTTCAAAAAAGAAGATGATTACGTCCTATGCGTCATGCATTTAGTCATGCATATTAACCAATGACTTAAATTCTGCCAAGTCACTGGTTTTCCTGGCTAGCTCAGGCAACCCATTCCATGCTCTAATAGCACTAGGGAAGAAGGAGTATTTGTACAAATTTGTCCTAGCATATGGGACGAGGAATGTGCCTTTATCTTTGTGTCTTTCAGAGTATTTTATTAAATTTTGTTTTTGTATTTGAAGATTATGGTTCAGTGTTTTATGTATTATTGCTACTTTACTTTTGAGCCTTCTGTCCTGAAGGCTTTCTAAATTTAGTGATTTTACTAAAGGTGTTACTCTAGTCAAATGTGAATATTCGTTTGTTATGAATCGCACTGCTCTATTTTGTGTCTGTTCTAGTTTCTTAATGTTTTCTTGAGTTGAGGGGTCCCAAACAGAGGATGCATATTCTATTATTGGCCTAACCAAGGTTAAATAACATTTTAGTTTTATGTTCTTATTTGATTTATAGAAATTTCTTTTAATAAATCCTAATGCTTTGTTTGATTTTTTTGTAGTTTCATCAATATGTGGATTCCATGACAGTTTTTCATTTATTATAACACCTAGGTATTTTGCGTTTTTAGTCTGTGTTACTGGTTTGCCATGAATAAGATAAGTGGAATTAATTTATTTTAGTTTTTTTGTTACTCTTAACAACTGACATTTTTCTGGGTGGAAAGACATGCTCCAATTTGATTCCCATTTCTGTAATTCATCTAATTCTCTTTGTAAAATATCTGTGTCTTGTGTTGTTTTTATTGTTCTATATATTATGCAATCGTCTGCAAATAATCTGACTTTTGTTCCTGAAGTAATGCAATTTGGTAAATCATTTATGTAAATTAAAAATAGTAGTGGACCCAAGACTGTTCCTTGAGGTACACCTGAGTTTACTGTTATCGGTGTTGATTTAGAGCCATTTATTATTACAGTTTGTTCTCTCCCTATCAGAAAGTCTTTAATCCACTGATGCAGTGGACCATTAATGCCGAAATATTTTAATTTTTTAAGCAAACTATGGTGGTGAACTTTGTCAAAAGCCTTAGAAAAATCTAGTAAGATAGCATCTATTTGTTCACTATTATCTAAACCTTTTGAAAAATCATCAATTAGTCCTATTAGTTGTGTTTCACATGATCTATATTTCCTAAAGCCATGTTGGTATGGTGTGAGGACATTATGTTTGTCTAAGTGGTTTATGATGTTGCTACATATTATGTGTTCTAGGATTTTACATGTGATGCTGGTAAGTGATACTGGTCTGTAGTTTCCTGGGTCAGATTTTTCTCCTTTTTTAAATAGGGGGGTGACATTAGCTTCTTTCCAGTCCTTTGGTACTCTGCCCTGGTTAAGTGAAGCCTGAAAGAGTATTTTGAACACTGGGGCTAGCTCATTACTTAGTTCTTTGAGTAATCTAGCTGGAATACCATCAGGTCCAGAAGCTTCATTTGGTTTGGTGTTGGCTAATAGTTTTTGAATTCCATTTTCTTGTACTACTATATCTTCTATGTTGTCTACTTGGTTCAAATTCAGTAATATGTCTTTGTCTCCTGGGGCTGAGAATGCTGATGCAAAGTATTTGTTTAGAATGTTTGCTTTAGTTTCATTATCATTATGTATTATGTTATGTTCATCTTTTAATGGCGCTACGCCTGTTGTTTCCATTTTCTTAGACTTAATGTATGACCATAGGTTTTTGTTGTTGTCTTTAGATATTACATTGTTTATGTATTCACTCTGCAGCTGTCTGCTTACTTTTTGGGTTAAGTGTTTAATTTTAATATACTTCTTCTAAACTCTTTCTGCATTAGTTTCTTTAAATTTTCTATATAGGTTTTCCTTCTGTTTACAAAGCTTCTTTAGTCTATTATTAAACCAGCATTTATTTATTTTGTTTGATGTGTATTTAGTTGGTATTTGATTTTCTATAATGCTTTTAAGATGGTTTTTAATGAAATTCCAGAGGTCATCGACTGGTTGGTTAATGTCTTTTTCTAATAAGAATGTTTGTTGAAAGTTTAATGCAGCTTGGTGTAGTTGTGTTAGGTTACATTTATTCCAGAGTAAGATTTTTCTTTTGGGTTTTGTATTGGCTACTGCTTTTATCTGACTGTGTATTTTTATGATCTCATGGTCTGATAGACCAGGGATAATATCATAATCAACTACTAATCCAGGTCTGTTGGTTAAGAAGAGATCTAATGTGTTGTTTAATCTAGTTGGCTTTTTAATGATTTGATCTAAACTTAGGTTGTGTAAAGTTTCTATGAAAAGCTCATTTATGTCCTTAAGGTTTTGGTGTTTATCTATGGTTAGTGTTTTCCAATTTATATCAGGTAGGTTGAAATCACCCATAATCCAAAAAACTGCATTTTTATTTGTCTCTTTAAGTGTCGTAATCTGATTACATAGTTCCTGCATATATTCTAAACTAGAATTTGGTGGTCTGTAAATGCTGCCTATTATTAGGGATGTTGATGTGGTATTAATTTTACAAAATGTTGATTCTATATTTTTTGAGTTAGGTAAGGTAATTTCTTCTGCTATAAGAGTGTTTTTTATTGCTAAAAGAACTCCTCCATGATTATCAGCCCTATCTTTTCTAAAAATTTCATAATTACTATTGAAAATTTCTGCATTATAAATTTCAGGATGTAGCCAAGTTTCTGTGCCTGCAATTATGTCTGGTTTCTCACATTCTAATAAAATTTCTAAGTCTGCTGTTTTGTTCCTAATGCTTTGAAAATTTATTACTAAGGTTTTAAGGTATTTTGGTGTTACTTCTTTAGTAGGTTTGTTTAGTGAGGCTGTTGTATTAATTTTAGTAGATTTAGGTTTAACAGGAGTGGATCTGGCTAGTGGTTGGTGAGTTTGGTTTGGGATGGTGTTTAGGATGTTGTATGGGTTAGAAGTGTCTGCATCAAAGGAATCAAACAGTCCTGATGTAAACTGAGGTAACCCACACGGTACACAGTGCCATGATGCATCTTTGTTGCCTAAGGCATAATACACAGGTGTATTCATATGGAGACATGATGCATGGCACCATTCATCGCAGGTGTCACATTGAATGGCTTTCTGTTTCATGGTGCATACTTTTTTGCAGATGTTGCATCTATCTTTAGATCTAGGCCCTGGATTTGACTCTACATCTCCTGCTATTAATATTAACAGTGATAGGTATTTATTTCTGCTGTGTCTGATTGAGAACTTCCATTTGTGATGGGTAATCTTCTTTAGTGTTATGGATATGTATGTTAGGTTATTTTTTAAGTTGCTTTGATCTAAAGTGTGATGATTGATTATGACTGTTGTTTCTTTTTTAAGTTTAGTGTTGACTAAGGTAGATCTGGTTCTGTGTTCAGCTAGTATGTATTTAGTAATTATTAGGATCTAGATCTAAGTCTAGATCTAGCTCTGAAATAGATATAGAATCTTAATATAGAATGTACTAGTCTATATTGTTATGACATGATTAGGAATAAGTTATTTGTTTCGGGAATAAGGGGAAAGTTTTAATTAGCGACAAGTGACGTGACAGATCTTTAAAAAAATAAGAACGCTCTAAGTGACGCAAAAAGGAAGACGCTTCTTGTATAGCAGTAAAATAGATACGATTTACGGACATAGCTGACATCGGACGATTCCCTTCTTGATTATTAAATATCGTTATAGAACAACATCAGCGTTGACTACATATTTGATTGTTTCGGCCTTTCGCCGGTGTTATTGAAGTAGTTGAGTTCAGCGTTAATTCCAGTCAGATCTACACTAGACATATTGCCAAGAATCAACACCGCGCGGAGGCCTTTAACAATATCTAGACTAGAACTCGTATGACTTTACACGTTTAATCTTAAAATTACTAGACCTAGGCAAATGTTATAATCAGGAATAGTAGGCCTTTTGTTACCGAGTAATGGTATACTTAGCTGTTCATATCTGATTCATTTCTTAATGTGATACTACTGTTTACATAATAAATAAATCTGCACCCCTAAGTTGTCATAAGATAAGTTATTGCCTTAATAATTAAAACTGTGTTCAATTATTAATACATTTATAATATATTTATATTATAAATATATCTAGATCTGGGCTATAGTTAGTCTTATTTAGACTGTCAAGTGTAGGCATCTATAATGAGGATATGTCAAAACTGAAAACTGTGTGCTATAAAAGTAGTTTGCTATTTTTTAAACTTATAACTAAAACGAAGTTTGTATCAAAATTCTTTCTTAAAAACAACATTTGAATCAGTATTCTATTCAATGAGTTAATTAATAAATGGAAAATATATTTTATAATGATCCATTGATACTTTTCCCATTGTGACCTTAGATGCAAATTTTTTGTACCAATGCGCGAATCTATGAATGAAGCTTGATTTATTAATGAAGAAGTGTGTGACCTTTTTAAAAAACTTGCCTCCCCTGAAGTTTTTCATTGAAAAGAAGTGTTGTTTTTTTTTAATCTGCTTGCGTAGATAATTTTAAAAATTAGATGGTTCAATTTCGGAAAAGAAAAAAGTAGCCGTTGCATCAGAACTTTGAATGATCTAAAATATCATGATGACTAATTTTCATTTTCACTTCTAGTTTCTGAGATCTAAACAGGACAGACGGATGGACAGACAGGCCACACAAAACTAATAGCCTCTTTTCTCCTTTCGGGGGCCGCTAAAAATGTTCTAAAAGAAAAATGACTTTGTATAAAGTAAAGAAACACTTTTATATAATGCAAGCTTTTAAAATTCATTATTCAGACAAAAGACTGGTGTAATCAAAACATTAATACAACTAAGACATTACCTTAATACTATTGAATCTTTTCAACATTTTCTCAAGAAAGATCTATTATGACAGTGATACTTACTTGGACTTAGCAGAAATGATGTCAGGCAGATAAGGCAACTTTTTTAATTTGATAATACTGTCATAGAATGAAGGCTGGAACATGTTGGCAACAGCATTAGCTATAAGCACTGAGATCTGCAAGAGATTTGTTATTTTAAAATTTTACTATCTAGACACTTGATATTGGTACAATTTTAATGAATTTCATTTATAATCCTGAGCATGTCACATTAAATAAAATATTAAGAATTGAATACTGTAATTCAGTGATGCCAAATGACAGCCCTGATGCCCTATCCAGCCCCACAATGCTGTGCTATCCAGGCCTGCAAAACTTCTGACCAGAGTGCATAATGTAACAGCTGACTATTTGTTTCAGTGATGTGGCCTGTGATAAGTGTGTTGAAAACTTACATAGTCCTCAGGCTGAAAAGGTTTGGGACTCACTACTGTAATGTATTGCTGAGTCAATAATGTTTAAGTTGTAAGTTTAATATTCAGTATGAAGTGACAGTATCTTTTTTGAAGTAACGTCTGTATTATATAAGATAAGAAGATAATTTGGAGTAAAAGAGAGATCACTTAGAGTTACTACTTTTATACTTTACAATTTTTAGGACAATTAGGATATTGACACATTTATGTAATGACTATTTTATGGTGAATAAACTTAGATTTGTCAATCCAAAGGTCAATACACAAAAATCAGTAACACAAACCTATGCAAAAAAGAGGAAGCTAACAAACATGCTCAAAGAAAAACATGTCAACACATCTCTAGCACTGCCTTTATTTTTCTTCATTGTATTTTTGGACCTCCAACAATTTCTTAGTAGGTAAAATGTCATTTGAGTAAATCTTCTACTTGCGATGGCTAAATATTGCCACATTTATTAACTAGCAAAAACTTACCACAGCAGGCAAAATGTGGTTTATTTGACCAGTAACTTCAAAAACAATTACTGCTGTAGAGATAGTCCTCGTCACACTGCCTGACAGACTGGCAGCACCTGTAGGTTCAAACAAAAATGTCACAATTAGCATTTTGATGATAGCCGAAAATCGCTTTATAATTCACATCACATTTTAACTTTCAAGAAACAGGTTTTTATACAAGTCAGATGTGCTAACAATAACAATCATTGTTGTCAAAACTGACTTCAGCACATTATATTTGTTCTACCTCTTCATATTTAATACAGAAGTTGATCTAATGATTATCAATGTTTCTTTAAAAAAGATTATCACATCCAATGTTTGGCTAAGCTCTAAAGATACTAGAATAGAATTATTTACTTTACAAGTTTGCCCTAGCACATGAAACACAACATTGTTTTTACCTTTGTGCATTTCTGTGGCTATTTTATAAGCTATGGTTTTGTCTTTTATGTATTATTAGTACTTTAATTTTTACTTTATCTTTTGTACTGAAGTGTCTAAAAGTTTTTGATTTAGGATTTTTTTAATGTAAAGTTTATTAAAAGAATGAACCATTGTTATAAAGTTATTTAAAAACCTTTTACACAACGTCACAAAATAAGATCATTTTATAAATATAGCCTCCTACTCAGCATGACAATACAAAAGTAATTAGGTAATTAACTACTGCATTATATGCCAAATAGATAAGGACATAGCATTAAATAATTAAGTTTCAATGTCAATATAAAAACTTGAAATACAATATCACAAACCAACAACTGCGTAACCGCCTGGAACTATTTTTCTCATCATGCCCCCAGACTCTATTCCATCAGGAAACCAAGCTGCCATACTTTCTCCAACAAGCCTACCAAAGGCTGCCCCTGGGATTAATAAGAAAATCTAAACTTACAGGTAAAAACAAAAATTGTAATCACTTTATAAATACTTATATATGATTATATATATGTTTAAAAAAATCTATTATTTTAGCATTGCAAAGGAACTTATACCTATAGTGAACACAGGAACAAAGACTCCAGCAGGTATGGGCAATGTATTGGATATAATGGTCATTAGAAACTGAAACATTGACATAGAGTACAACATTAAAGAGGGTATATACAAGGAAAGACAGATATAAAAGTAAATAAAAAATGTGACAGGAGACAAAGATAAATGAAATATTACAGCTTGTCAAAATATATAACCAACATAAATTTGATCATTGTATCTTGTATATTTATTTAGTTTTACATGTTTCGAATGTTCCTTCACAATTGAAGATTATTACATCCTAGGCCCAGTGTGGATTTAGGTGGGCAGAGTGTTGAACAGGGGACCATTAAGATAACAGTCAAAGCTTGAAAAAAAAGTGATTTGCTTATAATTGTATAGAAGAAGAAACAATGTTTGATTTTTTACATTTACTCATTGAATAATGAGGTATAATTTCAAACACAACCCTAGCAATGAGGAAAGTATAAAGTACCAAATAAATATTTAATGCTTCATCATTTTTAGTTTCAAATTTCAAATCAAATCAAAGTTTTGGTAATAAAAAAGTTGAAAAAAAAAAAAGGGTTAAAGAATAAGTCAGTATGTAAAAGTAGGGCAAAGAATGCATGGCAAATTAAACACTGACATGAACTTTTATTTTAAGCCAACACTCAGTGTAAATGTGATGTCTAGAAAGGAAACTACAACAAACTTACATTCAATATGATGTGTAAGACAAGTGTCACATAAACATTAGTCAGAGGATGGTTCCATGTGTTCAGTATAATCTCATCATTGATATTGTCAGCTTGGCCCTCAGCCCAGGTAATGTTGCTGAACAAATTATTGATGGCCATTTTGCCAGTCAGCTGAGGATCATATATGTATTACATTTGTCAACAGTATTCTTGAGAAAGCTGATTGAGAGTTAAGTTTTCTTTTTAAATCTTTGACAATTATTGGGGGGAGAAGCTGAAGAAGTAATTAGCTTGATACATGGTTTACATGGGTGTTACAAGCCCAACTAAAGGAACAATAGCTGTTACTTAATTCAAAAGATGTCCTTCAAAGCTAGATGACCACATATGAATCTTCAGCTTTACAACAAAAAAAATAATTGACTTCAGCAGAAAGATTGAACAGAAGATCTTTAACTATATTCTTATCATTTATTATAAACGTAAGAAGATTCTTTAAAAAAAGGAAGATAATAACATCCTATAATGTAAATCTTGTCATGCAGGTTAATTAGATAATTCTACTCTACTAAGAAATTGTTTTGTTCTGGCTGAACTAAGCAACCTATTTCACTAGGGAAAAAAGAGCAATTATTCAAATTCACTTTAAGATAAGGACTAGGAAATGTGTCTTTCTGAATATTTTATTTAAGTGTGCTTTTGTATTTTAAAGTCCCAAATATAAGCCATATATTCATATATCTGACTAAGGTTAAATAACAATTTAGTTTCACAAGAATTTAATGTTTGGATCATTTAAATCTACAGTATAATTTCCTTCTGTTCCAGAGAAACATTATCACAATTCCAACTACAATATAACATAGATGCAACCAGGGACTAACAGTCTTTTCTATGAGATGGAAGCAAAAACAAATCTATTGTAAGAACTACTGAATCACAAAATGAGTTAATGTGGGACAGCAGACTAAAAATGTCTACAAAATCTAATTTCAAGATTTCAAGCAAATTAATGAGAAAATATGTTCTTTATATAAAATTTTGAAGCCAAATATCTGTACTTTTTTCTCTTAAAATGGTCAAAATTGTATTAAATGAGTTATTAAGCCAAAATTTAAAAAAGAGCCATTACCAAGTAATTTTTTTTTTTCATTTCACTTTCATAAAAACTACTACAAAGATTTAACCCTATGAAAGATAGTAATATTTGTGAGTTAATATTTGACTACAGATGTACATTTACAAATGTAAATATTCAATGAGATCATGTCAAGTAGACACAAACAAAAAATGTAATATACTCAAATCTATGTGGGTTGTCTTCTCAGATGTTATACATTAGCATGAATGTTATTACATACATGTCAATGTACATGAGAATCAGCAATAACAGAATACATTCTATAGCAAAAATCTATCCTAAACCTACCTTGCCAGCAAAAAACTGGCCAAGTCCAGGTGGGAATGTCATAGATGCTATCACAAATGTTATAACACTTGGGTAAATAAAACGACTGAAAGAAAAAAAATAGCAACTGATACTTAAACATATAAATCCATTTATTTTTAGAAAATGACATAAGTATACATATGAAGAAAAAAAATTGTCAAAGCTAATATGGCAAACATTAGTATATGATACACATGGATTGCAACTCTAGAATGATAGCTAAATTTTTCTACATGTACACATCTGCTTCAAGTTGATCTGTTTCTAATCTAATGCAAATTTAGTTTCATTATTTGTAACAGAACAATGTTAGCAATGTTGAATGCTAGGCTGTTCAACATAAGAAAAAATCAAACCATGCAAGGCAAGTTTTGATAGTGTTAAAAAAAAAAAGGTGAAAACTTCAACCTTTTGTGCTGTGGCTAGTCGCCGTGTGAATTAATTGAGTTTGGATTGTTAATTTAAATGTTGTTAAATGCTTCAGATTTAAGAAATGACTTCTAATTTTTACTCAGACATTGGGCCCAATCTGTTCTTGTTCCTTCCAGTTATATGATAAAATAATAAGATTGACAACAATGCTTGTCAAAATTATATTTAGTGAACTATAAGTTGAAAGACAGCACAATGAAATATCATTGTGTATCTAAGAAAAGTAAGTATATGAATCACCAAAAACCTACCAATAGGACCTGATTAAACTCCAGACACTACATTTTAACATATTTCTTATGCACTTTATTTTTTTTAAGCTTTTTTTAATTACATACTTAAATTAAAAATATTTTATTAAGATTTCATTGGCCCAAATGTGAAATTTCCTATTTAATTAAATGTTTCAGACAATTAAAAATGAAACATACTTTTTCTGTAAAAATCTGGATAGTTTTTTGCGACGTCTAGTAAACAAAATAACACTTCTGTGACCAAGAATAAAGAGAGCTCCACCAAGACCGCAAGCTACTCTAAATTTAATGAAAGAAAAAAAGTACATTAAATACATATTTCGTCAATTAAGGTAATACAAAAAATATATTAAAAATGTATCTCGAGAAAAAAATTTAAATTTCTTAAAAGCATAATTAATTTAACTTTTAGCTTGAAAGAACATTAAGGTTTAAAGTAAAAACTCACCCTAGAAATGCAAAAGCAAACAATTCTAGAGCATCAAAAGGAAATTCTGATCTTAGAGAAGTCTTGAATAATGCATTGAATTTTTCTGTAGGTAGATCAAAGTGCAATGTTAAAATTAGTGGAAATCATATTGTTAAAGCACATTTCAATTTGTTATACATGGAATAAAGAAAACTACAACAAACATGCTGCTTTGTAAAAAAAGAAAACTTCATATTCCCACTTTATACAGGACGTAACTTTCAAACAAGATAACATTAGAAAAGACATGTACGTACCTTCACTTTTAAACCAGTATGCTAACAATTTAAACATAAGAGCTCCACAGACAGCAGAGAAGAAACCTCTCCAGTAGTTTCTCACAGCAAAGTATGTGGCTGTGACCTCAAGACTGAATAGTACACCTGTGAGATTATCAATTTTATCACGTTTTTTTAAACAGAATCTTAAAAAAAAATAGAAATCAAAGGAAGGGTAGGATGAAATCAAGTAGATAAGCTAAGTGGATTTTATTTTGTATTTATATTAAGCTATTCAAACAGAAGATCTGTTAATGTACAAGGAGCTTAACCTTACAATAAAGGGCAAAAGAAATAGGCATGGTCTTATACAACATAGACATTCCTTAAAAATTAATATTATTTATAAATTTTAACCCAGACCTCCTACAGGGTGACAAGAGTTGAAATGTAATAATGTTTGAATTTGGGACCATCTTAACAAAAGTCCAAAATGCATAAAAATTGTTCAGGCAGCCATTAACTAAATAATATCTAATTGTATGCATGATTATTAGTTTGAGAATTTAAAAATAAAATTTTTAAAAAGCAAATAACATTAAACTTAAAACTTCTAATTTAGTTTTTATCTTACTCCTAACAATTTGTTTCCAAATTGAAGTAGAACAACAAACTAGTCACTGCACAACATACACATTTCTAACTAATTGCCAATGAAGATTATTTCAGTTTTGATGACTTTTGTTCTTTTTGTTTTAAATTTACATTTCTTTTCACAATCTTTACACAATATTTCTTTTTAGAAAAACACTATAGTGACACAAAAAGACTATTGAAATGTATAATGACGATTGATTGTAAAAAATTAATAAAAATGAATGAAGTCATTGTATATACATACATTTTATCAATATTAATTACACTCAGTTCTTATCTATTTATCAAAAGTTATTAAATATATGATTACGAGTATAAAAATTTATTTCCAACCAAAAGAAGAATTTTAGGGCACATTTATACAGTCACAGTATTTTTAATCTTTACAATGACTGTTCATATATACATTTAGTCATACCCCCAATAGGTGTAGCAAATGTTCCAGCCACTCCTACAGCACATGCAGCAGCCAACATTTCTGTCCTTCGAGATTCATTCTGAAATACACACAAATTTGACATAAATGGTATAAACCTTTATAAAATATGGAAATAGCCTGGTATATATAAGTGGTCAACTAGTAAAGCATATTGGGGTTAAATTAAAGGTTATGGATGTAAACATATACTGAACTATGCTTTGGTGCCAACCAACAGTAGTGGATAGCATATCTTTAAAGGAATGGTCTAGCCATGCAATACCCCATAAACTTGCCACTAGATAACTGTACTCTATTTAATCTACCCATGTCTAATCTTGTCTTAGAATTTCAGATGTTCTTTCTTGACAAAAGGTTATTATGTCGAAGCTCAGCAGGTGACAAAAAAACAAACAGTAGTGAACATTCCCAAGCAAATACCATTTAATGCTTACAACGTCATTATCAGAAATGAGCACAATCTCATAATCTCATTTAAGAATATGGAAGTTTTACATGAGAAGATAGGACCTTAACCCTAAATTCAACCCATGTTTCTCTCTTACCTCATAAATGCCTCTGAAAGAGGTGATAGCTTTGCTAAGAAGTGTAGCCACAATGCTTGCTATATGCACAAATGGGCCCTAAATTTTAAACAAATAAAAATAATTTATATTTCAAACTCACAAAGCTTACTAAATTTACTTTCTTATGATCTAAAGTCCATCTAAGTAAAATATGCAATAAACTGAAATATTTAGAAAAAGTTGACAATCCAACAAAATTTTCAATAAATTATTTCAATAATAATATAAACCTATGAATATAGGCCTATATAATAATGAAACTTTTGATGTTCTATCAATCTGAGTCTCGAGTAAAAACTGACTTATAAAACCTAGACTTATTTTTAACCCTTCTTACCCTAGATTTATTTCTAACCCTAAATCTAATACTGCCATAAAACTTAATCACATATTATATACCAGCCTATATTTTTATAAACCTATGCAGACCCTAAAAAAAAAGATCCCTATGGTGATCCTAGATCTAGCATGAATCTAAACCTCAAAAACACAACAATAAAAAACATTACACCTCTAAATTATCCAGAAGATTTACAATAGAACTATCCAAATGATCACTTCCTATATAAATCCTACCTCTTTTCCAAACGGCAAAGTGCTTCCTAAAGAAGAACAAAGTCCTACAACTTTTGCTATAAGAGTTCTGAAAGTCAAATACTCTTTGAGAACAACTCCTCTGAGTATTGTCTTCATCTCTGGTATACCAGAGCCTGAAATAGTTGGATATTGATAGATACAACATATACAATACTACTCTGTATTATGTGTAGAAATAACCAAGTGTGCAAACACAAAAGGTTATAACAACAATGATAGCATCAAACCAGCAGAACTTATTTATCCAATAATATTTATACAGTACATAAGTAAACGTCTTTATTCAAAAACAATTTCTAAGATGACATCTCTACCTTAAAATTCCCACCAACTCTGGTTATAGGTTAACTTAAAAACTTAATTATTAAACAATATAAACGAATATTTATATAAAAGTTTTACAACTATATGATTAATTTATGTAATATATTTTATAAGTTATTTTTCTTTATATGTAATCAGATAAGAATTTTGGTCTTTACAGCTTTAGTCACAACTCACAAAACTAGGGACCCCTCAACTCAAGAAAATATTAAGAAACTGGAACAGACACAAAATAGAGCAGTGAGATTCATAACAAACGAATATTCACATTTGACTAGAGTAACACCTTTAGTAAAATCACTAAATTTAGAAAGCCTTCAGGACAGAAGACTCAAAAGTAAAGTAGCAATTATACATAAAACACTGAACCATAATCTTCAAATACAAAAACAAAATTTAATAAAATACTCTGAAAGACACAAAGATAAAGGCACATTCCTCATCCCATATGCTAGGACAAATTTGTACAAATACTCCTTCTTCGCTAGTGCTATTAGAGCATGGAATGGGTTGCCTGAGCTAGCCAGGAAAACCAGTGACTTGGCAGAAATTAAGTCATTGGTTAATATGCATGACTAAATGCATGACGCGTAGGGCGTAATCATCTTCTTTTCTGAACTAAAGTCTGTATTATATACAATATTATATAAGATAAGATATTCTAAAAATTTCCCACAAGTCTCAGGCAAATCAGACAGGTCGACCTGTATTATGGTCATGTGATCAAAAGCCTTCATGGATGAGAGACAGTGTGTAAGAAAGGCAGTTCAGTCCAAGACAGCAAGGCAGTAAGGACGGTGTGGTACAATATGAGTCCAAAGAGACTAGTAGTGTTTAGTAGGCAGTTCTGTTAAGTACAAGAAAGCATTTGAAGTTAGTGTAGCCAATTGTGTTGTATTAACTGTTAATTTATTTGTGATTAAACCACCACATTGTTATAAACAACTCATGTTGTCAAGTTCTTGTACTAGATGTGCTGTATTGAGCAGTGTTTACAGAAGGCCTGGTAGAGAAGATCGTAACAATGCTATATGGATTTGGTCAAAAATTTTAAAGTAGATTAGCAAACTAAGCTAGGATGAAGCTGATTTCTTAAGTGTACTGATGATCAACAGCAATTGGTTGTTACTAAAACTTGTTTTTTTTTTTTTTTCCATTTGGCCTTTTCAAATTATCAAAATTAGAAAATTTCCTGACATTAAAATTTTGTTATCAATATTTTTCATCTAGCTTCAAAAACGTTTCAAGGACTTGACTAGGTTTCAAAGATCTGTACAAACATTGCCTTTTTTTTTTTTTATAGATGTCAGATACAAAAGTTGGAGGCAAATAGCTCTAAAAAAAAATAATCATGACTCATATCAGGAACCTTTAGTGCAGGATTCTAAACCTTCAACTGAAGCATATATTTCAATGGGATGAAAATGAAATCTCTTGATAAAATCATTAAAATTGCAAAAACAAAGCTAAATACCTATAGCCTGTGGAGATACTAAATGTGTGAATCCAACAGCAAATAGAATAAACAACATGGAGTAGGACACCCAGGCAACATATTGTAAACCAACAGAAAACTGTAGCTCATCATACAACCAGAATTTAGCTGAGGAGCAAAAGTTATCTGATTATTTTCTACAAACAGAACATTTATAAATAAAATTCAAGTTTTTAAATGAAATATGTTAAGTTTTGCATCACATAAATACTAGTATTCTCTATAGAAAACAGTAAATGGTAAAAAAAAAAAAAGAAATTAATTGATCAATTAATAACATATAACATTAAGACTAGGATAATTGGGAACCACTGTGACCCAACAAAATAATGCGAAATTTCCTGACAAAATAGCACAGACTTATATATGATGTGTATAAAAGTACCGGATTATTAGTAATTTAATTTTTTATGTCTCTTTTATCTTTTTCAATATTAATAGA
Source organism: Biomphalaria glabrata (assembly GCF_947242115.1). Lineage (NCBI taxonomy): Eukaryota > Metazoa > Mollusca > Gastropoda > Planorbidae > Biomphalaria > Biomphalaria glabrata. The sequence goes on along the minus strand of NC_074723.1, from coordinate 17,990,233 downwards.
TCTGAAAGTATGCCATATTTGCAGAGAACGAGAGTACTTTAAACTATGTTCGACTCTTCAGGAAACTACTTTAAGGAATGTAGAGATTGTGAACAGGCCAATCTATCACGAACAAACAGTTAATGGAGGTATGGCACCATGCATTTCAGTTGCCTATTGAAGGTCATCACCCTAATGTGCACAAGTTATTCTCTTGCTTCCTCAGAGAACAGGAGAACACTGAGAACAAGATTCTAAGGTACAATGCTGGAGAATGAAGTAAAGCTGCAAAGTACCTTGAACTTAACAGACGTCTTGCAGCTATATTGCCAATGTACGAAAACAAGCCAGTGATGGAATTTCTACGTGACTTTTCCTACAATTTAACTTTGTGAAAGTTTGTGTGTGTGTATATAAATCTGACAAGTATCTTTGCCTGTTTTCAAAGTACACTTTTGGAATGTAAATAAATGATATATTTTGAAATAAGTCATTATAGCTTATTATAATTTTTGCTTACTGTTTGTATGTTTATATTTTAAGATATCTAAAGTGTTTCCTGCAAAATGACTGAAAAATAATAACATTAAAACAAAAAAAAAAATATTGGCTCTATTCATATTTTACAATATCTAAAGTATTTCTTTCAAAATGACTGAAATATATTTTTCTGTGCTATTTTGTCAGAGTACCGGGATTCACAATCAATGATATCTACATTTAATAAAATTAAGGTATATGATTTATGCTTTTGTTCTTTTTTTTTTTTTAATCAAAGCATTATCTTTTAAAATAGTGAAAGAGGTATGTATGTCTGTGTGAGCATATGTGTTTGTGTATGCATGCTCATACAGACCATCTCAGCTAACTTAGCTTCACAGGGCTCAGGAGCTCCATGTTACAATGTTTCTCATTCTGCCCACTTACCTTCTTGACACTTTTCTATCACAGTATCCATGGCAAAGCTCAACCAAGCATTTAAAATTCCAAGTATAGCTAGAAAGATCCAGTCTTCACCAATCTTGAGAAATATAATATCTATAACATCTGTTACTCTCTCTAAAATAAAAAAATAAAAAGATTCTTATTATTGTGATGCTATACATTAATGAAAATTGTTTCTTTATAAACATAGAGCTTATAAAATTAAAATGATTAGATTAAATCTTTCTACCAGATTTAAAACAAATATGAAAATTATCTTTTTTTCCCCATTAAACTGTGAGTGAATGTTAAGGTCATTAATCACTTATGACTTTGTGCTACTTGAGAAGCAAAGTTATTGCTATTAATTTATTGAAGCACATTACATTTTTTACACTTATTTTTTTAATGTACGAGTTTAGCAAGATTGTATTTAAAAAAATGTTTTCGTGGTAGTTGAAAATGAATAATTTCATAACTTTTAAGAAACTACATACTAAAATATTTCCTCATGCATTGGAAGCGTAGCTTTTTAGGTTTGACTTCTCTTTCTTCTTCTTTGGCGGCTTGTTGTAATTGAAGGCCATGAGCTGCTTGGAACTTAGCAAAAGAGCTCAGCTCTTGTGTATACTTTCCATAAAGCTGAGAAACAAAAGTACATTTATTATGTTAATTAGGATCCACACTTAAAAAGCAATGTAGTGAAAAGTAAGAAGTATAATTTTTAGCCAGCTTTATGATTAACTGCCACTAATAAATTGATCCTCTTGAACTAATTTCAAAAATCCAATTAATGATCTTGACAGAAAGTACAATTTAATAATCTGAACCTTTCAAATTAAGAGATTTTGAAATTCAGATCCAAATCCATGTGTTCATTAAAGAAAGAGAAAAAATATTGTAATCATTTTACAATTATATAAAGTCATGCTTTATTTAAATATCACAGCAAATACTACAAAAAAAGAGCCTACTTTTGGTTTCTTTTTCAACAGTTTGAAAAACAGCCTAAAATCAAAATCCTATTTTTTAATCAGTCTAGTTGTTTCAGAAATGTTGATGGATGGTCATTTATATAAATGTGATTCTTTTTATACCTGGCCATTAAACAGCTTCATATTATCAGAATAACATGGAAATAGTCAAATATAGCTTTGTCTTTTATCATTTTGGTCTCAATAGAGAGCTGTAAATATCCAACTATTGCAAGCTAAATACTTAAGTTTATAATATCCAATTTAATGTCTGTAAAATGATTTGATATGATGAGCAAATCTATTTTTTAACATGTTTAACATAACTGAAAATCTACAGGCTCAATTTTTGTTATTTTTAAATTAAATGCTGCCAGCAAAAGCAACAAATAAAAATGACCATGATATTCATTTTTGAATACCTTAAGAAAGTAAATACCACTTAGCTCTTAATTTTATCACAAAAATCAAATATTATAAAAAATGATAAAGTCAGTCAGACATACTCATTCTGACAAAACACTTCTTCAACTTTCAAACAGATTCTGAAAATAGATCTACTACATTGCCACACTTTCTGCATATTGTCAAGGACACTGAGACACAGAATATGTTTTCCAAAATTTCTAGTCCTGATTTACTTTACTTACATTCTTCTTATTATTATTAATTACTTTACTAATTAAAACATTTTACTGATTTCACTCTAATAATTACAACATAATATACAAGTCTTTCCAGTTTAAAACCATATAATAGTTTGTTGACTTTTAATGGACTATTGCTTGATAATGGAATCTATTTACTGTCAATCAGTGATTCTAAGCCTTTTGAGAGCTAGGATATAATGTGCCCTTAAAAAGCTTTTGATTCATAGGCACATTTCACAAGTTGCAAGTACAAAAAAAAACACTGCCATTAATTTCTTCAACAAATGTAAGTGTTAGGTAATCTAGATGGACTCTGAAAAGTCTAAATTAAAAATCCCAGCCTTCCTGAAGGATTTAAAGTCCAGGTCATTAATCTTGCACCAAATCTTTCCTCATTCAAACACAATGTATATCATTTTAAGCATCGAGAATGAATTTAAACAAAAAAACTTATATTATCAATGAACATTTGCTCCACAGAACAGGGATATGAATGCCAACTACCTATATGAGCCACAGGTTAAAAGTCGTATTTATAGAGTAGTTAAAATATAGGCCAACAGTATCAGTAATGAGTTTAATGTCTGTACTGTTACTTACCAATGTTTGCTCATAACCAAAACTTGATTTGCTAGTCATTTTTTTTTATTAATATTTAGCTGTTGCTATCTAAAAAAATAAATAAACAAACATTTATTAGATAATAAATAAACTTTGTTACATTTAAGCATTAACAACAAGGGTTGTGTGAAAATAAGAAATACCAATTTTTGTTTTACATGTTTGGGATGTTCCTTCATAATTAAAGATTATTACATCCTAGCCCAAAGCTCCCACAGGGATGGCAGCAAGCAGACTTTGAACCCTGGACCATCAAAATGTCAGTCTAGGGTGCATAACACACAACCAGGCAGCCATTCTACTTTCTATCTATTATAGTTATAGTATTGCTAGAAGCAATAAGCAAAGTCATGTAAATGCAATTGTTATATGTTATGTTTATATCACAAATGGAAAAAGATCTTTTAGGACATTGGGGGTAAAGGTATTGCTAAGCAAGTGTTTGTTTTTGTTTAGAAAAATGCATTATCATAATAATTTGGTTTGTTTTAGTAACCTGAAATTAATGCAGCTATTAAGATCACTGCCAAAAAATATGGCCCACTTGAGAAAAACATACTAAGAAATCTATTTATTTTAAACATTGAAAAATAATTTTCTTTGGTGTACCATTTAAACTGGAGAAGCAGAGGCTGAGCGGTAAAGCACTTGGCTTCCAAACTGGGGGTCAGGCTTCAAATCCTGTTGAATACTGGGATTCCTAATTTCAGAATCTTTAGGCGCCTCTGAGTCCACCCAGCTCTAATGGGTACCTGACATTAGTTGGGGGAAAAGTAAATGCGGTTGGTCGTTGTGCTGGCCACATGACACCCTCGTAAGCCGTAAAACACAAAAACAGTTGACCTATACATAATCTGCCCTATAGACCACAAGTTCTGAAAGGGGAACTTTACCTTTTTTTTTTTTTTTTACCAATATAACCATCACAAAGAGGATGCAAGGCACCTATCACAAAAACAAACATACACAAGAACTCTTGCATTCCCTTAACAATTAAATTCATAGAATAAAACCCAAATTTCTTTTCACACACTCACACCATGCCTTTAGATACTAGATAAAAGTTAACTAAGGAAATATCTTGAATAATACTTGAGTGACTAGATATATCTAGACTCTAGATTTAGATTTAGATCAATTAGTAAAAGACCTGTGTTTTCAGAATGTTTTATGGATATGTAAGAAGTTAGCATTTTTAGTTATAGATTATAGATCTAGAGGGTTTGTGGTTGAGTGGTTAAAAGCTTGGCTTCTGAACATGGAGTCCTGGGTTTGAATCTTGGTGAAGACTGGGATTTTGAATTTCTGGATTTTTAGTTTAGGGCGTTCCTGAGTCAACCCAACTCTAATGGATACCTGATATTAGTTGGGGAAAAGTAAAGGCGGTTAGTCATTGTGCTGGCCACATGACACCCTAGTTTACCGTTCAAAATCAACACCGATAACAGTAAACTCAGGTGTACCTCAAGGAACAGTCTTGGGTCCACTACTATTTTTAATTTACATAAATGATTTACCAAATTGCATTAGTTCAGGAACAAAAGTCAGATTATTTGCAGACGATTGCATAATATATAGAACAATAAAAACAACACAAGACACAGATATTTTACAAAGAGAATTAGATGAATTACAGAAATGGGAATCAAATTGGAGCATGTCTTTCCACCCAGAAAAATGTCAGTTGTTAAGAGTAACAAAAAAACTAAAACAAATTAATTCCACTTATCTTATTCATGGCAAACCAGTAACACAGACTAAAAACGCAAAATACCTAGGTGTTATAATAAATGAAAAACTGTCATGGAATCCACATATTGATGAAACTACAAAAAAATCAAACAAAGCATTAGGATTTATTAAAAGAAATTTCTATAAATCAAATAAGAACATAAAACTAAAATGTTATTTAACCTTGGTTAGGCCAATAATAGAATATGCATCCTCTGTTTGGGACCCCTCAACTCAAGAAAACATTAAGAAACTAGAACAGACACAAAATAGAGCAGTGCGATTCATAACAAACGAATATTCACATTTGACTAGAGTAACACCTTTAGTAAAATCACTAAATTTAGAAAGCCTTCAGGACAGAAGGCTCAAAAGTAAAGTAGCAATAATACATAAAACACTGAACCATAATCTTCAAATACAAAAACAAAATTTAATAAAATACTCTGAAAGACACAAAGATAAAGGCACATTCCTCGTCCCATATGCTAGGACAAATTTGTACAAATACTCCTTCTTCCCTAGTGCTATTAGAGCATGGAATGGGTTGCCTGAGCTAGCCAGGAAAACCAGTGACTTGGCAGAATTTAAGTCATTGGTTAATATGCATGACTAAATGCATGACGCGTAGGACGTAATCATCTTCTTTTTTGAAGTAACGTCTGTATTATATAAGATAAGATAAAAGGAAACTGATGACCTTACAGTTTAACATCATGTGCCCTATAATTTTTACTACTCTATTTAATTATACTTGTACAGATTAGTTAGTATTACTCACTGAGTATTAGAGTCTAGATCACTTCTTCTTCTTCTTCTTCTAGCCAGCTTTATTGCTGCTGAGCTGTGAGCTCTTTTGCAGACTGTGCCAAGGAAAAAAAGTGTGCTGTTTTAGTCTAGATCACGAGACTAAGACTAACTTTATAGTTAATATATAGACTATAGAGCAGGGGTTCTCAACCTGTGGAGCGTGTCCCTCTTTGGGGAGTCCATTGATGATTAGCCATCAAATACATGGATTTTTATATTGGCTATTCCATAGGAAGTTACTTTTGCTAAAATTATTTTTCAAGGATTGATAAGAAGGATTTCAAACTTTTTAATTGATGCATAATTGCCATAATAATATTTTAAATAGTTTAAAATAATGCAACTCACTGCATAACGAAACATTACACATTTCGGAATCACAAATATTATTTCAATGGAAATGTTGCGAAGTAAAGAATTTGATTTATAATTAATTGTACGCCATCATTTTATAGTTCCATTTATTGAAGGTAATATTTGATTTTTTAATGACTAATTTTTGCAATATGGTTTCCTTCAATGCCTTAAACTTCAATGTGTCATTTGTAATGATGTTTTATAAGCCGAATCTATGAAGCCAAAATAACTGACATCATTTTGAGAAAAAAACATCTATCAGAACTTTTCCGACAGTGGTAGCCAGTATTTTAGAGGTATAGGTGGGTTAATAATGATGGCAATTTTAAAGATGAATTTCTCTTTTCCAAACCAATTGAAACGATTACAACAACAGCATGTAATGTATAAGAGAAATTTGGTTAATTTTAGAAATGCTAAAATTTTCATGGAAAAATTATTTGTAGTATCTACACAGATAGTGCTCCAAGTTTGCTTGTATGTTTGGATGTCCACATCTGATAACAAATGAGTCAACAAAAGTCACAGTAACTCACTGTATAATTCACTGACAAATATTAGTAATTCTGCTACAAGAATGAGCAATCATCATCATCATCAAACTCCATTAGAGTGAGGGCTTGAGAGGCTCAAATCCTCTCTTGCAAAAGCCTTGGACAGAAACCCTGCTGTCTTGCGTAGTGCATAAATGTCGCCATACAGGTCGAGAATTTTGGGTTTCCCAGACCTGTCAAGACAGAGATCAGCAAGTCTGGGGCAGTCAAACAGAATATGAGGCACGGTTTCCTCTTCTTCCCCGCAGCGAGGGGCACCGTGAATCAAAATTTGGCCATAGCCGCGAGAAATATGGGCCAACAGGACAGTGGCCTGTCCTGCACTGTGCTATAATAACTTGCTCAGGCCTGGACAGCCTCCACCACGGGAAAGTGCGGTCAGGGCGCCTCATGCGCTCCCAGACTCCACAGGCTTTTTGGGACTTGTCCCAGCACTCAAACCACTTTTCCGTTTCTGTTTTTTGTATTATAGCCAGGGCTTGATGAAAGCTTACAGCCTGATCAGTGGGTGGAATTTGCCCTCCCTGGTGGGCCAAAGAGTCTGCGATTGTGTTGCCAGTCACACCTATGTGACTCGGTACCCACTGCAGAATGAGCAATGAAAAACATCAAAGCAAGAATCAATTGCAATATGCCTTGATTTATTTAAAAAAATATGATATAATATATTTCTAAATGAAACATGACATTGGCAAACAAAGCTGGACAAAAATAATATTTACATGTTGCCAACCTTACCTGCTTTATTTGAAAAAAATGACATTGAACCCGACAAAAGGATAAATTGACTAAAAAAGAACTTTTGCACATGCTTATAGACAAAAGTTCATCATTCTACCTGCCATACCTTTGCACTTTCCAGAAGACCATTCACAGAAAAAATTAAAGATGCTCTGGAGACATCACAGAAGAGTTTACTGAACTTTGTTTAGCAAAAACTGTCCAGAGAATTCATGATTTGGTGAAACAGAAACAACCCCAACCTTCGCATTCAATATTGAAGTAATGTAGTTTGGTACTTCTGAGACTACTATCCATGCTTCTAAATGCTTTTCAAATTGTCATATATAAGAATATAAAAAGAAAAACGTGAATAAGAAAATTTAAAGTAAACTAAAAAGAAGTCTTTTGAATAGTATTTCTATAGATGTAATTAAAATTATAACAAAAATATATAGATCTAGTATATACATATGGGATATATATATCGAAATATAATTAAATATAATATGGTTTCGTGATTTGGCAATACAAATTAAATATTTGTATTTTAATATTTATTGATTTATAACATTAGCAGTTACGAAAATAATTTTACAGTTGGGGTTGCCGCATTGTGGGACGCCGACCTAAAATGTTTTGAAAAATGTTTTACACGTTTAGGATGTTCCTTCAGAGTTGAAGATAGTTTACTTCCTAGTCCAAACCTCCCACAGGATGACAGGGGGATAGGAGCAGGCAGGGTTTGAACCTTCGATTCCAAACAACAGTCCAGAATGCAAACCGCATGACCAGGGTTGAGAACCACTGCTATAAAGTCTAGTATACTTTAGGCCTACATACAATCAAGATCTAGTCAGGAGAATCTAGATCTGAAAAAATGATAGATCTACAAATCTCTACACTCTACTCTAGTATATGATCTACTACATATATATTAAACATATATATAAATTGATCTAGATCTAGAATCTAGACCTAGTCATATTATTTTATAGAATCTAGTCAATCTAGATTATTATAGAAAATTAAGAAAATAGACAATATAATATAGATCTAGATCTCAGACTTAGAATGTATATAAATAATAATAATAATTATTAGTAATACCTAATCATCTTGTAAAAAAAAAGAGCTGAGTATGAATATTATGATTAATCATTTAATGATATATTTATACAAAATCTATTTTGATGTCTGGACCTATAGTTTAATAGAGTCTCGAGCGTCTAGTCTAGAAGTCTAGCTAGAGACACTAGAGTGGAGTCTCAGTGGAGACACTCTCTGTGTCTCTTATCTTATCTTATATAATACAGACGTTACTTCAAAAAAGAAGATGATTACGTCCTACGCGTCTCAGTCTCAGACTGTAGTACACTAGACTCACTAGTACTAGACTCTAGTAGTGACGGTACAGTGTACAGTAGAGTTGAGTAGAGAGTGTAAATTAGATCAAGATAACAAGCTGAGCCTGAGGCTCTAGATCTAGAATCTAGATTTAGATCTATCTAGAATCTAGATACTCTCTTCTCTATTATTTAAACATAGACTTAGAGCCGGGTCTAGATCTATATTATTTAAAATAGCTATTTAGAACCTAATCTATGAACTATAAATAGTATAAATCAAGATCTCTATACTAGATCTACTATATCATACTAGACCTAGATTCCATATGAATAATATGAAATAGATCTAGACCTATGACTAGTATGACTGTCATTTTGATTTGGTTTCTCTTGACAGTCTTACATTGTTTTTACTCTTACACACACATTACTCCTAGAGCTCTAGAATACTAGCCTATATTTACCTAAAATGTAGGTTAGTGATTACACTTACTCTAACTGTAACGTGTGTTGTATCAGTGTAACAGTATTCTGTCCTCTTTGTTGTAAATCATGACAGCAGGCCCTTCCCAAAATATTCGCAACCCTGCCCTGGCTGACACTTGTCTTCACCTAAATCAGGAGCACTTTTAAGTGCTATGTCAAGATTAGTAGCAGAGCATTATTTAGATTTGTTCTATCTGTTCCCCAATTGTAACACTAATGTAAGATATACGAATAGTTTATTAGATGTAATCGCTCAGGCTAGGACACGGCATGCAGTGTTGATGACTTTTATTCCATTTTTTTTTTTTAATTTCATTGGTTCTGTAGGCTTAATATTGTTGAAATAAGGTTTAAAATAACGCGGGTGAAAGGACACTTTCCGACTGCACTGATATTCCCTAACTGCTTCTTTATATTATAGCCTTTATATATCGCTACTTCCATGCTTTTATATAGCCTATAGCATACTATAGCATACTCAGAGAGCTATATGGTCCAATCTCATTTGTGGACCAGTTGGAAGGGGGGAGGTAGGCCTATATCTGAGAGAAGGTTTTCTGTGCTGCCTTTAGGCGCTCAGTAAACACAACTCTGCTCGAGTCGTATGTCGAACCTCCTTTAGGCCTATTGGTAGCCAAGTGAAGCCAAGCTTATGCGTAGTCTACTTGGCCTCTCTACCACCTTATTATAAGTAAGCTGCTCCAGAAAGAATGAAAGATCATAACCCCCCCCTCTCTCTCCTAATGTAGAAACAAAAACGTAGCTGAAATGACGCTGAAGCCTTAATTGTTTCAAGTTAGTTTGAAGGGCTAACCTTCCTTCAGAAATGAATGTGTTACGCCCCAGCTCAGATGTTCTGCCAGACGCCATAGCTGGCGGGGGTTCGAGTTCGGAACTTTCATGACTACAGACCAGGTTTAGGAGCCAGACTGCCAGTTACTCACTCACCTTTGCTTTTCCCACTGTCAGGGTTATCTTTAAATTACAAACGTTCCTTCAAAAGAGAAGATCTATAACATAGGCCCTACGTCCTCCTAGGGAAGAGGTATCACTTTAGAGAATTTGTCCTCTCATACCGGTATGGAATAAGAAATGTGCCTTTATCTTTTTGACAAGGTTGTTGGTCTCGAAGGACTGGGTGTCTGAGCCACACTTGAGGGCAAAAAGGGGTTGTCAAGGGCTAAGTGAAATGTATTAGATCGAAAATATTTTTAGGTAGAGGCTCACGTACTGCCACTTTTTGACACTAACAAAAGTGAATAATCTTATTCGCATGTTTCTCATTTACGATTTTCTTTTTTTAGGCTACATCTCAAAGTAACTTATCTTTTTAAAAATAATCTCACACATATGGTGTTTAAAAAAAATAATAATATGTAAGGGGAGGTATCCCTGAAAATCTTACTTTTGTTATTTCTAAAGCTAGGCCTTTGAAATTTGTTATGGTAACATATTATGATATTCTAAAATAAATAATGCTAAAAAAGAAAGTTTTTGAATGATGGTTGCCATGGTAACGGCGGCCATATTGTTTATTGTATACAAATTAAAACTCTGAATTTTGTAAAAACTATTGATCAGAAATACATGAAATTGAATTAAAAGATAAGGAAAAAGGATCCTCTAAATTGGCACAACGTTAGAATTAAAGATATAAGTATGTTAAATTTTTTACAAATTTTTGAATTTTTAGTATTTTTTTAGACCTAAAAAACAGGATAAATATTAATTAAAAATATTTTTAAAAAAAAAGTAAATAAAATATTGAAAAAACAACATTGTACCATTAAAGTAAATGATGTCCTTAAGAAGTGTTTCAAATTTCATCAAAATCTATCAAGTAGTTTAGGAGAAATTCCTAGTAAGGCATAATGACATGTGCAAAAACTAAAATTTTGAGAAAAATGAGTTTAAAGTATAACTTTTATTAAGATTTTGTCTTATGACCCTTACAAAAACATTTAAAAAACATGTTTTAGACACAGATTTAAGCAATAAAAAGATTGTAATGTAATGAAAAATGATTGATCTACTTAATTATGTTATTAGTTAAAAATCGATATCCTAGACCTAAAACTCGATTTTCTCTAGGGATAACTCCAGGACCATGTATGACTTTTTTACAAAGCTTATATCAACTCACTCTGTCTGTCTGTATGGTAAAAAGTTTGTGAACGTTATTTTTGCGACACCCAATGCTCGGATCAAGCTGAAATCTTGCACAATTATTTCTTTTACCTGACAACACAAGAATCAATATATAAAAAAATTTAAATAGTTAATTAACTATTGGTAATGAATTATTTTGTTTGATATCTCGAACAAGGGAAATAAATTGTAATTGACTAAAGTGGTGGTAGGCGTATAGGCTGAATTAGTCCCCTTTTTAGGTCACCTCTCTAAATTGAAACAAACAATATAATATTCAATAGTTCAGCTTGATCCGGGAATGAAAAGTGGGGAGAAAAAAACGTGAACAACATGTAATAAGGGAAATAGCTCCACATACAACCATATTCTCAATATAAGGAATTCCTTAAGCATTTATTTCCCCTTTTCGATGCTAAACAAAATAATTTATTACCAATAGTTAATTAACTAAATTTTTTATTGATTCGTGTTTTGTTGGATTAACTTAGATACAACAAATAATAGCATAAGGTTTCAACTTCATCCGAGAATCAGTGGGAGAATAGAGCGTGTAAAACATTGTACCAGACAGAAAGAGGGAGTTGATATAAACTTTGTAATAAGCTTGCTTTAGGGAGACAAAATATAGCCCCTGCACCTATTTGGATCACAATTTAATACTAACGATTAGTGAAATTTGATTAGACAGACAAACGAACGGATGGAGCAACACAAACCAATAGCGGCTTATCACGACGGTATCTAGTAAAAAATCGCCCGATCTGTAATTTATTATTTTACGGTATTTAGTTTAAATTTTGTGTGTAAAATGTGAGTGTGGAGGGGGCGGTTCGTATATAATTACTGCAGACGGAAGGTTAAAAAACAGGACATGTCTTTCATAAGCTATTCTATATGTAGATTTTTTTTTTTTTTTGGTTTGTTACACCTGAGTGAGCATTGGGTCACAAACTGTGAACAGTGCATGTAAATCTAATGTGATTGGGCCTACATCTACTTTAAAATTACCTTCACCTATCCCTAAGTTAGTTGGACCGTCTTTTTGAACTCCTCTCTTTAAAATAGGAAAGCAAATAGTAAGTGGACTAGATCTATAACAGTGGTGGTTAAAAGAATGTCAATAAAATAAATAGGGCCTACAAAGTACAAGAGAAGCTTAATTGTACAAACCACCTGAATGACTAGGCTATCAGCCACACGCCTTGATTACTTACAGATGAGCATGAAATAAGCATGTCAAATTTTGTACTGTCCCAAAATTCACGAGAAATTATTTAAATACAGCTACCAAGTTGTTGTTTTTCTTTAAAAACACACAAAAGATGGCCTTGCTCATTTTGTTTCAATAATTTGAATCCCTGTACTATTAGGTAAATAAATATAAATATATTATCATGTTTACAGTTCGTTGCCATTGTATTTTGATATAGGTTATTGAAGGCCAATAACAGAAGCAGACCAAAACCCAGAATAGGAAAAGTGGGGGGGGGGTAAATTGGAGTGTAAGCGCAAACAGGGAATCCTAGGTAGGAAGAGGCTTCAGACATTGCCAGTGACAGATTTTTGTGGAAGCAGCTTGCCGCCCAATGCGCCGAACGACGCGGGAGGATCTAAGCATATACGGTTTTGAAATAAAACTTTTTAATAGCAGGATAATGGACTGTAGATACCTCAGAATATGCCTTTTGTTGGCTTTCAATACCGGAAATAGTGGGGCTCCGTCTCGCTTTGTGGGAGCTCACAGCGCTCACCCAGACCCACTTGTTAGCAAGGGGGGTAGTCTACAATTTTCCACTAACTCCAGTGTACAATAAACGCCTTCCGAAAGAATGAAGGGTCAGAGTGTAATAAAGATTTAATATATGTGTGTGTACACACCAGGGCCGCCGCGAGGGTTGTGCGAAATTTAAAAATGCCGCCCCCCCCCTTTTTTTTTTCTACAATAAGAAATGTATTACGACTGAGCTGGACACTGTACCTAAAGCGCCAGTTAATTTAAATCCATTTTTGTAGATCATTCCTTTTTTTTTCCTTTTCATATTCACACCGTTGTCGTATCCCTCAGTTAAATGTTAGGCAATCCATCTCTGAGTACCGGCACCTATTTTTTTTTTTTTCAAAAAAGCAATGCAAGTACCCTTTTATGTGTGTGTGTCAAATAAACTTTTTGTAAATCTTCTAAAAGCGAGACAAAGGATTGCTAAGGCTGCTTTTCAAAATCATGCATTCTTTAATGCTTTGCATCTATTGTTGTTTTCTTTTGAAGAGCATTTTAAAAAAAATCTTTCTACATAAAGTTCGTGTCTTTTCAGAATTAATATGACCTAATCATTTAGTCCTTTTTTTTACATAATGTCATTATTGATTTATTCCGAAAACAACCGACAAAAAGCCACTAAATGGAGAATAAAGTGACTCGAAACACAAAAGCCATTGACGGTTAACCTTTTTTAACGTTCAGTAAACTTGGATAATGATTATCACGATTGTATTTTGGAGAGATGTACATTGTCACCACAATCATCTGACATACGCGGATTTGGAGGTGCCTACAAAGTTATCTAGCACACTTCTAGGACAAAATGAAGCAACTCAACGCTGAATATTTTCCTAGAATAGATTTAAAATAATTAATCCTAAGTACAAGTCACGTATACAATGACTTGAAATAAAACACATTAAGGCAGTGTTTCTCAAACATTTACGGGGGACAAACCCTGCATGACGAAATTTTCGTTCGAGCCACCCTTAGAACCTGGGGACCTAGAGGACCGCGTCCGTTGATTTTTTAAAATTTATTTTGAAAATAGTGCTGCCTACATAATTTGTAAGCGTTGTATAATTTTTTTTTCTGGAGATAGAAGTGAACATTCGGCGGGTTTTCGCTCATGTCGCCCGGCGCTGAGCGTATTCTGGCGTTTTCAGCTTCAGAAATTCTTTCTCCTAGCATTTTTAACTTTTTCTCGCATTAAGAAGAAAGAATATAAAAAAGGCCAATATAATGAGTTTTCTTTAGAACGCACCATTCATCCTAGGGAAAAAAATCTACTTTTAAAGAGGCAGCCCTGATCAATAGTATTATTCGAGTGACATTCTAGGTTTATATAGTGCACGGACGTCTGTAATGAGCGTGATCTTTTTTTAAGATCATCTTCGTGCTAAGTAAGACGTCTTTATCGCGGACCTTGTTTCACACAAAAATCGCCACTATAGTAAATGCAATAGTCGGAAGAAATTCGACCTATCTCGGGCGTAAGGACGTAATCATCTTCTATTTTGAAGTAACGTCTGTATTATATAAGATTAGAAGAAAATCCAGAAAAATCGTGGTAGCGGAGACGATTTGAAATGTTTAAAAGATTAAACGACGTCTCTTACTTCAGATATTTTATTTTGGAAACATTGGTAATATTCATAATAATAAGTACACTGAAAATAAAACATTTTCTTTCGCCACACCCCCTCCCCTTGTTGTAGGTTGGTCGTTGGCTTGTTGCTCCAAACAGCTAGTAGCCTACAACTTAATGTAGATATACATCCATGATGACCCAAGAATCGTCTCTGTGGCATTTTACGTCTCGAGAGACGATCTTTTCCCTTTGCAACTTCTTGTGTGACTGAAGAGGCCAATCCTTGATACACAGCTGCGATCGCAGGTTGGGCATATATAATCACCAGGCGCCGTTGCATTTTCACCCTTCTTTCTGCTTCTTTGGTGTATGACATCTGCAATCTGTGACCCTTCCTTTATGCTCTCTCTCTCCATGTGGATCTGTCCAGTGCCACCTCTTCCCAGTTGATAGTGTCGATTTTGAAGAGCTTCATGTCGCGTTTGCATACATCCGTATAACGTAAAAGTGGGCGACCAGAGGCTCTCCTGCCTTCTATTAGATCGCCATACAGGATGTCCTGTGGAAGTCGACCTACTGGCATTCTACGAACGTGGCCAAGCCAGCCAAGGCGTCTGCTGCTGATAACAGAGCGGATGTCCTTGCACCCTGCTCTTTGTAGCACTTCCTCGTTGGTTATCTTATCTTGCCACCTTATTTTAAAGATCCGCCTTAGGCATCGGAGGTGGAAGACATTCAGCTTTTTTTTCCTGCCATGAGTAGGTTGACCATGTTTCACTTACGTACAGCAAGGTGCTCAACACACAGGTCCGGTAGACTAGGGCTTTAGTACTGTTAGTCAGCAATATGTTGTCCCAGACTCTTTTCTGCAACCGTGACATGGTGGCCATTGCCTTGGCTATCCTGTTGTTTATGTCTTTATCCAGTAGAGTGTTGGATAAATATGTGTTGGATAAAATATGATGGAGCCAAGGTAACAAAAGTGATCAACAATTTCTAGTGGTTGGCCATTAATGCTTACTTGAGGTGCAGTGTTTGCAAGACTAAGATACTTGTCCAAAACACAAACAGACACAAGAATATTCTACGCTTAACTAACAGCCATTTAACATAAACGTGAAAACGCTTTTACCATTACGTTTTTAATTACTAGCTATACTTACAGGTCGCGGTATTGACTAAATAACAATATTTACATGTAGTAAGCAGATACTAAGAAGAAAAAAAATGTTTTGACTGATCTGCTTCTGTAAGCGTCATTCGAAACAAATATTACAGACAACCCGCAAAAATTCAAGGTCAGAAATATGTAGGCGCCTATGGAAAAACCCTTGGGAATCCCTCGCGCGACGCTCCATTTTTTTCTTATTTAAAATTTCCTAAATAGCTTCTTAAGAACGAATATGTTTTTTTTATAAATAGTTTTCAAAGGATAAAGGAATAGTTAGAATTTGTATGAAATATTACAATATTTGAGTAAATTTTTTATGAAACTAAAAATTTAAAAATAAAGGTAACCTTGGAATAATGATTTGGCCGCCCCCTACATTCGGCCGCCTGCGTGCAATGCACTCATTGCACAATAGGTAGCGGCGGCCCTGGTACACACACACACATATATATTTTTGCGGGGGGGGGGGAGAGAAAAAAATCCCCCCCCTTCCCCGAAAAAAAATCCTGGCTACGCCCATGCACTACTCTGTATGTAATCCGAATAGAAGAGGACAATCTTATGCAACAGGAATACATGCTTAACAACCTCTTATGCGCATGCCCCAACTCATGGACAGAAAGCCTACAACCGTAACGTCCCTCTGTCGATCACTGACATAGAAATCTACATCTTAGTTAATTTCTACAGACATTTTCACACTAACCTAATAAAACAAACGAATACAGATACATTTTAAAATCTCATTTATTAAAATCAAAAAACCTTGTCTGCATTCATGAATGAAGAATTATTTATATTATTTTTTATTATTTAAAAAAAAACAACATATCGCTATTGGAGTGATTTAATTTTTAAACAAATAATCCATAATGTACTGCTACTGTTGACCTCATGCTGGTACAAAGGTCATGAACTGACGGCCTTGTCAGGGATAATCGCGTTTCGTTTTTTTTTAAACTATTTTCCTAACACACAGCCATACCATAGACTATATATATTAATATATATATATATATATATTATATATAGTCTATGAGCCATACATAGATTTACTATTATTTAAACACATTTATGCAAACAGTTTTAGATTTTTGGTCAACAAAAAAATTCTATTTCAAATGTATTGCTAAATTAAGTAAGTTCTGTCATACTAACTAGTAGTAACTACCCACATAAAAAAAAATACTTTTTTTAATTAAAGAAAAAAATCTATTTAATATGTGTACAAGTGGAATATAATGAAAAACAACAATTAATAAGTAGTTTTTCATATTCTAACGTGTATTACGGGTTCATATATAATATAAAGAACACATAACTAATATTTTGTAAGGATTTTTTTTTTTGAGGCATTGAATAAGAGATTGACCCTTACAGAACAATTAGATCAATTAGATATTCATTATATGACATTAGTTAGGCCAGGTTCACATAGAACTTCATCTTCACTTTCACCTAGCCCTTGGTCTGCTGGACCGTTGGGGCACCACACAAGATCTGTCAACCTTCTTTCTCCATCCTTCTCTGTCATTTGCCTTTGATAGAATTTCATTCTGATATTCTTTCTGAAAATTTTTAGACCTGCCTTTTTACCTGGCCTGGGTGGACCACTTTGGAAGCCAATTTTGAGTTTGTCTTTGTAACCTTGTTTTACTCAATTATTTGATATTCAACATCTATGTGATACGAAAATTTGCATTCTTAACCATTGGAATTATAGATTATTCAGTCAGAAAAATGCGCAACTTGGATAATCTAGATTGCCGGTACCACAGTTATGTGGATTTAACTCTATCGATAATCTGTACCTTTCTTCAAAATCATTTTCTATAAAAATGTCATCTTTATTTTTTTGGTCTATGGCTGAAAAACTATAAATAGCTAACTCTTGCTGTATCAGATGTACAGAATATAAGAGGTGTTGGTAAGCTTTTTTTTTTTTATGCATTTTTTTTAGCACTGCTAAATTGAATTTTCGAAGGTCCCCTGTTTTACACAATCACACTGAAGATGTAAATCATGCCCTGCCCAAATAGAAATAGCCGAACCTGAATCTTGATTAGGGCCTATCGTATAATCAGATGGAACCCTCATCTCGCTTAACTTGAACTCTGGTTGAAATTTGAAATCGAACAGAAGCTTCAAAGTTGCCCAATATAAATAGCACGGAAAAGTTGATGTTAGCCGGTGTGTAAGCAGTACATCTCTTAATAGATATATAAGTAGTTACACAATGAAAGATAGATAGAAAGAGATACTCACGAGTTACATTTGATTGAAGAGCTTATAAGAAGTCGATAAATTATCATCCCTTATAATAAATGAGTAGGCCTAGATGTGTTTAACTTTTATAATTAGAAAACTATAATATCACACAGTAGAAAAGATCTAGTTGTACATTCCAACTGTGTCCTGTTTGCAACACCGTAAATAAATCATTCGTTGAACAGCTATAAGCCTTACTTAGTAGTCCACTTATAAGTGGGAATAAAATAATTTAACCCATATATTTTGTACAGGCAAGTCCTTTTTTTTCCCTCTCTGTATGGAAGGAACAAAAAAAAAAGGGGTGGGGGAGACCCTGACATGATCGTGATTCTCCCCTCCCCCTCACTTTACAATGACCGCCAAGGTCTTAAAGCAGAGTGACAGGTATACTTGTTAAGGCTATTCTTCTCCTTTCCGAAACCCAGCTAAAGAAATGATAAATGAGGGACATTGTTTTCTCCATAGTTTATATATATATATATATATATATGTGTGTGTGTGTGTGTGTGTATGTACCATATTATGTATCAGAGTGTAGGTCTATGCGTGCGTGTGTGTGTGTAACGTTGTATGTTTATTTGATTGCTTATTGTTATCCGTGTCACAACACCATTTTTTTCTGTTTACTTTTATTTTTCTCTACTTTCTCACACAAACATATAATATAATAATATATCAATATGACAACTCAAAAAGCAGTTCGTATTATTTGTACATTTGACAAGACAGCAACTGCCATTTTTTTACAAAGTTTATATCCACTCTGTCTGGCAAAAAGTTTGTACACGTATTTCTCCTACACAATATTCGGATTAAGCTGAAATTTTGCAATTATTTCTTTTACCTGACAACACAAAAACCCATTTTAAAAACAACCAAGTAATGAATTAACTATTGGCATTTAGTTATTTTGTTTGGTATCTTGAACAAGGAAACGAAAATGTACTTGACAGATGTGGTGGTATAAGTTGAATTAGTCCCCTTGAGAAAACATGCCCCGAGTGAACATTTTTTTATGCATTAAAAAAAAAAAAACATGTAACATTCACAAGATATGCCCCTTTCACAACTGGTCCAGACAAGTGATAGGATCATAGCGCATTGAGAAAGCTAAAAGCTAAACAAAAATATTTGGTAAAAATAATTCTAATCGCACAGATTTATTATGTCTATGTCAAATTGATTATTTATATTATTACGTGACTGATCCAAACTAATTGATACAATTACACATTACACATATCTATAAGCTTTTTTTTTGTTTTTTAAAGTATTTTTAGCGGCCCCCGAAAGGGGAAAAGACGCTATTAGTTTTGTGCGAAATGTCTGTCCGTCTGTCCGTCCGTCCCGTTTAGATCTCGTAAACTAGAAAAGATATTGAAAATCCGACATCACAATATTTTAGACCATTCAAAGTTCTGATGCAATGGCTACTTTTTTTTTCTGAAAGCGAAAAATCTAATTTTTAAAATAAGTTATGCAAGCAGTTTTTTAAAGAGAAAAAGCTAATTAGTATGCATTATAAGTTAGACCTAATTTAAAAAGAATAGTAATCTTGTAAACTTCATTTTCCTGAACATTTTTTTTTTATTGCGGAATTTTTTTTTTTTTATTTTTTTTTAAGGATTCGATTAAGAGATTGAGCCTTTTAAAAACAATTAGATCAATTATAAGACATCAGTTAGGCCAGGGGAGGCGCGGGGGTCCCGGGTTCGAATCCTGGTGAAGACTGGGATTTTTAATTTCGGGATCTTCAGGCGCCTCTGAGTCCACCCAGCTCTAATGGATACCTGACATTAGTTAGGGAAAAGTAAAGGCGGTTGGTCGTTGTGCTGGCCACATGACACCCTCGTTAACCGTAGGCCACAAAAACAGATGAACTTTACATCATCTGCCCTATAGACCACAAGGTCTAAAAGAGGAACTAGTTAGGCCAGGTTCATATCTAACTTTACATTCACTTTCACCTATCCTTTGATCTGCGGGACCGTTGGGGCACTACACAAGATCTGTTAACCTTCTTTCTCCATTCTTATTTCTCATTTGTCTTTGATATAATTTCATTTGGATGTTCTTTCTGAAAATATTGAAGCCTGCCTGGGTGGACCACTTCGGGGGCCGATTTTGAGTTTGTGTTTCCACACAAACTGTCTTTTGTAACCTTGTTGATGTTTTTTTTTTTTTTTTTTTTTTTTTTTAAGCTCAGGGTCCCATTTTAGATTCACATGTGTATGTTCAGACTAGATCGACTCTATAGGACTATAAAATATATAGGTCTTATGTTGTTTCTAAATCTCTTAGTGTTAATAGAGGATTAAAAATCATAGAAGTACGGTATATGAGTACAAGCGAATGCATTATTTCTGAATATGTAACAAGTATTACACAGTTAAGTATGTCAATATCTTTTATAAAACGTAAGGCGAGGCTAATCACGTTTACTGGACTTACTGACATTTAATGTGGTTTATTCGGCACCACCACGGGCCAGTTAGGGTACCGGCCCACCGGGCATACGCCCAGTTGCCCATATAGCCAGATCGCCCCTGGCAGTTGCTGTAGATATATACTAGACATTTAGAACAAAACAGAACTTTCATCATAGATGTAAAACACAAATGTGATTGTACTTTTACTAACAGGCTCAACAGATCGTTTGAATATATGCTTGAATTAAATTAATTTAAAGTTAAACCAGATTTATTCTTTGATGTATTAGGTTAGTTCATGCAACTTTTCAAAGCAATTAATTAGAATGGGTTGCACGTGGACGATTCAGTGATTATACATATGGAAGGGACTTTTAGTTCAATGTTTGGATAGGAACTTATGAGGGGGAAAAAAAGGCAGTCAATGACTAAAATGAAAGAGCTCAAAGATTCGGCTGTAAGATTCCCACACTTATTTTAAGTTAGTTCAGGGTCAGGCAACCCGTTTGTAGCCCAAAATGGCATTTAAGAAGAGAGGGGTTACAACTTTATTGAAGCTGATGTTTTTTTTTTAAATTTATTTAAAGGGCTTGATGTGGTAATGATGTGTTAAACAGATGTTGTTATGTCATGTAACATCATGTTATGTAGCAACATGCTGTCAGTAAATCAAATGGAATTAGTAGGTCCATTGTTTTTTTTTAATTTTAAAGCTGGTGAGATTTTGATTTTGAATTCACCCATATGCATTACGGCCTATGTTATTTTTTGTTTGTTTGCGTGTTTGTGTGGATGGTTTATGTACTGTTGATAGTTCGTTGAAAGTCGTTTCTTGGTGTACATTTCTTTAGACTTATTTGTTCATTGTTCAAATTGTATGTAAGATTTTCTAGAGCATGTGCATGTTTTTTCATACAACAAGTTGCGATCCCACTTCCTCCTCCCTCCACGTGATAGCCTATCAGATTATATCTATACGTGCATTAATAATAAGCTATTGCATATCGTACACAAAAAAATGCTGAAGAATCGTTTTGTTTGTTTTTGTTGTTTAATCCAAAGGTTCTCACATTTTCACACGACTATCAATAGAATTATAAATTTAAAAAAAAAAGATCCTTACATTAATTTTTGTGTATGATGGGATTGATGGGCATCTAATGATAGGCCTACCTGTCCTCAAAATCATTATACTTTTGATAATGTATTGATAACTGTACACATGTATGCAGCGAGCTCTAAATCTTTACAAGAAACATAGGTCTTCTGTATCTTTTTAATCGCTAAGTGTGTAGGCCTTAAAAGGGATGAAGCCTACGAGTAGCACTTTCTTCTGATGTAGGCTATTACATTATATCGGAAAATGTCTTAGATTAAATTAGTATTACAATGTAGAGTATGTAAAAGATTTTTTTTTAAAGACGCTCGCTTATATCAAAGAATATTTTTTAATTAACAATTTAATACGTGTCATAGTGGTATCCATGCGTCTCTTTCAATGGCCCTTCTGGCCAATTTGGGTACCGGCCCAGCGGTCATTTGCCCGAATGCCCATATTTCCAGTCCGCCCCTGGCTGTTTTGCAGTGTATTCTGGACAAGGAAAAAAGGAAAACTTTTTTATTAGAGAGAATAGTTCGTAGGACATTCAATGTAGGCTATAGTCTGAAGTTAGTAGAAAAATGTTTAGAATTTAAAATGTCTTGAAATTTATTTGTTGAACCTCAGTTGCGGTGCGTTTGTTAAATTGTAGGCTATCATCTGAAGGCCTATTATTCACAGGGCTACAGTGGATATGGGGATATCGTTTGACTTTGTGCTGCATGTTGTCTGGAGTTATAAATTTCGAGCACGGAAGCGTTTTTAGTTGTAGAATTATAAGACTCTTCCCTCCCTTGGATGCTGTATCACTCTAAGCAATTATATACTAACAATAAAGAACAAAACTGTTGAACAATGAAAAAAATGCTTTCTTCTCGTAACAACACACATTCCCCTGTTAGTTTATCACGCAAACTAATAGTTAACGTAAACCTTACCTGTTCTCCAGATACATCCAATATACATGTGATTAATAATTCCTCTTGAGCATTGAATAGCTTTCTCGTAATTTTCAGATGTTTTATAGACGAATGATTATGATCAGAAATTGTCAAAGCAGACTTTCTTTGTTGGGTTTTTATAGGATTAACGTTCCAATCAGATATCATGCATTTTCTTGCTTCCTTAATTTTTAAATGTAATTTTTGAATCGAAACAGTCACTCCAAAATTACATATTATAGCACTGCTTAATGAAAATTAACATGGCTTAACTACTGGCGAATTCCATTAGCACGTTGAAGTTTGCATACAATAGACTGCTATTGTAAATGTCTAGTGAGCGGAGAAGGTGGTTTATAGAAAGCTTAAAATGAGCAATGGTGAAAATTAAACATAGCTTTTAATTTGATCATGTGTTGAAGGTTAATTACACTCAGTCGTAAGGCTAAAATTACATTAACTATGTGTGTGTGTGTGTGTATTGATTTTTTTCTTTACGAAGTGCAGCACTAAAAAAATATACACTACACTTACATACATTCACAAATCAGGTAGGAAATTACACCTGTACCACAGATCACGGCTGGTGATGTGCAAGTCTGCCAATGTCCTGTCAGAGTCGAACTGACTTGAGTCAATATTGCCATAAGACAGACAAGTATAACAAGAGGGGAGGGGGCGATGTTAAGAAAGGTAACAGGAAATGACAGTGAAGATTTTGTTTAAAAAAAAATACTTGGCAGGCAGGTTGGCAGTCGGCTTTCGTACATACAGTGGTCACTGGCGAACTGCGTCATGACGAGAAATCGATAGTCTAAAATACATATGGCACGAAAAAATAAATTAATGTCAGTTTAGTTGTAAGTAAGTTTGAACAGGATCACGATAGCACCAAAACAACAAGATATATTTTACTTACTTAGCTGTGATGAAAGTCCTATTTCTTCTTCATTGAATAGATAATACTCTCTTTATTTTACAGCTATTAATTGTTATCAAAATTCTTGTAGCCAGACTTATAGTGGGGTATAAGCTCTTACTACATAAATACATATAGAGAGAATGAGTTGATATAAGCCATAAGCTTTGTAAAAAAAAATGGCCCTATCGTGTAGAATATCTTCTGACATCCACGTCCAGCATCTGGCCAGTATGTTTGGATTAGACGCTTAGGTCTTGTTCAGCGAAACCGCTCTTACTGACTAGTGAATAGGTGAAGGTGAAGATCTGATTCCTTTAAAATATCCTTTTGGGAGGGGGAGGGGGGCAAACAGATCGTGTTAGTCTAAGTCAATGAATTCCTCTTAGAGTCATTAAAAGGGATCATTTTTAATTTCCAAAAGTTCACCGCTTTGATGTTACAAGCTTTAAGAAAATCCTGGTTCAGACGGCCCTGGCGGAGCCCCTTAAAACAGGCGTTGAGATTCTTTTTTTCCGGCACCACATGCAACTAACTTAGTGTCAGTTATAACTGCTAGCTTTCCCATTGAGGGGTGGGTGGCCGAGTGGTTAAGCGCTTGGCTTCCGAACCTGGGGTCCTGAGTTGGAATCTCGGTGAAGACTTGTATTTTGAATTTCGGGATTTTGAGGGCGTCCATGAGTACACCCAACTCTAATGGATACCCGACTTTAGTGGTTGTGCTGGCCACATGAAAGCCTTCTCGTTAATTATTGGCAAAGAACCCGATGACTGTAACATCGTCTGCCCTAAAGAGGTCTGAAAGGGTAACTTTACTTTTTTCTTGTAACCCAATGTATTACGCCAGTGTGGTCAAGAGATGGATGAATGGAAAACACATAGTTACTTTAGGAATGTCGCATCCCGACCAACAAACGATCTCTAGATACACCATAAATATTATAACAAACAACTTCAACATTTATTTTGTTTGGTATCTCGAACAGGGGAAAGAAATTGTTCTTGACTGAAGTAGTGGTATAAGTGGTCCCCTTTATAACAGGCTGCCGTCTCATTCTCAGTGAACACAAACATGAAATAGAAACATTAGATAACTATATAATCTTCCATGTTCATACGCTCTTCGCTAGCAGAGTGGTTAATGTGTTGGCTTGAAAAGCCCGAGAAGGCTTTACTCCACGAGTTCGAATTCTGGTCGTTCACTTTTTGTATGAATACATTTAAAAAGCGATCCCCTTTCTTTCTCCCTAACCCCTTTCCAACTGGTATAGGCAAGTGATACGATCATAGCGTATTGCGCTAATGAAAACAATTGGTAAAAAAAAAAATAGGCAATATTTATAATCGCACAGATTTATTATTGTTAGTCTACATCTATTACCAATTTAATTACATGACTAATCCAAACTAATTGATACAACTAGGCTTAAAATTGAAATTGTAGGCCTATAGTTAAAAGTGTTTTATGAACTTGTACGGTGCTATAAAGAAACAACTCCATGTACTTGCGCTTAACAGATCAAATTAAAATTTGCTATATTACTTCAATGTGTCAACTCGTATTTAAAATTCGAAAATTGTATTGTGAGATTAATTCTTGTTTTAATTATTTTTACGGGCCGGATTAAACCTTTCTTTGGCCCGCGGGCCGTAGTTAGCCAACACTGTCATTATAATAAAAATCTGTATAACGTAAAAGCTTGTTGATATTGAGTATCTTCTCTATTGTGCATTTGTATATGCGTGAACGGGTTGAATACTCCAATATCATTGATAAAATACTTCCAATGTAAGATAAAGGTCTGTGCAGAAAAGGATGCCAGGCATTACTTTAACCATGTTGGCTTAGGAGTTAATACCAACTTCAATTGCATTCTTTTAATCTTTACAATCGTTGTAATTTAAGGTGTTGTTGTTTGTTTGTTGTTTTTTTTTTGTTGTTGTTAAACGTTGTTTGTTTGTTTTTTTTTTCGTTGTTTTTTTTTTTTTTTTGTTAAAGTCTGGAGATTAAGAGTAGTGCAGTATTTCGGTGAATAGGCAGACCAATTTGTGACATGCATATTTTGCTACACTGGTGCAGACAAAGCCGTTGACAGTTTTATGCAGTCAATTATGCTGTCTATTTAAATAATTTTCATCGGAGCAACTTCTGTTGTTTTAATCTACCAAGTAAGGACCTGGCGTAAATGTAAAATTTAATAAAACACACACACACACAAACAAAAATTTCATCAATGGACACCTCATTCACCAATCGTAAACAAACATTTAGCCACGTTATAATATTGATAAAACAATGAAAAAAAAAGTATCACGTGACAGCCTTTATGTATTACGTAATTTGTATAGAAGAGATAGAGAACCACGTGGCTAAATGTTGTTTGTTTACGATTGGTGAATGAGTTCCATTTTAGAGTAGGCCTTTAAGGTTGCTAGTGTCACTCTTGTCAGATTTTTTTCTTTACAGCTTCGAAGGGAATAAAAATGTGGTCTTAAATTTGTTATAGACATTCTGAATTGGTCTTAGCACAATGCACATACCAGTGCTTATTATTGTTTAAGACCTACAGTTGCGTGTATACTGCATAAGGTTTATTGTTTGGGGTGTAAAAATTGAGAGACTATTTTATTAAAGGGCCCCCCACATATGTCTATGTTGGCAGAAAACAACAAGAATATTTCTTTTGTTATGCAAATGAATCTCCGAGATAAGAGAGGGCAAGGGGAACACAAACCTTCACAGAGAGAGAGAGAGAGAGAGAGAGAGAGCGAGAGAGAGAGAGAGAGCGAGAGAGAGAGAGAGAGAGAGAGAGAGAGCATATGGAGTTGATTGAACGAATAGGTGGCGGCCAAAAAAAAAGATTTTTATCTTAAACAAATGTCTACTTAAAAGAAAAGTTATTTAGCAAAGATTCTTAAAACAGATTAATGAGCTCAATAATGAATTTAAAAGATCAGTAGACACTACTACAAACTCAATAACAATAACATGATTACTGAATTTAGAAAAAGGTAAAACTACAACACTACATAACTATGATAATATTTTTCAGACTAGGCCTACATAAAAAAAAACGTGATGCAGCAGCTCATGAACTTTTGCACATCAGACGTTCTCCACGTACCCTACAGGCATGTCTTCCAGATGCTGCTGGCTTTGTTGAACTGTTTAATAACCTGACCTCCTCGGAGCCTCCGGCTAAATTGCAAAGCATTCACCGAGAGAGTCTGCTGAAGCAACGTGTAGAACCAGCGGCCTTGATGACCACCGCCATGACATCCACTGCCTCGCTTCCTGGCATAAGGCTGCCGTCGGTGGTGACTGAGAGAAAGGTCAGACAACGAAAACGACGTCTCCGTAACCAAAGGCAGATCAATAGGAGCAGAAGGAGAAAGAGACATACACAGACTACAACGCAGATGGCTCCATCGAAAGCCCATTGACGCTCCAATCGATAGACCTCCGCCTGCATCAACTAACCTCCACAGCCCATGTCGTGAGGTAGATTTTGTCCGGGACGGACAAATGTTGTAACTCCCCTCCCGAGCCACACTGATGGTGCGCATCATAGCGCCATTCAAACACAACTAGTAGAAGACATGTTTAGACAGGAAGAAGGACTGTTGTGGATCCGGCTAAAGTTATGGAAGTCCGGGCTGTCTTGACTCGAGAGGACGTCCTTTGTGCTATCTATGAACGGTGTTGAGGACCTGGGGCGTGTGATGTTGCTAGTTCAGGCTGTCTTGAAGTCAACCAATTACTCTGCAATCGTTTGGGTGTAATTGTTCGGGTGTATTACGTGTAGTTGACCAACAACACAAACAAGAACTGGCACATCGATTGTAACAGGTGAAGAGATGTAGTCAACGATGATGAACAAGTTAATATATATTTATTATGATAAAAGGCCACAGTAGAAGTCTCTGTCACTAAACACGTCGTTACCCTGGAATGTTCTAACGCTAACTGATTTTCCGGTCTCTAACCCAACATATCCCAAACGTCACTAGTCCCGTTCAATATGCGTCTACTATGGTGCGTCGCTAAATAACTAAAATAACTAACCTATATAAATAAGGTGTCTAACAGATTCCTCCCCCCCTTGAAAAAAAAATATGTCAATATTTTTCCACTACTGTCAAGTCTTACAAGGGCATTTTCAATTTAAGGGGAAGACCACAAACATAAAATCTTGACATCTTCATCTTGACATCTTCATCTTGACAGTTCCTCATATTCACGTCAATGTTCATAACAGTTCATAACATTCCAAAATCATCTTCATTAGTACACAGTTCATCATGGAGGAAAATGTGGCATCATATGGGCACGTCACACGTCACAAATGTTCTTCACTGGCAGTAATCTGATAAAATACAATATTTCAAAAAAACAATTATAAACTTTATTTACACATTCAATAAATTTTTTTTCTTACCACCCTTTTATACGCTTTTGTCCATTTTTCTTTTATACTCACCCTTTTCCATAGAACTAACTTTCGTCAATGATATATGAAATGATTCACATAAAAAAAATATCCATACTTACTTTTAAATGCTTAACATCAAATTTACTTATCTCCCTTTTCCATAACATATAAATGGTGTCAATATATTAATATATATTACATACTCAATATAATCATAGTTTATTTACAAAATTGTTTCACTTCAATGTCATTCTAGACAATAGATCAGCTACAATATTCACAGATCCACTAATAGCTTTCACTTCAAATTTATATTCCTGTAGTGCTAAGAACCATCTATAAACACGACTGTTTTTCATGCTCTTTTGCTGTATATACTGAATAGGTTTATGATCAGTTAATAATATGAATTTCCTTCCTATTAAATAGCTCTCTAGCTTAGTAATTACCCATATTACAGCTAAGGCTTCTCTTTCAATGACACTATATTTTTTCTCTGCCTCTGATAATTTTCTGCTTACATATAATATAGGATGTAAGTTATCATAGTTCTGCATTAAACAACCACCAATAGCATTACCAGATGCATCAGTTGTGACATAAAATATTTTGTCTTTATCAGGTAGTCTTAATATTAGTTCATGACTAAAAACATCTTTAATTCTGTCAATAGCTTTCACACATTCCTCATTACAAACTACTTTTTGAGGTTTTCCTTTTTTAAGTAAGTCATTTAGTGGATTCACTATTTCTGCTAAGTTTTTTATAAACTTTCTGTAATAATTTACTATTCCCAATATGCTTTTAATTTGTCTTTTTGTTGTAGGTATTTCAATATTAAGTACTTTCTTTATGTTATCTTCAATAGGGCTAATCATGTTGTTATTTATTTTATGTCCTAAGAAAATTATTTCCTCCAATCCTATTTCTACTTTTTCTGCTTGAATTGTAAGTCCACTTTCTTTTATTATTTTGAATACTTCTTTTACATCTACCAAATGTTCCTCCCAACTATTATTAAAAATACATATGTCATCCAAATAGCAAATAACATTTTCTTTGTTTCCAATTATCATGTTCATCATTCTATTAAATGTGGCAGGTGCATTTACTAATCCAAAACTCATATAATTCCATTGAAAAATACCATATGGTGTTACAAATGCTGTGTAAGGTTTTGCATTTTCTGTTAAAGGTATTTGCCAATAACCTTTAGTTAAATCCAATTTAGTAAAAAATTTTGCTCCATTTAATTTATGTAAAATATCCTCTATATTTGGCATTGGATATGGGTCAAATTCTGTGATGTTGTTAAGTTTCCTATAATCAATACATAACCTTATATCTCCATTCTTCTTTTTGGCTATCACAATTGGTGAAGCATAAGGAGATGTTGATGGCTCAATTATACCTGATTCTAGTAAATTGTCTATTTCTTTCTTTACTTTGTCTTGTAAATGTAACGGTATTCTATATGGCTTAAGCTTGATAGGTTTTGGATCTGTTACTTTAATGTCATGTTTAATAATATTAGTTTTTCCTGGTATACTGGAAAAAATTTCTTTGTATTCCTGTATTATTTTAGTTATATCTTTTGACATTTCCTTAGTTAAATTATTAAGATTAATCTTTTGCCAAGTTTGATTCTCTTTTGTTTCTATTACAAGTATTTCCTTAATATCATTTTCATTATGATTTTCATTTGTTATTATCATCAAGCATTCTTCTCTTTCTGAAAATTTATTTTCTATTTCCTCCTGAATGTTTTGTATCAACTCATCTTCTCTATCATGATACAGTTTCAAATTATTTATGTGATATGTTTTAATTTTCCCATTTATTTCAATTTGATAATTCACATCACTAATTTGTTTTATCACCTTAAATGGACCTTTCCATTGTTTACCAATTTTATTTTTCAGGTCATTTATCAATATTAATACATTGTTTCCTACTTCTAGTGTTTTCAATTGTCTTTTCTTATTTATATTCTCATGAGCACTTTGTTTGTACTTCTTATTGTTGTTATATGCTTGAGTCCATATTTCTTTCAATTCTGTTGTGATTGTTGTTTCACTGTCATTATTTAATTTATTCTCATTGCCTATTAGATTTTCTTTAAAAACATCTAATTCATCTCTGGGTTTTCTTCCATGTATTATTTCATATGGTGAAAATTGTGTTGCTTCATGGATGTTGTTTCTATGAGCAAATAGTACATAGTTAATGTAATGATCCCACTTGTTCTGATTATTCTGAATTATTTTTGTTAGTGATCTTTTTAATGATCCACCATATCGTTCACATAAACCGTTACTCTCCGGGTGGTAAACCGAAGAGTATATGTGTTGTATATTGTATTGTTTAGTCCATTTCTTAAATTGTTCTGACTTAAACTGAGATCCCTGATCACTCAATATAATTTTAGGTATACCATGTCTTGTAATTACTTTTTGAGTTATGGCATTAATGATATTTTCTGCACTTGTATTTGATAATGGGATTGCCTCTGGATATCTACTAAACATGTCTATTACTGTTAAAATGTATTTGTTATTATTTTCAGTTTGAATTAAAGGACCTATTAAATCAATAGATACTTTCTGAAATGGTGCTGTAGGTTCATCCATTTCTTGAATAGGTGCTTTATTCACTAGGCTTTTGTTAGATCTCTTTTGACATATGTCACATGAGTTTATGTATTTGTTGATTGTTGCTTTCATTTTGGGCCAAAATACTTGTTTTGACAAATTCCTATAACATTTCTTTACTCCCCTATGTGCTGCTAAATTATTATCATGTGTCATGATTAAAACATCTTTCCAATATTTCTGTGGTAAGACAAGTTGTTTTATTTTCTTGTTATCATTACTTGTTTGTCTAAATAATATTTTATTCTCTATACAAAATTTCTCCATTGGGTTATTATTGTTTTTATCTGATATTCTTGAATAAATTTTCCCAATAATATTGTCATTCATTTGTTCTAATGCAAATGTGGGTGTTGTTTCTTTTTCACTTTGAGATATTTGTGTTTCAAGACTATTTTGTGTTTCATTTTCTATCTCTCTTTCCTTAACATCTGTATTTTCTATTTGTATTACATTACTGGTTTCTTTTTCTTTATCATTACTTATTACATTTATTGTATTTTCCTGTTTCTCATCTTGTTTATCCATTGATCTTGTTATTATCATACTTGTTATATTTTGTGTTTCTATGTTTTCATGATTTTGTCTTATGTTTTTGTATTTGTTTTGCCAGTCTTCTAATTCTTTTCTTGAACATTCTTTAACTCCTTTTATGTTTCCTACTAACATATCATATCTCATTTCTGGTATTGCAATGCCATCACAATAACCAGTGAAAAATGGAGTTTCAATGTACACCCTTATAGCTTTAAATTCCCTTACAGTGCCATCTGCTAATTCTACTTTCTTAGTAAACCCTTTATACCAATGAGGTTTGACAAATTTAGTTTTTACTGCCAAAGTGTTACAACCTGAATCCCTGATTAGTTCCACCGGAATTCTATCTACAAACCCTGGGTACACTGCAAAATTGTTCCTATTTCCTTCCATGAAATATACCCTATCTGTACCTTTATTTTTGTATTCCCTACTGTAACTCCTATATCTATAATTTCCCTTGTCATTCCTATCTCTACTCCTATATCTATTGTTATTTTGTTCATTGTATCTATTTCTACTTCCAGACCTACTATTCCCTCTTCTACAGTTAGCTGCTATATGACCTTTTCCTTGACATTTAAAACAGGTTATTTCACTATATTTTCTATTTCCACTATTTGATCTGTTTCTATTTCTACTTCTATCAACATTTTCTTTGGTGTATCCTATTAAATCTACTTTGCTCTTATCCCTATCAGAAAATGGTTTATTTGGATAGGCATTTTTGTATATTCTCATTATTTCTGTTATTTCATCTATAGTTTTTGGGTTTCTTTCTCTAATAAAAGATTGTAACTGAGGATCACATTTATTTACAAAGTTGTCCACTAGAATAAAATTTTTTAATCCTTCATAAGAGTTATTCACTTTTTCTAATTTTACCCACTTATTGAAAAAATCCTTTTCCATATTAATGGTAGTTTGGGGTTCTATTCCTAATGATGGTATATTGTCAAAGTATTTCTTTCTAAAAGTTGTAGCATTATGACCATATGCATTTAATAACTCTCTTTTTAAAACCTGATAGCTATCATCAATATGATGGTCATGATTTTGGCATATTGTTAGAGCTTGACCATGAACAAAGTCTATCAGTATTTCAGACCATTCTTCTTCAGGCATATTAAATGTAGACATTTTTGCCTCATATCTTTTCAGGAAATCACCAATGTCATCCTTCTGTTCATCAAAACTTTGTATTTTTCTCTTTAGCCATGTCTGTGAATTAGGGTTGTCTCTTTGAGTGGTATAATTATTTGAGTTATTTGTGTTATTTCTTTGTTCAGTTTGGGCTCTGGCTTGTGCTGCGTCCAATCTCATCTTCTCCATTTTAGCTTCATGCTCTCTCTGCCTTTCTTGGTCTTCTTTTTGCTTTTCATATTCTTCCTTTCTGATCCTTTCTTGCCTCTCTATCTCTTGTCTTTGATGTTCTTCTTGTCTTTCTATCTCTTCTTTTTCCCTTCTTATTTTATCTTGACGTTCCATTTCTTCCCTCACAACTTGCTGTACATAAGCGGCTAAATCCTTTCCTTTTAACTCCATGGCCTTTCCATCCTGCATAGCGGTTTCCTTAACCTCCTTAAGGTCCACATATGATGATGTAGCCATTGTGTTTTATATTTTATATATATTTTTACTTAGCCTATATTGGTTATGGCTATACTTTAAACTTATTTTATATTTATGTTTTTCCACACTTTTATACAAATTTTAAATGTTATGTCTCTATCTATAGATTTAGTAAATGTGTAAATCTAGTCTGAGTTATTATGGTTATATTCAAATCTGTATATTAGGTCCAGTATTACACACAAATTTAAATCTAGTATATTATAGTATGTATAATAATACTATTTAGATCTATAGTTATCAAGAGCACTATGACTTTTAGATCTAGTATGAATAACTATGATCAATTTTAAAATCTGGTATGACTGAAGTCACAGTGAAGTGTTTAGAGTAAATTCAAAGACTGTCTAGAGTCTAGATCTAGATTAGATTATGGTTCTATTTAACCATACGAAACAAATATGTGTATACAATGTCAAATATATCTTCAACAAGATACATATATCTAGAATGTACTACCTTCATTCATTTTTCAATTAATAATATTTCAAATTAGAGTCTAGATGATTAAATTGTACCAAAGAGATGTACAACAATTTGCAGATCTAAATTTAGCCAGACGATAGTGTTTGACTACATAGCCAGTTTCGGCATTATTCTCATGGCAAAATCATATTTGATTTTAACCGCTCAAACTAAAATTATTTTAGTCTGATTCACAGTAAAAGAATCCTACCCGCACTTTCTATCATTAAGTGAAAAAAATTACAGATCTAATTAAATTAATAAAAATAAATAATTTAAAATAATATAAACAAATGAAATAATTAAATGAGACTATCACTATGGGTTGGGATGTGACAATATGGCACACAATGATAACGTCACGAAGTAACCAGGCAACAACGGATATGACGTTTACACAAACAAAACAAATTACAACTCTAAACGTATAATATAGCTTTTCATCTAAATTACGTCTTCTACCCCGACGGGTTTTAAGGCGCACCACCTGATTTTACTCAGGCTAACGTACCAAATTTAGACAAAATCTATTTCTAAGGGCAATCTAAACATATACTAATAAGAAAAATGGCACTTAGCTTTTGATAAGAAAGATCCCTTTGTTCGGACTCCCGAATATGCTAGATCACAACAAATTCCACTGCCTCTCTTCCAGTTCTGACTCTGTTCTCCGGTGCTACCAGTATCCCACGTAATGCCACAGATGTCCTGATATGCCACAGCAAAATGTTCCAGTTTCTTCGACGACTGTTGATGACCGTATGTGTAGTTCCGACGACTTTGTATACACAGTTACTGACGAATAGGTTAACGGTTCTTCTAGCGATGACTTGACTTGTGTAGATGACTACTGACAAATAACAGTCTCTTGACGGCAACTTGATCTGGACGACTGACGAATAACGAATTTCTTGACGATGACTTGATCTGGGCTGACGAATAACGGCTTTCTTGACGATGACTTGATCTGGGCTGACGAATAACGACTTTCTTGACGATGACTTGATCTGGGCTGACGAATAACGGTTCTCTAAAATAGTTCACTGCTTCTGCTGCTATTCCGGTAGTACGACGAAGTTTGCTGTTGTACTCTGCTTCAATAGACCAAACTGTCCAATGTAGACTAGGTGAAACCAAGGTCACCTCCGACGACGTTCCGTTACACGATTAACGGTTTTCAACGAAATTAAGTGGATGTAGCTGTTTCCACAACTTCACTGCTAACAAGTCTAGGTATGGTCTAGACCGACGAATACTAGATAGATCAATGTTCAGTACTGATAAAGATTACTTCACTAACCTTCCAAAGGTTAAACACAGTGACCGTTATAAACGTGGCAAGCAACCGGTTCAATGAGCAAACTGCTCCACAAGAATCTCTCCAAGGGTAAGACGACAGAGCGATTTCGATTTAGTTAGCTACCAAACTTGTAGTACTCACAATACTTCTGACAGCGGGCAAACTGTCCTTCTCGAACTGGCGAGGTAAAACTTGATACTCAATGTGGCTCCTATGACGAAGAAAAAATATGTCCAACAGGTTCACTAACGATCTCTCACCCGTTATGAATGAACGGTTTCTCTGGTTGTAGGTCGGTTCAGCATATGAAGATCAGGCGTTGCGATGATTACGGTCCTGACGAAGGTCACCCTGAGTTAACGGCTCGTTGAACGTGCGATCAAACAGGCGACGACTGCATGTAGATCTAAAACAAAGTCACTCTGCGATGCTGCTGTGTTCAGCCGTACTCCGATGAAATCTTATAACTTCGAGTGCACGACCCTCACCTGAGTAAACGTTCTGCTTCGAGGTCCGGTTCGATGTTCAGACTTCGGGCGTCGGGGTCGCCACTGTGATGTTGCTAGTTCAGGCTGTCTTGAAGTCAACCAATTACTCTGCAATCGTTTGGGTGTAATTGTTCGGGTGTATTACGTGTAGTTGACCAACAACACAAACAAGAACTGGCACATCGATTGTAACAGGTGAAGAGATGTAGTCAACGATGATGAACAAGTTAATATATATTTATTATGATAAAAGGCCACAGTAGAAGTCTCTGTCACTAAACACGTCGTTACCCTGGAATGTTCTAACGCTAACTGATTTTCCGGTCTCTAACCCAACATATCCCAAACGTCACTAGTCCCGTTCAATATGCGTCTACTATGGTGCGTCGCTAAATAACTAAAATAACTAACCTATATAAATAAGGTGTCTAACAGGCGGCACTGGGAAGTGTGTCGGTGGTCTGTATTGGTATTTAGATAGGAAAGGACTGGTGTCACTTGAGATCGGATATTCTGGGACTTGATGGCTGAACACCTGTTTGTACTGTAAATAAATACCTAGTTTATTGTTACCTCCTGCCTTTCGTTGAGTGCCTACCTTAGAGTTACAACAATATCTTATCTTATATATTACATACGTTATTCAAAGAAAAAATACAAGTAATTCATACGCATCTCATGTGTCAATCTAGTCATGCATGTTAATCAATGACTTAAACTCTGCTAAGTCGTTGTTTTTTTCATGGCTGATTCAGGCAACCTATTCCGTTCTCTAATAGCACTAGTGAAGAAGGAGCACTTGTACGAATTTGTTCTAGCGTAATGGTAAATTGCAACTACAACCAAATGCTGAATCCTGTCAACAATAACTTAAAAGATGTAGGCCTACCATAGTCCATGGTTATTTAAGGGGACGATATTATGTAAATTGTAATAAAAGTATTTTATTCTAGTTATCTCCCTTCAAAATATGTTACCAAATACATATTTTCAGATGATCCCACCAATTAGCATTTTGAAATGAAAGCCCTCTAAAGTTCGGTATTTACTTTTACTGTGATTAACATAACTATAAAAGATCTAGATTGAAATATTTTTTTTGCACCATCATCTACTGATTAACCTCATAAGCAATCTTTTGCAAGTATTTTAGGCATATTAGTCCTGATAAAAATAGATAGTCTTTTTACAACGCTGTCTAGTAAAAAGTTTGTACACGTTTTTTTCTCCAACACCCATTCTCGGATCAAGTTGAAACTTTGCGCAATTATTCATTGGCATAGTCAAGACATGAATCAATTAAAAGTTAGTTAATTAGTCAATTAATTACTGGAATCCGATCCCACCGGTCCTAGGCCCTATATATTTATAACTTCAAAACCCCCCGGAGGGTTGAATTTAAAACGCATCCCTCCTCTGGAGAGGAAGGGGTTCTAAACTAAAAAAAAAAAACACCCTTGGCTACGCTCATGAAATTAGGCGACTGATATTTGCTTTAGAGTGTTTTTTATGGAAGAAGGGATTTCATTAATATCTTCTCTCCAATGAAATAAAAAAAATAAAGCAAAACAACAGAATTCGACCCTACGCCTGCGGATGGAATTTCGTTTTATTGTGGTTTGAACCCCCCACCCCCTTCTCCCCTAATGCAC